>NC_057394.1:11914742-12514742 GCF_019320065.1 Cervus canadensis | reverse complement strand
GTGTGGGTTTCCCAACATCTCAGAGGTCAGTAGCTACAAACAAGGAATTTCCTTAAAATCTTGTGCCTTATCTTTTAAAAATCCATGTAAATTTACTGACTACTCCATCATATGTCAGTGACATCTCTTTCTCATCCCCCTGCAAAATAATAAAAGCTGTGAGTTATAAATATGTTCCTGGAACATGGGCCAAGTTCGTCCTGGGACTTCATGAAGCCTTACCCCACCGCCTCACTTCTAAGCACCCTGGGGTAGGAGGAGCTGTGCATTCCTGTGTAGTTTTATTTCTCTCTCTCTCTCTCTCTCTCTCTCTATCTGTGTGTGTGTGTGTATTAGTTACTCAGTCATATCTGACTCTTTGCAACCCCATGGACTTTAGCCCACCAGGCTCCTCTGTCCATTGATTTCTTCAGGCAAGAATAGTGGACTGGGTTGCCATTCCCTTCTCCAGCAGATCTTTCCAACCCAGGGATCGAACCTGCATCTTCTGTGTTACAGGCAGATTCTTTACCATCTGAGCCACCAGGGAAGCCTGTGTATTTCTCTGCATGGTATGAAATAAAAGACAAGCCACAGAAATTCCATGTTAGTAGGGAAAATAGTCCATGGGACAAAAACACCCAACTAAGAGACAAACAAAACCAGAATGACTCTGTTATTTATTTATTTTTTTAAAGGAACAGGAGGAGGAACTTTCTCTAAGCTGGGATGACAGCATTTGGGGCATGCAGCTGCACCTCCCAAGCATCTCGCCATAATTCCAAAATAGCTGGAAACCGTGTCCTGACAGCATCGCAGTCTGTCAGAGGCCCATCGCTGTTTATCATACTCATGTTCAGTTACGCTTGGCATGTGCTCTCAGTCTGGAAACTCTGCCAGATACCATCTCTGACTGCAACTTGGCTGCCTCTGACTTAGTGGGTTTGATTAGTGTTTGATTGGTATTTTATCATCAGTTCAAGAATGGACATCATTTGGGCCTTCTTAGATGAGGTGAAGAGAGTGTTTTCATGAAACTGGAGTAGCCCTCCAGGCACCATGTTCAGAGGGAGAGCTCTGGGAAGGATGCTGATTTATTTTTGGCACTAGCTCTGACTTTCTTCGCTGGTGAATGTAATAATCAGGCTGAATCCTAACTTTCTGATAGCTGCCCTGAATCTGTATTGACTCCGTTTTCCGAATGCCTTCCTCCCAATATGTGCAAGGTCCCATCCGAAGTCCTGGAAAATACGCCCAGTCCATCTTCTTTTATTGTTTCTAGAGAACTATCCTTATTTGGACAAATAGTTCAGACTGTCTTCCATAAAATCAGAGAATGGGATCATATAATCTCTCAGGTGTCTTTCAGTTTGTTTGTTTTGGGATTTGGAAATTTTCCATTAAATTGTCTGAGAGGCGGAGATGCTTCACAGCCCTATGTGGGCAAAGCAATCCTTAAAATATTTTATGAGCTGAAGATCACAATGAACTAGAAGAATGTCATAAGTCAATATCCAAACTAGACAGGACTGAAACGTCCACCCACTTCCTATCAGTAAAGAACCAAACTAAAATGCCTTGAGGATTGATTCAGACTGAAAGCAAGTATGCCTGAAGCAAATGATGAATGATTTTAAAAAAAAAAAAAAAGAAACACAAGAATAGAGCGGGGGAGGAAATTTTGGGAGGCAATGGATAAGTTTATGGCATTGATTATAATGATGGTTTCGAGGGCATACTTACCTCCAGACACGTCAAATTGTATTCATCAAATATCAACAACTTTTTCTATGTTGATCTTACCTCAATAAAGCAGATTAAAAAATGTAAAGTTTCCACCAGCTCATTAAGTGGGAACCTCAGGGACTCATGCCAAAAAATATAAAAATGTTCATGTCTCCTGGAGCCTGACAGGCATGGATGAACCAGCTCAGTCTGTAGTGTTCATTTCTCGACAATATTAACCATGTATCTTGAGTGGGCAAGATTGACTCTGGTAAATTTCACCAGTGATCGGACATTTAAAACTTGAAGTGTTGTTTCGGGGACACAGCTTTGAAATAATTTGGTAGCCTCTGAGGAATATAACTGCAGGGAGATCAAACCAGTCAATCCCAAAGGAAATCAGTCCTGAATATTCATTGGAAGGACTGATGCTGAAGCTGAAACTCCAATCCTTTGGATGCAAAGAACTGACTCATTGGAAAGACCCTGATGCTGGGAAAGATTGAAGGAGGAGAAAGAAAGGGGACATTAGAGAATGAGATGGTTGAATGGCATCACCGACTCGATGGACATGACTTTGAGCAAGCTCCAGGAGTTGGTGATGGACAAGGAAGCCTGACAAGCTGCAGTCCATGGGGTCACAAAGTCGGACATGACTGAGTGACTTAACTAATTGAAGAATATGTCAGGGGGTTCAGTATGCTGGGGCTACTAAGTGGGTGTGAAAGCTAGTCCCCAGTAGCTTTGTTTGATGAGAAACGCAGGGTCCCCCTGGGGGAGATGAACCCACAGTCTACTCCTCCTTAAGAAGAGCAAATACATGTACCACATCTTCCTTATCCATGCAACTGCCAATGGACACCTAGGTTGCTTCCATGTCCTGACTATTGTAAATAGTGAAGATTGGGGTACATGTGCCTGTTTGAATTATGGTCTTCTCGGGGTGTTGTACTCAGAATGTGACAACTGAAAGGCAACACAGAGCCCACCTCAGTCAGTCCCTCATTTGAAAAATGAAGAACATCAAGACCCAACATGACCGAGTATCTGGTCCAGACCCCTAGCTAAGGAATGAAAGAGCCAGGTATAGAAACCTGGTATTTTGAAGTCAGAAAGGCCCCCCTTCCAAACTTAACTGGGTCTCTCCTTAGTGATACTTCCCTCAGTAACGTCCGTCCGCAATCTCCCCCCAGCTTCAGGTTCCTCATATTCAAAACAGGAGTGGTCCCCCTGCTTCTAAGAGTTCCTACTCAGAGTGCATTTGAGTACATCCTTGCTCGGTCCCTTCTATGTTGAGAAGTCACTTGCTATTTTCTCGCCCTCCACTTCTCTTATCTTTTGTATTTAATCGAAGCGCCAAGAGGTCAGTGATTTCCTTTCCTCACACGTGCTCTGGTTGCAGTCTGGTGTTGCATAACCTACTAGCTGGGGATGCAGGTCCCCTGGGAGCCGCGGCGATGCGACGAGACACGCGGGCGGGCGTTCGGCCAGCAGAGGGCAGCAGAGCTCGGGCCGGGCGCCCCCGCAGCCTGGTCGGCGCCGAGCGAGCCCCGCCGTTTCCCTTGGGGGGAGGTCTACCGAGCGCTCCTTGCAGCGTGTTCTTTCCAGAGGAGCATTTTTTCCTGTCTCATTCCAGCGAGGACACAGTGTTTTGGCAATTCTTGCTTAAGTTCCTGCTTTCTTTGGTTCGGTTTTGTTTGCGGGGTGATCACTGAGATTTATTAGGCGTCTTCTTTGTACTGCTGCTGCTGCTGCTGCTAAGTCGCTTCAGTCGTGTCCGACTCTGTGTGACCCCATAGACGGCAGCCCACTAGGCTCCTCTGTCCCTGGGGTTCTCCAGGCAAGAATACTGGAGTGGGTTGCCATTTCCTTCTCCAATGCCTGAAAGTGAAAAGTGAAAGTGAAGTAGCTCAGCCATGCCCGACTCTTAGCGACCCCATGGACTGCAGCCCACCAAGCTCCTCCGACCACGGGATTTTCCAGGCAAGAGTACTGGAGTGGGTTCCCACTGCCTTCTCCGACTTCTTTGTACACCAGGCACCTAATAGTCATTTTTACAGTTATTCCCGATTTAGAGAGGATAACTGTTAATCGGATGAGTTAAGTAATGGGTAAGAAGCAAAGGCTTTTTCTAAACCAAGGATAGGGCTGGGATGAAGAAGGGGGGAGGTATTTTATGTCACTGTGTCTGCCTCCCTTCTGTCCAAATATATTGGACATTTACAAAGTGCCCTATGTGAGTTGGGAGCTTTTATAAATGCAGGGGAACAGGAAACAAGAATATGGAAAGTCTTTTTCTTAATTTTATACAATTTTTTTTTTCCTCCTGCTCTGAGCAACTGATCTGGGAGGAGGTAGGGCTTGTTAGGAACCAGAATCTCAGGCCACGCCCCAAAACTACCGGATCAAAACGGACAAGTTCGGAAACTCCCTGGGGTGAATTCCGTGCACTTTCCAATGTGAGAAATGAGGCCCTGGAGGGCAGCCAGTAGCTGCCTTCAAATATTTGGAGGGCCAATATTTGAAAGAGAGAGCATATTTGTTTTGCTTTGCTCTAAAAGGCAGGTTTAGGTTTAATTAAAGTAACCCGCAGGAGAAGGAGTTTTCCAAATCCTTAAGGAGCAGGGTATTGGGAGTTGGACCTTGTCCCAAACCTTACTAGCTTCGGAGTAGTCTCGTGGCTGAATTGACATTGGAGGAGACCCACTAAACCACTTGTCTCTGATCCTCATTATCTATAAACTGGGGATGTTGCTATGTAAACAACTATAGCTGTTTCTTCTATAAATGAGGTAATGCATTTGAAAATGATTTGTATATCTGAAAATTGTATTTTGTATATTGAAAATGCTGTAAATTGTCCATTGTTAACTTGTCCCCATTCGCAGCGGTCAGGATGGGAAGTGTATTTCCCTGCAGGGGACAGAAGACTTGGCATGAATTGATGGACAGTAGGAAAGGATTCAGGGAAGTCTATTTAGGGCTCTTAAGAAATTCCACAAGGGGACAGGGGTGATGAAGAGCTGGAAGGTGGAGCCAATGGCAAAATTAGAAATAAGCCAGAAGTTGACTCGTTGCATTTTTACTGTGTCTTGAGGAAGACAGCCTCACCCATCCAGTCCCAGGTCCTTCAAACTCCTGGCTCTAGAAACCCAACCTCAGTGGCAACAGGTTGGTTAGGAGCCTTCTGAGTCACCTAGACCCTTGGGGTTACCAAAAGTACAGGGGAAAGAAGCCTGTTTACTGTTTCTTAATGCCTCTGCATCCATTCCATTAAGAGCAAGTAGAAACAATGCCAAGAAGAGCCAGCACGGAGCTGGGTTGTGACCACTGGAGCCCAAAACAACACTTGTCTTGTCAGCAACGTGTTATTAAGCAGAAGGGCAACAGTGGCCTCTTCTGGGCGATCTGAGGCCCTCGGAACTGTGGGTCGTCTCCTCGAAGGGTGAGGGTGAGGAAAACCAACATGGGAAGCTCTCTGGGGCCCAGCACGTGGCATTCCTTCAAAAACACTCATGTCCAGGACGTATTGACACTGTTGATACTATGTATAAAACAGATAACTGGGGAGAACATATAGATAACTAAGGAGAACTTGCCATAGAGCACAGGGAACTGGACTCCATGCTCGTGACCTAAATGTGAAGGAAAACCAAAAGAGAGGGGATATATGTATTAGTGTGACTGGTTGACTTTGCCATACCATAAAAACGAATACAACATTGTAAAGCAACTGTAGTTCAATAATTTAAAAAAAGAAAAAGAAATGCTCATGGACAAATGGCTGGCAAGCAGGAAAGCCAGCCAGCAGCTCTGTTCAACCTTCGCCCCCACCTCTCCCCCATCTACATATTCCACCGAATGCCCCCAAACAAGGGCAAAGCTCCCACCAGCGTGGTTGTGATTCAGCCCTTCCGTCTTGCGTGGCACCTCTAAACCCTGGGATATTAAGGAAAGGATATACTATACAGAAATTCATTACGCCACACGGAAACAGGTTCTGCCTCAGAGATGACTTGTGAGCCCGACAGGTTGTTTTCTCATCGCTGTCCTCGTTGCCTGTTACTGGGCACTGCGATCAAGCTGAACACCACCATCACGCCACGCTGGAGGCCTGTTTCATTTTTAAACCATCTAGTGTTTTGCTTCCCAGGGTGGAGGGCTGGAGTGTCAGAGGAGCTGTGAACTGTTAACGGTGGTCAGTGAGGATGGAGTAGGTGCTTGAAGCCTCTCTGGTTATGTGGTCCTGGGGGAAACTACGTGGTCATCTATCTCCAGGCCTGTTTTTCCCCTTGGGCAATCTCTTCCTAAGTCAGAGCTATTCTTCCCTCCTCCCTTCCCTTCCTCTCCACCCTCGCTAACTTGAATCCTTGCAACGTCCATGAATCTCTCTCCAGATGCTCTGATTTCCAGAAGCAAGCAACCTCCGGTTCATTCAACTCAACACCATCTGCTGGTCACCACTTTGTGCCCTAAATAGGCAAGTAAATAAGCAAATGGCACCTCTCAGTTTGCACCGAATTCTGCCAATATATTTAAATGTATTTTCGTCCTTTTCGTGGCGTTCTACCTGAAAAACAGATGCCTGTCTCTTTTCACATTGTTGACAATTTCATGGAGTTTTATTTTTTATTCCTCTTCTCGGATTGTCTGAATCTTTTTTTTTTCAACCTGGTGTGATAAACAATGTGCGATTTGAAATCAGCCTTGTCTGGATCTTAGTTCCAGGCTAGCCCCTAATGAACCAGCTGAGCACTGGGACATCACTCACCCTGGGAGCCTCAGTTTCCCCATCAGGGAACAGAGACCCTACTAAGCTCCAAGGATTTCCATAAGGATGCACATGAAAGAGCTTTGAGAAGTGTCATGGAAATGTCTCTCTCTCTCTCTCTTTTCATATTTTTTTTTGTTTAACTCCTCTCCTGTTTCATTCCCATTTGCTTTCTCTAATGTTCTTCTCTTTCCTCGCCTCGAAACTGGCATTTTAAAAACTGTTGCTGTTAAAATGAGTACTTGCCTTTTAAAAATCTTCAAGTTGCTAAGCAGCCTCTACCTCCTCCCCCCCTCCCTTTTATGCAGCCTGGTTGCCATAGTATCATCTGAGCATGGTAACAAGAAGCAAAGAGCAATCATTTTTCACTAAATAGGGCTGGGCAGACAGACAAACACGCTGCAGTGTTTCCTTACAACCTGTCTCAGAGAAGGGTGGAGGGATGCGCTTCCCAGTACACAACTCACTTTCTGTAATCCGTTCCCACCTGCATTTGCCTATAGCTGTTATGCACACCTGTAGCTCCGGGGATGGCAGACCACCCCGGCACAACACCTCCTACAAAAGCTTTCGAAGGGCTCTTGCTTCTACTCCCTTATTTGTAGCTATTTAGGGCTAAATGCAGACTCAGATCTTTCTGAGAGAGTTGCTAAATATAAAGCGCTGAGCACGGATGGGTATTGTGACTAAAGGGACCGGTGCCGCAGCAGGTTTGGAGAAGATAATAAATAAATGTCATCCACGTGACATCAAAGGGCGTTCTTCAAAAATGGAAAAGTTGAAGAGGGAGAGAAAAATAAAGAACTGACGTGAAATCTGAAATGTGTGTGAGAAATATAAATCCCAGACTCCAGCCCTCCAGCTCAAAGCTCACAAGGTCAGGCACTTGCACACGCGTGTGCTAAGTCACCTCGGTCATGTCTGACTCTCTGCGACCCCATGGACTGCAGCCCCCCAGTCTCCTCTGTCGGTGGGATTCTCTAGGCAAGAATGCTGGAGTAGGTTGCTGGGCCCTCCTCCAGGGGATCTTCCTGACCCAGGGATCGAACCGCGTCTCTTATGTCTCCTGCATTGACAGGTGTGTTCTTTACCACTAGCGCCACCTGGGAAGCCCAGGCATTTGCTTACCAATAATATAAACTGAAACACCTCCAGAAGTGACTGTTCCCCTTTGATCCTGGAGGGTTAGACTTTCATAGCCAGATGTATGGGAACAGCTCGATGGGTTTTTAGGACATTGCGGATGCCTCGAGTGCCTGCTTTCCCCTTCCTCCAGGGTGTCCTTCTGCCACTTAATGACCCATCCTCCAGCTCCAGGACCCACCCAGTCCAGCACCTAAGAGGTTAAGGCTGGCCCGCAGGTCTCCAGGACCCAGCACTGAGGTGAGCATCTGGGCTGATGGGTCCTTGTCCCTGTCATACTTGTTATCTGTTGTGTAAATCAGCTCTTAAAGCTGCCCTCGGGTACGCCAGTCCTTTCTGTTAATATCACTAAGCCAGTGTTTTCTCCAGGAAGCAAAGTTTACTTCTCCAGATTAAGCCATCAGGAAAGTGTGCCTCCCTCTAGGAAAAACAAGCCTGCTCTCTCAGCTTTTGGGGGAAAGACATTGCCTTTGAACTTGGGGCCCTGGGTTGAGATGAGCAAGCACTGTTGCCTGCAGCCTCGTGCTTGGCTGCCTGATGACGATGCCACACCACCGCCTCCACGGCCCAGACGGGCTGTGCGCGTTCATCGCCTGAACTGATCCCTGCATTGTAGACACTCACAGCGCGAAAGAGGGCTTTTCAGGCAAAGGCCGGCTTGTCCCAGACTCATTCAAACATACTGACTTCCCCCTCAAAGTGGAAGGAAATTTCACTGGTCTTCCAGGACGTTCTTATTCTGCTTTTGATAGCTTCCCCTCTTCCTTCACATTGTCAGAAGCTGCTTCAGGGTTAAAACATGACTTGCCAGAGTAGCCTTAGGCAGAAGGAAGGGAGAAGACATTTCCAAACTATGCTTCAGCCAGGCGGGAACCACAGACTCCCAGACAGACGGGATCCACCCAGCACCTCTCAGAAAGAGCTTCTGCCACGTTGCTCAGAGCTCAGCCTTGGGCTCACTGACTCGGGGTCTAAGAACATTCTCTGTGATACCTGAGCAAGGCATTGTCAGGGCCCATCTTTCTTCCCTTTAGATCCCAGTGGAAGCAGACAATAGCTGGCAGAGGGCCCTGGTCACTGGTCCTCCCAAGTCACGTGGCCTTCTCAACCTGCTTCCCTACCTGGAGTCCTTGGTCAAGTGAGAAATCTCCCCCTCCTGCCTTCCAGAGCTGGGCCTTCCACGCGGCCCTTCCCACAACACCTCTCAGGTCTCTGGTCCACGACCATGTCTACGACCTCACGACAAAGGTGTGTTTTGAAAGCTTACGGTGAACAGTGCTGCCAGATTTGTGGTCTCTGAAGAAGCAGCTTTAACTCTGGGACTGAAGACAGATTCAGGCACTTGGAGCTTTGTGTAGATTTTATTGAAGTAACAGAGTTAGAGAAAGCTTCCAGCAAGAGGCACTGGAAGGGGCAGGAGAGTCCCCGCCTCTCTAGTTTAAGCAGGGCTTATATACTTCTCAGCTGGCTCCTGAGAGTCAGTCACTTCAGTCACTCAGTCATGTCCGACTCTTTGTAACCCCATGGATGGCAGCACACCAGGCCTCCATGTCCATCACCAACTCCCAGAGCTTGCTCAAACTCATGTCCATTAAGTAGGTGATGCCAACCAACCATCTCATCCTCTGTTGTCCCCTTTTCCTCCTGCCTTCAATCTTTCCCAGCATCAGAGCCTTTTCCAAGGAGTCAGTTCTTCACATCAGGTGACCAAAGTATTGGAGCTTCAGCTTCAGCATCAGTCCTTTTAATGAATATTTAGGACTGAGTTCCTTTAGGACTGACTGGTTGGATCTCTTTGCAGTCCAAGGGACTCTCAAGACTCTTCTCCAACACCACAGTTCAAAAGCATCAGTTCTTCAGTGCTCATCCTTCTTTATGGTCCAACTCTCACATCCATACATGACTAATGGAAAAACCATAGCTCTTTTTCTTTTCATTTATCTTTACTAGTTGGAGGCTAATTACTTTACAATACTGTAGTGGTTTTTGCCATACATTGACATGAATCAGCCGTGGATTTACATGTGTTCTGCATCCTGATCCCCGCTCCCACCTCCCTCTCCATCCCATCCCTCTGAGTATTCCCAGTGCACCATCCCTGAGCACTTGTCTCATGCATCCAACCTGGGCTGGTGATGGGTTTCACCCTTGATAGTATACTTGTTTCAATGCTGTTCTCTCTGAACATCCCACCCTCGCCTTCTCCCACAGAGTCCAAAAGTCTGTTCTGTACATCTGTGTCTCTTTTTCTGTTTTGCATATAGGGTTATCATTACCATCTTTTAAAATTCCATATATATGCGTTAGTATACTGTATTGGTCTTTATCTTTCTGGCTTACTTCACTCTGTATAATGGGCTCCAGTTTCATCCATCTCATTAGAACTGATTCAAATGAATTCTTTTTAATGGCTGAGTAATATTCCATAGTGTATATGTACCACAGCTTCCTTATCCATTCGTCTGCTGATGGGCATCTAGGTTGCTTCCATGTCCTGGCTATTATAAACAGTGCTGCGATGAACATTGGGGTACACATGTCTCTTTCAGATCTGGTTTCCTCGGTGTGTATGCCCAGGAGTGGGATTGCTGGGTCATATGGCAGTTCTATTTCCAGTTTTTAAAGGAATCTCCACACTGTTCTCCATAGCGGCTGTACTAGTTTGCATTCCCACCAATAGTGTAAGAGGGTTCCCTTTTCTCCACACCCTCTCTAGCATTTATTGCTTGTAGACTTTTGGATAGCAGCCATCCTGACTGGCGTGTAATGGTACCTCATTGTGGTTTTGATTTGCATTTCTCTGATAATGAGTGATGTTGAGCATCTTTTCATGTGTTTGTTAGCCATCTGTATGTCTTCTTTGGAGAAATGTCTGTTTAGATCTTTGGCCCATTTTTTGATTGGGTCATTTATTTTTCTGGAATTGAGCTGCAGGAGTTGCTTGTATATTTTTGAGATTAATCCTTTGTCTGTTTCTTCATTTGCTATTATTTTCTCCCATTCTGAGGGCTGTCTTTTCACCTTACTTATAGTTTCCTTTGTTGTGCAAAAGCTTTTAAGTTTCATTAGGTCCCATTTGTTTAGTTTTGCTTTTATTTCCAATATTCTGGGTGGTGGGTCATAGAGGATCTTGCTGTGATTTATGTCAGAGAGTGTTTTGCCTATGTTCTCCTCTAGGAGTTTTATAGTTTCTGGTCTTACATTTAGATTTTTAATCCATTTTGAGTTTATTTTTGTGTATGGTGTTAGAAAATGTTCTAGTTTCATTCTTTTACAAGTGGTTGACCAGTTTTCCCAGCACCACTTGTTAAAGAGGTTGTCTTTTTTCCATTGTATATTCTTGCCTCCTTTGTCGAAGATAAGGTGTCCATAGGTACGTGGATTTATCTCTGGGCTTTCTATTTTGTTCCATTGATCTATATTTCTGTCTTTGTGCCAGTACCATACAGTCTTGATGATTGTGGCTTTGTAGTATAGTCTGAAGTCAGGCAGGTTGATTCCTCCAGTTCCATTCTTCTTTCTTAAGATGCTTTGGCTATTCGAGATTTTTTTGTATTTCCATACAAATTGTGAAATTATTTGTTCTAGTTCTGTGAAGAATACCATTGGTAGCTTGATAGGGATTGCATTGAATCTATAGATTGCTTTGGGTAGAATACTCATTTTCACAATATTGATTCCAGATGGACCTTTGTTGTCCAAGTAATATCTTTGCTTTTTAATATGCTGTCTAGGTTGGTCATAGCTTTCCTTCCAAGGAGCAAGTGTCTCTTAATTTCATGGCTGCAATCACCATCTGCAGTGGTTTTGGAGCCCAAGAAAATAGTCTATCACTGTTTTCATTGCTTCCCCATCTATTTGACATGAAGTGAAGGGACCAGATGCTGTGATCTTAGTTTTCTGAATATTGAGTTCTAAGCCAGCTTCTTCACTCTCCTCTTTCACTTTCATCAAGAGGTTCCTCAGTTCCTCTTCGGTTTCTACCATAAGGGTGGTGTCATCTGCATATCTGAGGTTATTGATATTTGTCCCAGCAATCTTGATTCCAGCTTGTGCTTCATCCCGCCCGGCATTTTGCATGATATACTCTGCATATAAGTTGAATACGCAGGGTGAAAATAAATAGCCTTGACCAACTCCTTTCCCAATTTGGAACCAGTCCATTGTTCCATGTCCAGTTCTAACTGTTGCTTCTTGACCTGCATACAGATTTCTTGTGAAGCAGGTAAAGTGGTCTGGTATTCTCATCTCTTTAAGAATTTTCCACAATTGGTTGTGATCCACACAGTCAAAGCCTTTGCTGAGAATAGATAAAAAGAATACCTCTGGGTTGTAAGAATTCCATCAGATCCTTTCCCAAGGCATACATCCTGAGATAATTTCAGTACAATATTAGCCAGGAAGAACGAGTTCCCAACAACATCTCTGGGTAAGATATAACTGTTGCTGTGTAATCAGGGGGACTGGTCTTGAGAAAAAGGTTCCCAGGCAAGATTTGTTACAATTATAATTATTACCATAGAGCTTAAGAAAAGCATTTCCATGAGTAAGACCTTGTGCTGTGTGATCATTAGTTTGGGGACCTAAAGAAAGGTAAGATAAATCTCAGGTAAGATACACTGTTGCACAAGGCTCAAGGAAAGAATGATCTAGAGTGTTCACCTCCTCCTTAAGGGGCCTTGGACTGCCTGCCTAAGCTTTAATTCTTCCCATTTTCCCAGAAGAGCTCCTTCCCTCTCTCCAGAGTCTACAAACTTCTACATAGTCCCTAACTTGACTGTACCCAGAAGGCCCTTGGTCAGAGGTTCACAGGGTTGTGGCTGTTTTGCCAGCCAGATCATCTTTTATTAAGTTCCAGTGGTATGCTGAGAAATATTTTATCTTATTTTATTTTATTTGAGAAATATTTTATAACTGGCTCTCTGGGAAGAAAAAGAAAAGGCCCTGATGGGTGACTTTTGCCAACGTCTATGGTATAAATACTTCTCCCATGGTCAGATTCAAGCTGCTAATGAGAAGTCGCTGAATGCTGAGCTGGGAGGAGATGTCTGTGCATGATTGTTCCTTGTGAGCTGGTACACACAAGCTGGCTCCAGCATGTCCTTGACGTATTCCCTCTCCAGGGGAATATGACCATTGATCTTTCTCATGTCTCTTTCTGCATATTGTTTCCATCTAACATCTAATTCTGCCAGACAGACCAATCCTTTAAGCCAGTGATTTCTAAATTGTTTTTTGGCCAAAGGTCTTCCTGTTTAAATAAATAAATGAAGTACATAAGAGCAATGCCAGCCTGACTGAGGGACGAGGGAAGGTTCTAGGCCCCATACCATCCTACAGCTATAATTGTTATTATTCAGTTGCTAAGTTGTGATGAAAGTGAAAAAGGAGAGTGAAAAAGTTGGCCTAAAGCTCAACATTCAGAAAAATAAGATCATCGCATCACTTCACAGTAAATAGATGGAGAAACAATGGATACAGTGACAGACTTTTTTTTTGGGGGGGGGGGGCTCCAAAATCACTGCAGATGGTGATTGCAGCCATGAAATTAAGAGACACTTGCTCCTTGGAAGGAAAGTTATGACCAACCTAGACAGCATATTAAAAAGCAGAGACATTACTTTGCCAACAAAGGTCCATCTAGTCAAGGCTATGGTTTTTCCAGTAGTCATGTATGGATGTGAGAGTTGGACTATAAAGAAAGCTGAGCACCAAAGAATTGATGCTTTTGAACTGTGGTGTTGGAGAAGACTCTTGAGAGTCCCTTGGACTGCAAGGAGATCCAGCCAGTCCATCCTAAAGGAGATCAGTCTTGGGTGTTCATTGGAGGGACTGATGTTGAAGCTGAAACTCCAATACTTTGGCCACCTCATGTGAAGAGTTGAGGAGGATTTGAAAAGACCCTGATGTTGGGAAAGACTGAAGGTGGGAGGAGAAGGGGATGACAGAGGATGAGATGGTTGGTTGGCATCACCGACTTAATGGACATGAGTTTGAGCAAGCTCTGGGAGTTGGTGATGGACAAGGAGGCCTGGCATGCTGTAGTCCATGGGGTCGCAAAGAGTCAGACATAACTGAGTGACTGAACTGAAGTTGTGTCTGACTCTTTGCGACTCCATGAACTGCAGCATACCAGGCCTCCCTTGGAGAAGACAATGGCAACCCACTCCAGTACTCTTGCCTGGAAAATCCCATAGACAGAGGAGCCTGGTAGGCTGCAGTCCATGGGGTTGCTAAGAGTCGGGCATGACTGAGCAACTTCACTTTCACTTTTCACTTTCATGCCTTGGAGAAGGAAATGGCAACCCACTCCAGTGTTCTTGCCTGGAGACTCCCAGGGACGGGGGAGCCTGGTGGGCTGCCGTCTATGGGGTCGCACAGAATCGGACACGACTGAAGTGACTTAGCAGTAGCAGCAGGCCTCCCTGTCCTTCACTATCTCCCAGAGTTTGCTCCAACTTATGTCCATTGAGTAGGTGATGCTATCTAACCATCTCATCCTCTGCTGCCCTCTTCTCCTTTTGCCTTCAATCTTTCCCACCATTGGGGTCTTTTCCAATGAGTCAGCTCTTTGAATCAGGTGGCCAAAGTTTTGGAGTTTCAGCATCAGTCCTTCCAATGAATATGCAGGGTTGGTTGATTTCCTTTAGGATTGACTGATTTGATTTCCTTGCTATACAAGGGACTCTCAAGAGTCTTCTCCAGCACCACAGTTTGAAGGCATCAATTCTTCGGAGCTCAGCCTTTTTTATGGTCCAGCTCTCACATCCGTACATGACTACTGGAAGAACCATAGCTTGGACTATATGGACTTTTGTCAGCAAAGTGATGTCTCTGTTTTTCAAATCACTACTTACCATTTCTTCCCACTTTTTAGTGATTTTAAGCAACCAGAGTTCTATGGAACATGTGACACAGGTCTTGACTTGTTTTCTTGAACTCTTTGGAATAGACTGAAATGAGCAATACTTTCGGTTTACCTGAAAGCATTTGTAAAACCCATTGCTTTTGGCTGGGAGGGGCTCTTGGGAGCTATATCAATGAACACATGAATAATGACCTTTTGTGAGCTACAGGACAGACCTTTAATGTGGGATCCCTTGCTCTACCAGGACACCTCATGTAAATGTTTGTCTGCAGTTCTGAATGTTCTCTGGCTTCAGCCATCCACCAAAAACTAGGACCTATGAGTCACACCACTTAATAGGCTTGCAGGTTTTCAGTTCTGCTTTTTTCTCAGTCAATACCTTTCTCTCTCTAATTTTCTCTCTCTGGGTTTTCTCATGCTATTATTTCATGTAATTTAGATAGCCCTCAAAGATTCTTTTATACATTTTCCTTCCAGCAGAGCACTTCCATTTTTATTCATCTGTTTTACAATGTAAATCATGGTTTAATGGAGATGCTCCATTCAATATTAATGGAATCATGAGTCCATCTGATGAGCTCCTCTCGTTCTGATAGGAGAAATAGGTTTGGAATTTCCTGAGATTTCAGCATTCAAGTTCTTAATAAAGAAATAAAAATTCAAAAGCAGTAAAGGAGCCTATGAAGACAGAAGAGAAATCACAGGGATATTCTATTGACAAAACCTCCTTGTCTCTCTGAATATCACTGCATTGTGTAGGATTGAAAGGTCCCTCTATTTCTAGTTCTGCCTGGTGATACTTTTAGATCTGAGAGCAGTAGTAATTCTCAGACATATACATGCTCAGGCCCATATTCAGGCTAAGGGTTGATGGAGGTGGCCATTGCCCAGACCCCACACTATATGGGACACACGAGCACAGAAGCTTAAAGGGCTTTAGCTTTAAGTTAATGGTGTGAAGTGCTAATAGTTAGATTTCAGACATCAAACTGTGTTAGCAAATAGGACTGGGGAATTTCTAAAATCCCTACTTGTCAAAATCTACTTGTCACCTACCTCAGTGGTCCACTAGGACCACATTCCCATCTTTAGCGGATTGCTAGACCTCTCCATATAGACCTTGTAACACACTTCACACTAAGCAGGCCCCAAACAAAACTACTCAGATCCAGTGTTTAATCTCTGCTCTGTATCTCAATTAGTAAAGCCACTCACAGAGTTGTGAAAGTGTTAGTCACTCTGTCATGTCTGATTTTGTGCAATGCCATGGATGGTCTCCTCTTTCGTGGAACCCTCTGGGCAAGAATACTGGAGTGGATTGCCATTCCCCACTCCAAGGGATCTTCCTGACCCAGGAATCAAACCCAGATCTCCTGCATTGCAGGCAGACTCCACCATCTGAGCCAACAGAGACGCCCGATCCACAGGGTCACCCGATCACAAGCCAGGGCCTCTCTGGCCTCTGGTCTCTCCCTGTTCTCCACTGAGTTGTCAGGTCCTATCAACTTCTTTTTCAAAGTCTCCCATTTCTGCCTTTTTTTTCCCAGTTGCAACAATTTCCCTAATTCAGGGCATTGCAACTTTGCTTCATCTAGAGTAATATTTTATTCATACAACATTTTCAGGAACTATCAGTTGAATGCCTGGGTTACTCTAGAATCTCCCTCCTAACTTGGCTGCCCCCAGTCAATGATGCTGTCTGCTTCCCACTTACACTGCATCCTCCAGGGAAACTTCTTAGACAGAACGTGGTTGGTGTTGCTTCTGGAGATCATCACATTGGACCTGCCTGTCTACAACCCCCTTCGTGTTCCCACACCTTCTTCAAGCCATCCTTCCAAGCCCTTCCATGGCAGTCAGCTACTTCTACAGAAGCAACTGGTCCTTCCTGCCCAGCATCAACTCCACGCAGACTCTGCCCTATTAAGTTCATGGGTCAGTTTGACCCATTTCAGGGACTCCTTTCAGGATCACGTCCTATTAGCTAGCAGGATGTTATCAGTGTTCCTCACTTAGGCCCTGGTGGTTGGTGGTTAGTGGTTTAGTTGCTAAGTCCTATCTGACCCTTGCAACCTCTGGGACTGTAGCCTGCCAGTCTCCTCTGTCCATGGAATTCTCCAGACCAGAATAGTGGAGTGGGTTGCCATACCCTCCTCCAGGGGATCTTCCTGACCCAGGGATTAAACCCACATCTCCTCACTGCAGGCAGATTCTTTACCACTGAGCCACCAACGGGGCCACCTAGACCTTGTGTCAGATCATCTCTTTCTCCTTTCTCTGTTCTCCAAATCACATGGACCATATTACCTGGAAAATTTTTTTTCCCAAAAGCCTTTCCAGAGGTTTCCCACATAGATTGTTCCAGAAAGAAAACCTTAGGCAAGATTCAAAGGTAGGAGAGAATTTGATCTCACGCCTTCTTGCAGCAGCAATGGGCACATTTCAAAGCTTTCCTGGAAGACCAAAGTGAGACTTCCAGGTCTGCTTCTGCACCTGTCACCTGTCACCTGAATGCAGGCACCTGGGGTCATTGATGAGTGTTTCCTCAAATTCCTGCTCTTCCTCATTCCCTGAATTCCAAAAGCACTTTTCATTATCTTTCATTCCTCTCCCAAAGGTTTTTGTAAGCCTTTGCCACCCTGCATTTGACCTTTTCTTCTGGAAGTATGCCGTGTACGTTTCTGTTTTCCTTATCAAACCTTGACTCACACAAGTCAGGTGACCAGCATATCAAAATGAGCTCAAGCCAAGCCTCAGCTTCAAGCTTGCGGATACACAGCTTCCGGCAACAGGTATCCACAGATACCTGGCAGAAATACCTGGCAGGTACCTGGCAGAGATCCACAGATGCCACTTCCACTGACACTCCTGAGTTGTATTCTGAATCCTCTGTAGGAAGTAAATCCTTGCAGTGGACCCCAGCCCACTAGGCTGGCATGCCCTAAGTTTTGCTGGAAATAAATCAAGCTCGGGAAACTTAACCCTGGCCTTTTATCTATTGTTCCGCTTGAACTGGTGCTCCAAACTAGACAACCTGCCTGGCACCAAGGGACTGACATCATCCGACTTTGATATTCATTTCTGCCTGGAAATGTCCGCTCTCACGCTTTACTCGCTTTTTGGCTCCAGTGCATGTTGGTTAACGGTTGAATGTTTGCCTCATCTCTCCAGGTGACAAATCATGCCATCAAGTTTGCTTGCACGGCCTGGGTCTCTTTTGTCCTAATTTCTTTCCTTCTACTACTAGTCTATTCTTGAAGTCCCAGCATGTCCTTCAGGGAAGACAGTCATGGGCATGGTCATAACATGTCAATTACTTAAAAGTATAACACTTGTCTATCCCTCTAATTGTGCTTTAAGTCTTGTTTTACCCAACCTCAAGTTAGGGTAGAACTCACAAATACAAACGGAAGTCACTAGGGTCATTTTAAAAAGACATCATATTATTTAACACAGAAGCAGAGACCAGTTAGTCACGACAGCTCTTCATTATGCTGAAGTCACCTACCCTCTTTACCCTACAGATGACATTATGACAGCTTGTTTTACCTTTTCTCTTCATTTATTTGCTGTCCTGAAGGATCTCTTATTCCATTTTCAGGTACGAAAATATACACGCATACTCCACTTTTGAATCAGCCTTCTGTAGTTGCTATGTGTTGCTGAAAGAGTTCTTTCTTTGCTCTGGCTCACTCTCTGCTTTTCCTCTTCTGGAAAATTTTTGTAACCACATGTGTGCATTTAGTACTACAGACTCTTCTTTAAGAGGGAATTTATGAAAAGCCAATCCATGTGCATTACGAGTGCCAATGTTACAAGTCCATGTAACCATATAATTTCAGATTTTGCTTCAGCCAGAAAACAGAGGCATCAATCTTTGCGAGGCCTGCACAATCCTCCTGTCCACAGGCGAAAGGGAGTGTTTAGCCCAAGAAACCATAGCAGCGGTTGTTTCACCTGCCTCCACTCTGAACATCTGAGTGAGTGGAGAAATCATTTTTGCTGAAAGCTAGACATGGACACGCCACCTATTCTTCTTGGAAATCTTGTAAAAGAGATTCCACCCACCCATCACTTTGTTCTGCAGGATGAGTCATGAGCACTGTGATGCCACAAAGGGAAGATTCTGACACGTTTACTCTTAGGCTGCCTGGCTGGGTAGATCAGCCTTTCAAATCCGTCACGCTCCAGTCTAAGGGTGTTGTACGGTTTTACCTCTGGACACAGGTGGAGAAGGCGCGGTGTTCCTCTTCAGTGTCTGACTTCATTCTGGGGCTTCAGTGCTGCTCTTGTGCCATCAAGTCTTGCTATATCCGGTTCCCAAAACCCAACTGCCTGCCTTCCAACGGGGTTTCCATGACAACTTCTGTTTGTGGTGCCGTTGATTCCAGTGCTCCATTTCATGTCTCCTTTGTGGCACTGAGCTCTTTCCTAAACATCCCCGGTTCCTCTCTCTCTTCTTATACTGTGCTTGACTTTGACCCCAGCCTCTCTGAGTTCAGTTTACATATTAATGAGTTGGCTCAATTCTCCCTGGTTTAGCCTAGAACAAAACTCCCGGCATCGAGACCCAAATCAGACCAAGAGTCTTCTGACTTGTAGAGGGTCATTAATTTCCTGCCGTGGAAAACAAGGATTAGATGAGAAAGGATTTAGGGAACATCAGTGCCCCCTCATCCAAAAGATACATACTTACCAGGTTACCTTTTGAAATAATTCCACATGTTTCACCAAGTGAAAACTCATTTAAGATCATGTGTCTTTTTTTTTCTCAGATGCATTCCCGAGTGTAGAATGACTATCAGCCATCCACTCTGTAGTATAAAGTGACGTTATCACTCAAAGGCAAAGTGGTAATCCTGGATAAAAGTGGGAGATTGAGGAGAAGGGTCATTTTATTTTTGTTAATTTATTTTACATAAGATAACATATACGTTTCAATGCTACTCTCTCCATTTGTCCCACAAAAGTGTCATTGTTAAATGTGGAATGCCGAGGGTCAAGAAGGAAGATGATTCTGTAGGGAGATGTTTCAAAAACATAAGGATCCCAGAGTCTGAGCAAATAAGACAGCCCTTTGGATGAGCTGATGGCGCTGTTGATGAAGGGAGCTGGGGGAGAAATCATCACAATTTTGCAGATTTCTTGAGCACATCAGTGGCAGCACCTGCAGCAGACCAGTGTGAAGCCTCTGCTCTTGGCCCTAGGCATGTGCCCATAGGTTGCTGATGCGCGTGTGTGTGAGTTTATCACCAGAAGCAATTGACATCCTCTTTCTACAGTGCTCTTGAAAGAATAGCAGGCACAGAAATGCACATCCATCACGCTCTACTTAGAACTTGGGCTCTGTTCCTCATTCTCATCCCCCTTATTCCTCTCCACTTCAATCTCTTCTTTAAAAAGGGCTCATTAAGCCACCCTGGTGGCTCAGATGGTGGTAAAGAATCTGCCTGCAATGCAGGAGACCCGGGTTCAATCCCTGGGTTGGGATGATTCCCTGGAGAAGGGAATGGCGACCCACTCCAGTACTCTTGCCTGGAGAATTCCATGGACAGAGGAGCCTGGAGGGCTACAGTCCATAGAGTTGCAAAGAGCTGGACATGACTGAGCGACTAATACTTTCACTTCATTAAGAATCATTCCATGAAGTTCTATTGGTTGTCTTCCTGTCCAAACATATATAGTCAATGATAGATGTAGAAGAACATGTAGACACACGGTCTACAAAGCCACAATAGGATGAGTATGTCTTCTGAGATCTGTTTTATTTATATATCTATTTATTGCCCGCACAGCTTGTGGGATTTTAGTTCCCAGACCAGGGATTGAACCTGGGCCCCTGGCAGTGAAAGCGCCCAATCCTAACCACTGGACCACCAGGGAGTTTCTGAGATCTTTGAAATACCAAGCATTTCTCTACAATGGAGAGAGTAAAGGTTTTGGACTTGGAAAGTCTGAGTGTGGGTCTTTACCCTGCTTCTTATCTCACCAGAGACCCTTGAGGAAATTATTTAACCTCCTCAGTCTGAGTTTACCCACAGAAGGATGAATAAAAATATCTCCCTCTTAGGATTATGAAGATTATGAGATAAAGTTTAATGTGTCTGACAGAGGGTTAAACCAAATTAAATTTAAACAAAAACTATCATATGTGTGTGTGTGTGTGTGTGTGTGTGTGTGTGTTAGAAATACACTATGTATTAGAAATGAAGGGGCTTCCCAGATAGCACTGGTTGTAAAGAATCTGCCAGCCAACACAGGAGGTAGATGGAGACTCAGATTCCATCCCTGGGTCTAAAAGGTCCCCAGGAGGAGGAAACGGCAACCCACTCCAGTATTCTTGCCTGGAGAATGCCATGGACAGAGGAGCCTGGTGGGGTACAGCCCCTGGGGGTCACAAAGAGTCAAACACGACTGAGCACACACATACACACACATTAGAAATGAAAACATTTTCACTTTTCTATAACTTTTTTTCTATAATATTTCCTACCAATATTCATCCATCAAAATAATTATTGAATGACTAACCTGTGTCAGCCATTGTAAAATTTGGCATAACTTCTTTTTATGGATGGCAGCTGAGAATGTGACTTAGACTTATTTTGAAACCAAATCTTTGCAACAGAGTCAACTTTATTAGACTCATGATAGCTATGCTCTTGTTGGGGGTGGGAGGGAGTTGGAATTCTATGTTTGTGTACCATATTTGAAAAGCCAGTCATGATTCATCTTACATCCATATTATTCTGAGAGCCCTCAACCCCATTCATTTCAATGCAGTCAGTATTTATGTGCTACTTCCTGGGCGCAGAGGGCAGTGCTGGAAGGTGGGGATAGTTAAGGAGGAATAAAACACAGTTCTGTTTCAAGGAGCAGTAAACATGGCTGAGAGCCAAGGCATCGGGCAAATGTCTAATAGAAAACAATAAAGTAAATGCAATCAGCCCTGATGGAGGAAATGTGGAGAGAGGGGTTCATTCTGGCTGGAGAACCAATTAATGGATAAGGTATCATTTATACACAGCCTTAAAAAGTGAACAGCAGCTGACCAGGGAAGATGGAAAGAAAGAGAGACCAATGTAAGCAAAGCAGGTTGAGCATCTAAGGTGCCATATTTAGGAAGACAATGAACTTGGCTGAAGTAATAGCTTTGGAAGCATAGAATCACTAAGTTTTATTGCTGGAAGGGACCTTGGATCCCAAACCACTCATTTTAGTAACATGTTAAAGGGAATTATGGCAGAGATGTTTAATAAGTCATGTTGCATTAATTCCTGGAGAATCTGGAGTGTCACTTGTGCCTTCTACCACAGATAATGGATATTTCTGGAAGTTTCTGAGTAATAAAGTTGAATATATTGTTTTTCCTGTTTTGAAGCCTTCTATGGCAGTGAAAGTGAAAGTGAAGCTGCTCAATCTTGCCCAACTCTTGCGAAACCATGGACTGTAGCCCACCAGGCACCTCCAACCATGGAATTTTCCAGGCAAGAGTACTGGGTGGGTTGCCATTTCCTTCTCCAGGGGTTCTTCCTGACACAGAGATCGAACCCGGGTCTTTCACATTGCAGACAGACGCTTTACCATCTGAACCACCTGGGAAGCCCCCTATGGCAGTGGTTCTGGATAAGTATTTGGAGAGTTTGTAGACGCATTAATTGCTGGATTATACTCCCAAAGTTTCTGATTCAGCAGGTCTGGGTAGGGCTCAATAATATGCATTTATAACAGGCTCCCGGGTGATGCTGCTGCTGGTCTGGAGACGTCTGTTTTAGAGTCATTGTTCTAGCATGTAACTTGTTCAGTTGCCAGGTTGTGTCCAACTCTCTGTGACCCCATGAACTGCAGCATGCCAAGCTTCCCTGTCTTTCACCATCTCCCTGAGTTTTCTCAAACTCATGTCCATTGAGTCGGTGATGCTATTCAACCATTTCATCCTCTGTCGCCCCCTGCTCCTCTTGTCCTCAATCGTCCCCAACATCAGGGTCTTTTCCAATGAGTTGGCTCTTCACATCAAGTGCCCAAAGTATTGGAACTTCAGCTTCAACATCAGTCCTTCCAATGAATATTCAGGGTTGATTTCCTTTAGGATAGACCGGTTTGATCTCTTCGATATCCAAGGAACACTCTAGAGTCTTCTCCAGCACCACAGTCCAAAAGCATCAATACTGCTGAGCTCCGACTTCTCTATGGTCCAGTTCTCACATCTGTACGTGACTACTGGAAGAACCATAGCTTTGACTATATTGTCGATAAAGTGATTTCTGTGTTAGCTGTTCAGTCATGTCCAGCTGTTTGCAATCCATGGACTGTAGCCCACCAGGCTCCCCTGTCCATGGAATTCTCCAGGCAAGAATACTGGAGTGGGTTGCCATTTCCTCCTCTCATCTCTGGATGCCCATTCAAACTATCCAAGGAGCATTTAAAAATGACTGAGGCCTGTGCCCTATGGCAGACCCACTGACCCAGGGGAGGGGGCTACAGAAGAGCCAGAGGAGATATTTTAAGGCTCCAAGTGAAATCTCGGGTTAGCCCTATCCACATTTTCTTGTGCCTATGAATCAGCAGGAATGTGCAGATTTCAGATGCAGATTCCTTTTTAGTAGATCAAGGTTGAGGCTTGAGATGATGTATTCCTAATAAGCTCCCAGCAGATGTTCATGCTGCTGGTCAAGGGACCACACTTTGAATAACAAGGCTCTAGAAATAGTCAATATTCTTTCTTTTTTTTTTTTTTTTCTTTTCACTTCTGCATTCAGTGGTTGATTCAGTCCCTCTTTTTCTGCTCCCAAAGCAACTCAATAACCTACCATTACTTCCCTAGTGGCTCAGATGGTAAAGAATGTGCCTGTAATGCAGGAGACCTGGGTTCAATCCCTGGGTCAGGAAGATCCCCTTCAGAAGGGAATGGCAACCCATTCCAGCATTCTTGTCTGGAGAATCCCATGGGTAGAGGAGCCTGGTGGGCTACAGTCCATGTTGCAAAGAGTCAGACCTGACTGAACTCCTAACACTTTCCCAAAGCCCTATTTGAATTGTGCCTAAGGAAAAAAACCACTGGACTTCCCTGGCAATCCAGGGTTTAAGACTCCAAATTTCCAATGCAGGGGGCACAGGTTCGATCCCCGGCTGGGGAACTAAGATCCCACATGCCCCGCAGAGCAGCCACAAAATAAACCAACGAAAATAACCATAGCGTGCTGGAGTGAAGAACTTGTTTGGGTTTGGATGGCAGCTGAGTCAACCAGGAGCTGGGACTCGGGGCTAACTCCTGCTTGGCAGCACGGAGCCTGACGCAGTGCAGGTAAGTGTGTGTATCTGTAGCCCAGATCTGGAGGTGTCCATCTGAAGCCTTCTGTTCATACCAACTGCCAGGCTTGGCAGGACACCCGCCTGCCAGGGCTGGGCTGCCTCCAGCTCCTCCTTCCCTCCTCCTGAGCATCCCTGGCCCATCCTCTCTCAGCCACTTGCTTTTTTTTTTTTTGCACAAATTACTCTTTGTTATAAGCATAATTCCCAAAGAGAGCGTAAGAAGCTTTCTGGCATATCTATTAATCATGAAGGAGATTGAAAGCTGGGAATAAGGAACAGGAGAAAGAAATGTATAAAGTAAATGGAAAATGCCCATTAGAAATGAAGACCCTCTGACAGCCACCCACCCCCCCCCCACAACAGCAGCACCTGCAAGCCCATCCATTACCTGAAATGCTCCTTCCTTTCCTTTGCGTGTATGGAGGGTGGGGGGAGAGGTGGGGGTGGGGGGAAAGACGGGCAGGGGGACTTGATCCCTTTATTTCCTTCAGTAAATTCTGTTGACAACTTGAGGTGCTTTTGGCTAGAAAACTATCCTTGGAGGAGTAAAAATGAAAACATTCTGAGGCTGTAACGCGAATCTCCTACCCTTACACTTTGGGTAGATCCACGCTAGGACATCCAAATTATTTCAGTGGGAGGAAGATACCAGAGCAGGAACTGCTTGGAGGTTATTGCACAAAGAAAGAAAACAGTCATTGTTTGGCTAAGCTGTGTTTACATTACCAATAGCCTCTGGTCGAGTTCAGCCCTTGAGATTCTTCTTGGGACCTTGGGACATGACCACGGAGGACCGACAATTAATGTACGGACAATGTCTATGGGGGTGAGGGAATGTCTGCAGCAGTTCCAAGAGCGACTTCCAAATGGACATGACTATAGATCGGCGCAAAGGGTGCGGGAATTCAGGCCAAGCGTGAGACACTGTGACACTCACAAATTTGGGTCAGTCTCTCAATTAGTTTAGCTCCTCATCTGTGTAAGCACAGAAACAAAAGCCACTTGGAGCCCTCGAGGGTTGGCAGAGCATCTTAAAATACCCTCCTAAAGAGGCAGTGCTGTAAATTCAAAACAGACTTCCAAAATAAACTCAGCAGGGCGCACTCTATTGCCTCGCCAAGCCAGGCCTCCGTTCCCAGTTCTAGATGTTTGAAACCTCAACCCCGTGGACTGTTACAATCCTCCTCTATGAGCCGCTTCTCCTGGGAGGAATCAATCATTCCTAAACACAGTCAAGATTTCTGCCATTCCAGATGCAAGCTCTCAGGAACCCTGCCTACCCACCCCCACCCCCCTCAGTCATGACCCATCCTTCCCAGGGTGCAGGAAATTAGGTATACTCAGCCTGTGTGCTTGGAACACCTGCACGCGTGAAGACCAGCATTTAACGTAGGAAGTTGATCAGGACTTCATCCCGGGTGACGTACAATAAAAACACAATTCTCTTAGAACCGAGTCCAAACCCAGTCCTGTTTGTCTCTGTCGTTTCTGCCACCAGAGCAAACTTTTCTGTTTTGGAGCATAAGTACGGATCATCTGTTGTGCTTTAAAGTGGGTGTGTTTTTTTTTTTTTAAAGGAGCTAATTCGGTTGTGCAATACCATGAAGAGGAGCCACTTGTAAATTATATTTAGGTGTGTATATGTTCTTCCACTTGTGGTGGTGATGAATCATAGCCATCTCCATGTTGTTATGTAACTCGGCACTTCCAGAAGGGCTCCCAGACCCTGCCATCTACACTCAGCCAGCACAAGGATCTCTGCTCTTTCCTCCCCCGCTGACCTGGCCTTTCACGAATGGAAAAAAATAGAGTAACCAACTCACCCAGGTTTGCCTGGGAGCCTCCTGGTTTTAACCCAAAGTCCTGTGTTCCTGAAACTACCCAGGCCCTCTTAGCTCCAGGCAAACTGGGCCAAATGGTCTCCCCAACAGGTGGGGCTCTGTGCCCATTTCTGTCCTCAGGAGATGAGTGTGTGGTTAGCCCTGGGTACCCATGGCTCTGGGTTCCACCTAAGCTTTCCTGTTCTAGCAGGAAACCAAGAAGATCCACGCCCTGGGGGCAGGAGGCAGGTTTGGGGGGACACAGCAGGGTCTGCTCTGGTCATGGAGAGGAGGACAGCTGGCCCCCTCCATGTGGAGCCATGCACAGGTGTTAGGAGTCCCCCGTACCCAGGGAGGCCATGGCCCTGCAGGTGAAAGACTTGTAATTCTAGTGCCTTGCAGTAAGACTGGAGCCAGAAATCACTCTCTGTGTGGGTGGGGAGGTAGGGGAGATAGCGGAGGCGGGTCTGGAGGCCAACTGGGCTCAAATATTACTCATGCCACTTATTCATCCTTTTCCTGGGCGAGTTATAGAGTCTCCCTCAGCCTCAGTCTCCTGGTCATTAAAACATTTAAAAATAAAGAAATAAAGCACAGGCTGTGATTCTCAACCCTCAAACTTCTGGGTGATATTTCCCCATGAAAAGGCCATCAAATTCCCATTTCCTTCTCCCAGACTTCAGAATAAGGCAGTAACCTTGACTTTTTGACCAAGTCTGTGTTATCTCTAGAACAACATGGTGTGCATTTAGTGGACATAACATGTATGCAGTGTAATTAGGATGTGGAGAAATGTAGATTTATTTTTCAATAACTGAATTAAATTTCCTCATGAGGCTTCATTTTCACTGCTGGAGGGGAAACTCCTGCCTCTTGAGGATTGTGCAGCTTAAGACTAGACATTTCTTAGTTTAAATTCAGTCTATTGAAGTCCTGTGTGCTTTCTTCTCTGGGAGATCAGGGTGGGTGTGTACCACCGGCCTCGGCATGGGAGGTCGGGTCAGAGTCCTCTGTGGTAGCTCACCTGGGGTGTCCGTACCGCTGGGCTTTGCGTGAAGGCCCCTGCACCTCCTGGGGCTGGTGGGTCCCTGGTGTCCTGCCCGTCAACCTGCTGCTGAGTCCATGGTCCTGCTGCAACCTCAATCACGGGGCCCATGCACTCCTTCTTAGCCTGACCCCCGACCTCTGTGGACCGCTGACCCTCTTGACATCTTGTCTGCCTTTCCCCACACTTAATGGAGAAGAATCAGTGAGAATAAGCCAGGCTCTCTTCACCTAAGTGTTTGAGGCCACATGTTTGCTCAGAGCATAAAGCAAGGTGCTCCAGTTCTTCCAGGGTTCCAATAGCTGGTGGGCATAGGCCCTGAGGGTGACGGGGTCCCTCTTAGCCTATTTGGTGTTTCTAACCTCTCATCCATCCCCTCCCTCCGAAACAATTTTGGTTAATGGCACTGGATCAGAGCCACTCAGGGACACTGATCCAATTCCAATGCTCTTGCATGCCACACTTCTCTTGGTTCAAGCCCCAGCCCTTTCAGGGGAGAGGAAACTGCTTATTTCATGTTTACAGACGGTCCTCAGTCCTTCCCTGTTCTAGACTTCCTGTAAAAATTCTATGGTCTGAGTCCTCCAAGCTTGACCTTTCCATTTTCCAAACGAAACCCTTTTCAGCACGAAACTAGCTCTTTCTTCTTCCTTTCCTGCCCCTCCCCTTCCCCCTCTCTTTCTCTCTTCCTCCTTCCCTCAGCCTATCTCTCGCAAATCTCCTGTGCTTTGGCATTCAAGCAATTGCTACTCTCTGTGACTCATTAAAATAAAAACAACTGTCGTAGCAAATCAACCCCTAAACTTCTGTATATATCCCGGGCAGTTATGACGTTCTGTCCAGACAGTAGGTCTACTTTGAACTAGAGCACATGGTAGTGGAATTCCTAGACCAGAATAGTTCTGAAGCCTCAGAACACACACACACACACACACACGTGCACAAGCACACACATGTGCGCACACGCACACACACCCCAAAGTGGCCCATAAATAACTGGGAAAGGCCAGAGCCCATATCATCAATTTCCCAATGTGTTGTTATTTGTGCTGCTGGTTATGTGGCTGAGTTAAAATCCCCGGAGAGGCTCAGACTCTAGTGCAGGCTAAAAACCATGTCTGCTGTTCAGCTGGAAGAAACAGAGTGGGCAGAGAACCTTCATTCCTCAGTGTGTAAATAAAATGAAGCTCTCCTACAGTCCTTGGATATTTTCACTGCAACTAAATATTTACCTACATTTCCCCAGAAAGCTACGAAGACACCAATTCACCTTCCAAAGCCACATTTTAAATTGTGCTGAAATGGCCAATTTTCTCCGAAGTTGACAAAAAAAAAATCCATTCCATGTGGCTGGAATCAGGCCCACTGAAACTTTTCATCAGGAGCAAAATTAGCTTGTGTGCATATCAAAAACAGTTGGAAAGGACTGGCTATATTTTTCTGCACCAGTATCGTCAGACTAATGGCATTCCAGTCAATCAGTTGGCATTTGTTTTTTGGTTTTTGGTTTTTTTGGTGGGGCAAAGCCAAAAGGGCCCAATGTAAGCTGACCCAAGAAACTTGTCTGTCCTTTTGAATTCTACATTTGAATGTATAGTTTAAGTTCTTTTTCTTCTACAGGCTGACATTGGAAGACTTTATACAAGTGTTCACTGAATCACTAAGCAAAGATTCATAGAAAACTTTCAGCATTGTGTTGGGCACTAGGAATTCCAATATGACTTAGACATGGCCTTCGCATTTTAAGAGCTTACCTTAATGCCTGGTGCATGCATGAACATGGTACTCAGTCCTGTCTGACTCTTTGGGACCCCATGGACCGTAGCCCACGAGGCTCTTCTGTCCATGAAATTTTCCAGGCAAGAATACTGGAGTGGGTTGCCATTTCCTACTGCAGGGGATCTTCCCGACCCAGGGATCAAACCTACATCTCTTGTGTCTCCTGCGCTGGCAGGTGGATTCTTTGCCACTAGCGCCACTGGGAAACTAAAGTCTGGTAGAGGAAACAAATGTGGTACCAGATGTACTCACACCGGGAGGCTGATCGAGTTCACCTAGGATAGCTTGCAGCACTGCTTTGTTGCACATTTCCGGGAGGATCACATGTATGATTTTCTCTGCCAGTAACACCCTTGGGTCCAATATGGGTGATAGCTGGAGAGGTGTCACATGGCTGCTCTGGGAGGAGTCACAGAAGGGCTTCACCGAGGATGAGACCCATGAGCTGATAGAGGTGATGAGTAGGTAGACAAGACACTGCAAGGAACGACCCAGGTAGGGGGTAAACTACAGACATGGCAAGACCAGAGTTAAGGACAGGAAGGAGTTGTGGCAGGAGATGAGGTAGAAGTGGAGGCAGAAGTCAGAAAGCAGTGTTCCTGTGTGCCATTTCAAGGAGTTGAAATGCATCCAGTTAGGCTTGAGAGCCTTTCGAAGGCTTTAAATATGGCAGTGACTTGCAGTTTTGAAAGTTCACCTTGAAAGTAATAGGGAAGATGGACTGACATAAGGAGAGGGTAGAGGGGTGATCAGAGAGCTAAGTTAGGAGGCTACTGAAATAGCCCAGCAGAGAAGTGATGGAAATTTGAGTTAGGGTGATGAGGCGAACAATGATTCAAGACTCTTAGGAGCTGAAATTCATAGATGTAGGTGACTTCCTAGAAGTAAAGGACAAGCAGAGGGAGTTGTTGCTGGGGTGGATCATAAATCATTTCATCTCAGTCGGGGACCCAGAATGGAGGTGACACTGGGCACAATTATGACTGTGGTTTTGAGGTGTATTGAGTCAGAAACTGAGGCCACCAGAAGGGTTGTAGACATAGGTCTGGAGTCAAAGAGAGAGGTCTGGGCCACAAAAACCAATTTAGAGCCATCAGTGTTGAGGCTATGTTGGAAGATATCCCCCAAATTCCTGATTTCTCCCTCCTCTCCACTCTAAAGTGACCTCTGATGAACCTGCCTGATGATTGAGCTTTTTCAAGGCCATCACTTGGAATCTGTTCAGTCTTAGCTGTCAGATTGAATTACCACTTACATGGCCCTCTACCTGATTATCACAACTCCAAGTCCCCTCCTAAGGTTTCTCTGCACTTCTCTTTCCCTGATTGCTTCTAGTTAAATAGTTGAATAGACTTCCTCGTGGGCTCCAGTCCAGCACAATGCAGTGAAAAGATCAGAAATCTGATTCCCCGCTCTACCATGTTCAAGCCACGTGGTTTTGTCCAAATGATTAAACTTCTCTGAGGCTCAGTTTACTTACCTTTGCCAGCAGTTGTAATGATAACCCGAGCATGATTCTTTTTTGAAATTTAAATGAGATAAATTGTAACAAAATTTAGCACACCACATGGACAGATGCTCAACAAACAAGAGACAGGTTCATTCATCAATCTTGTAAGTCAGAATCTATTAAAGCTGGAAGAAAACTTGAAGACTCTCTCACCTGATCCCACAACATTAAAGAGGAGAGAGCTGGGCCCTGGAGAACGAAAATGATTTGACAAGATTACATAGCCAGTTGTTGCCACGTCCTCATGTTTAACTCTATACCATGCTTCTTCCTTCAGTTTGTTTTAGAAGAGTCTCTGGCTCCCTGTACAGCACCTTGAACTTCTTGGGGAGACAGGAAAACAAGATTGGATTAGCTATCCTTTGCTGTGTAATAAATTACCACCAACTTAATGATAGGGGGCCTCCCTAGTGACTCAGATGGTAAAGAGTCTACCTGCAATGCAGGAAACGTGGGTTCAATCCCTGGGTTGGGAAGACCCCTGGAGAAAGAAATGGCAACCCACTCCAGTATTCTTGCCTGGAGAATTCCATGGACAAAGCAGCCTGGCGGGCTACAGTCCATGGGGTTGCAAAGAGTCAAAGCAACAGCACACACACATAATGGCCCAATACAATGTGTATCTATTGGTTCACAATTTCTGTAAGTCAGACGTCCAGGCACAGTTTGGCTGAGTACTCTGCTCAGCGTCTCGGAAGGCTACAGTCCAGGTGCTGGCCAGACTGTGTTCTCATATAGAGTCTCACATAGGGAAGAATGTGCCTGGCAGTCTTCCTCAGGTTGCTGGCAAAATTTATCTCCTCATTGTTATAGGATTAAAGTGCCCATTTTCTCGCTGACCATCAGCTGGGGGCCACTCAAGGTTAACAACCATCTGGCCCCCTCCCAGGGCCTTCACAGCATAGCATCTCACTCTACAAAGCCAGCCAGAGACAGTCACTGCTGGTCTGCCAGCAAGTCGTGTACAGACAGTTATGGGACGTAATGACAGGTGGTGGTTGGTGGTTTAGTCACTAAGTCATGTCCGACTTCATGGACTTGTCAAGACCTCATGGACTGTAGCCCGCCAGGCTCCGCTCTCCATGGGATTCTCCAGGCAAGAATACAGAAGTGGGTTGCCATTTCCTTCTCCAGATAATGTCAGGAGTGATGTCCTGTTGCTTTGCCTTATTCCATTGGCTACCAGCAAGTCTGGGTCCCACTCACACCTGAAAGGAAGGGATGACGCAGGGTGTGACACCAGGGGTCGGAGTTCATGGGGTCATCTTGGAATTCTGCCCTCTGTGGGGGTCAAGAGGTCACGGTAAGGGTGTGATAGAGCACAGTCTGGTTGCTCATCAGTCTCCTCTAATCATAGCCCAAGACATGGCACTGATTTCAAGGGAACTGGGCCTGCAGGGGCTCTGGCGTGACTACAGGAGCCAGAACCCAGGTGTCCTCCAGAGACTCTGTCGGATCCATTGTTGCACCAAAGAGCAGGGTGAGGCTCTTGGAGAAGACAATATGTGTGTGTACACACGTATGTGGGCTTTGCTGGTGGCTCAGAGGTAAAGAATCCACCTGCCAATGCAGGAGATGCAGGTTCGATCCCTGGGTCGGGAGGATCCCCTGGAGAAGAAAATGGCAACCCATTCCAGTATCCTTGACTGGAGAATTCCATGGACACAGGAGCCTGGCAGGCTATAGTCCGTGGGGTCATAAAGAATCAGACACAACTGAAGCACCTGAGTAACAACACAGGTATGTATGTGTATGTGCCTGTGTGTGGTGTACATGTACGTGTGTGTGTGTGTGTGAGAGAGAGAGAGACAGAAGGGGCCTCATTCCTGAGAGCACACACCCAGAGGCACCGCCTGCCATTCCTGCAACTGTCTGAAGTGACTTTTTCCTGAATTGTTGGTACTCTCTGTGACATGAATCACGCTGCCTCTTGATTAAAAATCCATCTTCTCCAGCGGAGACAAAGCAAATATTTACCCATCTCTAACTCTGGTCCCAGCCCCGGCAAATGCCTGTGCCTTCTCCGCAGAGCCGTCCACCCCACGGGGTACGGCTGAAAGAAGGAAGACGGCGTGTCTTCTCTCAACGCTTCTGGGGACAGAAACCCTGGGAGGTGCTTTCTCAATCTCTAGACCCCTGCCTGCAGTGACATCTGCCCACCCCTGCCAGACCAGTCTTCCTGAAAAACCGCTCCCACCAGGCTACTCGCTGGCTCTGCCTGCCTAAGGAATGCTTCATCTTTCCCTTTAAGATCTATCAAGGTTTGTAACCCCTCCGCTCAACACCTCTTCCCCTGCCCACTGGGATTTCCTACTCAGCACCCAGGGCACATCATACCAGGGTATGAACCAGACCAGCTGCCATCTCTCTTCTAACCATGTGGTTCTGCTCTCATCCCACCCAAGTCCCCTCCTTATCCCACCAACTGTCAAAAGCATGGCATCTTCCAAACCCCACCTCCAGTCCCACCACCTCCCCAGCCACCCCATAAGCATTCATCTGTACCAACTCTGACCTCTCCTGGCATTTGCTGCCTGAACCTAAGGACCTGTTTTAGGCAACTTATTGTGTTGCATTCTTATTTGATTATTCCATTGAAATGTAGCTCGTCCCTCTAGTGAGAGTATAAGTATCTTGAAGGTGAGATTGACATTTTCCCAATTTTTCTTTCTTCCTCCCTTCTCCTTTCCTTTCCATTGTGTTTAAAATCTGAGCGATGGGGCCAGATGGGCCTGGATTTAAATTTTAACCCCACCACTTTCCACCTGGATGGAACCTCTGCAATACTCATATTCTCATGTTTAAGTGAGGATGATAACTGCCTCACGTGGTTACTGAGAGAAGCCAGTAACATAACATGTGTGAAGAAATGAATGTACATATATGTGCTGACGCACAGTAAGTACACAAGGAATAAAAAGTACTATGGAATCTTTGTTGTTGTTGTTTAGTCGCTAAGCCATGTCTGACTCTTTGAGACCCCATGGACGGTAACCTACCAGGCTCCCCCATCCATGGGGTTTCCCAGGCAAGAATCCTGGAGTGGGTTGCTATTTCCATCCCCAGGGGATCTTCCTGACCCAGGGATCGAACCAAAGTCTCCTGCACTGGCAGGAGGATTCTTTACTGCTGAGCCATATGGAATCATTAACTGCATATTAATAACTACCGTTAATATTAACTGCATATTAATAAGTGCATTTCTGTTTAATCCAGCAAGAAATATTTGAGCCCTTGCCATGAGCCCCGTACTATGCTTAGGTGATGGAGAGATGACAGAAAACCAAATGAGCATGCACATATATCTGCCCTATAAAGGCTCTTAAGGCTTCCAGGAGTCTCTAGAACATGACCTGAAGACTTTCACTTTCACTCACTTTGTCCCTTTTAGGTCTTTGGGTCATGTTCTAGAGAAAAGAGACAAAGCGAGTGAAAGGGAAAGGGAAAGTGAAAGGGTCACTTTTTGCAACCCCATGGACTGTAGCCTGCCAGGCTCCTCTATCCATGGGATTCTCCAGGCAAGAATACTGGAGTGGGTAGCCTTTCCCTTCTCCACAGACTCTTCCCAACCCAGGGCAAACCCAGGTCTCCCGCATTGCAGGCGGATTCCTTACCATCTGAGCCACCAGAAACGAGATAGCAATTGTATTTTTAAAAATTAACTGGAGTTCCCGGACAATGACTTCACTGGGAACAGCCTTTGCAGTGCCTGGTGCATGCCCACTTGCATTCCCAAGGAGAGCAGCACAGGGGTCTCAGCTGTGGGACGTTGTCCATTGCTCCTCATGACCCCTGATGCTGCTGGTGTGACGAACTGTTACTGAGATGACAGGTGGGTCCTTCCCCTTCTGCCGTAGGTGCAGAGAGGAAGGTGAGGAGGTGTTCATCGCCTCCAGCAGCTTCCTCTCTCTCCTCCGAGCTCATCCTTCTCCCCGTATGTGTTCTCCTTACCAGTTGGGGAGATTGGGAAGAATGTCTCAGGATGCAGCTGCCATGCGGAGCTCCTGGAGATGTTCATGTAGGACGGTCACTAATGTTGTGGAGGAGTCAATACCCAGTAAGTGTGGGCGGGTTTCCCTGGTGGCTTAGTGGTAAAGAATCCTCTTGCCAATGCAAGAGACATGAGTTCGATCCATGGGTCAGGAAGATCCCCTGGAGAAGGAAATGGCAACCCACTCCAGTCTTCTTGCCTGGAAAATCCCAAGGACAGAGGAGCCTGGTGGGCTACAGTCCATGGGGTCACGAAAGAGTAAGACATGGCTTAGCAATAAACGATAACAAAAAGGTGTGAGCTGAGTGAGCAAGTCCTTCCTCTGGGAGTTGATGCCTAAACTGAATAGCACGTGCCCCAACCCAAGGGGGTCAGCATCCTGACAAGATGCCCCTGCACATGTTAAAATCCCCAAGTTAAAAATGAGGCTTGGGGAAACAATCTTCAAGCTGAACCATAAATGTTTATCTGGGTTGTCTGGCTTGCACCTGAACTTGTAGAGGAATTCAGGCTTTCTCTGCTGTCTTTGGTGGGTGGCTCGATAAAATGGGAAACCTTGCACATCAACTCCCATCAGGGTAAATTTGCAAGTGGGAGGATTCTTTGCTTTCCCCTTTGACAGAATGCAGAGTGCCTTGAGTACTGAAGTGAAGCACCTCATGATGAAGTCCCAAAGGCAGACGAGATTTCTTCTCTGAGAGGTGCCCACCAAGCCAGCTGTTGCGGGTGAGAAAGCCCTTGTTTCAGAGGGTGGGAAAGCCCTCTGCCCTGGGCCTGGTCCGCTGTGCACCCCCACGCTGGGGGCACTGATGCCTGCCTCGGGCATTTGGTGATGTTCTGTTTTCCGGCCCCTGTCTTGGCTGATTCCTAGGTCAGTTTGTGTCATAAATGACCCATTCAACCACACCGCCCTTAAATCTGCTGGATTCAGGTCATGTCTGCTAAGGAGCCTGGAGGTGGAGAAGGAGCCTCTGACCCCTTGAATCCCTTCAACTCTGTGGCCACGTGATAGGGAAGAATAGGAGGAAATTCTACACCAGAATTTCTGCACCCCAGAAATCCTGCACCCCAGCCCTGTGGCATTGAAGGAAAGGCAGTTTCCATTTTAGCTGCTCTCTACTCCCATCCCCAACCCATCCTTGGGTCAGGTTGGGTTTGAGAGTTCCTATTATTGTTGTTGGGATTCCCTGGTCGCTCAGTTGGTAAAGAATCCGCCTGCAATGCAGGAGACCCCAGTTCAATTCCTGGGTCGGGAAGATCCCCTGGAGAAGGGAGAGGCCACCCACTCCAGTATTCTTGGGCTTCCCTGGTGGCTCAGCTGGTCAAGAATCTGTGTCCGGCTCTTTTGCAACCTCCTGGACCATAGCCCACCAGGCTCCTCTGTCCATGGGATTTCCCAGGCAAGAATCCTGGAGTGGGTTGCCATTTCCTTCTCCTGGGTTTCTTCCCAGCCCAAGGATCAAACCCATGTCTCCTGCATATTGGCAGGTGGATTGAATTCTTTCCCACCGAGCCACCATGGAAACCCCCATAAAACTATAGCTTCCGGTGACTTTCCCTCACCTTTTCCCATGAGAGTTTAATGGAAAATCAGAGGACAGGATGTCCCTGTGATCCAGTGGTTAAGAATCTGCCTTTCAATGCAGGAGATGTAAGTTGCATCCCTGGTTGGGGAACTAAGATCCCAAATGCCGTGCAGCAACTAAGCCTGAGAGCCGCAACTACTGAGCCTGCACGCCATGACTGGAGAGTCCTTGTGTGGCAACTTAAGATCCCGCATGATGCAACAAAGATCCTGTGTACCACAAGCAGGACCCGAGGCAGCCAAATAAATAAAGAAACTCAATTATGAAAGCAATGCAATTAAAAAAATAATAAAGGACCAGCAAAGGGTTCCTTAACTCATTGCAGGATTTAGTAACAGTGGCAACCTCTAAACACTGATCTCCTCTTCCTGTGTGACTGATACTCTGCTAAGCACTTGTTATGTATTGAGTGGTTCAGAAGCCCTACCAGCAAAGTCCTCTTATTACTGGTAGTTCTTGATGAGGAAACAGGGCCCAGGGATGCTAAATTAGGTGTCCAGGAGCACAGAGCCAGGCAGTAAGAGAGCCGGAGTGTGAATGCCAGTCTCCTGATACACATCCGTATGCTTAGGTACCAGGCTATGTCACTCCGTGAGTTTAAAGAAAAAATCTCCCCAAATTCCTCTTTTTATTTGGTTTCTTCATCATTTTGCATACAGTTTTCCTTTATTTGTGTTCTCTGGCCTGCTTCCTGTCCTCTTTCCTCCCACCCAACCAAAAATTAGATGTTATTCATTAGTTTACTCTTAACTATAGCTGTCATAAAACCAGTCAATTCTAAAGGAAATCAACCCTGAATATTCATTGGAAGGACTGATGCTGAAGCTGAAGCTCCAATACTTTGGCCACCTGATGCAGAGAACTGACTCATTGGAAAAGACCCTGATGCTGGGAAAGACTGAAGGCAGGAGGAGAAGGAGATGAAAAAGGATGAGACAGTTAGATGGCATCACCAACTCGACGGACGTGAGTTTGAGCAAGCCCCAGGTATTGGTGATGGACAGGGAAGCCTGGCGTGCTGCAGTTCAAGGTGCATGGGGTCAAAGTTGGGCACGACTGAGTGACTGAACTGAACTGATAGCTGTCATGGTGGATGGAGGCACTGGAAATCTATGAATGCTTGTAGCTATCACTTATTCCTACCAATCACATGGTGAGCACAGGAAACGGAGTAATAGTCTGAGGGTCTGTCCAGTGGGTCAAGTTCAAAGACGTGAAGGACAGTGAGGCCTGGGAAGGACTTGCTGAGGGAGATTTCAGCCTGGACTTAGGTCTGATACAAGCACAGAACAGCCAGTCAATGGGCAGTTCCTCCGGCTGGTTTGGGTGTTCAGAAGTGGGATTTTTTAATACCTTAAACTACTGATCCATCTTCACATCACAGAAAGTGGGACATGTAGATATCACCACAATTTTCTCTGAAGCAGGCAGCATCATCAATGAAGTCATTTTGCCCAAAATGTTTGAACTAGGTTTTATCTAACTCTCAGCTTACAGGAAACATAGGGGCTAGAAACCAAGGTAAATGACTCAAGGAGCAAGTAATGAGACAAATCCAGAAGGCAGGACATTCCATGGGACCCCTGCCAGTCACCTCTGCTGGTTGATAACATGGAAATAAAAATGTACAGGCAGGAGGTGTGGTGGTGCTCTGCAAGATTCAGAAAGAACAAAGAAATGGAACAACCAAACACAACTTGTGGACCTTGATTGAAGGCTGCTTTGAATACGTGAGTCATAAAAACACATTTGGGAGACAATAGGGGAGATTTGAATAAGGAACAAGAACTGCAAAAGATGCAGGAATTATTGGTAATTCTGGTAGGTATAGCAAAGGGCTGGTGATTATACAGAAAAAATGTCTTTAGTTTCTAGAGATGGATGCTGCTGAAGTCCTCAGAAGGAAAATGTTATGATGTCTGAAATTTACTTGAAATACGACATCAGAACATGAAGTACAGAATGTTAATAATCGTTCGTTGTTGGTGATGGGTACACCCAGTGTACTATCGTGACTATGATACATCTAACGAAATGGAAAATTACCACCTTGGTTTGGCAGTGTAAAAGCAACGTAGTGATTTACAAGGCCTATTTATGGGATAATTGCCACATGTACAATGGCTATTAGGCATATTGTGAATATGTCAGATTCATTTCAGTGAGCCTTTTTAAGTTCAAAAGCACCATGGACAGAGAAGCCTGGTGGGCTACGGTCCACGGGGTCATAAGGAGCAGGACGTGGCTGAAGCCACTTAGCATGCACGAGTGTACTCAAGCGCCCTTAGGTGTGGTCGGAGTGGATCGGGAAGAGCCTTCTTGTGTGTTGTGGTCCAGCTTATGGACCACACAGAGGGAACCTTGTCTGAGATTCTGAGGACACCCACAGCCAGCGAGTTGCATGACCCTCCACTGGGCAGATCTGAGATGATGCCAGTGGTCAGCTCTTTCGGGACAAGGAGTAGCAGTCCCCATATCTCAGAGGGAAGATGCTGTTTCCCATTCTACCAGTTGTCCTCTCCTCCTCCGCATCTCTTACCTCTCCTTACCGCTTTCTCATGAGGTGTTACATCCATCAACTTTCCTACATAGAGGCTGGACCCATTCTCCTGCTCCTCTTCCAGTTATGTGGAATCTATTGCTTAGCACTTTTCCAAGTCAGCACCAACTACCTGAAGGCTTCCACAATTTCCCCTGTCCTTGAAGCTTTTCTCATTGACTTTGTACAACTCATCCCATTTTTTACTTGGCTTACGGATTTTATCATGATTTATACTGAGGTTCTCTGTTTGACAACTTTTTTTTTTTCTTTTTGGTACCATCTGCCTCTTTGAAGAGAGTTGGTGATATACCTACAGATTCACACAAACACGTACCCGTACACCTTTGGTGAATGTCAAATTTGAGATTATTCATGAACTAAGTGACACTTAGGAAAATGCTTGCAAAAGGTGAATTGCTTGTCAAAACCACACTGTCTATTTAGCATTTGGTTCAGTTGGTGAGTCTCATTTCTGTTTGCCCTCACAGTAATTTCCTCCCAGTGGTAAGAGCCGCTCACCTTCCCTGACTGCTGAATTCTTCATCCACTTCCTTTATGCCCAAACCTGGTTTGTTTGGGGTAATTTAGGTTTCGAGCATTCTTCTCTTGTTAGAATCTATAACGCCTTTCCTAAATTGAAATTCTTCCTTCAGGGAGCCAAGAGCTCTGATGCTTCTAAATTTACATCTGGGTAACAGATTTGCTACAGAGTTGGAATACAGGGGAACAAATTCATTGTTTCAGAAATTTTACAAAGAGTTACATTCCTCAAGGTCTCATCCAGTGAGTTCTGTCATCGGGGACAGATGGTTGACTTTAAGGATGATCAGGAAGTTTCAGAAACATGACATAATGTTTATCTCTCTTAAGATTTTTCTTTTTGGTTTGGCTTCTGAGAAACACTCCCTGTGCTCATCTCATTCTCTGTCTTTGGTAGATTCTTATAAAAAAGAATGTCTGGAAAGGCTTTTGCATTATCTTTTATAAAGAAAATGTGTTTACTTCTGATATACTGACTATCCTTTACCATTTTTAGATCACAAAACCTCAGGGTTTTTTTCTCTTATGAAAAATAATATGCTTTATTTAGCATGAACCAATAAACCATAAGCTCTCTGAAAAGAACTGTTATAGAAAAACAACCCGAAGGTAATCATTTTGACCCAAGTTATGATCAAAATTGTCCTTTATACCTGTCCCACACCTGACATTTAAATTCCAGCTAGCTGCAGTCTCATGACTGCTTACTCGCCTGAGTCTTCTCCTACGATGACATTTAATAGAATGGGTCTGGTAACAAGATGTATGTTTCTGAAATGCAAATCAACCTTCATATGTGTAGAAAATGCCCCCAAATTCAACTATGTCAACCATTGAGGAATTAGTGTTTATTTAGAGACATGGGTTCCGCTGATGGCTCAGATGGTTAAGAGTGAAGTGAAAGTTGTTTAGTTGTGTCCTATTATTTGCGACCCCATGGACTATACAGACCATGGAATTCTCCAGGCTGGAATACTGGAGAGAGTAGCTGTTCCCTTCTCCAGAGGATCTTCCCAACCCAGGAATCAAACTGGTGTCTCCTGCATTGCACGTGAATTCTTTACCAACTGAGCTATCAGGGAAGCCACCCAATCTGCCTGCAATGCAGGAGACCTGGGTTCGATCCTTGGGTCAGGAAGAGCCCCTGGAGAAGGAAATGACAACCCAGTCAAGTATTCTTGCCTGGAGAATCCCATAGACAAAGGAGCCTAGAGGGCTACAGTCCATGGAGTTGCAAAGAGTTGGACACAGCTGAGCGAATAAGACATACATAAGTAAGCATGTAAGTATTAATCACTCAATCACGTCTGACTCTTTGTGACCCCATGGACTGTAGCTCACCAGGCTACTCTATCCATGGAACTCTCCAGGCAAGAATACTGGAGTGGGTAGCCTTTCTCTTCTGCAGGGGATCTTCCCAACCCAGGGATTGAACCCAGATCTCCTTCATTACAGTCAGATTCTTTACCATCTGAGCAACCAGGGAAGCCCTACATATTAGAATTCTTTCAATTGCTTTCTATGCTGAATATCCTTCATTTAAATGCAACACACATATTTTTGTGTTTTTTCCTCCTGTCTTAAAATGTAAATATATTATGCCTAGAATTCATTTGAAGCTTCTGTGCCCACTGCAATTTATGCACGCTGTACCACTCCTTGCTTATAGTCTATAGATCATTTAATGTAGCTCAAAGCCCTCAAAGCTTTGGTGGGGGTGGTAATGGGGCCCTGGGAAAGCTATGATTCTGCGAAGCTGAGAGGGCAAACTCCTGAGCAGTACACAATGACTCACGTTTGTCGGTGACATGAGTCACTCCTGTGCCAAACTGGAGTCCTTAGCTACTACATCGCCCGGGGCTGTTTGTCTGTTGTGAAAGCAGATGGAAGGTAGACTTTGCAGAGGCTGGGGAGCTGCGGCCAAGGAGCCACCTCTCCAACAGGAAGAGTTGTGCTTGCTCACCTCTTCTCTAGGTCTCTTCTATCTCAGAATATCCGGTTCCCTTAAATAAAGCATGGCCAATATTTTCCACCCAAGGATCGGAGCCAGAGAAGTTAACTTACAGAACAAAAACAGAAGAAAATTAATAACTCTATATGGAACATTGACAGAGGGGGGGAAAAGGAACAGAGCAAGAGATATAAAAGCCCAGGGGATGTTATCCTTCTCATTTAAGGAGAACTAGTGCAGATTATTGAAGAAGGAAATGGCAACTCATTCTAGTACTCTTGCCTGGGAAATCCCGTGGACAAAGGCGCCTGGTGGGCTACAATCCATGAGATCACAAAGAATCGGACACAATGTAGTGACTAAACCACTATCACCGCCAATGCGTGTTATTACTGTCCGTGCTGTTGTTGGTCATCACTAACTCTGCATACAGGTTACATAAGCAGGGTGACAACACACAGTCTTGACATACTTTTTTCCAATTTGGAACCAGTCTGTTGTTCCATGTCTGGTTCTAACTGTTGCTTCTTGACCTGCATACAGGTTTCTCAGGAGACAGGTTAGGTAGTCTGGTATTCCCAACTCTTTAAGAATTTTCCACAGTTTGTTGTGATGAATCACAGTCAAAATCTTTAATGTAGTCAGTGAAGCAGAAGTAGATGTTTCTCTGGAATTCCCTTGCTTTTTCTATGATTCAACAGATGTTGGCAAGTTGATTACTGCACTATTTATTAGTAATTGTATACAGAACAGTAGAAAGTGGTTGATTTGATAGAAAAGTTTAGTAAAGAGAAGGTATTAATAATTGTGCATTTTTTTCATTCATTCATTAGTAGTACTGGATTTCCTACAGAGAATGAAACTTGGCTTGTCTTACTGAAATAATATATTCACCTCTGATTTCTTGATTGTATATAGAATCTTCACATGCTGAATGCAAAGGCTTTGTATCTAGCCCCTTGAAAACAATTCCCACCACAATGATATCTTTGAAAGTATTTGGAACTGCTATGGAAAAAGGTATGATACACATTTCATGTCCAGGTAGAAGCTTCTGGAGACAATGTCTGCTTCCCCACAATGAGCAGCGCCCCCTGACAAACTGCCATGAATGGTGTGGAATGCTAAGACTTTGTTGCTTGGAGCATCAGAAGGTTGGGGGATGTTTGTTATTGCACTGTAACTTGGTCTAGCCTGACCAATGCTGAAGGAACAGACAGCAGGTGAGAAAACGCCAAACACAAACATAGTGAGAAAAAAAGTGAACGATTTAGAGATGAAGAAAAAAGGAGGGGGAAAGGAGAGCTAGAGGAAGACATGGAGAAGAGAAGGTCACGGAAGGAAGTGTAAGAGAGAAAAGAGCCATCTGAGGATTTCAAGAACAAAGAGAAGGATAAAAGTGTCAAAGGGAAAAGGATGAGGTAATGGAAGGTGTGGTGGTCCAGAAGACCTGGAGTGATGCTTGCCATATGAAAGTAAGTGTATGGACCTTGATACTAACTATGCATTTTGCTTTATTTCAAAAATTGTTGTTAGCTAATATCCCCTGGGTTATGCTTCAACCTGTATATTTGAGGCCAGTGTTATTTTTACATAGAGACAAGCTAAAACATATGGACATTGGATGGTGTTTGAAACTGAACAGTCCAGCTTTATTAGGAAATAGTAGTTTGGTGCAAAAAAAAGAACTTGATGAATCACCTAGTTCGGAGCTCTTCAGATGCTCTGCTGGGCTTTAAGACCTCTGCGTGGCTGTCTCAGGCACTGATACCTGAAACAAGGCAAAGCAGACCAAGCAATTGACATATTAGCTTGTTTTCCACCAGCGCAGGTACATTTTGATCTGATGTGTATAGCAGGCTTCCATATGAGATTTTATTTGAAGAAAGCATTCTCATTTTAAAAGACAAAGTTTTCAAAACATATCCTGCCCAAAACGGACAAAATATCACAGCATTTTGTCCAGTATTCCACCCAGCATCATGTATAAAATGAACTCTTCATTCAGAATGAAAGGAGGTTTGCAGTTTAAAAATATGACTTACTAATAGAATCTTGTTGGCTAGAGATCTCACTTAATCAAGGGGCCTTAAGAACAGCCAGTGGGTGATGAAAGACCTACAGAGAGGATCCTATGGAGGGAGCACCCTTTATGCTGTGGGGATGACTACTGCAGGAAATTACCTGAAGCTCTGACTTTACAGAAAGCCTTTTCCCTATTCAGAATCCCAAGCCACATTCTAGCATTTTTGTTAGCATGCATGGCTAATCCTCCCTCCTACCCAAAGCCAGGAAGGACTGCCAGGGATGCCCAGGACATATTTTGCTCCCAGGGGACCACGGCCAGTCACCCAACAGTCAGAGAGGTTATTGGCTTCTGAGGATAAAGTGTAGGAGATCAAAACGAAGCCTTAGAGGCCACTTCCTGTTTGGATGAGAAAGCCAAGGAAACCCACAATGGCCATCTCTCAGTTGAAAGGCCACCCTTGGGTCTATTGCAGAGCTGCAAGGGGGATGGGGTTCTCGTTGTTCTGTGCACCACAGTAGATCCCTACTTGTTTGGATAATTTGGTAAAAAGGAGGTGGAAGGCAGCAACATCAGGAGGAGGGTGTTGGACGCTAGATTATAGGGGAAGGGAACGTCATGGCAGTTGTCCAAACAGGAGCAGAGACAAGAGCAGCAGCTGGAAATCTGAAAAGTTAAATGAACTACTACGGTTGGCTCTTCAGCTCCTTAGGTTGCTCGAAAAGTAGGCACGTTGCATGAAGCGTGAGAAACGCCTCGTGGTACTTCTTGCGCTGATTGCACTATCCATTCACTTTATATTATTCCAGACTGAGATCCTTGCAGGAGTGTTTTTCATCTGTGGATTGGTGAGATTTCTAAATTCAGAATGTATGAAGGTAATTGGAGCTGTGTTTATATAATGTGTGTTCATGTTGGCGGTTGTCCGCAGTTCTATTTCCATAATCATGCCTCCCCGCTCAGTGCTGTAACTTTGGCTGAGAGTAAAGCAATAGCCCACCAGTGGCTGGGAATGGTCCCATGTGGACAATCTAGAATGATTTTTTTCCCACTAACTAAAGAAATGTTCATAGGTACCCCATTCTATAGCTTGCAAATGAAATAGGCCATTTCTCACATAGGTTAGAGTTTAGGAGCTGTTTGGTGCTGTAAAAAATATAATGGAGCCAATGAAAACTAGAGCTTTCTCTGCCCTTCATATCTAGAGAGAAAAGAAATAGCATTGAAATCAACATCCGTTTGGGTACCCAAGGAAGGATGGCAAAGATGGCTTCATCTGACTCCAGGGCATGGTCTTCAGCAGAAACAAGAAGAAATCACAGTCTGAGGACATGGTCTGTAGATTCATGGGAGTCGGTGAGGAGGTGACTGAGCAGACGCCAGCGTTAAGAAGCAGTGATACAAAGATGCCTAGTGCAGGGAGTGGGAGGGGAAGGCAAACAGAACCCTAAGGCAGCCAGAACCCTGTTGCTGGCTCTGGGCAGCAACAGGAGAGAACTAGAAAAGAGGAAGATATGACTGCAAGCCAGGCATGGGTCAAGGCTCTGGTCAGTCTAAACTTCTCTGTGCAAACTTGACCTTGGAAAGAACAGGAGTTGGCATGGTTGAGAAGCAGAGATGCTGAACTTTAGTTACAGGGAAAACAATAACAATGCAGACTGTCCCTGAAAGCATATTCATTTATTGACAATGTTCATCTGAGAATTGGTGAAGAAAAAAAATTTTTTTTGTCGGAGCCTTGCTGTATTATTTGAAAAGTTTCTAATGTTTCACAGCTGAGACAATTCTGCCTGTGGAATGCGGGGAGGAAAATCTCGGTAGTCAGGTCCTATTCTCTCAGGTGGTAAAGCCCAAAGAACTATTAAAATAAACCACGGGCACAAATCATTACACATTTGTCAAAACCTATAGAAGGTACAACAAAGAGCAAGTGAAGCCTGAGGTAAACTACAGACTTCGGCTAATTTTGAGGTGTCAGCGTCAGTTCGTCAATTGGAACAACTGTCCACTCTGGTGGGGGATGTTGACAATGGGGAAGGCTGTGCAAGTGAGCGGCAAGGGATCTACAGATATTAATCTACAGATTATTATACAGGTAACCTCTGTATCTTCAGTTCAATATTGCTGTGAATATAAAACAGCTGCAAAATAAAATCTATTTTAAAAGAAGAAAAAAATCTATGATCCTAAAAGGAAAGTGAAAATGATAGTGAAAGTCACTCAGTCATGTCCAACTCTGCAACCCTATGGACTGTGTCTAGTCCATGGAATTCTCCAGGCCAGAATACTAGAGCGGGTAGCCTTTCCCTTCTCCAGGGGATCTTCCCAACCCAGGGATCGAAGCCAGGTCTCCCGTACTGCAGGCGGATTCTTTACCAGCTGAACCTCGAGGGAAGCCCATCCTACAAGGAGGCAGCATCACAAAAGATACAGATCAAGATTACTTTATAATTTACTATCCTCCATGGAAAACTTCAAGATTTTTTTTGCTAATGTATATGCTATATACCTGATATGTTCAGAGTTAATGGGGGTCTTGCATAGGATGTAATGAAATCCAAAGTGACTTTGTATACTGATAATCACTATTATTAAAAGTGGACTGATTAGTTTCATTCTTTGTAGAAACACATATGCAGTCAGGTGTGGTATAACACACACTCACACACACACACACTCAGAGGAATCTTCATGATTCAAAACAAATTAAAAACTCCTAGAGAAGAGCAAAGACCCAAACCCAGCTTTAAACCTGGGAACTTTCCGCACGATTGTTCAGTGTGTGTGTGAATTTGATGGAACAGGTTCTGTGCTCAAGCCAAGACACACCATTGCTGAGGCTGTTTATCTCAGAGATGCAGGGCCTGGGCTTTGAACTGTGTGGGTGTAAAACTGGGGGCAGAGAAAGTAATGAGTTCAAGATGCAGCCCTGGCAGGCAGGGGGAGAATGTGATATTAAGCTTCCTGTGGTACCTTCTCACTAGTGATTAAATGAGGACCTGTTCATGCTCCAGATGGATGTTTAATGCCTTAAGTTAAGTGAAATGTTCCTGGAGATAAATCTGCTTTGGGATATGATCTGAATAGTCATTAAATATTTAATGTCAACTCTGCATCTTCTTCGGAGCTTCCCTGTTGGCTCAGCTGGTAAAGAATCTGTCTGCAATGCAGGAGACCCCAGTTCGACTCCTGGGTTGGAAAGATCCCCCGGAGAAGGGATAGGCTTCCTCCAGTATTCTTGGGCTTCTCTGGTGCCTCAGATGGTAAAGAATCCGCCTGCAATGACAGAGACCTGGGTTCGATCCCTGGATTGGGAAGATCCCCTAGAGGAGGGCATGGCAACCCACTCCAGTATTCTTGCCTGGAGAATCCCCATGGACAGAGAAGCTTGATGGTCTAGGGGGTCGCAAAGAATTGGACACGACTGAGCAGCTAAGCACAGCACAGTCCTGTGTCTCCCTCAGATTCATTAAGTCATCCTCTGCTTTTCCAGAGAGCAGCCTGGCACTTCCCAAGAGATGAGACCCTGCTTCTTGATCCATATCTTCAAAAGCAGCCACCCAGGAAGAACTCTGAACTGGTTGGGGGCAGACACGCTACCCATAAGAACAACCCAGAATAGCAAACATTTAGGGAGCTTGTGAGCCAGCCTGGGGGCTACTGCCTTTCACAGACTCCTTCCAGTAACCTCCCCAGATACTTACTATTACTTCATTTTCCGGAAGATGGCATTTAGCAAAAGACAGTTGCCCAAACACAAATGCCTAGAGACTGGTGGGACAGAGGTTAAGACCCCCATATTTCGAACTCCAAATGCGTGTACTTATATAATAGACTCTTTTACTCCTCCACGGCCTCACATGTTCCTATGAAATCATTTATCAACTGCCTTCCCACATTTGAAAGCTAAATCTTAAGGAGACAGATACCTGGATCCTTTTCCCTCGTGGCTCGGCAGGGAAGTTTCTCTCTCGGACGTGAAGTCAGGAAGTTCGTGGAAATGACTGGCCAGGGCTGCACCCACCATGTCCCATGCCAATCACCAGACACAAGGTCCCCCAGGCGCTTTGGAGCACGTTTTCGATTGTACTTCCACGCGGGATGGTTACCTTCTGTCACAGGAGTGGTTTTTTTTTTGGTCTCCCAAATTGTTGCCAATCTTGCAACCAAAAGTGGAAAAGTTTTTCAATCCACAATCATCAGCCACCCTACATGCACCACTGTTCTGTCCACCAGGCACAGAAGGAAGGGAGCCAGCAAGGCTTTATTCTTGTCGGGCACACGTTTTTGTTCAGTAATCTGCCCAGAAATGCCTTTTGTTCTCCAGAATTATTCACGCTGAGATGTCTCCTTACCTCTCGGAGCTGAAAACCTGAATTTAACAAGATGAATGGTGTGAACCTTCAGACTGCATGGAATGGGGGCAAGATTAGTTATTTCTCAATTGCCAAATAAATTCTAACCAATTTACAGGCCGACAGGTAATGGTTCAAATCCACGGGATCTCTTCAGGTTGCCCTGGTACTAGGAAACTTTTCCAAGAGAAAATATGTACATGTTTTGCAAAGACCACTAAGAGGGGGTTTTCAAAAAGTCAGAGTCGCTAAGTTTGTAGCAGTTGGCCAAGCCCTGAAGAGCATCAAGCAAGGACTTAACAAATACTCCATCCTCACTTTATGTGGTTCTGCCCTGCCCCAAATGATTCTGACCTGCGTATTATTACCTGGAGCCCAAGGAAGGCTGCCTTGGTGGTGGGGTTGCCCAGGGTCCTGAGAGGCACTTCTGGGTGATCTCAGGGTACGAGGAGTGTCTCTGAACCACTCTGACACTCAGCCTGCCCCTAACACACCATAGAGTCTTCAGCTCAACTTTGGGATTAAAAAAAAAAAAAAAAAGGCAGAGTGAGCTTGCCTTTATTTTACCCCTCCCTCAAACCACTAAACGGACCATAAAAGGTTTAAAAAAAAAATGGCTCAGACGGTAAAGTGTCTGTCTGCAATGCTGGAGACTCGGGTTCGATCCCTGGGTTGGGACGATCCCCCCAGAGAAGGAAATGGCAACCCACTCCAGTATTCTTGCTTGGAAAATCCCATGGACAGGGGAGCCTGGCCGACTACAGTCCATGGGGTTGCAAAGAGTCGGACACGACTGAGCGACTTGACTTTACTTTCATAAACCCTCAACAAAGAGGAAACAACAGAAACCTAACCTTGCGCATTGGAAAACAGATGGGTGAATGGCCACTGACTTGGCAGTTATGAGAAAGCTGAAACCTCCAGCCAGCAGCAGGTAAAGACAAGAAGCAACCTGGCTGTGCTTCAGAAATCCAGGCGTGGGGGTGCAGGTCCTTTTCAAAGTGCATGTGAAGAGAGGGTGGAAAACAGGAGAAAGTGTGAAAGTGAAAGAAAGTGTTAGTCATTCAGTCATGTTCGCCTGTTTTATGACCCCATGGGCTGTAGCCCACCAGGTTCCTCTGTCCATGGGATTCTCCAGACAAGAATACTGGAGTGGGTTTCCATTCCATTCTCCAGGGGACCTTCCTGACCCAGGAATCAAACCTGGGTCTCCTCTACTGCAGGCAGATTCTTTACTGTCTGAGCCACCAGGAAGCCTGGTAAACAGCAGGGTGGTTTGAAAATCTGAGAGGCAGATTGATATTGGATTTCTGCTCTCTCTCCCACTCACGCTTCTTACCCCCAGCCCTGGCAGGAGACTCAAGGTGTGTTTTTAGAGGGGTAAACCAGAGGAGTTCTGGTACAGAGAAAGACTAGACACAGCTACGGGCAGGCTTAGCCTGCTCCATGGAGCTCTGGTAAACAATCAACTCAGGGTTGGGGCGGGGTTGGGGAAGGCGTTGGTGGTGCAGAGAGACAATTTGTCATCATTACCAACTTCAGACATAGAAATACTAGCACCCAAGCTAGTTTCAAGCAAGCAACGTAACATCTCTGATCATCTGATCATGGAATAGGGAAGAGATGCCTATGATCGGCTTTCTGTGAACTGGGCCAAGCTGGCTCCAGGACCACTGAGAATGACCTCCAGGTAATAATATGGAGGTCAGAATCTTTGGCACAAGGCAGAACCACCTGAAGTGAGGATGGAGCTACCAGTATTTGTTAAGGACCTCTGTGACGCTACTCAGGGCTTGCCCAACTGCTACACTGGTGGTGTCTATTTCTCAAAAATGGAATCTCACACATCAAACTGTGAAATAACCTCTACCTTCATCCCCTTCACTATTTGATGCCTGTATTCAGGCAGTCAGGATAATGCCTTATAGACAGTATATTGAAAGTTTTTCCGTTGGAGAATCTGACAAGTTGGTGAGAGGTAACATGGACCTGAAAATTCTTACAGCCATCAGTGCCCCCCAGGGTTGCTCAATAAAGAATTTCATCTGAGAGTAAGCTCTCTCCACAAAAGTCTCCAGTGGTACTTTATGCTGCTGCTGCTGCTGCTGCTGCTAAGTCACTTTAGTCGTGTCCAACTCTGTGCTACCCCACAGACGGCAGCCCACCAGGTTCCTCTGTCCCTGGGATTCTCCATGCAAGAATACTGGAGTGGGTTGCCATTTCCTTCTCCAATGCATAAAAGTGAAAAGTGAAAGTGAAGTTGCTCAGTAATGTCCGACTCTGCGCGACGCCATGGACAGAGGAGCCTGGCGGGCTACAGTCCACAGGGTCACAAAGAGTCAAACTCAACTGAACAACTAACACTTTCACTTCACTTCGCTAACTCTGGATTGGAGGAGAAAGACAGAGGCTCTGGAAGGATGTCTCAGAAAAGAACCGATGACTAACCAAACGTGTGTCAAAAAGGAGACTGACATTTATGCTAAAGAGTTTAGGGATTAATCAGTAATAGGTACCTAAAAAATTAAGCAACCCCCCACAATCAATGAAAATAATTACTATCTCAGCGCCAAAAATGAGTAAAAGAAAGGAAATGGAATAGTTCACTACCCATCACAGTTGTGAAGTGTTCTCCAAATTTACGGCAACAAAAAAGACCATATACAGATGCAAATCAACACTGCAATACAATTGTATAAGAAAAATATTGGTTGAGACTTTGCTGGTGGTCCAACGGTGAAGACTTTGCCTTCCAGTGCAGGAGGTGGGGGTTCGATCCCCGGTCCAGAAGCTAAGATCCCACTGCCTCTCGGCCAAAAAACCAAAGCAAAAAACAGAAGCATGGTGTAACAAATTCAATAAAGACTTTAAAAATGATCCACATCAAAAAAACCTTTATAGAAAAGAAAGAATATCAGGAGGGGTAGGTCTGTGGGTATATGCGCTGAAGGTGAGGGTCTATAAAATCAAAATTCTAGTCACCTACTGAGAACTAAAAAAGTGACAGAAACTGTATGGGCACATTATTTAGATACATATAAGTATAATCAAAAGAAATAATCAAATAGAATTAGTTAAAAGTCAAAGTAGTTGGGAGGTAGGTGAAAGAGGCTGCTGGGTTTTTAAAATAAGCCTTGTAGAAAAAATTTTATTCTAATCCCATGTACACAGATAATTTTTGATTCAATAGTAAATGTAAAACAAGAAAGAAAATGATTATATTTAGAGAAAACAAATATAGAGACTAGAACTATCTGTGACTACCTGAATATTCTCTGAATGATCAATTTTAGTATATGTGCTGCCCAAGCGAGCACTCTCTGAATGATCAGAACAAAGGATAGTGTATACTTCAGGCAGAGGTAAACCATGATATATTACCCCCAATCCTAGAGGTCTGATGTCCATTCACAAAGGGCTGACAACAAAGTGGCCAATGACTTGACCATGTCCACCTACCATGAGATTTCCTAATGCCTGAAAAACTTGCCAATATGCTGGCTTTCAATAAATTGTGCCCATAAATTTCTCCCATACATTATGACTACCTTTTGACATACTTCTACGTGGAAGAGACCTAACCAGACTCTAATGATTAATTTCTTTATCTGCCTCCTTCACTAGATGTTGACTCTGTAAATTCACTTTCCCAAATTAAATATTTCTGGAAGACAAATACATTGTGCCAGACTATATAGTGTATTTGGGAATCGAAGGCACTTTTTCCTTCTTTCTTTCATTCAACATTTGTATCTAATATGTCTCAAAGCTAGAGAAACTTGATTAGTGAACAGGTAGAATTTCTTCATACTAGCCCCATAGTCATAAAAGGGAATTAGATATGTACTTTAAAAAAAAATAGACAAGAGATGGACCAATCTTCTCAATCTCATAAGAATCTTGGATGATGTTTTTAGTTTTCACAAAAGGATTTTAACCCTATTTTTCACCAAGTTGAGTTTTTAAGCATATGGATTAGCATCAGCAGTGCAAAAAAGGGAGTGATTCAATCTGTCTGGAAGTAGCAGAGAAGGCAGTGTAGAAGAGAAGAGAAGAGTGTTTTGTTCTGCTTTTATCCCTAATGCCTAGCACAGTACTTGTCACGTGATTGTTACTGCATAAGTGTTTCTTGAATGAATAAATGGTGGATGGATAGATGAATGGATAAGCAGATTCATTTGAAATTCACCTTGGCTTACTAGAAAGATGATTCTAAGAGTAGATGGAACATACATCAGAGACTGTATAAATGTTAATAGATAGAGTTGATTCCAAAAAAGGAATCCTTTGGGTAGATCTGATTCTGTGGCTTCTCTTACAGTCAGGACATGAATATTCCAGCCCTTTCAGCTTCCTTAAGTACAAATTTGAGATGAGCCTAGGCTCGCAAGGGCCATACTTTTTAAAAGGGCTCATTTTCAGAGTTCCTTCTTTCCTTGGCTTAGATTTTGGGGAACCATGGGACTAATTACACCCATGGACTTCAGGATATTTTTTAGCTATTTTTATGTGAGTCAGAAACACATTTTCCATGCTCTCATTCCAAGTTGTTCTCTTTAGCAATGGTTAATATATGTATTTTTAGATTCAGGTTTTAAATAACTTTTCTGTCTAAAATCGAGTTCTGTTCCTCTCTTTCTCACCCTTGTCTAAATCCAAAGGCTTTATATTTGCTGGAAAGGAAGTTACTTTCTTACATTTCAGAGACAGGATAGCTGTTTGGGGACGAATCTCTGTACCATGAACTCTGGAGTGAAAGAATCTTCTGGAATTAAGCAGTTGTCTCTCAAGCCAATTTTGTAATTTAAGGTGAGTCGTAAGGAAATTCCAAATTGCCTTTATCTCACCTTGCTGAGCTCCGCGCTTCCATCCTTGCTGCCATAGGCAAGAAGAACACCCTGAATAAATCTCAGATTGTTTTTCACTGAAAGGAATCATTGCTTCAAGGTAAGAATAAATGTAGGTCCACTGAAACAGGATGAGTTCTGCTTACAAGAAGTCTTAAAGAGCAGTCATTTTTTTTGTTTGTTTCTGTCTAACTGTATTTAGTTTGCATTTAATTGCTGTTTGGAAACAGTGTGGAAAATAAGGCAGCACTAACTTCAGTGGCTTGATTGTGAGGCACTTAAACGCACATAGAGACACAGACAAAATTAGGCGGGTGAGCCTGTAAATATGCTTAAAAGGTCTATGGCCAACTGTAAAGGCATCTTTTGAAGATTAAAATTACTGGCTCCATCAGTTCTCTTTTGGATCCCCGCACTAAGCTCTCTTGGCTTTGTAGGTGAGTAACTCAGGGCAGCGTTTGGGCCATTTTATTTATGGAATGTAATTTATGAGGCAATAATAAACCATTTAAGCCTGTTCTCAGCCCCCATTTATTCTCTGAGCGCGGAAGTGCTTTTCCACTTGCTCTCAGATGGGTGCTGTTAAGCTGCACAACCCCAGTTGGCCAATATCCACTGCCTGCAGTGCTCACGCTCTCTCCAGCCTGGGTGGCTGCCCCTCTGCTTCATTAGAGCTGAGCTAACCGTATTTATTGGCATCAGCTTTTCATTCTCAAGGATAAACACCTTGGAATGAGAATCAGGAATCTGAGCTTTCCAGATGCAGCCAGAGATGGGCTTTACGGCTTGCCGAAGAGGGACTTATTTCATTTCACTCAATAACTGTTTACTTCTTTCCAACCTTATTGCTTCTGACACCATCGTTGAGGCAAAAGTGAAAAGAAGCAATTTGCACTTAATTTTTCAATGAAGATGGAGAATGCCATGCAAAGTCACGTCTGAGATTGAAGTTGGGGTTTTCTGTGGTTAGTCCTCGATGAGCAAAGGGTGATCTGTAGACAAGATCACCTGGAAGATTTTAAAAATAAGGGATCTCAATCCCTCTGTCTTCTTTATAACAAAATCCCCAGGTGATTCATATGCACAGCAGAGTTTGAGAAGCACTGGTTAGGATGTTGATTTTCACTGAAGCCAGTGCAGACTAATTCCAATGGCACTGGGTGCTGAAAGGAAAATTAATCCAGTTGGACTTCATATGCATTGTTATTTAAGAACCTAGAATCTTCTTTTGCCCACCCACCTCTAGAGACTTCATATTTGGCTCCGTTCTCATGGCTTGTCTATTATAATCACCTTCTTGACTCCTTTTGCAGCTAAGTTGAATCTCACCAGAGAGGATGAAGGTAGTCTTTGGGTGGATTCCATGCCAGTTGATGGACTTTAAGGTTGGAAATTCCCAGAGGATGCTGGAATTTTCAGATACTCTAGAGACTTCCTCCTACCTTAGTATCAATAGCATCCTTGTTGCTGTTGTCCAGACAGTCAAGTCTGAGTCTTTGTGACCCCATGAACTGCAGCATACCAGGCTTCCCTGTCCTTAACTATCCTGGAGTTTGCTCAAACTCATGTCCATTGTATCAATGATGCCACCCAACCATCCTCTGTCACCCCCTTCTCCTCCCGCCTTCAATCTTTCCCAGCATCAGGGTCTTTTCCAATGAGTCGGCTCTTCACATTAGGTGGTCAAAGTATTTGAGTTTCAGCTTCAGCATCTGTCCTTCCAATGAATATTCAGGGTTGATGTCCTTTAGGATTGACTGGTTTGATAACATCCTAGATTCTAAAAATTTCAGACAAAACCTGTATGACTAATTATGAATTTTCATTATAATTAACACTGTAGCTATAATATTTTTTATGAATGAACCAATAAGCTTAGGAATTACCATGAAAGTATCTAAAATATGCATTTATAATAGAAGAGCACATTTGAGATGACCATGAATTCTGTCATTACGCTGACAGAATATAAACATACCTGTTAGAACTGGGAACTTAATCGCAGTAGATGAACAAGAGCTTGCCATGTCTTTAGTTGCCCCAGGCTATGAAAATTACTTGGAACTTGGAGACACATTGCATTGTTTAGGATCCATTTTTTTAAGTCTTTATTGAATTTGTTATGTTTTGGCTTTATGGCCTGGAGGCATATGAAATGGTTTTGTGGCCTGGAGGCATGCAAAATGGTTAGCTCCCCAACCAGAGATTGAACCCACACTGCCCTACATAAAAAGGTGAAGTTTTAACTACTGGACCACCAGGGAAGTCTCTAGGATCCATTTTTTAAAATATATTGAGAGTGACTTTTTAAAAGATAAAAGCTCTATATTTTAACACAGCAACACAGGGTCTGAGGAGTGAACCCAGTTGAGATCTATTCCTCCCTTTGCATGTACTGCACACTCTCAGGAACCACCCCCACCAAGCCAACTCTAAGAATAAATAGTATGGTGGGAGACCAAGAAGCAGAATGCTTACTGGGCTCCATCCTTGAATATGTTTGAGATGGAAGCAGTGGCTCATATACAAGAATTCTTGCATAGATAGAGGATGCTCCTGTGTAGAGAGATGAATGTATTTTCTATTGAACACCTGTTACTTTTTAAAATACATGTGTGCATTCATATGCATAAGTTTCTTTGTCTTACAACAGCAGTTCCTGCTGCAGGAGGCTTGGGGAAATTGTGGAACTATGAAGGGAAGGTCCTAGAACACAACAATGGATGGGTATCTGGCGGTGCTCCTCACTCTTGTTTCACCATCGTCAGGAGGAAGTCAGGACAGTCACCAAAGAAGGAAAAGGAGATTGTGCTGCAACCCCACCTCTCCCTGCTGGCTCAGATGGGATGGAGTGAATTGACTCATCTTTGGAATTTACTCTTTCTTTGCATATTGCTCAAGAGTGTAAACCTGCGCAGTTACATTTTTAAAAAATTATCTTTAAGGTCTAACAGAAAACTTTCTTCATACCTAGTCAAGGTTTTTAGGTTTTATGAAGTTTTAGGTTGTATGAGAAGATAGGAGAGGCAGGGCATTTGAGGAAAGATGGGAAGGACCACAAGTCTTGAGAAGTTTGGGCTTCCTAGGAGGGGGGGTTCAGATGTTCAGGGGAAGAGGAAGTAATATCACAGAAGATCATTTCCTTTGCCAGCCTGAGCATGATGAGCCCACTCTCAGCTGCAGAATAATCAGATTTGTAAACTACTACCACCAACAACAACCACACAATGACAACAAACTACAGCCAAGGAATGTGCTCTGACTTGACAAATTTGAGGAGAAATAAGGTATCAAGCCGAAAGAGCATTGTGTAACAGGTGATTAGTGTGGCCAGCTTGAGACAAAAGTACCCCCTCTGTCTGGTCCCTATGGGCAGAAGCCGGGGTCGTCTCCTCCCCCTGCCTGCACTTCCCACTCTCATCAACCACCCCCATCCTCTGGCCTGGGGGCCCAGGTGTCTTTCCAGTTCTAGTCCCCTAAGGTCATTCCCATTTGCTCAGCTGGCCAATGACTTGCAAAGAATTTCTTTTGGACTGAATGGGAGGTGCCTGTGTTGCAGTGTTTCATATACGCAGGGATGCTGAAGGGTGGGACCCGGGGCTGGACCGTCTTGCCCAGGTTTAAGGTGGCCCTCTGGCCCCACTGCCAACAACGAATCACCTTTTGCTAACAGTGTTACCTTTGCCTGGAATGCCTATTAGCACTACCGCACACACACACCATTTCTTCTGTCTAGGCAACTCCTGTTCATCCATCAGGACCAAGATCTCTTTTTATCCTCTTTCTTAAAGGAAGCAGCTATTGAAGCCCTGACCCTCAGTACTTGAGAATGTGACTCTACTTGGAAACAGGGTCATTGCAGATGTAATTTGTTAAGATAAGGTCCTATGAGACTAGTGTGAGCCCTTAATCCAGGGCTTCCCGGGTAGCGCAGTTGGTAAAGAATCCACCCTCCAACGCAGGAGACACAAGAGATGTGGCTTTGATCCCTAGGTTGGGAAGGTCCTCTGAAGAAGGAAATGGCAACCCGCTCCAGTATTCTTGCTTGGGAAATCTCACGGACAGAGGAGCCTGGTGTGATATAGTCCACAGAGTCACAGAGATTCAGACAGGACTGTATGACCAGCATCCATATAAGAAGAGAGTTCACCTGAAACTATGCAACATTGTTAATCAGCTATATCCTAGTACGAAATAAAAAGTTCAAAAGAAAAAAAAAATCTTATAGGCAAAAAATATGTATATACAAAGAAAATAATTTAAAATGTAATAAAATAGTGCCACTTGGGAAATCTAGGTGAAGAGTATGTGGGATATATTGTTATTTTTTTGTAAGTTTGAAATTATAGTAAAAAAAAATTATTTTATGAAATGCATGCACACTAAGTCTCTAAGTCTGACTCATTGCAATGCTATGGATGGTAGCCTGCCAGGCTCCTCTGTCCATGGGACTCTGCAGGCAGGAACACCAGAGTGGGTTGCCATGCCCTCCTCCAGGGGATCTTCCCAACCCAGGGACGGAACCCACGTCTCTTATGTCTCCTGCATGGGCAGGCAGATTCTTTACCACTAGTGCTGCCTGGGAAGCTCTGTTGTAAGAAGAAAGAAACACAGAGAGACACAAATAGACACAGAGAGAAGAGAATCCTTGTGAAGATACAGACTCACAGAAGAAAGATGGCCCAGTGACCATGGAGGCAGAGATAGCCAAGGCAGGCCAAGGACGACTGGCAATACCAGAAGCCCAGAGAAAGGCATTTTCCTCCAGAGCCTTCAGAGAGAGTGCGGTCCTGCTGATACCTTGATCTCAAGCTTCTAGCCCCAGGACTGTAGGAGGAAACATTTCAATTATCTTAAGCCACCCAGTGTGCAATACATTTTATAACAACTTTTTTGAAACATACAGAGACCATCCTCAAAATGCCAGGCACAGCTTGCTGGTGCTCCCTAAATGGGCCCCTACTTCACTAAGGCACCAATCATACTGGTGTGGTTCGGATTTACGTGCCTAACTCGTGATTCCTTTAAGCACTGCTAACCTGCCATATCACCGAGTATCTCCCAGCACAGGTCCTGGAACAAAGAGGGACTCAGTAGATGCAGAACGAGCAGATGATTGCGAAGGTTCACACAAAAGGGGAGGAAAAAGTAAATATTTAATTACAAGTTTTGGGGAGGCAGCAGCCATAGCAAAGAGGGAGGGGTGAGAATGGCACAGTGCAAATACTCCTCTTGTGTTACAACCTAGCAGGGGCTTTTAAAGGGTTTTATCACAGAGTCCCGAGCGGAGCCCTATGTGCGGGACAGCTGCTTGTCTCTAGCTAGCCAATTTACACATGGCAGTGTGTATACGTCAATCCTAACCTCCCAACTTGTTCTGCTCTCTCCTTCCCCCACTCTGTCCACATGTTCATTCTCTCCATCTGAATTTCTTCTCCTGCCCTGTAAATAGGCTTATCTCTACCATTTTTCTTGCCCAGGTGGCTCAGTGGTAAAGAATCTACCTGCAATGCAGGAGACACAGGTTCAATTTCTGGGTCAGAAAGATCCCCTGGAGGAAGAAATGGCAAGCCACTCCAGTATTCTGGCCTAGAAAAATATCCCATGGACAGAGGAGCCTGGCAGTCTACAACCCATGTGGTCACAAACAGTCAGGCACAACTGGGCAGAAGTAGACTCCACATACATGCACTCACACACAATATTTGTTTTTCTCTTTCTAACTTCACTTCACTTTGTTTAATAAACTCTAGGTCCATCCATGTCTCCACAAATGACCCAGTTTCATTCCTTTTAATGACTGAGTAATATTCTACTGTGTGTATAAATATGTGTGATTGTGTTTGTGTACCACATCTTCTTTATCCAATTATCTGTTAATGGACTTTTAGGTTGCTTCCATGTTCTAGCTATTGTAAATAGTGCTGTAGTGATCTGGATGTGTGGGATGAGAGCGGGGGAAGGGAGGCCCAAGAGGGAGGGGATATATGTATACACATTGCTGATTCACTTCATTGTACAGCACAAACTAACACAACATTGTAAATCAATTATATGCCAATAAAAAAATAACGTATTGCATCCATTTTTCTATTCTTCCTCTTTTGCATGTATGCTCAGTCACTAACTTGTGTCTGACTCTTTGCAACCCCATGGACAATAGCCCACCAGGCTCCTCTGTCCATGGAATTTTCCAGGAAAGAATATTGGAGTGGGTTGCCATTTCCTTCTCCTCTCCAACCCAGAGTTTCTTCCAGACCCAGGGATTGAACTCATGTCCCCTGAGTCTCTTTCATTGGCAGGTAGATGGTTTTACTATTGAGCCACCTGGGAAGCCATTCTTCCTCTTTTAGAAACAGACAAATTTAGATAATTTTTTTACAATTGGAAAACAGGTGATTGATTTTCCCTGTTTCTGAGTAATGCCAGGGGGAAGAATGCCTCTTAGCCTAGGCAATCACAGTTCTGATTTTTCACCTGATGTGATGAATCCAATGCCACTAATGACTGTCTCCTGGGCCACATACAAAGGTCTAGTGTAGGCCTCCCAGGGAGAGAGTCAGTCTCATTATGTTCCCAGACTTAGGAAAAGAATATAAACTCTATTTCCAAAACAAATGCTAAGGGGCTATGAAAAAATACAGCCTGAGGGAATGAGGAGAAATGAACATTCTTATAATAATCCCTTAAAAGGGGAAATGTCACCTTAATTTAATTGGGGCTTTGCTATTACATTACTGTTCTTCTCTATCTGTGACACAGTTAAACTCTATTATCTAAAGCACTGACCCAAGATGAGCTACCTTTTCTCAAAAAAAAAAAAAAATCTTCCTGACATCATTTTTCCAATGTCTTTTGTGAGTCCTTCGGTTCTGAATTCATTATTCGGAGGAAAGGAGAGTGAAACAAAACATCAGTTCGAGGGTTTGGGGCATGAGTAGCTTGAAAAGCATATTCAACGTTGTGTTACAGATTTATTCTAGAAAATTTAAAGAGATACTTTGATGATACAAACCGTGGGAAGTAAAGGATGACAAGCGCTCATCAATAGGGACACATGAATGATAGACATCTGAGTACCAGCAACTCACCAGCACCAGGACATTTTATTCCACTAATTATTATTCTTCACAGAGGGAGGTAGTACCTCTATTAAGAATAACATTTTAATATTCGTTGATTCATCGACTCAACAAATATTCTTGGCATTGTCTCTGTGTTGGGTAGCATTCAAGGTATTTCCCTTATCTAAACTTTGTAACGAGAGCAGAGACTACAGGTAGATTGAGTAAAAGGAGATCTCCAGGTTGTTGGGGTGAGGGTCTTTCCCAGAAGGGATTTTTTTATGAGAATCTTGAACTTGAACCTCTAGTGATACACTCATGCTTATTCCAAAGAGGGATATGCTTTTAAAGATACATTTTTTATAAATTACTTTATATACATATAAATATTTATCAATATTAATCATTTAATCTGGCAGGCTCTTCCTATAATTCACAATGTCCATTTGGAGCCCAGCTTTGGATACCAAGAGCCTTGAAATCTGTTCCCAAATTTGGGAGCTGTAGCTTATTACTTGGGGTATAATTCCTCCATGGTGGAAAATGTGCTTTTCCCCTCTGTGGCTACTGCTTACCAATATTTCAAGACAAGTCATTAGAAACCCTTTCTGATGGTAGCAGACAGTTGCCATGAAAACACAAAGTAACAGTTTGTTAGGAACCTAGGGGGGATGGGGAAAACACTGCATGACTATCTTTTGAATATGAAGTTGGTATTCCACATTGATTAAAGACCATATTAGGGGCAGACACGGGGATTTTTTAACTTAGGAGATGAATCGTGTAGGATGCTTCCTCCCTCAATTAAATAAACTATCAGGCAGCTCATGAATCATAGGAACTCAAAAAATCCTTTTAGACAATCTATTAACAAGTTCATATTCTTACACCAGTGGATGCCTTTCATCTCGATCTTAGCTTCAGGTGTGAACGAGAAGGTAAATAAGGCTTAGGACAACCATGTGCCTCAATTCTTTCCTCTTCTGGGTAATTCTGATTCTGCAACATGCAAGGATGGAGGAACCCCAACAACCTGAAGGCCTCCTCTACCCAGATCTACCAGTTGCCTCTGCTCTCATTACAAGTTTAGATAAAAGAAATACCTTGAATGCTGCCCAACACAGAGCAAACACGCAATAATATTTGTTGACTTGATGAATAAATGAATATTAAAATATTAGGTGACTACCTCCCAACTGGGGGCTTTCCCAGTGGATCAGATGGTCAACAATCTGCCTGCAATGTGGGAGACCTGGGTTCAATCCCTGGGTCGGGAATATCTCCTGGAAAAGGGAATGGCTACCCACTCCAGTATTCTTGCCTGGAGAATTCCAGGGACAGAGGAGACTGGTAGGCTACAGCCCACGAGGTTACAAAGAGTCAGACACGACTGAGTGACTAAGACTTTCACCTCCCTATATTAAGAATAATAATTAATGGAATAAAATAGCAAAGAATCATTCAATTTGAAATCTCTGGAATTGAGCTTAATATCCAAAATAACAAAATAAATCTAACAGAACATGTGTAGGAGAGTACACAGGGGTGTAGGAGTGTGTTTAAAGAGATAAGTTGATTGAATTGCTTCTGAAATGCCTCTAAATTGTAGCATTCACCTACATGCTCCACAATGCTGCCATCGGCATTGTCCAAACACCGGAAGATCAATTAATGATTTACTTTTTTAAAAGGTGGATCTTAGAAGTGGAAACCAGGAAGTTGAAGTTCTTATAGAAAACCTAAAAAGTAAAGGGAATAAAGTATTAAATATAAACAGCAAATCAAAACCAAAAAGCCCTAGAGAAAGAACTCTTTTTGTTTATCAGTCTGTATTTCATGGTTTTCAAATTAGACTCACTATATTTTATATTTTTGTAAATCAGCTTATTTAACATATTTAGACAATTATAGTTGAATTTCATATTTAGTCATAAAGCTGGTATATGCAGGACTTCATTCTATGTGGCTCATAGACATGACCTTGGGGGCAACATTTTCCTCTCCTTCTACTTAAGTTCCTTATGTTCCTATATGTAGAGACCATTTAGAAGATAGAAAATGAGGTCTGAGGATTCAGTGCTTCTATCATGTCCCCTGGAAAAGGAAATGGCAACCCACTCCAGTATTCTTGCCTGGAGAATCCTATGGACGGAGGAGCCTGGTGGGCTAATTAGCCCATGGGGTCGCAAAGAGTCGGACACAACTGAGCGACTTCACTTTCACTTTTTTTCACTTTCACATCATGTCCCTAAGTGTTAGTCGCTCAGTCGTGTTGAACCCTCTGTGACCCCTTGGGCTGTAGCCCACCAGGCTCCTCTGTCCCTGGAGTTCTCCAGGCAAGAATACTGGAGTGGGTTGCCGTTTCCTTCTCCAGGGGATCTTCCCAACCCAGGAATCAAACCCAGTCTCCTGCATGGTAGGCAGATTCCATACTGTCTGAGCTACCAGGGAAGCCTCATGTCCCCACAGCGTGTTTTATTTGTCCCTTAACCTATGTATTTGCCAAATTTTAAATTGACTAATTTCTTGCCATAGTAGCATATATTGTGGCAGGAGGGAAAGAAGTTCCAAAATTGTTGATAGTGTATGCTTTAAAAAAACAAACAAAAAAAAAATAGTCCAGAAATTTTAAAAGAACACCTCCAAAACACAAATAATTCCCAAATTAACTTTCATTTCCCTGTGGTTCCCTAGAATTGTCAACAAATGAATAACAGTAAAGAAAAAACTAGATATTATGAAACAAAAGAGACTGGAAGTATTATATAAATATTGTATTCCCCATCTCCATCTCCATTTCCTACTTCACTTCCCCCACCCACCACCCTGGTTGAACTTTCCATTTTCTGATATTCTATATGATTTTTAACTTTGTTTCTTTTCTCCTCCCCTACTGGAAAGTAAGCTCCCTAAGGGCCCAGAATTTTGCATGTTTTATTTTCTGATGCATTCCCAGTGCTTAAACAGTGGCACATAGTAGGCACATCACAAGTATTTTATAGACTGAATAAGGCTAACACAAGACTTGCTTCCTAGGTGGTGGTAAAGAATCTTCCTGCCAGTGCTGGAGACGCAAGAGACACGGGTTCGGTTTCCAGGTCAAGAAGATCTCCTGGAGGAGGAAATGGCAACCCACTCCAGTATTCTTGCCTGGAAAATCCCACGCACAGAGAAGCCTGCTAGGCTCAGTCCATGGGGTCGAAAAGAGTTGGCCATGACTGAGCACGCACACACACAATGCAGGGCTACAAATATCATGTCAACACACGCAGCTCAGAGCCCCATTTTCTACCAGCATTCATGTAGAACAATATGTGGTGTAGTGTTTTCTCAAGGACTACCAGGTCGCTCTTCACGGAAACAATAGGCTAAATAACATTGCTATGGCACTTCAGCAACACGCTAATGCTTTCTCTCGCATTGTCTCTCTAGATTTCCCAGCAGCCTCTTGGGGAGCTTTTCCCATTCTCGCCATATCACAAAGGGGGTTACTGAAGCTCTGATAGGCGAAAGGATTTGTCCTAAATCACCCAACACAGAAAGTGCAGGAGCTTGGACGTCAAGCTGCATCGTTGGAAGGAAAGTTTATTTACTCTTCCTTCAGCCACATGATCTATTATTTCTGGATTCTTCCCAAGCAACCCTCCGTGTAGTATCCCTGTAAATGTCTATTTTGGCAAACAATGACTTGTCAGAAATATATCCCAGTTAGATTGCTTAATATGCCATAATTTCAGATAACTCTTACTGGACAACCATGTTCTTGTAGTTATTATGGTCAGTTTCCTACATACAAACGAGTTCTGCTCCAAGAGCACGTTTTTAAGTCCAATTTGTGCATAAGTCCAACAATGTTAGCCTATGTACCCAACTAACACAATCAGCTATATAGTACTGTACTGTAATAGGTTTACAATACTTTCCACACAAGTAATACATTTAAAAAAGCAAACAAAAAATAGAGAAACCATTTTTAATCTTAAAATACAGTACCTTGAAAAATAGATTAGTATAATACAACAGAGGTATGTTCGCATCTTTGAAAGTTCACAACTTGAAGGTTTGTGTGTAGGGAACTTACAGTAATAGAAACAATTTTGTTCAATGAAATAGAGAGGGTAGTTATCTCAGGTGGTTTCATTTCCCTTCATTCCTATCTCCCAACAGTTGATCATATACAGAATACAGCTGACCCTTAAGTAACACAGATTTGAACTCTGCAGGTCCACTTAGAGGCAGATTTTTCCAATAAATAATACTAGAGTACAATATGATCCACATTTGATTGAAGCAGCAACTATGCAAACAAGTTTATGGAGAGCCAACTGTGAAGTTACATGCAGACTTTCAGCTATGCTGAGTGAGGGTCAGCAACCCAACCTCTGCATTGTTCAAGTGTCAACTATGATGCTGGAATCAAGATTGCCGGGAAAATACCAATAACCTGAGATATGCAGATGACACCACACTTATGGCAGAAAGCAAAGAAGAACTAAAGAGCCTCTTGATGAAAGTGAAAGAGGAGAGTGAAAAAGTTGGCTTAAAACTCAACATTCAGAAAACTAAGATCATGGCATCTGGTCCCATCACTTCATAGCAAATAGATGGGGAAACAGTGGAAACAGTGACAGACTTTTTTTGGGGGGGAGCTCAAAAATCACTGCGGATGGTGACTGCACCCATGAAATTAAGAGACTGTTGCTCCTTGGCAGAAAAGTTATGACCAACCTAGACAGCATATTAAAAAGCAGAGACATTACTTTGCCAACAAAGGTCCATCTAGTCAAAGCTAAGGTTTTTCCAGTAGTCATGTATGGATGTGAGAGTTGGATTATAAAGAAACCTGAGAGCCTAAGAACTGATGCTTTTGAACTGTGGTGTTGGAGAAGACTCTTGAGAGTCCCTAGGACTGCAAGGAGAGCCAGTCAGTCCATCCTAAAGGAAATCAGTCCTGAATATTCATTGGAAGGACTGATGCTGAAGCTGAAACTCCAATACTTTGGCCATCTGATGGGAAGAGCTGACTCATTTGAAAAGACCTGATGCTGGGAAAGACTGAAGGCAGGAGGAGAAGGGGATGAGGAAGAGATGGTTGGATGGCATCACTGACTCAATGGACATGGGTTTGGGTAGACTCTGGGAGTTGGTGATGGACAGGGAGGCCTGGCATACTGCAGTCCATGGGGTCAAAAAGAGTCGGACACGGCTGAGTGACTGAACAGAACTGACTGATGATGCAATTAGGTGTCAGACCCTCTGCTCACACTGGAGATTCAGTGATGAACAGAAAGGGCTTGAGAAAATAATGGTTTCCGTGATAAAAGCTCTCAGTAATAAGAAGAGAGAGGAATTTCCTCAATTGATAAAGAACATCTAAAAAAATCCTACAGCTATTACCATACTTGATGGTGAAAGACTGGAATATTTTCCCCTAAAATAAGGTACAAGGCCACGATGTCCACTTTCACCATTCCTGAACCTAAAACTGCTCTTAAAAAAATAGTAAAGGGTTAATACACACACACCAGTCAATCTTAAAGGAAATCAACCCTGAATATTCATTGGAAGGACTGATACTGAAGCTAAAGTTCTAATACTTTGGCCACCTGATGTGAAGAGCTGGCTCATTAGAAAAGACCCTGATGCTGGGAAAGATTGCAGGCAGGAGAAGGGGGCAACAGAGGATGAGATGGTTGCATGGCACCACCAACTCAATGGATATGAGTTTGAGCAAACTCTGAGAGATGGTGATGGACAGAGAAGCCTGGCGTGCTGCAGTCTAAGGGGTTGCAAAGAGTCGGACACGACTTAGCGACTGAACAACAAAACAAATACACACACACACACACACATAATCTGATGGTTTCATGTCTACCTATTAATCTTTGGGTGCTTCCTCAAATGTCCTCAACATGAGATACATTAGGTTGGAAATTTTGCAAAAACAAGATTTTTCTCCTTTCATAGTTATCTGAGAAAACTCAAGCTGGCCAAAGTCACATAGTTTACTATTTTTTGAAAGTTTCTCGAATCTCTAAAGGAAATCATGAATGCAAAATAACTGTGTAATTGTCCTTTGTACTTAAAGTTCTCCATCTTTCCTAAAGTTTATAGCAGGATATGTGAAAAGGTCAAGTGAGAAAGTCGAGTAACAAGACTATCCATCTTCCTTTCACACTGCTCCTTCAGTTTGCCCTCCCGTTTATGACTGGGGCTACTCTTCCCAAACCTCATTCAGTGGACAGGCTTGAAAGGCGCTCCCTATGGTGTTAGATGCTGACTTGGTGGTGGTCTGGAAGCTTGCTTCATTAAAGTGCTGCCAGGCTGATACGGCCCTTCAGCAGGGAGCTCACACGGCACACTCAGTTCCACAACTTGAATCCCGATGAAATGACTTCAATTTAGCATATTTTGGAAAAGAAATCCAATTACTAATATAAGAAGTATCTGGTTGTTCTTTACTTATATTGCAACCACATCCTAACATCAACCACATAAATCATTAGAACTCCCAGGCTGAAGTTCTCCTAATTTTAGCAGTGGTTATTCTAATCATTCTGACACTACGCATCGTAGCGCCCCCTTTCATTTGGGATAATTGTCTGTGACTAGGATGTCAATTTCCTCACTCACCTAAAGTGAAAGAAAGTGAAAGTCGCTCAGTCGTGTCAGACTCTTTGCGACCCCATGGACTACACAGTCCATGGAATTCTCCAGGCCAGAATAATGGAGTGGGAAGCCTTTCCCTTCCCCAAGGGATCTTTCCAACCCAGGGATCGAACCCAGGTCTCTCGTATTGCAGGCAGATTCTTTACGAGCTGAGCCACAAGGGAAGCCCTTATTCACTAAGATCAACCTAAATTCTATGTACTAGGAGATGGTTAAAAGTTGCATGTGGCTTTGTGATGATATTTAAAATGTGCGTATGCATGAATGATACTAACAATTATCACTCTGGTGCATTGAGCATCAACTATGAACTGGTTGTTATGCTAGGTGCCGTACATGTGCTAGCTCATTCAAAACTCCCGGCAATAGTAATAGGACATAAGTATCACTGGAGTGAGTAATGAACTTGCCCAAAGCTGGACAGTGGAAATGCTGAAACCCAAACGTGGGTTTGCCTGATCTGAAGCATTACACAGGACTGCTCTTCACTCCAATTCTAAGATTTTTTAAAGTGGCCAACCATTCCTACTTAATTATAATAAAAATAAATCCATAGCGCTCAGCACTCATCAGGAGCCAGGCACTATTACTGCTTATATATTTTCTCATTTAATACTCATAAATAAGGCTGGGGAAACCAAAGCCTACAGTGTTTAAGGATCTTGCCCAAAGATCCTTGCACCCAGCTTGCAACTTCAGAGAGTCAGAATTTGAAATATGACAATCTAGTAGCAGAGGCTTTGTTGATAAATACTGCATGATATTAGCTTCTCAGCTTAATAAATGCCTTTGGAGAGAATTTAGCAAAATCACTAGAAGGGTAAAAATTTTCTTTCATGCCATGTAAATGTATTTGTGTGTACCTACTGTACACTACACCCACACACAATTTGTACACTTAAAACCCTTTCTTCACCATATGAATCATTTACAGCTTTAAAATTTACCATGCCAAAGACAGCCCTTCTGCCAACCGAGAATACATCTAGAATTGCCTCCCCACCCCTCCAGCACCACCCGCCCCCCACCCCTTGATTTCCCACTAGGCAAATCTACACGGATTTCTTGGACACCAAGCCAAACAGGATAGGAAAAAAGAAGCAACCTGTGTGCAATTCATTCTCATTGGTCCATTCCAGGATGAAGGAGGAGAGCATATTCATGTGGAACCCAGCATCACAAACTGAGACCCAAGGCCACTGAGGCTCAGGCCACTGCCTGACACTTAGTCAACTGTGAACCCTAAATCCTCCTGCTCTTACTCCAGTGCTCTGTTCCACTTAGCCCTGGGCTCACTCCTCGTCTCTGTTTTGTTCTCTGCATAAAGTGCAAGCAATTTATTTGGGGCAGAGCTCTGATTTGGATGTCAAATAAAACTGATTGATTTTATGATTCTGTAAAGGTTACCTCAAAAGGTGAAACGATTTCTGCAGCAGAAGCGCATCCATAAATCCAAGCTATTTGTGACAAGTCCTGTCCCACAGCGGGAAGATGGATTCTGAAATCTGCAGCGAATCTGGAAGAGATGGTGAATTTACCAGTAGATGTGGCTTAGGAGCGCAGGCTCCTTAGGTATCAGGGAGGCTGACATATACAAAGACAGCGTGGTTAAAGGAGAATTTGTTGTCAATTTTTCCTAGAGTCATACATACCAGGAGAATGAAAAATGAAATTGCCACGCTATTCTATCGGCAAAATAAAACAACACGTCTGACACCTGTTAGTTACCTCACTGCCATCAGTTTAGAGCCCGGGAACATGTTGTCTACAAATGATTCAGAAGGTCAGTGTGTGACTAGAAGCCTTCCAACTGTCTCAGTGCTTCCAAAACTCCCCAGAGGCAAGGTGTTTTCTTGTTGGATGTCATAGGCTAGGTGCTCAAATACATTTCACAGAATCCTTAATACATCTTGAATTTCTGAAAATCCTCAAAATTCTTTGGGATTCTTGGCCCAGAAAATGGAGAACAGGAGCCATGGGAGATGGTGTTGTAGTTGTTGTTCAGTCACCAAGTCATCATGTCTGACTCTTTGTGAGTCCATGAACTGCAGCACGTCAGGCTCCCCTGTCCTTCACGATCTCCTGGAGTTTGCTCAAATTCATGTCCACTGAGGCAGTGATGCTATCTAACCATCTTATCCTCTGCCACCCTCTTCTCTTTTTGCCTTCAATCTTTCCTAGCATTGGGGTCTTTTCCAATGAGTGGGCTCTTCACATCTGGTGGTCAAAGTATCGGAGCTTCAGCAACAGTCCTTTCAATGAATGTGTGTGTGTGTTAGTCACTCAGTCGTGTCTGACTCTTTGTGACCCCCTGGACGGTAGCCTGCCAAGCTCCTCTGTCCATGGGATCTTCTTGGCAATAATACTGAAGTAGGTTGCTATTCCCTTCTCTACCTTCCAATGAACATTCAGGGTTAATTTTCTTTAGGACTGACTAGCTTGATCTCCTTGCAGTTCAAGGGACTCCCAAGAGTCTTCTCCATCGCCACAATTTGAAAGCATCAATCCTTAAGCGCTCAGTCTTCTTTATGATCCAACTCTCAGTGGCACCAGTGGTAAAGAATCCGCCTGCCAGTGCAGGAGACCCAAGAGACATGGGTTTGATCCCTGTGTCGGGAAGATCCCCTGGAGTAGGAAATGGCAACCCATTCCAGTATTCTCCCCTGGGAAATCCCACGGACAGAGGAACCTGGCAGGATACAGTGCACGGGGTTGCAAAGAGTCAGACACAACTGAGTTCACATGCACACACATCTACACCATACGTGACTTCTGAAAAAACCATGGCTTTCACTGTTCAGACCTTTGTAGGCAAATTGTTATCTCTGCTTTCTAATACACTATCTAGATTTGTCATAGCTTCCCTGAGATGCTGACTATAGTATAAAAAGGAAGGAGGAGAGGGATGTGTGTGTGTGTGTGTGTGTGTGTGTGTGTATGCGTGCATGTGCACCCACCAGTCTGTAAAAGAGATATATCACAGAGGATGCATGGACCGTGGTGCACGCTAGTTTAAAGCATGAGGGTCCCCAGAGCATGTTTACTGGTCATGCCAATTGGCCTCAAATAGCTCCCTAAAGCAAGGGAATACTGGAGGTTACTTAAAAACATGGAGTGAAGAAAGGGGGTGAAACCGCAGCTTATGTGCCAAGGAGCATGTCAGGCTCTTCACCGGCTCAGCCTCTCTAGAGCCCAGAATTAATCACAGGGCACAGAGTATGGTTCCGGTCCGTAGGAATGAGGCTGAATGACATAATGCAGAAGTGATTGGCAGAGCAGCGATTCCAGTCTGGTCTTTTGGCTTTGATTGCTGCCCTTATTCTCCTCAATTCCTGCTCTCACCCACCTGGTTCAGGCTCTCATTGCCAATTGCCAGCCTGCCCTGCGTTCTCCTTAGTCCTTAGAGCCTAATCCAACTGTTGTTTTTGTTGTTGCTTAGTCGCTCAGTCGTGTCCAACTCTTTGCAATCCCATGGACTGAAGCCCTCCAGGCTCCTCTGTCCATGGAATTCTCCAGGCAAGAACACTGGAGTGGGTTGCCCATTCCTTCTCTAATCAAACTGTATCAATTTCCAAGTCAGACCATGGCACATTTCTTTAATTCCTTGAAGCAGTACCAGAGGACCCCGTGGTCTGGCCCTCGCACTTTCTAGCATCCCCTCAGGGCACCCCTCAACCTCCCACTTACCCCTTTGGTCATAGTTTCTGCCACGCAGCCGGGTAAATATTCCTCACCACTGCACACTGGCTGTTCTAACCCCTGTTTCTGGAATGTCTGCCCCTCCCCCCTTTGCTGGGCTGACTTAGTATCATACAAGGCTTAGCTGAGACCTCAGTTCCTCTGGGGATCTTGCCTGGTCCCCAAATTGACTTAGAGGTCCCCCTCTGTGTTTCCATAACATTCTCTATATACCCGTGCCATAAAAAATTTGCCACATTATGTGAAAACAACCTTTCTACATCATCTACCTCACTAGTTTTACATTTTTTTAAGATTTTTTTAACGTGTACAGTTTCTAAAGTCTTTATTGAATGTGGTACAATATTGTTTCTGTTTTATGTTTTGGTTTTTTTGGCCACAAGTCATGTGGATCTTAGTTCCCCAACCAGGGATCGAACCTTCATCCCCTGCATTGGAAAGCAAAGTCTTATCCACAGGACCACCAGGAAAGCTCCTCTCACCAGTTTTAAGCTCTTTCAAGGCCAGGGCCAAATGCTACATGTTTTTGGACACATGGGGCTTTCCATGTTGTGCCTTAAAAAAATTTTTTTTTTTTTTTTTTTTGCTTTTCCCTATTATATATAATGGAGAAGGAAATGGCAACCCACTCCAGTATTCTTGCCTGGAGAATCCCATGGACAGAGGAGCCTGGTGGGCTGCTGTCCATGGGGTTGCACAGAGTCAGACACGACTGAAGCAAGATAGCATTATATATAAAGGGGCTTCCCAAGTGGCTCAGTGGGTAAAGAATCTGCCTGCCAATGCAGGAGACACAGGAGACCCAGTTTCAATCCCTAGGTTGGGAGAAAGAAATGGCAACCCACGCCAGTATTCTTGCCTAGAGAATTCCATCAACAGAGGAGCCTGGTCAGCTACAGTCCACAGCGTCACAAAGAATCAGACTTGACTGAAGCGACTGAGCATACACACACATTATGTATATAACACATAGGAAAGGGAGATTTCTCTTAGACAGAGTGGAGAGGTGACTAATCTAAACTGCTCCGGAATGATACTGGCAGGTGGGCAAGGGACATGAGAGATGGTAGGTTTCCAAGAGGAAACAAACCAGAGGGCATTCAAGGGAAACAGCCTCAAATCTCAATCTACAACCACAGAGCTATCCCTGTCTGCACCCGGTTCTTTCAGATTTTCTTCTGACCACATGGAAGAGTTGGTCTCTCTCAGATTTAAATGTATCCTTTCGTCTCCAGATGCCATCTTCCCCTTCCTCCGAAGGCCCTCAGATAATTGATTATCCCTCTCCCCTCCTGAATTCTCAACTGATAAGTCCCATCAGAATTTACACATCCTCTGATCTCAGAACTTCTAGGTAAAGAAAGTAGGTTTCCTATTTTCTTTACCTCCACTTCCATCCCTGAATCCATAAGAATAAAGGAACACAAATGGTGCAGATCCACTAGGACAAAGAGAAACAGGACATTTTGAGTTTATTTTTGTGTATGGTGTTAGAAAGTGTTCTAGTTTCATTCTTTTACAAGTGGTTGACCAGTTTTCCCAGCACCACTTGTTAAAGAGGTTGTCTTTTTTCCATTGTATATCCTTGCCTCCTTTGTCAGAGATAAGTTGTCCATAGGTTCATGGATTTATCTCTGGGCTTTCTATTCTGTTCCATTGATCTAAATTTCTGTCTTTGTGCCAGTACCATACTGTCTTGATGACTGTGGCTTTGTAGTAGAGTCTGAAGTCAGGCAGGTTGATTCCTCCAGTTCCATTCTTCTTTCTCAAGATTACTTTGGCTATTCGAGGTTTTTTGTATTTCCATACAAATTGTGAAATTCTTTGTTCTAGTTCTGTGAAAAATACCGTTGGTAGCTTGATAGGGAGTGCATTGAATCTATAGATTGCTTTGGGTAGAATAGCCATTTTGACAATATTGATTCTTCCAATCCATGAACACGGTATGTTTCTCCATCTGTTTGTGTCCTCTTTGATTTCTTTCATCAGTGTTTTATAGTTTTCTATGTATAGGTCTTTTGTTTCTTTAGGTAGATATACTCCTAAGTATTTTATTCTTTTTGTTGCAATGGTGAATGGTATTGTTTTCCTTAATTTCTCTTTCTGTTTCTCATTGTTAGTGTATAGGAATGCAAGGGATTTCTGTGTGTAAACCAATGGATTAAAGATCCTAATGTAAGCAAGAAACTATAAAAACTCCTAGAGAGAACTAGGCAAAACACCTGCGACATAAATCACAGCAGATCCTCTATGACCCACCTCCCAGAATATTGGAAATAAAAGCAAAACTAAACAAATGGGACCTAATGAAACTTAAAAGCTTTTGCACTACAAAGGAAACTATAAGTAAGGTGAAAAGACAGCCCTCAGATTGGGAGAAAATAATAGCAAATGAAGAAACAGACAAAGGATTAATCTCAAAAATATACAAGCAACTCCTGCAGCTCAATTCCAGAAAAATAAATGACCCAATCAAAAAATGGGCCAAAGAACTAAACAGACATTTCTCCAAAGAAGACATACAGATGGCTAACAAACACATGAAAAGATGCTCAACATCACTCATTATCAGAGAAATGAGGTACCAAACGCAGCAGGATGGCTGCTATCCAAAAGTCTACAAGCAATAAATGCTGGAGAAGGTGTGGAGAAAAGGGAACCCTCTTACACGTTGGTGGGAATGCAAACTAGTACAGCCACTATGGAGAACAGTGTGGAGATTTCTTAAAAAACTGGAAATAGAACTGCCATATGACCCAGCAATCCCACTTCTGGGCATACACACTTAGGAACCGGATCAACCAGACACTGCACCCAATGCATCGCAGCACTGTTTATAGCCAGGACATGGAAGCAACCTAGATGCCCATCAGCAGATGAATAGATAAGGAAGCTGTGGTACATATACACCATGGAATATTACTCAGCCGTCAAAAAGAATTCATTTGAATCAGTCCTAATGAGATGGATGAACTGGAGCCCCTTATACAGAGTGAAGTAAGCCAGAAAGATAAAGAACATTACAGCATACTAACACATATATATGGAATTTAGAAAGATGGTAACGATAACCCTATATGCAAAACAGAAAAAGAGACACAGAAATACAGAACAGACTTTTGGACTCTGTGGGAGAAGGCGAGGGGGATGTTTCGAAAGAACAGCATGTATATTCTATGGTGAAACAGATCACCAGCCCAGGTGGGATGCATGAGACAAGTGCTCCCCGCGCTGCCACTGGGAAACCCAGAGGAATCGGGTGGAGAGGGAGGTGGGCACGGGATCTGGGGAATACGTGTAACTCTATGGCTGATTCATATCAATGTATGACAAAACCCACTGAAATGTTGTGAAGTAATTAGCCTCCAACGAATAAAAAAAAAATAATAATAATAAAGCCAGGTTAAAATAGAAAAAAAAAAAAAGAGAGAGAAACAGGACAGAAATCTACAGTGGGTGATGATAAAACATCAACCAAATTTTGAAGCTGGAAAGAGGGTGTATGAATGAATGGCTGTTGACTTGGCAAAGGAAAAACAGCTGAAAGCTGTGTCTATGTACATAGAGAAATAGCTAGAGAAGCAAGTTGATTTACGCCATAAACCCCAGCACAAACTTGAGACTGGAGGTGTGAGGTACCATACCTCAAAAGGCAGTTTATAAAGGTATGGTTGAAAACAGGGTTGGTTATATAAGAAGCAGACTCCTAAATCTCACCACCCACTTTGCAACCGATTAATCACCCTTCCCTTGCTCAGTATTAGAAGGATTGCTTTTTGGAAAATCTTTTGAAGCAGAGACTCTCCGGGCTCAGAAACACAGCAACCAGGGGAAAGAGGTGATGACTCACTCACCTTGAAAACAAGAAGATTCAGTGCAAGTCCATAAACTGATCATGATATTCTCAGTCCTTTCTCTCCTCAACCCACAGATCACTGGCAACCAGACTTGGGTCGTTAAAAAGAAGACTATAACATTTTTCTGTTGACAAAACACCTGTGGCCGTCAAAGAATGACTAGATGCTAAATCCCAGTGTAACCTTGCTGGGAATGTACTGGGGCTGATAAGGGAGGAAAGAGATTAGTCACTACAGAAGCTGGAAGATTTAGCTGGCACGGACTAGGAGGAACTAGCGGGGCACCCCTGGGATTAGATTTGAGAGCGATTGATCAAGGGGGCCAGAATATACAGCTGGGTAGGTGAGAATACACTGATCTGGGGGCTCTTTCTCAGAAAATGGAATTAAATACTCTGTCTAGGATTCTGGGGCTTGAAGCAGACTCACTATTAGACAAAGCCTGTACATGCTTGCCCTGCACTGAGAAAAACTGAAATGCCTGGATTTCTCTGGCAGATAGTTGTTGATATTATTCAGTTGCTAAGTCGTGTCCAACTCTTTGCGACCCTATGGATTGCAACCTGCCAGACTTGGTTATCTCCCAGAGTTTGCCCAGGTTCACGTCCAGTGATGTCCATAATATGATCATCAAATGTTATAGTCTCCTTTCTAAAGACCCCAGTCTGGTTGCCAGGGATCTGTGAGTTGAGAGAAAAGATTGAGAATATCCAGTCCATGAATCAGTGATGCTATCCCACCATCTCATCCTCAGCGGGACTCATTGGAAAAGACCCTGATTCTGGGAAAGATTGAAGGCAAAAGGAGAAGAGGGTGGCAGAGGTTGGCAGGTGGTGGAGGAAGGCTTAAACATGAATAAAGATAGGCCTGCTGGAGTAGACAGACTACAAGAGGCCCTAAGTCCCTCTGGGGATTAGTCTCTTCAAGAGGACCCAGAGGATACAACAGTCACCGAGGCCGTCAGGAATGCACTGGCAAGAGAGTAAACAGCATCTTTAAGAAGTTCAGCTTGTGCTGCATAAGAATTTGCAAATGCTCTGAGGGGAAATGTCCCAAAGAATGCAAGACCCACCTCAAAATATTCCCCTTCTCTCACAGATCTTGGTCCCTCAAGTCCTAGATGACTTAGTAGCCTTGTGTTACCTCTCATTAGAATATTTTTTATATATTGCTGTATGTTTTCAGTTGTATCTTGTAGGGGATTATTCTGTAATGAACTACGTTACCACTACAGAAGTAGTTATCCCTCCAGCTTTTTGAGGTATTTAAGTTTTTATGCCTGAATATGAATCTTCCTGGGATCTTCCTGACCCAGGGATCAAACCTGGGTCTCCCACACTGCAGGCAGACTCTTTACCATCTGAGCCACCAGGGAAGCCCTGAATATGAATATGAGCCTATAAATAATAATCAGCATTTAATTAATTGATTATACTAACTGGTATAGTAGATTATACTAACAGGAATACACAATTCTTTTGGAGAGGACTTTTGGAGAGCATTGAAAAATTGATGCTTTTGAACTGTGGTGTTGGAGAAGACTCTTGAGAGTCCCTTGGACTACGAGGAGATCAAACCAGTCAATTCTAAAGGAAATAAATTCTGAATATTCACTGGAAGGACTGATGCTGGGACATGAGTTTGGGCAAGCTCCAGGAGATGGTGAGGCACAGGGAAGCCTGGTGTGCTGCAGTCCATGGGGTCGCAAAGAGTCAGATACGCCTGAGTAACAGAACAAGAGCAATTAATAAATAATGAAAATAAACAAGAGTCAAATCGCCAGAGAAAACTGACTAACTTGAGAGGCAGATACAAAACAAACAATAAAGGAGAAACAAACTTTGGGAGATGGCTATGAAGCAGGGAGTAAAAGAATAAAAACATATAGCATCCTTACCAGAGAAATTAGAGAAGCTATTGCAGCCATGAAAAAAAAAAAAAAACAGGCTACCATCAAAATGGAAGAATAACTAGAAACTTTTCAAATTTAGAAATCATTATTTCTAAAACACTATATTCTAAAATACAAATCAGTAACTCTACAGAAGCTTGGAGGATACAGTTCAAGATAAAGTAGCACCAAAATGTGAAAAAGAAAAGGCAAACAGAAGAGAAAAAATAGGAAAATAGGGGGTCCATTCATCAGTTCAATGTTTCAGAAACAGGAGACAGAAAGAAGAGAAGAAAGTTATCAAGAAACAAATATTTTTCTACAAGTAAACACTTGTGCTTGTAAAACAAATCCTGAAAGAATACAATGACTAGAAACATGAACAAGACATATTATCACTCAACTTCAGTTTACTAAGGTTAAGAAGATAATTTCAAAAACTTCCATAAAGATAAAATGTGTCACCTGTTAAGGATCAAGAATTGGAATGGCATCAGACATCCCCATTTACAATAGTGAGAACTAGAAGAAAATGAACAGTGTCTTCAAATTCTGGTGGAAAATGATTTTGCACCTAGAATTCTCCAAGATGAATTATTAAGTATGAACATAGATTACTTCCATTTCCAGACATGTGAAATTCTCAAAAATTTACCTCCTATGCATTGGCTCTTAGGAAGATACTGGAGAATTTGTGCTACCAGAATGATAGAGGAAACCAAGAAAGCCAAAGACATAGGATCTAGGAAACAAGGACTCTGACAGAGAAAGAGCCTGTGTGAGTTAATCCATGGGATTTTGGCAAAGAAAATGCCGGGATGACAGCCCTTAGGCATAAAGAGAGAGCAGCTAGGGTGGAGTGAAGCCAAAGAATAGATGTCGACAGTAAGAGAGGCCTCAATAACATCAACAGCTATGAAAATGGACCTGGTTTATTTACGTGTTTGAGTATACTAACAGGAATACAGAATTCTCTTGGAGAGGCTGGGGAAGAATTAATGATAACACAGAGAAATTTAATGAAAAAGAAACTGTGCAAGATAGAAAAAGCAATAGTGCACTTTGTAGCTCCACATGAGTAATAATTATACAGTAAACCCTGAACATTTATTTAAATAAAAATAAATATTATTTTTTATATAATAAAAATTGTTATATAACCATTTTGAGGAAATAGGGGAAAGGAAATATGATATGGGTACCTAGATTTTCTCTAAGAGTCATTCCACCTCATCTTTCATGGTAGGGAGTCAATAGGAAGGTCCAAAATGAACATTAATCAGAGACACAATGGCAAATATCAACATAAACAGCTAAAAGCATTAAGCCTATTTCTAGGAAGTAAGTCTTGGAGATGGAAGGTTGAGACAGGGGAGGTATAGTTATTTTTATTTGCCTTTGAGCCATTTGACTTTTTAAAACTTTGTACATGTATTGCTTTGAATATATATATATAAATTGTATATAAAATTTAAGATCGAATGAATCACTTACACAATAAGTAAAAGCAATGAGTAATTCATAGACATTTAGGCGTACACCAGCCCCTCCCATCTTGAAACAAAGAATACCATAAACCTCCCTTGACACGTTCTCTTCAACTTTCTGCTCCATTTCATTTTCTTCACAGGCCAGCTTCTTTAGTGGCGATCATCCTCACCGTATGCATTTCTCACCAGTCACTCAATTATTCCCCTCCGTTTCTTACTGGCCTCTTTGTCGTTCAACCCCATGAATTCAATGTCCTTGTTTGACGATGTCAGCTGACTTCTCTTTCTGTCTTACCTACCACAGTTTCTCCTGCTCTCTGTGTCCCTCTGATCACTCCTTATCTCCTCATCCCTCCAGAGCTTCTGCCTTTTCTGTCTGACAGGCCAACGGGCTCGGAAAACTCCTCTCGGCACCTGCCAACTCCGCTTCCAGGCCAGTTCCCAGGTTCCTCTCTGGACTGACCCTTCAACGGAATGTCTTCTCCTTGTTTCCAGATCTGCTGGCTCCTTCAGACATATGGTTACCAGGTTCCCTTGAACTATGCCCTGAATCTCTGGGCCTTTTGCTCACCCTTCTGCCCAACCCCATCTTCTGAGACTGCTGCCTAGACCAGAGAATCCAGTTTCTACTTGTCCAGGCAAACAGTATGCATGACAGCCATAAGTTAGAAAGGAACGTGGTGTTTCAGAGAGAGAAAAAAAGAAGTCTAAAGTTCCTAGAGAAGACAGAGCCAGGGAAACAGTGATTGAAGGTACAGCTGGAGAAAGATGCTGGGGCCATGTAACACACCGCATTTTATTTAGCACGAGAACTTTTGTCTTTTTCAAGGCTAGTGGGAAAGCATTGAATTCTTTGTAGCATAGAATAATTGTGATCAGATTTCCATAAAAGATGAGTTTGGATGAAGTGCAGAGAATGCATAAGATGTGGGTGAGAGCACCCCAGTTAAGAATGGTGCAAAGAAAGATAATGGTAGTCAGATTAAAGTGTGACGGTGGAGACAGAGAGATGGAGTTGAAACAGAGAGAGATTTAGGTGGTAAAATCAACAAGATGCCATCATATTTGGTTGGGGTGATGAGGGAAAGGCATCAAAAACTCTCCTTGGACGGTTGAGTCATTGATCGTAGCAATCAAAGATAATAAGGAAACTGGAGGAGAATCAAGTTTTGGTGAGAAGATCCTGAGTTTTTGAGCTTGAGTTGTGTTTGAGACAGCTAAGCGAAGATTTTTAAGTTAGCTAGCTAGATAGTTCTGGAGGATAGAAGAATTATCTGAGTTGGTAGCTATAAATGATGTTGTCAGAGGTATGTCAGTTTCCTATCATTGCTATAACAAGTTATCCAATCTGCTAGTAGCTTAAAACAATATAGGTCTATTATTTTACAGTTCTAGAGGTCAGAAATACAAAATGAAGGTCAGAGGTCCAACATGGGCTTTGCTTGGACAAATCAAGGTGTTGGCTCAAACCAAGTCGTCAACTCTTAGGGAGAAACTGTTCTTTTGTCTTCCCAGCTTCAAGACACTACCTGCATTCTGCATTCCTTGGTTTGTGGCTCCTTCCTCAATCTTGAAAGCCAGCAAAGGAGCATCTTCACATCTCTGTGTCTCTGCTCTGTTCCTATTTCTGCGTCTATTTCTCTCTTCCCACCTCATTCTCTTTCTCTCTCTGACCTCAGCTCCTATTGTCATTTCTCCTATGATTCTCACCCTCTGGCCTCCCACTTATAAGGATCCTAGTGGGTGCCTTGAGCCCAGCCAGATAATCCAGGAAACAGCTCCTATCACAAGATTCTTAACTTAATTGTATATATAAAATCCTATTTATCATACAAGGTACAGTAATATATTCACAGTTTCTAGGATGAGGATATCTACTTTAAGTGTAGGGACACACCTCTGAAAATGTTTATTGAGTAGGCGATGTAAACAACAAGTGAGGTATTTTACATGAGATGCTGTTTTCTTCAAATCTGAGAGAATCAAACTCAAAGATAGGGAAGCATAATGGATAAAACAAGAGAATAGATAGAATTTACAGTCCTGCTGAAATCCAGGTTGTTTTCACCAAGAAAGTTTTAGGTACTTATTTTTAAGATTTATTTATTGACTGTGCCGGGTCTTCATTGCTACACATGGGCTTTCTCTACCCGCAGCAAACAGGGGCTCCCCTCTAGTTGCAGTTCACAGGCTTCTCATTGCAGTGACTTCTCTAGTTGGGGAGCACAGACTTGAGGCATGTGGGCTCAGTAATTGTGGCTCCCGAGCTCTAGAGCATGGGTTCAATAGTTGTGGTGCGTGGGCTTAGCTGCCCCATGGCATGTAGGATCTTCCCAGACCAGAGATCCTACTGAGGTTCCTTACAACGCAAGACAGATCCTTAACCACAGCACCACCAGGGAAGCCCTAGGTAATTTTGCTACTAAAGAAATTGTTGCTTTTGAACAAGTATAGACTTTGCCATGTCCTCAGTAAACAGAGTACACAGCCCCCACGAAGGTGACCTCACTCATGGCTGGATCCAATGAGATACTCAGGAAAGTTTTGTTTCCTGCCCCTGTAACTCAGATGTGCTAGTCTGAGAGATTTTAGTGTCCAAGGGAGTTCTATTTCCATCAGGGGACACAACATGGTTGCAAAGGAGTAGCAACTTCCTTGTAACCTGGTTTTTCATCATACCACTGGACAAGCAAGCAAAGAAGGATTAGCATTCAGGTTGGCTTGTTTGATCCTCACTCTCAAATGACAATAGGGCACTGCCACTCAAAGATGGCAAGAAGAGATATGAAGGGAACTATTCTGTCTTATAATACCATGTCCATTGGATGACTCATGCAACCTAAACAGAGAGGTCCATCTAGGACTCAGAAGCATATGCATGGCAGGGGACTCCAGTCAAGCAGAAACTGAAGTAGAGGGAAGAAGGAAGTCGTGAAAACTCAGCTACTACCCAAAGGCGAGATGTGGAAACAAGAATTGCAACTGTTCCTCAGATTTCCTTCTTTGTGATGTTACGCATGTATTAAATGTTATCTGAGCTCCTTCTCTTTCCTCTCCCTGCTCCCACTATCAGATTAGAGTCTTCCTTGTGACATGCAGGCCATTTTGCTCATAGGTGGAAGACGACTAATGAGAACGATGGAACACAATGGAGCAAGAGGAGGAGAGGCATCACTCAGTTAATCCAGCTTAATCAGATAATCAGAATTCCAAGAGCATGTTGAATTCACCCTGGAGAATTCCTTCCTTCCACTGTATATTTCATGTTGGCAAGGAAACTGGGTTGATCTCGTGAAAAGGAATGCATGCTGGCAAGGGTGTGTGCATGTTTGCTCATCTGTGTCGGACTCTTTGTGACCCCATGGACTTCAGCCTGCCAGGCTCCTCTGTCCATGGAATTTTCCAGGCAAGAATACTGGAGTGGGTTGCCATTTCCTTCTCCAGGTGATCTTCCTGATCCAGGGATCAAACCTGCATCTCCTGCACACATGCTGACAGCCAAAAACAAAACAAGAAGTACAAAGATCCCCTGCAAGTTCCACCACGTGTAGTGGTGTAGTGTTCTCCATATTTGGAGAATAATTAAGAATAATTTGTTCAAGTTCAAGAAGTTTACAGCATCAGTATAAACGGCTGATTTTTTTCTACTGCAAAATGGAAGTACATACAATTACAGTGGAGTCAAGCATGAATGCAGATCTATCAAAATTGAATGTTACAGAGTAGGTCTCTTAATTCTACTCTCTTTTTGACAAGAAACTGAAGAAAGCTTAACCACATGTGGCTGAAGGATGTGTCTCTAGTTGGGTTTTCTCTTCTGCTTTGATAGTTCAGTACCAGCAGTCTCTCTGTGTATCTCTGTTAGTCCCAATGATTCCTTCCATTATTATATTTAATAGAAATTGCAGCAAATTCTACTAATATCTCTCAGAATAATACTCAAAATTCAGCAACTATGTTCTCAAACTCCAGTTACCTCTATTCTTAGTTACACAGAAGTGAAGAAGATTCCTTCTGTTTCCAGTGCACTCATAAAATTCCTTCCCATTGTTTATTGCCTGAGACTAACATTTTTCTATTTGGGAGATGCATTTTTTCAAATGTGTCCTCATCACCCCGCTGGTCTCTCCCTCTGCCTTTTTCTGAGCCCTCCTCAATCTGCCATCAGTCTCTGCCAAATGCCCAATGGGATTCCCTCTCTGCCCAGATACTCGTTTGTATTTCTCCTAAGTACATAGCAGTAAACACCTGGCCTTTGACAATTTCACGCCCGCAGTTGGGTACCTCTCAGAAAGCATCTCAGCCTGATCTAACTGGAAGGTAAATATGCATCCTTCAGTACATACCTTCCTTTACTTCTTTAATTTTCCTCCTAATGGTATTTTTTAACGGTGTGAAAGGAAAAAATATTGGAATCTTAATGGTAATTTCTTATCCTCACCAAGGTGAATGGTGCCTTATGTTGGGAGTTTATTGTCCTACTTCTTCTGGCATTACCATTTTTTTTTTCAATTGTTGAATTGCTCACATAGAAGTGCTTCTAGGTGAGAGAACTAATTGTTTGGCCTCCATAGGAATCAGACAACTGGATATGAAGCCAAACCCTCAGTCTCTTTTCTTTACCATTGTGCTCTGTCTAATCATTCTCATGAGAGAGAGCAGTGAAGGCTTTTTAAATGGAGCTAGAGATTTCGGAGATGAATATAAAGTATTACAGCTTAAATGATCTTTAGAGACCATCTAATCCAAACCATGCTTGTGAAAAATGAGGAAACTGAGGCTCATCAAATGAAAATACCTTTCCCACAGTTAGGGAGAGAGAAGACTAGTCTCACAGTCATAGCATATTCTCATGGTTGTAACACTACAAGGCACTGCTTCTCTTTCCTGCAAGACCCATGGTGTTATCAAGGAAGATCTAAAGAGAACATTCAAAACAGCCTAGCTCTTGTCACTCGGCTCTGCCTGATGCTTTGTTCAGAATTGAGAATCCCCTCTCTTCTCTTAAAAACGATGACAACAGCTACAACCACCTCAATTGCTTTACTGGTCCCTGGCTTCCAGAAAGTTTTGCTTTCATTTTTCCCTTCCGAACTAAGGATCTGCTCTGATGGTCTCCAACATAATCCCTCACTGTCTTACCTACCTCCCCACCTCACCCTGAAACTGCTCCTCCTTCACCCACCACCAGTGGCCATCTGACTCCCCAGTTTTATTATTTCTTCTTCACTTTTTTTTTTTAATTTGGCTGCCTCGGGACTTAGTTTCAGCACTCAGAATTGTTGTTGCATGTTGCCATGAGGGATCTTTCTTTGCAGTACAAGGACTCTCTCTGCCAGCTGTGGCTTTCAGGCTCAACAGCGGCAGCTCATGGGCTTAGCTGCTCAGGGGCATATGGGATCTTAGTTCCCCGACCAAGGATCAAACCCGTGGCCCCTGCATAGCAAGGCAGATTCTTAACCACTGGAGCACCAGGGAAGTCCCTTCTTTCATCTCTTCCAGACCCTGAAAAATTCTTTACTATGTCACTTTTTAAAAGCAGTTTTAAATTATTTTATTTTTTACATTACAGAATGCTTGAGAATTAGAGAAAAGGGCCAAAGTGTGATTTGTATTCCCATATTTCTAATGAAACAATATTCATTTGACATATTTCCTTTTGGACTATTTTCACATTGCAAGTATATTATCTCAATTATTTTTGTGTTCCTGCAAATTTTTCATGCTTTTTAATCATGAAAGCTGAGGACGGGGTAACATACTTTAAAGATGGAATGGGCCATGAGCCAAGAATATGGGCAACTTCTAGAAGCTAGGAAAAGCAAGGAGAAAGATTTTTCCCCTGGAGGCTCCAGAAGGAACAGAGATCTGCCAATGCCTTGATTTTAGTGTGCAAAGCCAATTTTGGACTTCTAATCTCCAGAATTGTAAGATAATAAATTTGTGTTGTTTTAGGCCACTAAGTTTGGGGTAATTTGCTACAGCAGGGGTAGGAAACTAATACAATCTTATCCCATACTCAAGGCCAGAACTCCAGATGCTCCATACAAAAGACGATGGCTTTTTTCAGTGACTCGGGGTCTCCTTCTAAAGTCTAGCTCCCACCTGCAAGGTCACTGCTTCTCCTTATTTCACCACCTTTGCCCCACACCTCGGTTTTTCCTCTCTACTCAACCCCTTTGGATTAGTGAACTGGACTGACTTCCACCTGGATGCCCTCTCTTGATAATTCAGCTTTCATCTCTTCAGTGTCTGACCTCAGTACCTCAAGTCCTAGGCTGGAAAGAGCACTCTGAGATCAACACCTGTTAGATTAGACAAGGTTTTCAGATCCATAAGACATGGACAATTTATCATTACCCCAGAACTTTCCTGAGCTCTAGACTCCCATGTTCAATAACTAACTGGTAACTTACACCTACAAGGAGGTACTCATAGATACTTAAAGTCAACATGTCGAAAAGTGAATTTATAATTTCCCCAAGAAATGCAAAATTTCTTTTGCATTCCCAGTTCTGGTTATTGGTAACAGCCAATCTTCTCAGAAGAAGGAGGAGGGCATGGCAACCCATACCAACATTCTTGCCCAGAGAATCCCATGGACAGAGGAACCTGATGGGCTACAGCCCATGGGGATCGCAAAGAGTCAGACATGACTGAGTGACTTAGCATGCTCGCAATAATCTCATTCTCAGACCTCAAAGTTATTGTGGGTCCCTCCATCTCCTTATATGCTACCCTATGCTCCACATGGAGAACTGCTCATTTGTGTACTGTGGAACACATAGCTTACCATTCCTCAAGGACCACAATTATAGTAGACTTTATTATTTTAGTATAATTTAGCTATCACTAGCCATTAATACAAAAATGCATGGCTTTTCCAGTAGTTATGTATGGATGTGAGAGTTGGACTATAAAGAAAGCTGAGCACTGAAGAATTGATGCTTTTGAACTGTGGTGTTGGAGAAGACTCTTAAGAGTCCCTTGGACTGCAAGGAGATCCAACCAGTCCATCCTAAAGGAAATCAGTCCTGAATATTCATTGGAAGGACTGATGCTGAAGCTGAACCTCCAATACTTTGGCCACCTGATGTGAAGAGCTGACTCATTTGAAAAGACCCTGATGCTGGGAAAGACTGAGGGCAGGAGGAGAAGGGAATGACAGAGGATGAGATGGTTGGATGGCATCACCGACTCAGTGGACATGAGTTTGAATAAACTCTGCAAGTTGGTGATGGACAGGGAGGCCTGGTGTGCTGCAGTCCATGGGGTCACAAAGAGTCAGACAGGACTGAGCAACTGAACTGAACTAATATATATATTATCAAAATTTGTTTGTCAATGAATGAAACAGGACAGTGTGACTATCTCCCCATATGCAACGTATGTTCCCCTTACTAACCAGAAAACTGCACCAGGCCTTCACCAGTCTAACAACAGACGCTTCCCTCTCTGACCGTGGGTACTTCCAAATTCTTCTGGAGGTCACAGCAAATTAGGCTTTTATTATAGAAAGAGATTATTCCTGTTTTCAGTTTACCAGTTTGTCCTGATAATAGCATTTAAGACTCTGTGCTCCCAATGCAGGGTGGGCAGGGTTCGATTCCTGATCAGGGAACCAGAACCCACATGCCACAACTAAGAGCTCACATGCCATAGCTAAAGATGCCATAGCTAAGACTCAGAGCAGCCAAATAAGTAAATAAACATTTTAAAAAATGATCATTGTACATCATGACACAAGCATTGGTATTTAGATCATATGTGGGAAGGGGTAGCAGCCCACACCTGTCACCACCACTGCTCAGAAAGCATTTCTGGCTTAAGATAAGATGTACTGAAATTGAATCCCATGGGCTCCCAGAGATCACTCAGTGACTTCATTTTGTAGGGGACCCATTGAAGTCCATTGTTTTACTTACACCTTCAGTGAGAAGAATAAGTCTTTACCAATTGATTCCTTGTCCAGATTATTTTGTTTTACTGGAAATGAGATTCTTTAAGATCCTAATTTTTACGAACAGGTGACTGCTTAGAAAGTGTAAGTGGAGATGTACAAGCCATGTGCTTTTTGGTTTAGGAGGTTTGCCATTTTTATGTTTCCAAATGGGATTCAGCCTTACTGCTTTTCTGTTTATAAAAATATATATTCTCATTGCCAAGAAATGAAGGTAACTATAAATGAAGATACATAAGATAAATGCCATCTTAAATCCACCCCTGAGATTTAGTTACTGTTTACATTCGGTTCACATTCTTTCAGGATTTTTGTCTAAGTAGCAAGTAACTCAAAGACTTTTGTCTGCGCCAGAGGGGCAAAAATGAAATTGAGAAGCTAAAAGTTTCAAAAATAGGAGAAGCACACTCCTATTTCTGGTGTGGCAGTAAACAGAAGGAACCAGAGCCCAGAGCCATGCATAAGGCTCCCTAATGTAATTAGAAAGTCAAGCCTATCTGTTTCCTTCTGGCATTGGGAACCTTCACATCATGCAGAATGCAGTTTAAAAAAAAAAAGGAAACCGACATAATATCTTTCCTTAAATGCTCATGAGGACTAAGATATTAGCCCCTCGCCCATGGAGAATTGATGTAGCCCTTGATTTACTATAAAAATCTGCTGGGGAACAATTTCGTTTTTCATCACCACCACTGACAGATTCATGCTCAGAACAAGGCTGCTTTAGGTTGCAGGGGGAATATTTTCCCTAAATTCAACCCACAGAGTAATTGTCCTTAAAATGAAACTACAAAAGGTGAGAGGATCCTTAGGAGGCACTTGGGCTGACAAATGGCTCCGCCGCAGCCATCATCAAAGAGACAGGGTAATTCCATCACCTCACCAGATCCTGGCTCCCTTCCCTGCATGGTGGAGCTAGAAATTCATGTGCAAGACTCCTCACAGGATGCTTCCCCAAATACAAACCTGACAGTGGACATAAGGATGCCTCAAAATGACCATCGTCACACACAAACATCAGGAATTCTCACCGCTCTTGGGGCCATAATCATATCCATCATCTCAGAGTGGTGAGATTTACTGGGGGACACACACGTGCCTCTCCTCCTGTATTTCTGTTTAGATCACAGAATCCACATCTGCCACACACGTACTGAAATCTACGATGCTTTCTCCTCGACCGGATCCACTTTTTCTTATGGTTTTCTGAATCAGCTGACTGAGAAACCAAGCATTTGTATGCAACTGATGCGCGTATAATTTCCCCAGAACAAGGATACATGTGAAAATCAAGCCAAAAGAAAAAGAAGAGCAAGACAAAAATAATACACACCATTAAAGCCTTATTTTTCACAAAACCCACGCTGATTTCCTTTGGGCCATGGACCAGAGCTTCCTTGAGCTCAAATTCTAATCTCCTCATCATGACACCCCATTCCCTCATTTCTGTCAATCTCTTCTGGTCATCTCTCACTGTCCCAGCCACAATCTACTTCCCCAAACCAGGCCTCACTGACTTCTTCACTCTCAATTCCTGACAGAACCATGCCATCCTGGGCTTCCACACCCACACAAGTTCATCTCTCCCTCTGGGACTCTCCTAACTCCACCTGCTATTAAACTGTATCCTTTAAACAGGTGATGCGACCCTTGACCTAGGAAGTCAAAACCTGTCACCCCAAGGTAGGCAGTGAGCTCCACATGCTTGTACTCACCCCGTGAGAACCCCACCCACCGAATTCCAGCAGGGAGGCAGTTCAGTTGCCTGGGTCACTCACTGTTGTAGGAGGGGATTGAGTCTTCCATCTTCATTGTATAAATACTCAGTATACGGTGGAACTCCGGAAATGCCGATTTCAGAGAAAAAGGAAAGAAGTTAGTTCAAGGTGGATCAGTGCATTCTGGCTTTGTTAAGGTGAAATTGAGTATTTTGGTAGGAGAAGAACCAAAATAGTTCTTTATTTCTGTGGGGAAGGACACATACATACATATGGGTGTGTAAACACATGAACATATATATCTTTTGTTGTTGTTGTTCATACATGTATCAGCATAAATGTATATACATGTGTGTGTGTTAGTCACTCAGTTGTGTCTGACTCCTTGTGGCCCCATGGACTGTAGCCCACTAGGCTCCTCTGTCCTTGGAATTCTCCAGGCAAGAATACTGGCGTGGGTTGCCATTCCCTTCTCCCAGGGATCTTCCCAACCCAGGTCTCCCGCATTGCAGGCAGACTCGTTATCATCTGAAGGACCTAGGACACCCCTATATACATATGCATGCACATTTGTTTATATGTATATACATCACATATATTTATATGTATATACACGTATAGGGCAAGTGTGTGTCTATGTATCTGTGTGCCTATATGCATGTATGTGTGCATGTATACACATGCATAGATGCACACAAGCATGCTATACATTTATTTGAGTCTCCCTGGGTCATCTAACAGCAGATCTACACAACCCTCAGTCCACACAAATGAAATTAAGATGATCACGACTTAAAGGGACAGGTAAGGACTTTCAGCCAGTTTTCAGCAAATGGATATTGATGTTTACCTTGGAAAGCACAGCACAGCATGTGCAAGCTGGTGACGCTGCGTGGGCCACCTGCTACCTCGTGCTTCTTCAGTCACGCCTGATTACAAAGATGACAGAGAAAAATACCAGGTAGCCCACACTGATATGTATTTTACCACTTAGTCTGTGTTTGGGCAAAGGAGCTCAAACCGCACATGTCAGCAGTCTATAGGACGGCCTGGGGCTCTGGCCACCTGCCGCAGCAGATCCCTCGCTTGGTGTCCATGTGCTCTGTTAGCAGGACAGAGAGCAAATCCAACTGGCCACAGTAGGTGACAGGAGCTAAGGATCAGCCCTTCCTGAAACCGACCCGTGGCCTCGCTAATGCTGACACTGTTCTGAATAAATTTTCCAGTTCCCTTGTCTTGTGTAAATTAATTTAAAAAAAAAGAAAAGAAACGATCATCAGTAGCGAAATAAAAACATTTTATGAAGACTAGTCGAGTTAGCCTCGCTCTCCTTTGGACAGTGCTTCACAGTTTTGGGGGATTACCCTAGTGACTCAGAGGTAAAGCTGCTGCAATGCAGGAGACCCAGGTTCAATCCCTGAGTCAGGAAGATCCCCTGGAGAAGGGACTGGCTACCCACTCCAGTATTCTTGCATAGAGAACTCCATGGACAGAGGAGATCGGCAGGCTAGTCCATGGGGTTACAAAGAGTTGAACACAACTGAGCGACTAACACCTCGAAGTTTTTTCACTGCTTGACATCTATCATTTCGCTTGTTCTCTATAATAACAGGAGAAAGAAGATAGAATGTAATTTGTTTTTTACGTGAAGATAATGAAAATAGAGAGGTAAAGCTGTTTCCCGTAACTGCTCATGATAAGTCTTGAAAAGTCATGTGTATTCTGTGTCAGATATTTACCCTAAAACAAAAATGCAAAATAGTAGAATGATGGGCTTAGAGGCAGAAGAACTTTGAGTTTGTCCATGTACATCTAAGGACTTGGGCAAGTCATTTGCTTTCTCTGGGACTGATATTCTTATCACTGGAAAGGAAACCCCAGCCTTTTGCATGTCCGAGGAGATGGTGCATACGACAGAATGTTGTGAGTTATGAAGGGCTAACTCCTACAGGGGGTGACCACCCCCATGCTGAGTACTTATCATCCACGCTGATTGTCTGTCTTCAGACACCCATCTGACAGAGTCTGAAGCCTGAATCTGAATTTACGATGTCCAGAGAATACGTCGGCTTCTATCATTCCTTTGCAAACTGGTTACTTATTCAAAATTTGCAGACTGGTTTCATCTTTTACTAACTTATCTGTTGATTAAAATATCTTCTGTTGCTTTGATTCTGAATATTAACACTGAAAGTTTTAATGAATGAAAGATGGGCACTTTCATCGAAAATAAGTCAAATGAAATTGAAAATGTGTTTGTTTACTTGAGAATCAAAATGCCTACAATCAAGTCATGCTACTGTGTATGAGACAATGTAATGACTATCTCTGATAGAAGCGTTGTCACCTGAACCCCCTGTAGGAGAAATTTTCAATTTGTATAAGGATTTGTTCCAGAAGTTCACATGTAAGTTTATACTTATTGAAATTTATAAATTCAAAGCACACAGAAAAACATGTTATCTGTGTCAGTTCAGCCAATGTTTTAACGTTGCTTGAAAGAAAGTGAAAGTCCCTTTGTGGTGTCCAACTCTTTGCGACCCCATGGTCTATACAGTGCATGGAATTCTCCAGGCCAGAATACTGGAGTGGGTAGCCTTTCCATTCTCCAGGAGATCTTCCCAACCCAGGGGCCGCATTGTAGGTATATTCTTTACCAGTTGAGCCACAAGGGAAGCCGTTAATGTTGCTTATTTTATTACCATTTAAAAAATTTTGGCTGTACCTTGCAGCACATGGGACTGAAGTTGTAGTTCCCAACAAAGGATCTGTAGTTTCACAACCCAGTTTTGAACCTGTGCCCTCTGCATTGGAAGGCAGAATCTTAACCACCAGGCAGCCAAGCAAGTCCCACCAATGACTGTTTAATCACTGTGTGGGCAAAATGTAAGAGAAATAATTTTGCCATGTGTTGGATTAGAAGGAATTGTGTGGACCAGCATGATTTTAATCTATTCACCGTTCTTGGGGGAAATTTTACTCATGAATGGGAGCTGTGAGTACACATCCCCACTTTCAGAACAGTTGGGAAAGACACTCCCCTGCCGATGAGAAGAGTCTCCGGGGCAGGGGACCCCCTCCGCAGCTGTGCCGGGCACCTGGCACCTGGCGCAGATGAGAAGGCCCCGTGGTCTACCGGGGCCTCTCAAAGGAGAAGAAGAAAACGTTCCACCCACGCTGTGGGACTTGGCACAGTACATTCCTATATATAGAACATTCATAATTTAGGTGTTTATATGTCATAATTTAGGTGTTTATATTCCAATGCATTTCCTAATTTTTATTCCCTGCTGTAGACATGTAAGACTGGCAGTCTTTAAGAAAGAAATCATCTGGCCCCTGGTTAGCCTTGTTACTATGGCAGCTTGGTTGGCCCTTTCAAGCTTAACATTCAAATCCTCCAATGAAAGAAAGCAATGTGAGAAATTAACATCTTCAGTAATTGAGGCAGACCTGATATTAAAGGACATTTATTCAGGAAAAAAAAAAAAAATCTTCATTGTCCATGCTTTCCCAACAATGCGCCAGCTATTATTTAGCTTTGATCTGATGCCATCGGTATCTTTCCAGTGTAATTTTTGCTTCTGATATGGGTGTGACCCTGCCACGGACCCGAACAGTCACGAGAGAAAATAAGATCAGACCTGGTCCTTGGGGCAGATGTGAAGTGCAAACAGAGGCAGAAAGGAGGCTAAGTAACTTGGAATTGAAAGCTGGGCTATTACCAGAGCCCAGGAAAATAATTAATACTCCGAAGGTTAGATCAGTTGGAAAGCAGGTGGAACCGAACCCATCTGCGAAGACAAGGGTACCCCAGGATAGTTGAATCTGGACAGGCTCATGGGTACCTGGGCAGATGAACTGGCCTGTTTGCTATCCATGGCTTGCCTATCAGGAAACCCAGGATCCTGAGAAGGGGCCAGAAAGTCTTTACACACCAGAGGGTGGAATTACCCAGAGGTTAGAATTACTCCACGTGCAGAGATGTTGATTGGGTTGATTTATGGCAGCCCCAGGTAACACTAGTGATAAAGAACCTGCCAATGCAGATGTAAGAGACACAGGTTCAATCCCTGGGTGGGGAAGAGCCCCTGAAGGAGGAAATGGCAACCCTCTCCATTATTCTTGCCTGAAGAATCCCATGGACAGGACACGGGGTTACAAAGAGTCAGATACGACTGGAGAGACTTGGCAGAAAGCACGCACTGCTATTTGGGGGCTTCCCAGGGTGACCGGTGGTTAAGAATCCACCTGCCAATGCAGAGGGCGCAGGAGCTGTGGGTTCAGTCTCTGAGTCGGGAAGATCCCCTGGAGGAGGGAGGGCATGGCAACCCATCCAGTATTCTTGCCTGGCAAATTCCATGGACAGAGGAGCCTGGTGGGCTACAGTCCAGGGGGTCACAAAGATTCAGACACAACTGAGCAACTGAACACACGCACACGGCAGCCCCAAGAACCTGTGAGTCACGCTTTGGAAAACTGTACTAGAGAACAGTATTAGACTTCACGCTGAAACAAGTAGGTCCTCTGGGATGGTAATAAAGGAAGACATTGAGATTAAAAGGAGGTAAAGTCAAAGGGGGTGCAGATGCCCAGTATCAATTAGCAGTTCCACATGAAGCTTGAAACAAACCAAGGATGAAGCCAGCAGATGAAAAATAAGCCCTAGACCAGTTCTGAGCCTTGATCCCCAGACAGCTTATTTGAGAGGGACTTGGTGGATATTTTGATGTGATGACTCTGCTGCCTATTTTTCCTCTAAGCCTGAAGAACCCTGGCATGCTTTTCAGCTGGACGGTCACATAGAGGCAAGGACCTGCTTTGAGAGAAGATTGCAGGCAGAGACCTGGTGTGGAGAGCTGAACCGGATGTAGATCATCAGGAAGAGGTTGAAAGGGAAGGGAAGCCCATTAGGTGAAAAAGTAGCAGCAGCACCATTGTCGAGAGAATGAATGAGTTCTCCTAACATTGATACTTGCTTCCCTAGACAAGTCGGCCCTGGAGAAAGAGTTACCCAAACAACTGAATTTGGTTCTGCCAGCTTTGGTTCACACCCCGAGGGTGCCTAGGATGGTGGTGGGCAATATGTGGAAGAGTGAAAAGGTTGAACCCTGAAAAGTATGTTTGATGGATGTGGAACTAATGGAAACACATGGACTTGTCGGTTTCCACTGGGCTTAGAGCTGACAGAATGGGAAGAATGTACAGCTCAGGGTTTTAAGAGGCAGCTCCTGTGGCTGAACAAAGCCTGCATCTTGGTGTTACTGATTTTTAGCTTCAGAAACCCTGGGCAAAATATTTGAATTTCAACTATTTTATCAGTAAAATGTAGATAATTATAGTTTCTACCTCTTGGGTTCTTGTGGGGATTAAATGTGAAAATCAAGGTAAAGTGACTAGAAATTACTGGGTAGGTGCTACCTATGAGGGATGTTGCTATATTAAGAAGTTCTTTGTCTTCTCGGCCTTTCTCTGTCAATCAATCCTCCTTCTTTTCATGTGCGCCCTGACCACTGACTCATTCCTTTCAGCGTGTGCACTCACGCTGCAATTTGCTCCATGTTTTAGCACTCCAAGCCAACCTTGCTTTCAAACGAGACTGCTTGAAGGATTCAACTAGACTCTGTCATTTCCTCGCTAACTGTTCATTTTTGCCTCCACCCATCCTTCTTCAGCTACTTTCGCCAGTGTCCCTGGTGAGATGATTGCTAAATCTGCAGGTACCGTTCAGAAGGTTGTGTCGGGGGCTCCTTGCCAGCCCTGGCACTTGCCCACTCCCTGCTCTTTGGGTCTCTCTACCTCCTTGCTGGCCATTCTAGCAGGCTCACCTGGTTTCTCCAGGTTTCTCCATTTCATGAGCTATCATCATACCTTCTCAGTGTCCCAAATCCCTCTCTGCATTGTACCACCTTCCATCACTTTGCCTGGCTCTCCTTGTCTCTCAGCTGCCTCCATCCCTATTGTAGTTCTTTTTCCCAGTGTGTTATTAGAACCTTCTTAACCTCAGAATGTAAAATCTTTTAGACTTATGGAAGTCTCCCCAACATTCCCCACATCTCACACACTCCCTGAAAAGCTTAGTAAATCCACCAAATCACAATTTCTAAAGTGTAAATGTCTTATTTCCTGTTCCACTCCACCCGGTGTTTCCACATTTCAGTAAATGGCTTCCTCACAGACCTGGTTGTCCAGGTCAGAAAGCTAGGAGACATCAGTGATTAAATGCTGGCCACCTCATTCCACAACAATGTTGTCGGAAGGCAGAGCAGAGCTGCCTCCAAAATGTACCTACTTCTTGTCATGTCTCCTCAGTCCCAGCCACCATGACTTCCTTCCTGGACAACCACCACATGCTTGGTCTTCCTGCTTTCAATCTTATCTATCTGCAACCCAGTCCCTACCTAGCAGCCAGGGCTACGTCAGGTCATCCTCACCGCTCAGGGCCTTTAAACACCTTCCTAGAGCATCTCCCATGAACCACCAACACTTTCACCCTGGCCGTCCTGGTCTCCTGGGATCTGGCTCCTATTAACTCCTCCAGCACCATCTTGGATCACTCTCCTCTCTTGATATGCTCCAGTCTCGCTGGTCTTTTCGTTTCTGGAGTAGGTCTAGTTGTTCGCCCACCTCAGGGCATAATAGTACCTGAATATCTTTCTGGAATATTCTTCTGCCTGCAACATTCACCCAGGTCTGTGTGTGAGTGCTTCTTTCTTAGCCTCCAGGTCTTTCCTTCCAAAACACCTCCTTAGAGAGGTCGTCTCTGAACGTCCCACGCAAAGTCCATTCCCCTGGCCCACACTTCTCAACACACACCTTATTTCCTCTGTAGCACTAACAATAATTTGTACTTATTTTATCCTTTAAAATTGTTTTCCTGGGCTTCCCCAGTAGCTCAGGGGTGGAAAGTCCACTTGCCAAAGCAGGAGACACAGGTTCAATCCCTGGTCCAAGAGGATCCTACATGCCACAGGGCAGCTAGAGAACTCAGACGTGATTTTCTCTATGATTTCAGCTATCCCCCAGCCCACCCCAGAGATGCCAGCTCACCCCCTCCACTATGCATGGCTCCCTATTAGGAATCATTTGTCTCTTCCCAACCCTGCTCTCCTTTGGACTGTCTGTGCCTCAGGGACAGAGTATTTGTCACTGTTCTGCTGGAACCTAGCACCTTACATAACACACAATTGGTGCTCGGGAAAAAAAAAAAGTCAAATAAATAAATGAATGAATAAATAGCCCTCTCAGAAGGTTCTTAAAATAGCTGCATTAGAGAACTCATTTATACATCTTACTGAATTTGATAATTTTAAACTAGAAATTCACTATGGCACGTAGAGTGAATTAACACCATATGGGCCATGGTACTAAAATTATATATAATAGCATAATTATACCTGGTATCAGATAATTAGATAAGATAAGTGACTTTAAAAGCTTTTTGGTACATTTTCACTAATGGTCAATTCTTGGTAATCCTGGACATTTTCAATCTTGCCAGTCGACATGTAGCTTGGTAACGACCCATTTTACTTGCGAGAGGCTTATATCTGCGCTGTGTTGTTTTTCTTTCTAATGGTACAGCAAATGTTACTTTATACATTCATTACACTCGACAGCATCAGTCAAAGGTAAGTGGAGGATCATCTCCAAGGACTTCCATAGTCCCAGCAAGACAAATATGTACAAGTGGTTTCATTTGTTGCAGACTAGAGAACATCAGTTTTCAAATAATTTTGACCTTAATCTTTCCCTCACTGTATTCTCTACCAGTCCCATTAAACAATAACAAATATAAACCACCTTTTTGTGCCTTGCAAGGTTGAAGCTCTGTTCCTCCAGCATTCTCTCTGAACATGACTGGAAACCTCAAAGACTGAGAAACGACCTTCTTAAGAGGGAGGTGGATCCAATTGCCAGAGGACGCAAACAGCTCTGCACAGGGCCTATAATTCATCAACAACTTTTGAATAGATATATTAAGATTGCACTGCATTTGAAGTGTCATAGAGGGTGTGTTAGGGATTGTAAAACTATGTAGTCCCTACCCTTCAATTATTTTGTTGCCACTTAGAAATTACTGAACACTCCTGTGTCATTCGAGGGAGCAGAATCTAATTTAAATGGTTGAGAAAGATTGTAAAGAAGGGACTGTCCACAAAGGTAAAGAAAGGCAGGGTAAAAGCAATCTATAAGAGAAGTTGAGCCTCCCAGGGCTTATCAACAGTGTAAGCCGCTATCACCTTCAGGGCTGAAGGGGAAAGGCCAGGGAAAGTGTTCCTGGGGCCATGGAGGAGGGGCCCAGGGCAGCAGCTGGTGCTACGAAAGTAGGAGTCACTTCCAGAAATGCAACTCAAACAAGACAGGAAAACGCCTCCTCCTGGGAGTCCAAGCGATTCAGTCCAAAGAGGACCAACTCCAGACTACTGAAGAGTAAGGGTGAGGGGGAGGCAAAGGCTGAAGAGTCAGCTAAATCCCACAATTCTAATTACCATAATCCTCCCTACATACTTTCTTCTGAACCTTTCCCATTTCCAAGATATTCTTTGCCCCATATGGTTCTGAAGCTCCGTCTTTGAGAATCAGCAGCCTAGAAACATGCAATTTAAATTGAATGTCTCTCTAACGTCCCTTTTGTGATCTTTGTTATTCAGAGTGTTTACGTAGACCAAGGGTCACCAATTACTTTGCCCCTGGAGCTAGATTGTGGAATGCCAGGAAATTGCTTTCAGTGATACTGCAAATTAAAAAGCAGAGTCACAGAACCTCAAAAGACATTGATTATCCAGCCTGCTACTTAACGGCGGAGGTCAGGTACCTCCCATATTAACTCCCCTTTCTGTAAGCTCAGCGAGAGGTTTTTTTTCTATTTTAGTAACAAATATATACTTTATTTCTCATGTAGATAAGTTGTCTTGATATCACAAGCCTACTTTTATTTTAAAAATGACTGTTCCTTGCGTGCACAATCATTCTGCCTTATGCCCTACACTTTTACTAAATCAGAACAAACTGATGAATGAATTCATAATCTCTGCAATAGAGTCATCTTATAATAAATGAAATTATCTATTTCCCATCCCTGGTTATGACGATGATTTCTGGTATTCCTAAGTTATTGAGTGAAAGAAGTGAAAGTCGCTCAGTCATATCCGACTCTTTGCAACTCCACGGACTATAGAGTCCATGGAATTCTCCAGGCTAGAATACTGGAGTGGGTAGCCTTTCCCTTCTCCAGTGGATCTTCCCAACCCAGGGATCGAATCCAGGTCTCCTGCATTGCAGGCGGATTCTTTACCAGCTGAGCCATCAGGGAAGCCCAAGTTATTGAGTTTCTACATTTATTCCATTAGTGTGTCAAGCTCAGCTTTATGTTTATTCATTTTCCTGAAATAGTATTGCTAATCGCTTGAAAGTTTGTTGCTACAATTGGTTTTCTTTTCATTTGCCCTAGAAATAGTTTTTCATTTGTTCGGGCATTTATATGTGTGTGTTTAGTCAGTTTTTTCCAGCCCGTTGTGCTCATTTTCTCTGCGTTCTCATACTCAACTCTCTTGATAAAAATCACATAAATGATATGTTTGTATTCTTTGATCTACAAACAGACTACTACTTTATTTGAAGTATTCATAATTCCCCTAATTTTGATTTTAGTAATGTAATGCTCCTCTAGAGAAAAATATTAATGGGTCTTTTACCTGATTTTTTTATTTTTCGGGGAGGTGGGGAACCTGCAATGCGGTAGACCTGGGTTCAATTCCTGGGTTGGGAAGATCCCCTGGAGAAGGGAAAGGCTACTCACTTCAGTATTCTGGCCTGGAGAATTCCATGGAGTATATAGTCTATGGGGTCACAAAGAGTCAGACACAACAGCGACTTTCACTTTCACTGCCTGATTTTTTATCCTTAATTCTTCTTCTTTATCTGTTTTTTTTCCACTGTAGTTATGATTTGAACCCCTACTTCAATCCTGAACACAAATTTTAAACAGAGATCCTGCTGTCAGGAAGATTTTAGTACAAACAAGACTCCCAAGATTGGATTTCCTGTCCAGTCCTGTCCACTGAACTTCAAACCCATGTTCAGCTGCCTTCTCTCTAATGTCTAACGAGTACCTCCTATTGAGCCCGTCTCTAACCAACGCCTTCAATTCCCTTTGCACACCTGCTTCTCCTATGGTCTTCTCTTCCTTAGTAAATGGCAACTCCATCCTTTTAGGTACTGGGGCCCAAATCCCTGGAGCCATCATGGGCTTCTATTTTTCTATCACATTCCAGAACAGTCCTTCAGAAAGACCCTCAAACATACATAGATCCTTCAAAACATACACAGATCGTGCATCCTGATCCACTGCTGTCTTTGCCTGCTGCTGCTGCTGCTGAGTCACTTCAGTCGTGTCCGACTCTGTGCGACCCCATAGACGGCAGCCCATCAGGCTCCCCCATTCCTGGGATTCTCCAGGCAAGAACACTGGAGTGGGTTGCCATTTCCTTCTCCAGTCTTTGCCTACTGCAACCATCGAAGGCTTCCTAGCCGGCCTCTCTACTCCTACCACTGGCCTCCATTGTCTACCCTCAATGCAAGAGTCACTCTTCCACTCAAAACCCTCCAGTGCTTCCCATAGGACTCAGAGTAAAAGCAAAAGACCCTACAAATTGCTTGCAGAAGGTCCAACACGATTTGCCCTTGCTACCTCTCCCATCTGTCCACTTCCACTGTCCTCTTTGTGCATGCAAGTTTGTCCTATCAGTCTCCCTGCTGTTCCTGAGACAATGTACCAGGCCTTCTTCCTTTCAGGCTTTGTCCATGCTGGTATCCCTTCCTAGAATACTTGTCCTCCAGACCTCCAGTAGCTGGCTTCCTTACTTCTTAATGTCTCTACTCAAGCAGCACCTGGAGAAGGAAATTGTAACCCACTCCAGGATTCTTGCCTGGAGAATTCCATGACCAGAGGAGACTGGCAGGCTATAGTCCATGGGCCCGCAAAGAGTTGGACATGACTTAGCAACTTTCACTTCACTTCTTCAAGCAGCTCGTGGTCAGAAAACCCTTCCTTTCCCATCTTATTGAAAAGAGCAGCCTTCTATGCTTGACAATTCCTATCAATCTTATTTTTCTCTATAGCAACAATCACCTCCTTACATATAATATTGTTATTGTTCAGTTGCTCAGTCATGTCTGACTCTTTGCCACCCCATGGAATGCAGTATGCCAAGCTGCCCTGTCCTTCACCATCTCCTGGAGCTTGCTCAAACTCATGTCCATCAAGTCAGTGATACCATCCAACCGTCTCGTCCTCTGTCATCCCCTTCTCCTTCTGCTTTCAACCTTTCCCAGCATCAGGGTCTTTTCAAATGAGTCAGCTCTTGGAATCAAGTGGCCAAAGCATTGGAGGTTCAGCTTCAAAATCAGTCCTGCCAATGAATATTCAGGACTGATCTCCTTTAGGACTGACTCGCTTGATCTCCTTGCAGTCCAAAGGACTCTCAAGAGTCTTCTCCAACACCACAGTTCAAAAGCATCAATTCTTTGGCACTCAGCTTTCTTTATAGTCCAACTCTCACATCCATATCTGACTACTAGGAAAACCATAGCTTTGACTAGATGGACCTCTGTCAGCAAAGTAATGTCTCTGCTTTTTAATAGACTGTCTAGGTTGGTCATTGCTTTTCTTAAAGTTATGCTCTTTTTAAGGCATAGCTTTTAATTTCAAGGCTGCAGTTACCATCTGCAGTGATTTTGGAGCCCAAGAAAATAAAGTCTGTCATTGTTTCCATTGCTTCCCCATCTATTTGTTATGAAGTGATGGGACCGGATGCCATGATCTTAGTTTTCTGAATGTTGATTTTTCAGCCAGTTTTTTCACTCTCCTCTTTCACTTTCATCAAGAGGCTTTTGAGTTCCTCTTCACTTTCTGCCATAAGGGTGGTGTCATCTGCATATCTGAGATGATTTATATTTCTCCCAGCAATCTTGATTCCAGCTTGTGCTTTATTCAGCCCAGCATTTCACATGATATACTCTGAATAGAAGTGAAGTAAGCAGGGTGACAGTTCATATATAACATATACACTCTTCAGTGTGATATCTCCCGACTAGTATATAAGCTCCACAGGGGCAAGGAGTTTGCTTATTATGCTGTATCCTAGCATGAAGATGTAGCCTAGCCCCAAATAGGTACTTAAGAGATATGTGTTTGATTTTGGACGAATGAACCAGTGGGTAGCAGCTTGTAGCAAGCAACGGCTGGAAGCAAGACCTTAGTCCCCTGACTGGCAATTGAACACTGGTCACTTTGATGGAATCCAGGAACCTTAACCACAGGGGCCAGTGACTAGACTGTAAGTTCCTAGTCTTTGCCTGCCTTATAAGGAGGAATCAGACAAGAAGATAGAAGCTCTAGAAGAAAGTAAAGTATTAGGAGAGCAAAGTACATGTAGAAAGACGTACGGAACAAACTCAGCGAGAGAGGTGCTAGAGTTGCAGCCTTGGGAAGCTCGAATCCTCTATAAGGGGGAGGCTTCACGGTCTTTGTCTTCTTCTTGGCCAATTATCTTGCTTTGACCTCCCTGGCCAGTTTGTCTCACGACCCACCCCTGGGTGTGCATATAACCCTCAGTCAAGACAAATTTCATCGAAAAGGCATATGAGAGGAAAATAGCAAGACTTACTATGGTCTGCCCCCCCCCACCTTCCCCACTGCCTTTTTGACCCCATGAAGCCTTTTGCTCATGCCCCTACGATGGGAAATGTATGACCTCTTGATCTTTTGCAGGGTTTAGCCCCTCACTGATCCTACCATAAAGTACCCAATGTCTAGTTATCTACCCTATTCCTGTTGTTGTTTCTTATATTGAAGTGCAGATCTCAAGATGTAGACAGAATGATGGTCATAAATATGTAGCCTGGAGCCCATTTGTCTCTTGCTTCTGGAAATGTAAACACAAGCCTAGGAGTGAGTATCTGGCCTGAAGCCCATCTTTTTCTCACCCCAGGAGGTGTGAACAGGAGGCCAGTTGTAAATGTCTAGCCTACAGCCCATCCATCTCCTACCTCATGTTGACTGAATGAATAAGCACGGGTAAGGATGGCCATTGTTGAAAGTAGAATGTCTTGATATAGCTGCTATCCAAGATTCATCAGACAAGTGCACTGCATATAGAGATGAGAGATGACTCCTGATGGGAAGACCAAGGAAGGCTCCTACCTGAGGAACCTCTGATCCTCATTCAGGTAGGACTGAAAGCTGATGGCACCTTCGTTAAAAGCTCCTGCTTCCTACCAGACACACCTGGGTTCAGACTCTAACCTTGCCATTTACAACTCTGATGACCTTTTGCAAATCTCTTCACTCTTCTCACCCACCATTTTCTTAACTGGAAATGAGTAATAAGGCTTGTTTCCTAGAGTTAATGTGAAGATTGATAGGATTAATATAGGTCACAAAAAGCAGACACAAAAAGCACATCTCAACACACGGTCACTCTTAGAGAAGCGAAAATTGGAGGAGGCATTCTAGATATTGGGCTTCCCTAATGGCTCAGCAGTAAAGAATCAGCCTGCCAATGTAGGAGACGCAGGTTTGATCCCTGGGTTGGGACGATCCCCTGGAGGAGGAAATGGCAACCCACTCCAGTATTCTTGCCTGGAAAATTCCATGGACAGAGGAGCCTGGCGGGCTACAGTCCATGGGGTCCCAAAGAGTAGGACACACATGAGCACACATAGCACATTCTAGATCTAGAGACCTGGAAAAGCAGTTATAAGAGGTGGGGAAAGACAAGATGTGGCTTGTGAAAAGCAGAAAGTCTCCTCTTTCTGTACATGAGGGCCTTACATGGGCAGCATGAGATAAAGATGAAGAAGAGATGATCATAGTCAGACTTAGGATCTTAGATGACAGTCATATGTGTGAACTTTATCCAAAGGCACCAAGGAGTCATTGAAGACACTGCATAGGGGTGCAGCTGGGCTGAGATGATCCGGATAAACCCATTCTAGTCAAGTGTGAAAGAAGGACTGAGACATTCATGTGCGAGTTTTTACTACAGCATGGAATTTAGAATGAGATAAACCTGGCTCCCAGCCCCCATTCTACAACATTCTAGCAAGTTAGTCTCTCGGAGACCTGTCTCTGTCTGCTTCATGGAGGCAGAAATGGTGCATATATCATATCACACAGTAAACATGAAGCTTCAGTGAATTAAAACATAAAAAAAGCTTAGACTGTTCTGATTTATGGGAGACACCCTATTAAGCTCTTTTCAGAGCCTCTCTGGGTAGTGACATTGGGAGAGAAAGAAGAAGACAAACTCTAAAGGCATTTTGCAGATAGATGCAAAAGGACTCCAATCTTGCAACTGCTTAGAAATGAAAAAGATTCTGATGTGTTCCTTTTATGTGTCTACATCAGCCACGGTTCTTAATCACAAGTAAGAGAATCTGGTCTAATTGGATTAAGTGTTTAATCCTGCCTACCTGGCTCATAAAGTCTTTGGAATATACAAAGAATCAGGCTTGGAGACTATTTAACAGGAACAGAACACAAATCATACCACCAAGTCCCTACTGTTGCTATGGGGAGCAGACATCACAATTCTCACCTCAGAACTGGGCAACAGAAACCAGAAACTCTACGCTTGCTGTCCTGGGAAGCCCAAATCATCCAACCACCACTCTTGCCAGAAAGTGAATTCCACCTGGTACCTACTCTGTCCCCCGTCTCCTTTAAGTGCAAGACTTGCCTGGCTACAACTGATGGGGGTGGAGTATGTCAGAAACCTTCACCAGAGCTGCAAGGGAGGGGGGTGCAAGGGAGTTTCCTGGGATGGGACTAACCACATGGGAAATTCCCCAGATATAGATAGGAAGTGGGGTTTTTCTTTGGTTGGTTTGTTTTTAACATATTTATTTATTTTATCTTTTGGCTGTGGTGGGTCTTCATTGATGCAAGTGGGCTTTCTCTAGTTGTGGCAAGTGGGGGCTACTCTGTGTTGGGGTGTGCAGGCTTCTTACTGCAGTGGCTTCTCTTGCGGCAGAGCACGGGTTCTAGGGTGCTTGGGCTTCAGCAGTTGTGGTGTGTGGGCTCCATAGTTGTAGCACACAGGTTTGGTTGGTTCTCGGCATGTGGGATCCTCCCGGACCAGGAATTGAACCAGTGTCCCCAGCATTGCAAGGAAGATTCTCAACCACTGGACCACCAGGGAAGCCTAGAAGTGTTTTTAAAAGATACTTAGAGGCTACAAATCATGACAAATGTCCATTTCTGCTGTTAACAGAAATTAGGAAGTCCAGAGAAAGAGTATATTTGCTCAGGGTAAGGAAATGTTGAAAAATTGAGTTTGGGGGAGAAATTTCAATGGACTACTCCATGGAATACATCTAGCAGACATTGGACATGGGTTTGGAGTTCTGAATGGCATTGGGGGGATGTCATCCAAAAGTGGAGATTGCCCACACGTTCACTGCTGAGAGTATGGGTTCCATTCCTAGTTAGGGAACTAAGACTCCACAAGCCACACATCACTGCCAAAACATTTTTTAAATTAGAAAAAGTTTTTAAATTGGAGATTGCTGAAGCAATGAAATTTATGAAACTGTCTGCTAAACTCTTAATGGGTGGTTTTGGACATTTCTCCTTGATTTTGTTTCTTTAATTTTGAGAGTTTACTTATAGTTGATAAAGCAAAAATATACAATGAAGCTGAAAAATCTATATTGTTGGACTTCATAGAGTGATAAATTTATCTTCCTATAAGTTTTGTACTATGGGCTTCCAGGTGGCACCCTGATAAAGAATCTGCCTGCCAATGCAAGAGACGAAAGAAACCCTGATTAGATCCCTGGGTCAGGAAGCTCCCCTGTAGTAGGAAACAGCAACCCACTCCAGTATTCTTGCCTGGAAAATTCCATGGACAGAAGAGCCTGGAGGATTACAGTCCATGGGGTCCCAAAGAGTCGTATGAAACTTGAGCATGCACAAGAGTTCTGTACTGGCCAAATAATTATTCCATTCAACATTTAATAAATGTTCAATTTTTATTAGAAGTATTTAATGTCTGACTGAAGTATATAATTTAACCTAGAATTATTAATTTGGTTATTTTAGCAAATAATTATTATTACATAATAATTATTATAATTATCCATTATTTAGGGTTTTTTTGGTAAAAAGGAAAGTTTGCTTTAATCAGAAGGCTGGCAATCTAGAATTATTAGAATTATAAGCAATGATTATAATTAGTTATAAATGTAAAATATATGTTATAAATTATAATTTAATTAAAATTTATTATAATTATAATAAATTATATCAATTAATTAGAATTATTTCAGTTTTGACCTTTTAGTCTTAATGCACAGAATATTAATTAACAGATATCTTGATGAATCAAGAAATACCAGTTACAATTTTACAAGCAATATTCATATCGTTGGCCAGTTGAGGAGACTTTATATGCATTCTGGAAACAGTGCAGACATTATTTTTTGGGGCTCCAAAATCACTGCAGATGGTGACTGCAGCCATGAAATTAAAAGATGCTTGCTCATTGGAAGGAAAGTTATGACCAACCTAGACAGCATATTAAAAAGCAGAGGCATTACTTGGCCAACAAAGGTCCGTCTAGTCAAGGCTATGGTTTTTCCAGTAGTCATGTACAGATGTGAGAGTTGGACTATAAAGGAAGCTGAGCACTGAAGAATTGATGCTTTTGAACTGTGGTGTTGAAGAAGACTCTTGAGAGTCCCTTGGACTGCAAGGAGATCCAACCAGTCCATCCTAAAGGAGATCAGTCCTGAATATTCATTGGAAGGACTGATGCTGAAGCTGAACCTCCAATACTTTGGCCACCTGATGTGAAGAGCTGACTCATTTGAAAAGACCCTGATGCTCAGAAACACTGAGGGCAGGAGGAGAGGGGATGACAAAGGATGAGATGGTTGGATGGCATCACCGACTGGATGGACATGGGTTTGGGTAAACTCCCGGAGTTAGTGATGAACAGGGAGGCCTGGCGTGCTACAGTCCAGGGGGTCGCAGAGAGTGGGACACAACTGAGCCGACTGAACTGAACTGACTGATATGCATTCTGGAGGATATTTTTTCCAGTAAGCACCAAATGAATTTCAGTCTCTGAATGGTTTTCCTACCTCATGGAGTTAGTGTATCAGTCAAGAGTTGACCAAGAAGCAGAACTGCTAAGCATGGGGCCTGTGTGCACGTGTGAGAGCCGGTGGTGCAGTCTCTTGTTGGCTGTGCACCCATCTCAGGACGAAAAGATGGAGCCTTCGGGTCAGCCAGACCGGCAACTGAGGAAGAAAGCTGGGTCCCCTATGCCGCCGAGGTGGGGAGAAGTTGGGCTCTCAGCGCAGAGATGGCACGCGCACCTGGCTCTGAGCCTCGAAAAAGCCGGAAGAGAAGATCTCGCGAGAGTTGGAGGTGGGGTGAGGCGGGATGCTGTGACCCCACCCGCTATGGGGTCAAGGGTGATGTGCACCCACGTGGGCTGCAGACTCTGGAACCTGGCTCTGACCTTCCGAGTGCCGCAAATATGGCTGCGACTGCCCTTCCTCTCCTCCCAGCAAATGTCTCTTGTGACCAGCGCTAACCCAGAACCGTACAAGGAAAGGAATCCGGAGAAACACAAATCTGGCTGAGCCAAGTCGATGCACCACAGTTGTTAAGAATTTCTACTCATAATATTTGCATTTTACACGTTATCTCTCTATGTAGAACGTTAATAGACATTGGACAGCCAAAAAAAAATCCTCTTGGATTACACTTTTTATGATTTTGACTGTAAACAGTTTTAAATAAATTTTGATCACATCTCTTGAAAATGTGCAAGTTACTTAATCCCTCAAATATGACTTATATTTGAGTGTCTTATTTAATATCCTAGCACCTACAGATAACACTTAAAGATGAATGAAACAGCTGTGGAGGATTTTAAACTAATGGCAACCCACTCCAGTATTCTTGACTGGAGAATTCCTTGGACGGGGGAGCCTGGTGGGCTACAGTCCATGGGGTCCCAAAGAGTCGGCCACAACCGAGCAACTAAAACACTTTTAAGTAGACATATTGAATCACTGCACACTAAGCAAGCACTTTGCTCTACCCTCTGTTCTGGAGACAAGTTCCACATGCATTAAGAAGCGGGTGCTAAATGGTTCTTTTGAGAACCTTGTCTACCCAACTTCTGCCCAAGGTCCTGCAGTACTGTATATCCTTCCTTTTTTCCTTTAAACTCTAAATTTGTTTATGGAGCTTCATTATTCTTCATCCATCCTACGCTCTCTCCTTACTTTTGACTTCAGACTCTTCTTTCTGAGATTATTTCCTCTCTCTTGCTCATTAAGCTAATAGCCTAGGAAGAAGAAAAAAAAAAGTTCTTTGAAAGCCACTTCTTCCTTGAAGCCCTTAAGTGATGAGATTTTAATGATCTATCACTTTCTTCTTGGTAAAACAAGGCTGGGTGGGGGGCAGGGGACAGTGAGGGTCAGAGTCATCTGCCCATAAGAAGAAAAGTGAAACTTCAAAGACCATCTTCTCTTTAGAAACACATAAGCCCTCCTGTCTGATTCTCATCTGAGGTTGCAATTATTTCCCTTTTTTCTCCATATTACATAACAAAGTAACCATACTTATAATGTTATAGTTCACTTGCTTGACTGTGTTTTGGATTCTGTGAAAAATAATAGCTTCATTTCACATATTAGTAAAAAAACTACTTTTAGACATATGTCTTCCTAGATATATAGGTAGGCAGGCATGTGTATTGACGGATAGATAAATGGAGTGGTGAATGGGTAGATAGATAAATACATTGAATGTTAGAGGAAGAGGCTACTGGAAATCATTTACCTCTTGTTCCTTTTTAACACCAATGATTCCACTTTTCAAGTTTAGAAAGACAGTCCACTAAGGGAATCTTATTTACCAAACAAAACCCCTTTGGGATATATGTGTGTGTGTGTGTGTGTGTGTGTGTGTGTGTGTGTATAAAATAACCTTCAGAAAGTTCTAGAATTTGGGAATTCTGAATTATAAACCACTGATTGTTCAAGTTCATTGTTTTATGTATAGAAAACTAAGGTGCAAGAATACAAGCAATAAACTTAAACATAGGAGCCAAAACTTGAAACCTAGATTTCCTAAATCCTATGGCTTTCTACTATGCCATTTGGAGAAATACATGGCCTCAGCAACTTGCATGTAAAATAGTCTCATTTGATCAAACATAATTTAAGGGTCAATGCTGGAATACAAATGATACAATTAGGAGTTGGTAGATCTACTTCATCTGTACCAAATCATGTCCTACCTAAAAGATTATGGCCTTTGTAGTTAAACTACAGCTTGAGACTGGATATTTGTCATTTTTAGTGAATTATTATTAATACTTTTAAGATGAGATAATGGTATTGTGGTTATTTTTTAAAGTTCTGTTTTAGAAGTATATACTGAGATGTTTATAGATGAAATGATCTGGATGTCTTGGATTTGATTCAAAATTAATCAGTACTGGAGAAGGAAATGGCAACCCACTCCAGTATTCTTGCCTGGAAAATCCCATGGACAGAGGAGCCTGGTGGGCTACAGTCCACGGGGTCGCAAAGAGTTGGATAGGACTGAGCGACTTCACTTTCACTTTCACTTTCAATCAGTATTGGGGAGAAAATAGATGAAACAAGACTAGCCTTATTTGATAATTATCAACACTGGGTGATGCGTGCATAGGAGCTCTTTACACTATCCCTTCTACTTCTCTTCATGTTTGAATTTTTCCATAACAAAAAGTCAACTTAGAAAAAAAAAACACTGTCAGTGGAGCATCGGGGTGATGACCATAGGTTCTGGAATCAAAATGAGGGAGATTTCAGTTCCAGATTGCCACTTACTGCCTCTCCAGTTATAGAATGCATGTAAAGTAGCTTCCTCACAGGGTTATAGAAATTAAATGAGATAATACATGCAGAACCCTTAAAACAACCCCAGCACATTTGTAATCATTCAAATTTTACCTAATATATTATTGCCGTGATTGTCATTATTTGAAAAGCTGCCTTATCTCAGAGCTTTCTGTTCCTCCACACCTACTGTTAAAAAAGAAATACTAAATGAATAAAAGATGTGAATACTATTATCCTAGGTTTTGAGATAGAAGGAGTACTCACTGAAGTTTTTATATGACATGCAGCAAAGAAGTTGTAAAGTTCGATTGCTGACTACAGAAAGGAAAAGAAAAGAAATGCTCTTGATTATAAAGATGAATCTTTACCAAAATATGAGCAGTCTTATATCTTACACTCAGCTGAGAAGTGGGCATCACAGGTGGCTTTGGCCTGGGGCTGGATGTGTGGTCTGTCACAGCCATCAGATTTCATTCATTCATTCATTGCCAAAGGAATCGTTTGGTGTTGACTCCCTTTGGCTTCTCTTCTTCTGTGTTTGTCTTTATTCCTTAGTTCTTTCATCAGCTGTTTTTCTTGTCTTTTTTCATGGAGAATCAGGGACTAGCACTTATTTGTAACATAGACCACGTTTAATAAAAAGGTCAAGACCCATTGCTTTGCAGAAGACTTGGGTAGGGAGTGGGGTGGGCTGTTGTTGTTCTGTCCCTAAGTTGTGTTCCCATGGACCACAACTTTGCGACTCCATGGACCATAGTCCACCAGGCTCTTCTGAACATGACAGGATGGGTAGTCAGCAGTATTTAGCCAGTACCCGTTTTAACACTGCTAAGTGTATGGATGTAGAAAAAAAACTTGATGTTTTACGTTGCTAAGGTAGAGGTCCTTATTAATTCACATATACATTGTTAAGTGCAAAAGAGTTCAATAATTTCATCATGCAAGCCAAAGTCTTTAGACCATCATATGAGTCTATATCCAGAGCGCCTGTCCAGGGCACCTCTGGCTGTCACCCTCAACCCCACGTTGTAACTGGTCCAACCCCTTCTCGACCTCTTTCATCACCACCCCAGTGTGCTCCAGATAAGACCCCCTACTTCAAGCTCTTTGTGCTTGTTTTCGCTCCACCTCAAAAGCTGATGTCTTAGGTATCGCTATGGCTTGATTCCTTAATGTCTGATCTGATACAACCTTCTTGGGGTGGCCTCACCTGACAACCAATTAATACAATAAACCACCACATGAATCTGCATTCATTATCTCTTTTCTCTGTTTTACTATTCTACCCAGCAGTTATAATCTTTTAACACATTATGTAATTTACTTACTTAGAAAATGCTGATGCTCTCCCCAGCCCATGAAGGCCTGTATTTGTGACTGTTTTCGTCTTTTATGGATTGCCAATGCCTAGAGCCCTAGCTGACACATGCCTGTGTGCTAAGTCACTTCAGTCATGTCTGACTCTCTGCGGCTTTAGGGACTGTAGCCTGCCAGGCTCCTCTGTCCATGGGATTCTCCAGGCAAGAATACTGGAGTGGGTTGCGATTTCCTTCTCTGATGGATCTGCCCGACCACGGATCAAACCTGTGTCTCTCATGTCTTCTGCATTGGCAGGCAGGTTACCTGGCCCAAAGTTAGTGTTACATAAACATAGTTTTTTTGTTTTTGTTTTTTATTTATTTGACTCTGCCAGGTCTTAGTTGCAGCACAAGGGATCTCTGTGGCTGCATTGGGCCCTTAGTTGTGGCATGTGGGATCTAGTTCCCTGACCAGGGATTGAACCCGGGCCCCTTGCAATGCGAGCATGGGATCTTAACCAATGGACCACCAGGGAAATCCCTAAGTAAACATGGTTTAATTGAATGAATGATAATGAATAAATGAACCAGGGAAAGAAGCCCTGAAAGAACTGTAAAACTTGTCATCACCAAATGTGACGCATGTTCATTTTTAACTGGCAAAGGTCATTTCCCTCTTCTGCCTACGTAGGGTCTGTCTCCCAAGTCCCAGCCTGAGAATCTGATTTACCCCCGACAGTCAGAGCAGGGATGAGTGTCCCCTTTCTAAGGGAAATGCCATGTCACTGTGTCATCATCTCCTACAGCTTGAAACATGAGCTCATCTTCTCAATTCAGTAAATCCTAGTTTTCCACATGTAGGGTGGGGGCTGCAGGGTGTTACAAGGTTCCAGAGCTTAACCAGAGAGAGTTTTAAGATCCATGCTTGGATTTAACGCCTTGACCAGTTAGTAAATGTCTTAGAAAAAGACTTATCTGGAATAATAAAACATCCACTTAGAATACTTTTTAAAATACATTCAGGAACTTCCCTGGTGGTCCAGTGGTTAAGACTTCGCCTTCCAATGCAGGGGGTGCTAGTTAAACTCGTGGTTGGGGAGCTAAGCTCCCACATGCTTTGTGGCTATAAAACCAAAATATAAAAAAAAGAATAATATTGTAGCAAATTCAGTAAAGACTTTAAAAATGGTCCACATCCAAGGGGAAAAAAAAATCTTAAAAAAAAAAAAAAGGCTATACAAAAAAAAAAGAAGACAATTTGGAGAATTCCCTGGCAGTCCGGTGGGCAGGACTCCACACTTTCACTGCCAAGGGCACAGGTTCAATCTCTGGTAGGGGAACTGAAGTCCCACAAGTCAAGGGACATGGCCAAAAAAAAAATTTTTTTGAAAGAAGACAATTTTGTTAATCTAAGTATATAGAGGCAACTCACACTGCTAACAAGAGGAATTCTTAGCGTTGTTTCTTTGAACACATAGAGTTTATTTATTACGAAAGCTTTTATTTGCGTTAACTATTTGAATGTAGAAAAGAAAGCTATATTTTCTTAAGAACGTTCAACATTTAAAAAATTATTTAGCAGTTTTAAAATTATGTATCAATTTATTTAGGAAATAATTTTTTTCTAAAAGAGTAGGAAGGGGTTTGCAGCTCAACCCACTTCCACCTGTCCCCCACACTTGTTAGATGTTGAGACCCCAAGTCCACACAATTGTATGTACAGCCGTTCAATGATTTCTGTAAAGTAATGCTAGGCATATAAAGTGAAATGTCAGAAGCACAGTGTGCCCCTTGAACTCTCCCCTTCTTCAGTGTTCTTCCTTAACAGTAAGTTGGAATCTATGAGTCTTGCATTTTATAACAGAGCATCCTCTTAAAAGATTCAACACAGGACATTTAGGATGGATTACAATTTATATCAATTTCCCCCTTGTAAGAAGAAAACTCTCACTCAGAATAAGATTTGTCAGAAGGTGACAGCTGTTTTTTGTTGGATGCAGATTTAGGTAAACAGTTAAGACAGTGGAGCTTTTACTAAGATGATTTAATAAAGCTCATTAATCTGGCTGATTTACATAGCTGACCCGAATAGAATATGAAATTCATCTCTCTGCTGCAGTAGGGTGTCGTCAAAATATACTGATGTACTAAATGCCCTGCCGATGTTAAATTTTAATCCTGAACGTAATCAACCTCGTTAAGACAAAAGACGACACAAAAGGAGAAATATTTGGAATATTGGAAATAGTTCACAGGTATTTTCCTTTGTTTTTAAGTCATATAAAGTGCTCAGTCCCCTCAGGAAAGTATTCCCACCATTATGAAAAAAAAAACAAAACATGAGTTATTTTCGAGATTATAGATCAAAGCTATTAGATCAATCAATACAAAAGCCAATGAGTAGTTAGAGATGCTCTCAGCATCCCCTTGTCTCACTCAGCCACATCCACAGACATGAGTCAGCAAGAAAGCGTTTGACCCAGCAAAACTCACCCTCATGTCTGAATTGTGAGTCATACGACTCTGAGCCTCAGAGCAGAAGCCACTTGGATGTTTTCTATTTTCTAGTTCCACACTCGGTGCTCTCACTCTTCACCACACAGTGGGTGGGTATCATATAGTCTACTTGCCAAGTATGTGACTTTTCACATATGAAGATCCCTTCGTCCCCCTTCAGCTTTAGGAGAGAGGAAAGAGAGAGGGACTCAATTTTACATTTGATCCCAGTAGTTCCTGACATAGCCTTGGCTGTGAAACCTGTAAAACGTGAGAATTAAGCTATGAAGAATAATAATAAAAACAACTGGTAGCAACTATCATTTACTCGAATAGTAATGAGAAGCTTTCAAAGTATTTTCTGAACACCAGCTCCCTTCATCCTGTCAACCGACCTGTGCGGATTACTATTCCCTGTTGAAGAGATGAGGAATCGGAGGCAGAGGGGACCCCAGGCAAAGTCACAAGCTAATCAGTGGGCAGCAGGGAGCTGAACTTGAGGGCTGGCTGGAGCCTGCACCCACTGTATCATGATGCCTTTTCCGAAGTGGCGATATTAGCGACAGTGGAAGATTATGCTAAATGTAATGAAGTTCAAGAGCAGGGATATGAAGTCAGCCATGTGGGTTCAGATTAAAGCTGTTCACTGAACGAATAGAGTCAGCTGAAGCAAGCATTTCATTTCTCTAAGCCTCGATTTCCCCAAATGTAAGATGGATTTGGGCGCCCTGGATGGCTCGGTGGGTCAAGAATCCGCCTGCAATATGGGAGTCACAGGAGACACAGGTTTGATCCCTGGATTGGGAAGATCCCCTGGAGGAGGCAATGGCAACCCACTCCAGTATTCTTGCCTAAAAAATCCCATGGACAGAGGAGCCTAGCAGGCTACAGTCCAAAGGGTCTCAAAGAATCGGACACGACTGAGCAACTAACCACCCAAGACGGATTTAATAAAACAGGGCCAGGTAACAGGGCTGCCTTCCCTGCAGGAACCTTGGTCACCTGTCTGTGGTTGCTTTCTCTCTATTCAGCTCTGTGTCCCTAGGACCCCCAGGTTCCTCCTTCTCTTTGTTGTATGTAGGGTTGTGACGCTCAACTCATTCTACAGTGAAAACCTGTGAGGTGCTTGGGAGAACCTGTAAATGGTCAAGGCTGTGCTGTGCACACTATCATGGATGCTAAAAACGAGCTAACTAGTAAGGGCGAGAAAGTTTTAAATCATATAGAGAAGCACTGTTTGTAGAGCTTGTAATTCTGTAGACTAATGTTTCCCAAAGTGCATTCTTGACATCGATAGGAGCTATGAAAAATAAATAAGCTCAAACATAAACAATATTAAACAAATTTATTTCTTGCAGGACTTCTCAGAGCCTGCTAACACACTGTATGAGTCTCCAAGTGGAGGACACAGCATGCAGTGTTTCTCAAACAAATCTAAAAATTTAAACAAATCTAAAAATCATTTTTTAAGTTTCCCCAGATCATCATGCAAGACCAGTACTTAGCAGGAAAAAAATTGGGGAAAGTTTTGGGCTCTGATGGCACCAACGAATAAACGTAGAACTCAATGCTTGGGGTTGTTTTCTGTGACTTAGGGAGTGAAGTAGTGAGACAAGCTCCACACCACTGATTGCTTTGTAAGGCTGGAACTTGAACCTTTTGAGGAAGCTGCAGCCTGGCCCAGATTGTACAACAGAACTAGATTGTTCCTAGAACTCTAGAAGTAAAAGCTGATTCATGGATTTATTTTATCAGTCTCCTGGGATACAGAAACCCTAGTTACTAGTCCTTAAGCTATTATGAGCAGGGGAGAGAAGTCTCAGTTGTAGATGTATATGGGTCAGGGGCTTGAGAAATGAAAAAATACTGAAAGCATTTACAGAAGAGTAGGAAAAAGTCAGAGGAGAAACACAAAGATTATCTAAAAGTGGCAAATCTGTGACCAGCCCCATTGGCATCTACCACTCCAATCTTAATCTAAAGATGTTAACTGGACAGACATGTACAGTTGAGCAGGTTGTGTACTGCCTAACTCCAGTGGAGCATGTATTTTATGAATGGTGACTGCAGAATGCAGTCACCTGAATAACGCCCTGGAAATAACACCCTGAAAATTTGCCACGCATAACCTCTCTAGTCATATACAGTGGTCCTGGACATTTACCTCAGGGACTAAGTAAACTAACTGAAAATGTGTGCTTACAAAACACTTGTTTGATCTGTCAAGCTGTATCTGGTTCGTCCACTAAGCAGTTCTTAAAGTCAGGGGGCAGTAAAATCAAACAGGCCACCCAAGCAGCTAAAAACATATAAGATATGAATTCAGAATACCATAAAGAAATGATTCAAGTAATTTAATTATGCATTTTAAAATTAAACCTCTGTGTTTTCTTTAGAACATTCAGGGAGTTCTCTGTATTTCCATGTTTCTAAAACAAGCCTTTTCCTCTTTATTTTCCTCTTCATGAACAAGAGAACTCACCAAAATTTCACTTGCCACCTCTCTGCTAAAACTGAGTCTGAATCTTTCCTCAAGTTCTAGGATTAGACTATGTCTAGAGTATTTGTGCCACTGAAGGGCCTACATTCTACACAAAATCTGGGTTCACCACCCACTTATGTTCTTTAGAGACTCAGAGTGAAGCCTTCATCCTCCGGTGCCTCAGTTTCTCTACTTGTAAAATGAATGTAAAGAAAGTGGCCTCCCAGATTGAGTACAAGTATAAAGTAATGTTATGGTAAAGCACTTTTCAAAAGAGAGTATATGAGTGCTTAATAATAATCTTTCCACTATTGAAGACATAAAGATAAATTAGCCCATTTTTCCTCCTCTGAGAACAATGATAAGATTCATATTGGGGTGTCAGTTAGTTTAATTAGGGCAACGAGTACTTATTAGTTGATTCAGTATGAAAAACACATTCTAATTGCCCATTTGGTGAAGCTTACATTTCTAGAAGGTTGGAAATTTTTTGTTTTGCTGTTTTCAATATTAAGAAATCCTTTCAAAGGGAAATGTTGATTTCCAACCAAAAGGCAATTTCTTCATTATACTTAAACATGAAATCTTGAGAATACACTTTTTAAAAGTGTGGTGCAAATTATTAGCTCAGCAATGTTATGTAACTCCAAGTATATATAAAGCAAAGTTATAAGTGCTTAATTATGTTAAAAATAACTTTAAGATTAAAATAGATTAAAAATATCATCTGTGCTTCTTAGTCAGGGATCCAGCAAATGGAGAACTTTTGAAATTACTTTTGGAACACGACAGCTAATGTGTGATGAGAGCTTATGAAGGAAGTCTTTGTGTTTGTAGCAGAGCTTGTGGTTTTGAAAGCTGAGAGCCTAGGTTAGCCAAAGTGTCATATGTGGATAGTTTTCTATTCATTGATAGCAAATTTCTCCTGTCGATATATACAAATGTGTATTACTACAAATAAACATAACTTAAACAATCCCACACATCTGTGAATTTTGAAAAGTTATTTATTTTGAGACCACAGTCAGTATTTAAACTTCTAAGTGGAGGAATTTCAGACCAGATTCTGGTACAAGAAGGATTTCTTGTTCTTGTAATTCAGCCAGTTAGGTGTCTGGAATTTTTGTGTATTGAGAAGATCATGGGGAAGGGCCTGGGGAGGGATGCAGGGAATTCGGGTCCAAGTAGTCTATAGTATTCAGTTCAGTTCAGTTCAGTCGCTCAGTCATGTCCGACTCTTTGCGACCCCATGAACCGCAACACGCCAGGCCTCCCTGTCCATCACCAACTCCTGGAGTCCACCCAAACCGATGTCCATTGATAGACTATACTATACCCAGTGTATACTATGACCCCCTGTAATAATCCTCACGGAAATTTTGAGGAAGTACAAACTTCTAGAGGGTTAAAATTTCTTCTGCTTTAATAAAAGTCAAGCATTGTGTTTCTGTTTCCTCGCCTTCAAATAAGGGGCTAGAATCTAGATGCATAGTAAGATATCTTTCAGCCCTGGGCTCCACGATTGTAATCTCACGATAATCGCCTCAGGGACTGGGCTGCTTTGCAAAATAAAATAATTACATTTGTAAGTGATCAGGCTTGTTGGATAGGCTGGCCATCCAATGGGCTGGGGGCACAGAGAGGGAGCGCGTGGGCTTCAGCTCAGGTGGAGAGATACAAAGAGGCAGGCAAAGTAGTGGCAAAAAATGGAGTGAGTCGAAAAGGAACTGTTCTCATTTTGTTTGGCTGTAGAAAAGAGACCGGCTTAAGAGAGTTCAGGATTATGACTCAGTGAATATTTAACTATGGTGATTTCTTCCTTTCTCATCAAGGCTTTTCAATGCAGAGATCTATAAAGCGTTGGGATTTAAAGGTTTAAGATTTTAGAGAAAGAACACAGTGACATGAGACCAGAATGATGCGAGGTGATGACATTGGCATCAGAATCCTGTTGCTAAGGTGAACCTGTTTTTCTCTCTGATTCAGAAGGAAGGCTAAATAATTGCACATCTCTGGTAAAAGAAAAAAAAAAATCTATCCATGGCATGATCCCTTTCCTGTAGCAGATAAAACAAAGCCAGATGCTTTCTCTTTGGACAAATTATTTTTTTGAACAAAGATAAAATTTTTATTACAAAACATGTCACATGGCCTTTGAAGAAAATTCAGAACACTTTATATAAGTTTGAAATTTTAATGATTGAGAATATACAGTGAGATCTCAGTGGATTATATGCATGAGATGATGATTTGATGAATCAGCCTAAATTTAGTGAAAAGGCAAACAGGGAAACATTTAGAAGCCAAAAGAAAAATCTGTTCCCCTTCTGATGGTTGATGGAGGGAAGGCAGCGAGGGGAGTCCTGGGTTGGAAGTCAGAGAAACAGAAGCCAGTGGAATGGACTGAATTGAATAATGGATTATGCCATTAGTAAGGAGAGAACAGGGGGTACAGTGGTAAAGAATATGCCTGCCAATGAAGGAGACACAGGAGACACGGGTTCAATCCCTGGGTCGGGAAGATCCCATGGAGGAGGCAACCCACTCCAGTATTCTTGCCTGAAAAATCCCATGGACAGAGGAGCCTGGCGGGCTACAGTCCACAGGGTGGCAAAGAGATGGACACGACTGAGCGACTCAACAACAGAAACAGCAAGAGAGAGAACAGGACAGAGCTGAGAAAAACCATGAAGAAAGAAGGGGTGGGATTCACTGACAAAGTGGAGGCCAGAGCACTTGAACACAGAAGTCCCTCCCACGGGAAGGTCTTCCAGAGCTCTCTCTGGAGTTTGCATCTTCGGCTTGGAACAGGCTCCTCCAGCAGCCCATGACACACTCCCTCACCTCCGCAAATGCCAGCTCAAAGGGCACTGTGTCAAGGAGGCCTGTCCTGCCTACTCATTGTAAGGTTGCCTGGTCCCCCGTACCGTGTCCTACTTTTCCTTCTTTTCTTTTTTAAACACTTGACACCTTCTCATTTACTGTATGATTTTTTTTTTTCTCTGTCACACTTACAGCCAGCATGCACTAGGAGCAAAGAAAATGGACTCTGAGGCCAGCCTGCTTGGGATAGATGGGCTCTACCAGTGTGTAGCCGTGTGGCCCCAGAAAGGTTCCTTCACTGCGCCAGTGACTTTTCTCCTCTGTAAAATAAGGCTGGGATAGTAATGGCATGTATTTCATAGTGCTGTACACAACACATAGTAATTACTATGTAAATGTTTAATAAATTGTCTCCACCCCTTTGGAGGGCTTCCCAGGTGGCGCTAGTGGTAAAAAATTTACCTGCCAACGCAGGTAGACATAAGAAATGTGGGTTCGATCCCGGGGTCAGGAAGATCCTCTGGTGGAGGGCATGGCAACCCACTCCAGTATTCTTGCCTGGGGAATCCCATGAACTGAGGAGCCTGGCGGGCTGCAGTCTGTAGGGTGGCTCAGAGTCAAACACGATTAAGTGACTTCTCATGCAGCACGGACCCTCTCCGAAACCCCCAAGACTATGGGAACTCCTGAGAAGCACTTGTCATGAGTGGTATTTGATGGAGGGAAGAGATGAATAACTCATTTTCCAGAACTTGGTGTTCTCATTGAAACATAGAATTTAGATACAGTTACGATTTGGAAGGATATTTCTGCACACAGGTCTCTATAGAACCACCAAGGACCCTCTGCTGGCCAGAAAACCTGGGCAAACGGTCTCCAAGGTTTGAACAGGAGGGACAGCTGTGAACGCATGGTCTATCCAAGATGTCCTGCAGCCACGGGGATGTCCAGGTAATGTGGTCTCAAAGAATGAGCAGTAAGTTAGCCCTGGGGACATGTTGGTCTCAAGTTGGTCACACATTGCTAGCAAAGTTGAGGACCTCCATAGAGTAGGAAGATCCGGCATCTGACAAAAGATGTTGGGGATTCCCTGGTGACTCAGTCGATAAAGAATCCGACTGCCAATGCAGGAGATGCAGGTTCGATTCCTGTGTCAAGAAGATCTCCTGGAGGAGGAAATGGCAACCCACTCCAGTATTCTTACCTGAGAAATCCCATGGACAGAGGAGCCTGGCGGGCTGCAGTCCATGGGGTCACAAAGAGCCGGACATGACGTTGTTGGGTAGCACAAGGTTTCACCGTCAGTCACTGGTCTTGAGTCAACCCTGGTTTGCACTAATGACCCTTGGAAGGCCCCCAGGAAGTGCCACTCCAACCTTGCTGGTTGTGTCTCATGCACAATTTCCTACTCGCATTTCAGGCCTCTCATGTTTTATTCATTTATCTAATGGATATTTATCATCAGCCCCACGTCAAGTACCATGATAGGCACTTGGACTATACTAATGAACAAAACTGGAAAAGCTCCCTGCCCATGGGTACTTACATCCTAGCAGAGGAAATGGACAATAAACAATAAATATCAAGTCGATTATATATGACGGTGAAGTGGCAGGTGCTATGGAAAAGAAAGGGAAGGAGAACCAAGTAAGTAGATGTCCTTCCATCCAGTTCTTATTAAACCCCAGTCCAGCTTGATTCTTCACTCAGAAGATGAGCAGAAGTAATGGACGGGAGATTCTTTCAGGTAACCCAACAAGGGAGCCTGCCAGCCCCCTCTGGAATTTCAGGTCTGGAGGATTCTTCTCTCTGACAGGCACGCCACTTGGCTACAAGAAGGTAGAGACAAGGTCTAAGGATACTCACCCTTTCTTATAAGTGAAGGGTCAAGTTATGGTGGACACAACAGGAAGTGGAAGGGAAGCATGGTGATCTCACAGCTGGCCTGGAAGAACCATGGGGATGAGCTGCAAAAGACGTGTGTGGTCTTAATGAAGAGAGATTATAGGAAAAAGACTCATTGTTCCTTCCTCTTTGCATTTGTTTTCAGAATTCATAATTTTGAAAGGCAACTGGTCACTATCAAGTTCTCCCCGTGAACAGCTGGGAGCATCAGCTTCCTCTTTGATCCAACATGCTCTTCTCTCTTTGACCCACAAGCAGCTGAAATTCTGAGGACCATAAGGTTCACCCACTCCTTAGAAGTTTGTTTTTAAAGCCCTCAGTTTCAGGAATGGACATGTCCTGACCTTGTCTCTGCAACTATAAATGTCCTTGAACCTCAGGACAAGAAGCCTGATAAAGCTGCCATACCAGAAGGAAAAAAAAAAAAAACCCATGGGGACAGGTGATGTTGGCCAACCTATCTCAACTCTTGCTTTAGTGCCATGGTTCCCAAATTGAACCACGAGTCACCCTGGGAGATTGCAGTGAACACAGGGCCCTTCCATGGGATATTTCATATTTCCAGGGGAAACATAGAAATATTTAACATTTGTCAGATACTATGCAAACTATTAATTCAAGGTAATTCAATTCCAATAATAGAATCACACTTCATTCCTTTCAATGATATCATATATCTTTGCAAAGTTAGACTTTTAGCACTTGCTAAGAAGAAAAGCAAGTGCCACACAAAAGTCAATATGGAGCAGGAAACCAGAGCAGTGCTTTTCAATCTTATTGCAAGCTTTGAGAAATGTAGGTAGTGCCCAATAGGCACTCACATTTCATTAATAACTAATTAGGGTTATTCAAGAATGAAATAAAAATATTGTTTTTTCTTTCAAACTTTTTATAGTAACTTTTCAATCAGTTAAAAATTTGTGAAAACCTAAACACTAAGTTGTTAGAACCTAGTTAATAAATAGAATAATTAGATGTTTCTTTGGCCTAGCAGCACAGTGAAAAAAATACTGCCACAAACCAAGAAAGGTTGGAAATCTCTAGTCCACAACCACGTGGACTCCTCAATGAAATCTTGCTAGAATTCTAGAAACTAAAGATGATGATAATAATAGCAGTAGTCATAAGAGTTGTAGTTAACATATACGAAGCATTTATGTGCAATGTTCTATGCAAAGGATTTCTCAGACAGTATTTCATTTACATGCTTTAGGCAATTCATGTTTTTTTAACCCAGAAGTGTTAGTTTTAATTTTTCCCAGAGTCTACTGCCCCTGGACCTACAGAGAAAATGTAGGAACCAGTTGAACTTTTTGTAATAAATTTAATTGAAAACACTATAATTTTTTTCTAACAATTATAAAACAAAGTTTCTATTTCTTGCTGCATTTTCAACAACCTGCATGTTTAAAAACAAAAAAACAACTATCCATTTCTTCTAATTATGCAACTTTTTCTCCAGATTCATAAATAAAAATCCATCAACCAAAATTAATTCAGCATTACTCCATGCTAGGCGGTAGAGACATACAACAGGACTTAAATGCATGGTGTGTCCTCAAACGACTTCCAATAGGATTTATACATAAAACTGTGCTTAGTCACTCTATTGTGTCCAACTCTTTGTGACCCCATGGACTGTAGCCCGCTGGGCTGCTCTGTCCATGGAATTCTCCAGGCAAGAATACTGGAGTAGGTTCCCATGCCCTCCTCCAGTGGATCTTCCCAACCCAGGGATCGAACCCAGGTCTCCTGCATTGCAGGAGAACTTAACCCTCTGAGCCACCAGAGAAGCCTGTGGATACTGGAGTGGGTAGCCTACCAGAGGAAAATAAAAGCCGTATCTACTAAAGGACTAAGTAGGGAAGTATAGAGTAGAAATATTACACTGAGAGAGGAATGTGCCCTGAGGTTGAATTGTCATGGACCTGGCCCATCTGCAAGTTGTTGTCCTGTCTCATTTCTCTCTTGCTGTAAACAAACTTCTCCTTTCTAGCCATCTCTTCCGGAAACTCAACACTTGCACCTGTTCTAGGACACCTATCCATTTCCACTCGAAGGAAGGCTTTGTTTCTATGGAAATCACCTCCATTTTGCACATCATCAAAGATTAATTTTCCTCTTGCCTGTAAGCTTGCTAACTCTGATGTATCAACAAAGAAGATGATCATAACTACATGGTTTTTTGCTTTTATAATATTTCAACTTTTCCTTGTTTAGAGAAATATTTTTTAATATATAGATCAAATCCATTGCCTCTATCATTATCATTTTTTTTTTTTGCCTGAACCCTGAATTTGCCTTTGCCACTTTATTACTAGTGCTATTTTCAAGTTTGGGCACACCAGGTGGCTCAGTGCTAAAGAATACACCAGTGCAGGAGAGTCAGCAGATGCAGGTTCGATCCCTGGGTCAGGAAAATCCCCTGGAGGAGGAAATGGCAACCCACTCCAGTATTCTTGCCTGGAAAATTCCATGGACAGAGGAGACTGGAGGGCTACAGTCCAGGGAGTCACAGAGCGTTGGACATGACTTAGCAAATGAGCACTTTTAAGTTTATCCGTTTAACCATTAAACAGCCTTCAGGCTCCTCTGTCCATGGGATTCTCCAGGCAAGAATACTGGAGTGGGTTGCCATGCCCTCCTCCAGGGGATCTTCCTGACCCAGGGATTGAACCCACGTCTCTTATGTCTCCTGCATTGGCAGGGGTGTCCTTTACCACTAATGCCACCTGGGAAGCCCTCAACCACTTAATAACTATTAATAAATGTCTATTATATCACTACATATTCTAGGTATTGGGATAAACTAATGAGTAAGAAAGACATGGTCACATCTCTCATAGAGACTAGTGAGGTACATAAACAAGTAAGACATATTTAATTGCTAATTGATGTGATAATTGCTATGAAGAATAAAATATCAAATTGTCAGGGACGTTACAGGGGTCAGGAAAGGCTTCCTGGGAGAGGTGATGAGTACATTAAATGTTTCTGGATGGAAATACATTTGATAAAAGTAAAAGGAATAAAAGATGTTTCATGCAGAAGAAATCCAGGCTCTAAATTAGAGAGGGAAGGGACTTCCCTGGTGGTCCAGCGCTTAAGAGTCCACACTTTCACTGCAGGACATGCAGGTTTGATCCCTGGTCTGGGTATTAAGATCCTTCATGACGTGGGGCAAGGCCATAAAAAGGGAAAGGGGGCATAACACAGTCTAGGGAATAAAACTAACATTTACTAGATGTGAATAGGAGGGAAGTGAGTTCTGGAGGAGTGTTGAGAGAATCTACTCAAGTCTTAGTCATTTAATCTGCAGGTAATAGGGAGTCGTTGACTGACTGTGCAGTAATGTCATGATTCAATTTGTGTTTTTAAAAGATGAGTTTTGTTGTGGTGTTGTGAATAAAGTGAGAAGTGAGGGGCTAGACTGGAGGCAGAGAGGTGAAGAATAGACAAAAAGTGATGGGGATTTAAATCAGGCACAAAGCAGAGGAGGAGGAAAAAAAGGAAAAAAAACCCAGAAGTCCAGCTTGGATCTGCAGTACATTGTATTGATCAGTTCATTCATTCCACACACATTTCTTATTGAGACTCTCCTCTTCTGTGCCAGGCACATTCTAGCTTAGATGCTGGAGAGGCAGTGATGACTCTGACACTGACAAGCTGGTTGAGAAGACAGATCTTAAGCAATTAACCAAAGAAATGAATCACCATGTCCTGTAAAAAGTGCTATAAGGTGAACAAGACCTATAAAGTCTTGCTACTCAAAGAATAGTCCATGGACCAGCAGCCGCAGCAGCATCACCTGGGAGCTTGTTAGCAATGCTTAGCATCTACCTAAAAACTACTGAACTAGAATGTGCATGTTAACAAGATCCCTGGGGGGAATTTACATGCGTATTAAATTTGAGAAGCACTGCTCTAGAGCGAGAGAAAACAACAGGTGGACCTGAGCTCATCTTGGGGGTTGGGGAAGGGTTCCCTGAAGAAATGGCCTCTGGTTAGGCTGGAGAGGTAGGCAAGAGCTGGATAGCTCAAGACCTTGTGGGCCATTTTGAGAACTGTCACCTCTTCCTAAGAGCAACTCAAAAGGGTTCAAAGGTTAGATTAGTCAGTCCAAGCGGCCGTAACCAAATACCATGCAGGCTGGTAGCTTAAACAACATAAATTAATTTTCTCACAGTACCAAAGGCTGGAAGTCTGAAGTCAGCATGCCAGCATGGTTGGGTTCTGGTGAGAGCTCTCTTTCTGACAGCCTTTTTGTTGTATCCTCAGTTGGCTGAGAGAGAGAGAAAGCAGAAAGATCTCTCTCCTTGAAGTCTTTTCTTATGAGGACACTAATCCCATCATGTAGGCCCCACCCTCATGACCCCACCTTTCATAAGTGAAAGAAAGTGTTAGTTGCTCAGTTGTGTCCAACTCTTTGAGATCCCATGGACTACAGCCAGCCATGCTCCTCTGTCCATGGAATTCTCCAGGCAAGAATACTAGAGTGGTTTGCCATTCCCTTCTTCAGGGGATCTTCCAGACCCAGGAATTGAGCCTGGGTCTCCTGCATTGCAGGCAAATTCTTTACCATCTGAGCCACCAAGGAAGCCCCATGACCAAATTACCACCCAAAGGCCTCATCAGCAAATGCCATCACACTGGGGCTTAGGGCTTCAATATATGAATTTTGGGGGTGGGGACACGGTTCAGCCTGTAGTAAAGGCTTTTAATCAAAGGAATATGGAGTAATCAGAATTCAATTTTTAAATTATTATTCTAGCTGATGTGCAGAAAAGGGATTGAAGGGATTAAGAATATATGCAGAACACCTGCTAAGAGGCTATTTCAGTAGTCATGATGAAGAACACTGAGAATTGGGACAAAGTTGCACAGGTGGAGATGGAGCACAGTGACACATTTCAAAATATCTAAATATGCTAAACTTGACCATTAGGCTGGAGCTCCAATATTTTGGCCACCTGATGTGAAGAACCGACTCATTGGAAAAGACCCTGATGCTGGGAAAGATTGAAGGCAGGAGGAGAAGGGGACGACAGAGGATAAGATAGTTGGATGGCATCACCAACTGAGTGGACACGAGTTTGAGCAAGCTCCGGGAGTTGATGATGGACAGGGAAGCCTGGAGTGCTGCAGTCCATGGGATCGCAAAGAGTCGGACACGACTGAGCAACAGAACTGACTGATTGAAATTCGACAAGCTTTGATGATAGATTTCATATAATGCCTGGGGAGAGGAGGGTTAAGAATGACTGCCAGATTCTTGGCTGGTACAGTTGGATGGACATATCAATTCTTGAGATACAAATTATGAATTCAGCAAGTTTGTGCATGGCATCTTGCTACATGCAATGACCAATATAGAAATTAAGATAAGAAGAACCATCGGTTAGTGTTTATCATGTATCAGCCATGGTATAGACACTTTACATACAGTAACTTAATTAATATACTATCAAGCCAAGCCTTCTGAGATGGGAACGTCAGCTCTTCACTAAGGGTTAAATGGTCTGGTACAGCAAACAGCGCAGACTGCTTTTACAGGAGAGCATCAGAGAAGACAATGTGAGCAAGGAAGCCATCAGAAAAGAAAGAGGATTCAAGCAGAGATCTAAAGATTGGGGGATATTTTGTTGAGTGAAGCTCTGGGGAGTCAGGTCTGTAGATGGTTCTAGAAGCCATGGAGACTCAGGCATGACTCCACCAGAAAGTACTTAGAAAAACAGCTCAGAAAAATGTGGGTAGAAAGGAGGGCCCAGATTATGGAGGGCCTTGAAAGCCAGTCATTTGGATTTTATAGAGAGAAGACTTGACTAGGAAAGGAACATGACACTACATGACTTTGGAAAACCTGTCTGGCAACTGGGGAGTGTGAACGTGGGTAGGCTTGAATCTCAGAAGCCAGCTTATTAGCATTTGTATTAGCTGGGTAATAGGTCAGAGTTGTGAACTAGCTAGAAGGAAAAAATTTTCCAGATTTAGTTTCACTGCATGCAAATAGAAAATGAGTCAAAGAAGACTAAAATTTCAGGATTGGAATCAAGGGAAAGGTGGTTTTACAGGCATAATCAGAGGGGGGTCAGGAAGCGGATATCCATAAACCTGAGATATTCCATTTACATGAAGCATGATAATAAGGGTATTTAAAAATAGTGGTTTAGCTGTTCAGCCACAGAGATCATTTAAATTTTCAGAAAAATTATAGTAGATGATAGCCTGCAAGTTATGTATATGATGGATTTACACTGGGATGAAACGATAAACATAAGATTCGAGGGGAATAAAGTATGGTATTCTATTAAAAGAAACAACCTACAAGCCATTAGGAAATATTGTGATTTTTAAATGAAATTGGTAAAATCGAAAGAAACCATTACATTCCACTCCAACTGTCACTTCATCACAGATGCAGCGAACAATCACTTATAAACAATAGTACCAAGGATTCAACCTTTCAGACGAATGGGGCTTTGTTCCTGCCTTGGACTAGCTTTGTAATCATAACACAGATTTTCCAAAAAATTCAAAATGTTGTGTTTAGTGGAAGGAAAATGTATACTTTTCGTGTTTTCTAAACACCATACATATATATATATGTGTGTGTGTGTATCAAAACAGTAACATTGACTGGGGAAAATAAATAACGTTTACCAACCTTTCTGTTCCTTTCTTGCTTTATCTCAGGGAACTTCAGCACCTCCACATTATCCTTTGTGGGGTCGCACCTGATGGTGACCCTAGGATCACGGGACAAGTGTGTCCAATAGCAAACAGCCTCTGGTTAATGGCTGCTTCATTAATGACAATATGGACCAATGCACGGTATTTATCAAGTGGTACGTGAGGAAACTTAGAGTCAGGTGACGGCACACCTAATCCTCTCAGGGGGGCCTGCCAAGGGTGAAGCAGAGATATCAATTCTATTGTTCAGAATTCCTCAATTGAAGGCCCCCAGGAGTCTGAAAACTTAGAGAAAAGGTATATGGGCTCCAGTAATTAAGCACTGCCCTAACAGATGTTATACAGGAAAACTGTGTGCGGGACACAAGCCTGTTTTGAATTTTGACCATGCACTTGGGTTAACACGTTCCTCCTCACTAGTGAAAATCAGATGCAAATGTTTTGCAAGGTGTATTCATTTCCACGGCAGACACGGAATTGTTTGCCTTTAAAAAAATAGATAGATAGATGCTTTGTCCAATGGGATAACGACTTCAGTTTCATGCACAACCTGGAGGTCTCCTGAATCTGCCCGAGTTTTGTGTTTTCCGAAGTATTGGCAGTGCTACCGCGGGCTCTGGGCTGGCTAGGCTTAAAGGGTGTTCTCGGGGAGGTGCCCCCTCTCTCTGCTCTGCCAATGATGTGCCACTTTGCCTTGGGGCTCTGACTGCTTTCCTCCGAGAGGGAAATTCCTCTTTCATCAGTATGGATGCACTGTTTTCACACACCGCAAGTGCCGTGTTGCTGTGTCCGTCGTCCTATGAGCGCCCGGTTCAGACGAGCAGCGCTGACGAACTGGCTGGCGATTGGCTGCGCGCGGCGGGGAGGGATTTGTCGGAAGGAAGGGCTGCAGCTTAGAGCAACAGAGTTTAGACTGTCTTTGCTTCATCATCTGAAGGCAAAATTTTCCAGATACGGCAGACGGCTCCCAGAGTACAATAAGCAGGGAATGAGAACTATTTACATGGAAATTTCTTCCTCAGGATGCAGCGAAGAAACCGCGGCCGCTTGATTCTACCAGATGTTCCTGGGGTTACTGTAACAGAGAAGGAGAGACAGAGCTAAACAAGGTAGGGAAATCGTCCCCCCGCCTCTCCTTTTTTTTCCCCCCCTGAATGTTTGAAGAGTTTGCTGCAGTATGCTGCATTCCGTGTGTGTTGCTTCAGGAAGCCAGGGAAACCGGGTTCCACTAATTCAAACGAAATACTTGCAGGGGGGGACCCTGGAGTTTTACGTAACGTTTTGATTAAAAAAAAAAAAAAAAAGAAATGGCCAAGCGTGAATCTCTGCCGCCTGTTTGGGGTGAAGCATAAAATGAGTTTTTATTTCAAAGAATAGGACCATTGATTACTCAACAGAAACCATTTGAATTCTTGGGGGCATTCTTATTTTCTGGTTCTAGAAAAAAATTTTTTCAGACTGCCATAGTTAGCTCCCGAATAAATAAAGTTTACGTTGATCCTACGATTTGAAACCAGGCTCGTGATTAAGGGGGTTGGGGGGGGGCGAGAATACTTCCTGGTAAAGAATTATCGATGAAATGTTTTTTAAAGAAAAAATACATCGACTTATGGGATATTAGGGACCTACCTAGCTCTCCAATGCCATGGCTTTTAATTGAGTTTCAAAAGCACATTTTTAACAAGTCAGCTAGAGGTAGCTTTCTGACAAGTTTTCGATACTGTAGTTCAATGTTTACATTTCTTTTTCTGGCATGTCTGAGCCTTTGTTTCCAGCTTAAAAGTGGAACCATTATATTCAAAAGTAAAGCTGGGTTAATAATGCTTACTGCAATTATCTGATCTTTATGCATTTTTAATGAGAACACACAGCCAGCAGAATAATTTAATGAGGGCAGGCTAGCTTTTTAAAGCTGTGTTTTCACTGTGCCGAACCATATCAACTTTCTTGCCGAGAAGCAGCAGTGAGAAATGATGGAGAAGATTTATTTTTAACACACTTGGCCCAAGAGAAGGAAAGGATATATTTGTTAAAGAATTCTTTCTGCCCTTTTCCGTTTTAAATTTCTGCCAGGCATGAGGAAACTGTGCTTTTTTGTTAGGCCTCGGAAGCATATGTTTACAATAAATGTGTAACATTTTTAGAATAGTTAGCAAGCACTGAAGCGAAGAAAAAAAAAAAATTTGACTTGGCTAACCACTACCATGGTGAATGTTCTTCAAGAAACACCGCTGGCCTTTGAAAAAGACAAAGGTTAAGTGGAAAGATATTTGTTGACTGAATAATATGTGCATTGTGAGGATAATAAAGTAGTAATAATAATAATAATAATAAAGAGGTTCTTAGAGCCTCTAAATAAGATGAAGTTTCTTCAGCCAGCTTGTCTGTTTTGTAAGGAGCAGTGGAAGTCCTCATTTAAATAAGGGCAATGCCACGTAGATTCTTCTAGACCCACTGTTTTTACTTTCAAGGAGAAGTGCAGGACACTCGCCCAGAACTTCTGACGTCATCTCCCAACTATTTTCTGCTGTGTGCTCTTTTATTCAAGCTCGTGGAGAGGAATATTTCTTTATGTCCTGGCTAGGAACGTTCGGACTCTTCTTTGGCAGGTCTTGAGTTATGTCTTCATTTTCCCGTCCTTTCTGAAATCCTGAACCGATTCTCCAGCAGAAATAGGGCATCTCCTCCTACCTGCCTGCTCACGTCGGGCGGGTCGTTTGTCGGCAGTGCTCCGGCTGTGGCGGGGAGTGGACCGGCTCAGCTTCAGGCCTCGGTCCCCTCAGCTCAGCCTGTCTCTTGGCACCTGGGCGGACATCACCACCCAGGGGCCCCGTTGCCAGCTTCCCCCAGGGCCTCTCTTTAGGACCCGGGCTATGCCACCAAATTCACAGCTGGCAGTGATGGTGGGATCAGCTCCTCTGCTAGAAAGATCACCATGCCCTAGGGTCGATGGACCCAGGGAAGGGCGGTCCGGTACGGCAGGCGCTTCGCCTCATGTCACAAGTGGCAGCCTTGGTTACAGCAATCCGGGGACGGTTCGTTTCTAATAGGGAGCCTTTCGGGGAAAGAATTTCCATTAGAACAGCCTGGAGTTCTGGGGAGTTCCCAGCCCTAGTTTGCACGCTCTTTAGGACTGTTTGGGTTGTATAGCCTCTAACAAGCACCCATCTCAGTTTTTTTCTCTCCCTTAATAGAATTGATTAATACTTGCTACACTTCCCTTTATACTTCTAGCATTTTGAGAGACCTTGACCTTGCACCCAAAAAAAAAAAGTTGTTTGTCTCTTGACACAGTGAGCTAGTTAAAAGGGATAAAACTACCCTATGAATGAAACTGTGGAAAATGCCTTACAGTGTTAAGATACAGAGTCATGGATACAGAGCCCTTCACTGTACTTCACGTTCACGTAAAATTTTCTAGGGATATTCATCCTCAGACCACGACATAATTTCCAAGAAAATCAGAGCAGCGCTTGTGTGCGTGTTCTCCTTTGATCTTGTGCAATATTACTAGAAGCTGTGCAGACCAGATCCTTTCAGACACAGGCCTTGTAGTACCCAAAGCATTTAGTGCTCTTTTTGCTTTGACTTGGGTAGGAAATGTGTGCAAGTGGAGTAAGAGAAAATGAGAGGAGAGGAGAAAAATACGCTTGTGAAATCTACTGGTTGTGTAGCGTCCCTGGTTAACAGCCTGCTTTCTGCCTGCTAGTTGTTTTAATTTGCTGTTGCTATGGTAAAAACAAATCAATATCACATGGCTACCAGCCAGTCCCGCTCGGGGCGTGCCATAGAGACTGGAGATCAGGTACTCACGATTCCAGGCAAGAACTGGGAGGAGAGGTTTTAGGTACTGGGTTAAAGAGAATTCCTTATGGGGGACCGATGAGGCTCATGCTTGCGTGTGTTCTCTTCCTTTCTTCCTGCCGATAACAAGAAAAGATGGGTATTGTATGTCAACTAGACTAAAAAAAAAAAAGGAAAGGCATACTGGTTTGTTTACATTTTCCAAAATGACAAAACATGTCCTCAACATAGAAGGAGGTGGCTCCCGTGGGAAGTGGTAAAGGATGCTGATTGCTGAGGAGGTGGGACACCTGCAGGGCATGTTGGTTATGAAAACGGAGTTTGGGGTCTTGAGCAGCTCCAGGTACAGCGCAGAAGAGCCGGTGGGTCACAAGCCATTGCGGTCGCCGTATCAGGCAGAGAAAGCCATCTTCTCTGGGGAGCAGGTGGGCGGGGTTGGGTGGGTGAGGGGTGTTGTGGAAAGGTGGGAGGGGGGAGGCACCAACCAATGTCAGCCTGTAGCCGAGTCCCCAGAAAGCTGGATGTCCAGGGCAGAAGCTGGAGGGCAGAGCAGCACAGGGGCCCGGACACTGACCTCTTGTAAAACCTGCCTGAGCCCCAACCTGAAGGCCCAGCAAAGAAAGAGAAGTGGCTGTGAAGAGACGTAAAGATGTCACGTGCCTGGCCATCCTTTCTGAAATGAACCAGGTGGGCACAGATGTGCATGTGTGGAATAGGAAACTTGGTAGTCCATGCTCTGCTTTCTTGCAGAAGAAGGAGGCAGGAAGACTTGGTGGGGCTTTGTAAATTAGTTGCAATACTGGTTTTTTTTTCTCCAATAGTGTTAAACATAGTTGTTATGTTTGTTTTTTGTTGGATTTTTTTTTTTAATATGTGCAAAGGTTACTTGTAGCTGTGATGATATTCATGGTGAGGAGCCCAGGGTGGCGTCATGGCTGGTCTGCGTCAGGCGTGTGCCTCTATAGCTCAGCATTGTTGAGCGGAAGCTGGGCCTGGCTCTGTTGCTGAGAGTGAACACAGGTGCGAAAGAAAGAGAGGGTGTCCTCTGTGAGCAGAAGCCACATTGCTGATGGTTAAGTTTTTGGCTGGCTTGCTCCCTTCAATATGGCAGAAATGCTTGATAATAAAAATGGACCCACCGATGTTACCTTAGCGCACAGACAAAGAATGCATTGTCTCCAAGATCCTGGGTCGATGTGTTCCATCAATCAGTCAACAAGTGTTTATTAAACACCTCTTGGCTCTTCTGGCTTTTGCTGTTTGGTTAGAACAAGTCAATTACCTAATACCTGCCTCTGAGTATGTGCAAAATACAGGACAGAAAGAAGCGATGCAAAATTGTAAGTTTCAAAGACTTTAATAATAACTTTATTGGGTAATGTTAATTTCACATTGTTAACCATTAGACGTTAATTGTAGGTTTTGAGACAGTTTTGGTGTTTGGGGGAGGATTAAGAGAAGGAATTTTGAGTTTTAAATATCTATCTGTAATTTCTTCACTTCTGCTGTATTTCTCAGCATAATATTGTTTAAATAATACATAATGATGTGAGATGAGGAACAGGCATACAAGAATGCTGCCATCCAAATCCAAAATAGTAGGCCACTGAGAGCGATCGCCCAAGTATCAGCAAGCTGAGAGTCAGCCCCGAAACGACTGGGGAACATGGGCTCATCATCTGAAAGCCTCAACCGTCAATCAGCCAGAGGAAATCCTAGCCCCTCTCCCACACTCCTGAGCCTCAGGGTGGCTGAGATCTCACAGTCCCCATACCAGCCAGGAAACCTGATTCCTGATCCTGGAGAGTTAAAATTCCACACCCCCCCACCCTGTCCTTTTTTAAAAGCACAGGTACTTTAAAAAAAAAAAAAAATCAATTTCTTTTTTTAAACACAAAATTTTGGTTTTGTTTTGTTTTTCACCCTAACATCAAAATTAATGTAAATTCTCTGGGCACTGAAAAGCTGCGAGGGAAGGAACCCAGTTTGGGAAGAGCTCAGAGAAGACAGTGTAAGTGAGCCTCAAGAATTCTTTTTAGCAATGGGTCCTGGCAGGAACATAGGCAGGTTCTAAGGTCTAGGAGCATCGAGGCAAGCTGGATGCCGCAGAAAAACTTTGGGGCAGCGCAAGTGAAAGTGAAAGTTGCTCAGTCATGCCCGACTCTTTGCGACCCCATGGAATTCTCCATACCAGAATACTGAAGTGGGTAGCCTTTCCCTTCTCCAGGGGATCTTCCTAGCCCAGGGATCGAACCCAGGTCTCCCGCATTGCAGTGGATTCTTTACCAGCTGAGCCACAAGAAAGGTCTAAGAATCCTGAAGTGGGTAGCCTGTCCCTTCTCCAGCGGATCTTCCCGACCCCAGGAATCGAACCAGGGTCTCCTGCATTGCAGGTGGATTCTTTACCAACTCAGCCACCTCAGAGGACAGCAGGAAGAATCAGGAGACACCAAAGAGAGTACAGGTTCCCGGGCCTGAGCAGCGTGCAGCCCGTTCTCACTGGGAAACAAGACATTTACAGACAAGATAAAAATAGTTCTCAGTCGCTCAGTCATGTCCGACTCCTTGCAACCCCATAGACTGTAGCCCACCAGGCTCCTCTGTCCATGGGATTTCCCAGGCAAGAGGATTGAAGTGGGTTGCCATTTTCTTCTCTAGGGGAATCTTCCCGACCCAGGGATCAAACCCGCATCTCCTGCCTCTCCTGCACTGGATTCTTTAGCACCGAGCCACACAGATCAGCACACAGATGCTTTCAGAAGAATGGCTAGCCTATGTACCTGTCCGTACCTTCTACGAAGGTCTTTCACAGACTTTATCTCAATTGACAGTTCAAATCTAGGTTTAGAAACTGGGAGCCTAAAATTAGAGCACTCCTGTGGGGACATGCTAGGTAAAGCTCCTGGCGGAGATGAGTTATAAACCGGATTTTTAAAACTTTTATTCACTGATTTTTTTTTTCAGTGCTTAATTGATTTGAATTTTGAAGAACAGGAAAAACTTACAAGTGCCCCTGGAACATGTGTGCACGTCTCTCTCTCGTGTCCTCAGATGCTTTCATGGACAAGGGCATTTATAACTAGTACAGTAGGGAGCCAGGTGCGGCCACAGAACAGGAGGGGCGGATGGTTGGCTTCGCTTTCCCAGCTCTGGCTGCTCAGAAGGCATTAGGGAACAAAACCGTACCCTGGCTGCATGCCCCAACCCAGCCACAAAGTCGCAGCGTGAGCCTGGCTGTGACTGGCAGGAAGGTGTTCTAGAACATAAAATTCACAAAATCATTGTCAGTGGCTTACAGGTCAGAGAAGAACCAAAGTCAGCCATGAAAGCAAAATTCAAAGTACTCCATTTTCCTGTGAGAGCATCTCATTGAGTTCTCTTAAGCCTGTTAAAGGGGTGGGGGCAGAAATTAATATTTTAGTGGCAAGTGTTATAAGCTGTTTTACACACGTATCTTGTGTATTTTGAACCTTAAAGGACATCCATGAATTAATGTTATCCCCACCAAGTTAGGGCTTCCCTAACTGGTGGCGCTGGTAGGAACCCACCTGCCAAGGCAGGAGATGTAAGAGTTGTGTATTTGGTCCCTGGGCCGGGAAGATCCCCTGGAGGAGAAAATGGCAATCCACCCAGTATTCTTGCCTGGAGAACCCCTGTGGGCAGAGGAGCCTGGCGGGCTACAGTCCACGGGGTCGCAGAGTCAGACACAGCTGAAGTGATTTGGCACGCACGCACAAACTGCAAAGTTAACGCTGACCAGTAGAAGTTCCGAAAGGTTCTGTAACACGCCGGTGATCCCACAGCTAGCATTTGGTGGAGCCAAGATTTAAACTCAGACCTGATCATACCTCCGAGTCCTATAGAGAGACAGCACTATGTTTATTCATCTGAGCAGTTAAGACTGAGAAGATAAAAATAATCTGCAGAAAGAAATGAAAGCTCAAGGTGAAAGGAGGAGGTTTATTATTTTAGAAATCTCAGGTATACTTTACATAGTTTACATTATGATACCTAAATAAATGGGTATGATAACACTAGCAGTATCTTACGTCATATATCATTTCTGCTTTTATGCTTATCATATATCTTTTAACGGCCTTTTGTCCCCATCTTATAAATTCAAAACCGAACTTGCGTTTTCAGTTAATTGATTGAGGTTAAGCCATGTGTTAAAAATCTCACTAACCAAAAAATGGAAAAGTTGATCCTCAAAACTATGGGGATCTGTGCAAATGATATTTAATGAGATAAAATAGTCTTTAAATGAAATTACACTGCAGTCTGACTTGGAGTTTTCTTGCAGTGGATGTTGTGATGTGGACTAGAGCCCAACCCAAGCAATTTTGGGGAAGATAGTATGTTTTTAATTAAGATATGGAATTGTTTTCAAAAATCTATAAATTTCTGGCATCTCAGATGCAAGCTCCAATTAATCAACTAAAAAGTATTGGTGAAGTGTATATTATTATCAGTGATTTACTACTTATAATTTAAAATTTTCTGGGAGTTCAGGAAGGTAGAACTGCTTTTGGGCTGGAGAAGTAGATGAGACTTCAAGGAGAAGAGATATGTCCTCTGGCTCTGAATATGCTTTGTCTAGATCAGTGTTTCTAAAATGGGATGTCTACACCCCAAGCTTAGGGTCAGATCATTCCCTCGGTGAGGAAAGGAAACAGTTGAACTTAACATCTTATATATTATTTAGCTCATCCTTTTAAAATGTCAATTTCCATGTATGTTTCATAATGTATGAAACATATTAGTATTATTATGCAAGTATAACATTTTAAAATAAGTAGATAACCTTATAATGGTTGTTCCTGCACAGAAAGAAGTATTTTTCTGATGGGGTGGCATGCTTGGGTGCTAAGTCATTTCAGTCATGTCCGACTCTTTGTGACCCCATGGACTGCAGCCCGCCAGGCTCCTCTGTCCATGGAATTCTGCAGGCAAGAATACTGGAATGGGTTGCCATGCCTTCCTGCAGGGGATCTTCCCAACCCAGGGGGGATCGAACCCACATCTCTATGTCTCCTGCACGGGCAGGTGGGTTCTTTACCACTAGCACCACCAGCGGGATGAGATCCAAAAAGTTTGGGGAGGGCAGTAGTCAGAATTAGAGAAAGGAAGATTATCTCAAGGAGGAACAGCTTGATGTGAGGGCCAGTGTAGAACTGAACTTTGAAGAACAGGGATTAAATATTGGGGAGTAGGGGAAATAAGTTTATTTTTTGACTGATTTTTATTGGAGTGTAGCTGCTTTACAGTGTTGTATTTCTGCTGTGCAGCAAAGTGAATCCGCTGTCTGTATGCACATATGCACTCTTTTTTAGATTTCCTTTCCACTGGGGTCAACGCAGAGCATTGATAGAGTTCCCTGTGCTATGCTGTAGGTTCTCATTAGCTGTCTGCTTTGTACGTAGTATCAACAGTATGTATATGTCAATCCCAATCTTACAATTCCTCCCACCCAGAAATTAGTTTAGATGGAGTCAGAGAAAATCAGAATATGGAAGAACTAAAGAGCCCTGTGGTGACTCAGACAGTAAAGAGTTTACCTGCAATGCAGGAGACCTGGAAAGGGAATGGCAACCCACTTCCAGTAGTCTTGCCTGGAGAATTCCATGGACATAGGAGCCTGGTGGGCTGCAGTCCATGGGGTCACAAAAGAGTTGGGCGCAACTGAGTGACTAACATTTTCACTTTCACTTTTCAAAGAGCCAGGTGTAGGAGTTTCATTTTTGTTAACATCACATCTAATGCTTTATAAGGATTGAGCTTGTGAGATCAGATCAGAGGTTAGAAAGTTTGTAACAAGTGATGCCACCGGCCAGAAAACTTCTGCAATATTTCAGACGTCATGTGGGAAAGGAGTTGGATTAGAACAGCAGTGGGAGAATGGAGGAGAAAGGGCAAATCTAAAAGGTGTCTTGAAGGATAGCAGAGACTGGTGAGAACTTAGAAGAGCCAAAACGACGTTGCAGTTTCTGGCAGGAGAAATATCCGTGGATCCCAACAGAAAGTAGAGATAGGTGGGAAAGGGGGCCGGTCAGTGGGAATGGGGTCAGGAGAGGGAGAGAGGATGAGTTTTGAGTCCTGATCATGGTGTTTTAGCTAATGATGGGTCACCCAAGTGGGTCATCCATAGACATCTGACAACGTCAAATGGAGAAAAGCTTAGGCACCAGGCTGCAAATGTAAACTAAGACACACCCGTGGAAGCCATCGTGGAGGCCAGGAGTGCTCACCACGTCCAAGAAGAAGGGAGCATCAGTGGAGGCAGGCCGATGACCAAGGATGAGCCTTGGGGAGACTGCCAGGGCCCAGAAGAGAGCAAGAGGTAGCAAAGAACCATGAAAACAAGTACCCACAAAGGAGCAACACTGTCTATCAGAAATGAGTAACTGAGACGGTTAAGCACATACCTGGTAAGCACAGCCTCCACGGCTCCGGGCATATTGTCCTGCCGTGGCTTCCCTCTCTGACGTGAGTGCTCAGGCCGTGGCCCTCCTGGAGGCAAACATCAGCTCACTGCCATGGTGAGAGCAATAGAACACCAGACGGGTAAAGAGAATCTCCTCCTATGTATGTGTGTATATACATACACACATACATACATATATATACACACACACGTATATATCTCATATCTCATATATATCATATCACATATATATCATGTATATCTTATATATATCATCCTCTGCCACCCTCTTCTCGTCCTTGCCTTCAATCTTTCCCAGCATCAGGGTCTTTTCCAATGACTCAGCTCTTCACATTGGGATGAGATGGTTAGATAGCATCAGCGACTCAATGGACATGAATTTGAGCAAACTCAGGGAGAGAGTGAAGGACAGGGAAGCCTAGCGTGCTGCAGTCCATGGGGTTGCAAAGAGTCATACACGAGTTAACAACTGAGCAACAAAAACAACACACACACACACGCACACACACGCACATACACTTAAATGTTTAGAGTGAGTCTTCACTAATAATCAAAAGAAATCATTTAAAACTGACAATTATCAACATGCATGCATCTGTATCTCAAAATATACATTTTGAGGGTCTAATTGGTTAGGACAGTCATTCCAGAGTGATTGGAGATACCGCTGGACACTAGGCTCCCTGTTGTTGAAGACCCAGGGTCCATTCATTCCTGGCTCCAAGGTCTCAGTTGAATCAGCCGTAAGGACTGCCTTTAAAGAAATGAGAAGGGACCCACGTGCCTACCATGAGAAAGCCAGAGCAGCCCTCCTCAGACCGTCAAGTGCACACCACTTCCCTGGGGATCTAAGTGGAACGGTATAGAGTCTGATCCAGTTGATCCAGAGTGGGGTTTGAGATGCTGCATGCCTAACAAACTCCCAGGTGAGGAAGATGACCCTCATGGCTCGTCCGGAAGGCTCTACAGCACTTTGCTGGCATGAACATCGATGGTGGTGGATTTCTGAGTCTGAGATGGTTTTTGTGGAGCCTCTGCAGGGCTGAGGGCCGGGACTTGCTTCCTCCACACAGGAGGCCTTTCCAGGCTGCCCGGGCTCAGACTGGAGCTAAGGTTGAGCCTGTCCCACGAGGCTGGCCACGACGCTGCTATGGTCCAGGCTGTGAAGGTGGCCCTTCGGCGTTTCCAGCATCTTTGCGGTCACAGCAGCCGATGTCTGTGGATGGCCCCCGTGCCCGCAATGGCTGTCTCTTCTTTGTGGACACAGACCCTCACCAGTTCCCTAGGAGACTTACTCACCGCCTCCAGGGAGGCTGGTGTGTCTGTTCACACTTCTGCTCCAGAGATATTTTTTTTTTCCTACCAAATATCCATGTTCAAAATCAGCCATAGACTTTTTCCTCTTGATGGTGGTCAGAGCCAGAGCCTGCAGGCCCGACGGCCTCAGTGGATCAGTCTGGGGACCCCTGACCAACTCAGCATTTCCCTTAAGATAATGCTGGTTCTCCCTCCAAAGAACAGGAAAAGTATAGAGGAAGTGTTATGTGCAGTTAACATTTAAAAAATGCTGGTTCTGAAGTTGTGTGCAATGAGTAAAGACATTAAGTGAGATGGCAGCTGTCTTAGATGGTGGCTTCAGTGAACATCCAGGCCTGACCGTGGACAGTCTGAGGTCTTGTTTCATGTCCGTCTTTCTTTCCTGCCCTTGAGGGCTTCATTTTTCTGTTTGTTCAGCCTGGGGCCTCCTCTTTCCTGGGCCAGGAGTCCTGCTAACCTGATTTAGAGGAAGTCTGCCCTGCCCAACTGCCCATTTAGTCCACACACAGATGGCCAGTACTTTTATGCATTTTTAATTTACCCAATAACCTTTGAGGGCCAAAAGGCACCAAGTTTTTATTGAGTTTATTGAGTGCTTACTATATGCCAAGCCCTCTGCTGAGAGCTTTATGTGCATCAAGTCAGTTAAACCTTTTTATGAAGAGAACGAAGTCCCAGGAGGCTGTGTTCTTTGCCAAGGTCACACATGAACAAGCGACAGAGCAAGGCCGAGAGTCCAGTTGGCACATCTCCAAACACCCAGACCTTTTCCAACGGCACTTCCTCTGGGGGTAGCAACAAAAAAGGGATTTGCTTTAGAAAAACTTCTCTCCCGTTTGCATGAACCATTAGCAGAATTCACTAAACGGCTAAGTAACACGCAAACAGGCAAGTCCTGGCAGGCTGCTCCAGCATGAGTTTAGCGTTAGCCATGAATCAAGTCCTCACAGAGGACCTGGGAAATCACCCAGGACGCTGGAGCATCGTCTCCGTGACACGCTGTGAAGAGTGAACTTCACAGTGAACTCCTCTTCCTCACCCCGAGTTTCCGCCGTGTCTGTGTGCGCACGTGCAGAGGAAGAAGCTTAAGGAAAGACCTTGGCCGAGGTGTCCTCCAGACGCTGTCAGTGGATAATGTGCAGTGGTGAGGTCTGTACAAAAGTGAGGTGATTTGTGCTGTTGTGGTTTTACCACCTGGACTTTGCTGTTGTTGAGTCGCCAAGTCACGTCCGACTCTTTGTGACCCCATGAACGTTCCTCACCATCTCCCGGAGTTCACCCAAGTTCGTGTCCCTTGAATCAGTGATGCTCTGAGGACCTGGAAGACCCTTTGCCTTTCCATCAGTGTCTCCGTTTCCAGGCAGGGCTGTTCCACTCACGCAGGTCACCCGTTCTCCAAAAGGATGCGTGGTCCTCCTCTCTGGCTGCATCCCCTGACCATCCTCATGTAACAGGCTCTCCTGTCTTGCCCTGCAGGCTCCTAAGCTGACCCGTGGCCTCTTCTCTCTGCCAGGGTTGTACCTGGCATCCCTACTAAATGGCATACGGAGGCCCCACGTCTCTAGGGTTCTGGTCACACCTGGCTCTCACCTGGGGGAAAGGATGATTTATTTACCGCCTCAGGAAGCCCATCATTTGAACCCTGCAGTATCAGCTTCCTGGCAGCCACCACAAAGACCATCCCCTCAGGAAACAAAACAAACCCTATCTCCAGAGTTTCCTTGTTTCTTTTCTTCAAAGTCCCCTGTTGCAACTAAGCTGCAATTAAGAGGCAGGATCAAAGGGACTGGCGGCCTCTGGGGCTGTGGGACCCACGCAGAGCTTTGCCCTTTTTTAACTCTTTGCTTTCTGGGACCTGCTCCTTCCACCGCGTCTTTGTTCCCCTGGGTGTTCAGGTGTCAGAAGGGGGAGCCGAAGGGAGACGGGTGAGAGTCGGTGGAGCAGCTTTGCACACCTTCCTCGATTCTGAGGGCCACACAGCTGACAGAACCCACGAACGTCAGATGAAAAGCAGTGGGGTGCCCTGTTGGAAGGAGCTGGTGGGGTTCCTGTCTACCCTCCACCGCGGTGCTACCCAGCAGTTTCTAACTGCGGCTCATCCGTCTCGGCGATCACGACCCCATGATGCATGCAGACCACAACCTTTCAGTATAAAATCCTTCCCTGTGCTGAGATGCGAGGTGACTCCCCAAGCCCTCCACTGCTCAGCCCGTGTTCAGGCCTTTGGGATGCCCCCCGAGAGTCAAATACCCCGTCAGCGGGTGAGCCCCTTCATGTAGTTAAAGACAAGTAAGCTTCCTCCGATAGGAGCGGTTAGCGCCGCTGGTTATTTTCAGGAAGTGATACTTTTATTTATGCAACCTAAGACCCGCAGTGTTTCTGGCAGCTCTGTCATATTGGTGAGCCTTATCGCTGCTGTACTTGAACCTTGAACCAGCTGTAGGGGAGAAAGGGGTGAGGTTCTCCATGTTCCCTCAGCTCTGTTCAAGCCTGAGTGCAGTGGGGAAAAACTGATGGATAGGGGCAGGATGGGGGAGGGACAGTCAGCTTCCCCGATGGCATGGAATGATTGAAAATTGATTTCTGTTCCGATGGGGGTCTTTAGGCACCTCTTGAAATAGCAGGCGAGTTCCTGGGCATTGACCTGCAAAACTACCCATAGAATGATTGATAAATATAGATAAGAGATAGATGATAGATTTAGATTAATATATAGATAACACACTCTATATAATACATCACATCTGTTAATCTAGATGGGGCTTCCCTGGTGGCTCAGATGGTAAAGAATTCGCCTGCAGTGCTGGAGACTGAGGTTTGATCACTGGGTCGGGAAGATCTCCTGGAAGAGGAAATGACAACCCACTCCAGTTGTTTTGCCTGGAGAATCCCATGAACAAAGGAGTCTGGTGGGCTACAGTCCATGGGGTCGCAAAGAGTTGGACACGACTGAGCGACTAAGTGCGCGCGCACACACACACATTGATCTAGATATTGATTAATAAAGATACAGATACAGATAGATATAGATTTAGGGTAATAAATGTAGATCGATGGTTATATAGATTAATAATTATATACACAGAAGAGATAGGTAGATAAAAATATAGATAAATGTATATACAAATAGCTATAGATATAGATTAGTGTATGTATATAGATAGATAGGTCTAGATTGATGGATAGATGATAGAATGATAGATACACAGTTTGAACACCACACTGAGGCACTTTTCAGAGGTAAAGTACCTGGCTTGGGATTCTGTTTTGCTGTGTTTGTCTTTGGCACAACAGAAAGGTGATCATTTTAGCAGTAGCTCCGAGCCCTCCCAAGTTTCTCTGCAGCTCTCAGCACGGTCCTTAGCGGCTTAGACACACACTCAGCCTTCGGTAGATGCCAAGGTCACCGAAGGAACTAATTAATCCCAGCTCCCGTCGACAGCAGGCTGCACTAACCCGCCCTCCTTCCTCGAGCAGGAGAAAGCGGGAAGGATTTACTCCCTCCATTCTGCCCAGGCCTACTCAGGGCCGCCCTGAGCAAATAAAGAGAAGGAGGGAGATTGGTAAACCATTTTCCCAATGAGCTGACCAGGCTTCATCTAGAGAAAGCCCAGAGAGGGCCTGTTCTAAGACTTTAAAACTTGAGGGGAGATAAGCCCGCCAGTTTTTCTTAGGAAAATTCCCAGGTTGATATTTAACCTGGAGGTCCCTGGGTTCCTACTCCATCACAACACTGCTTTTTTTTTTTTTTTTTTTTAACTACTAGTTTCACTAATGTCCTTTAAACTCAGCCAACCGTCTTTGCTGCACTGAAAATTTGCCTTTTTAATTGAAACTGCAAATTTTCCAGCTGACCACGAGGGAGCATGAAATTTGCTCCCCCTCAGGGTGAAGCTGATGTTGTATAACCCAGACCACACTAAATAATTGATCAGAGAAATTCATTGAGGGGAGGGGTGGTTTTTGGCAACACCGATGGGCCAACCGCTCAAGATGGGAGGCTGGGGAAGGTTGCGATTCAAACATCGGGGATCCGCGAGTTAATATCCGTCCCCTTAGCCAGATACATGTTGGGTCTTGAGTTAATTGTTCTGCGGCTGTGGATTTTTATTTGAAGTTCTGATCCTTTCCTCTAGCGCAGAAAGTCACCAAGAAGCTCTGACATGGCCCGCGTGCCGTATCAGGTCAGCAGTCCATGATCGGTGGGTCCTCCCAGGCCCCCCAAAGCTTCCAGCACAGGACGGGCATCAGCCTGGAGTTAGTCTCCCCTTACACAGTTTGGCAGAACCAGCAAATCCTGGAGTTAGGTTTGTGACACTCTCCATCTTGTGCTCTGGTTCAAAACCAGAAAAAAAAAAAAATCAAAACCATATGTGCAATACAGTATCAGGCTTCCAGTGAACATTGTGCTAGGAAATAATGATCGGAGACCTAGCCATGAATCCGAAGGCTTGGGAAGGGGGAGCCGACCTGCTCCAGCAGGTAGGGACGGGCGATGCTGTGTGCTTCCTTTCTCAAAATGGCACGTCGCTGGAAGGCATCCAGCCTCTAATGGGGAAAGCAGAGAGGCTTCATCTACTGACTTATTTCCCTCCTTCACATCTTCCTTCTTCCCCTCACATTTTCAGGATTGAAAATTAGAAACACTTTTCTCCTACACACAAAATTACTCCCTCACACACTTTTTTTTTTTTCTACTTTGAAATGGCAATTGCTGCCAGAAAAGGTCTCTCTCTCTCTCTCTCTCTCTCTCCCCTTTTTAAAGTATTTATTTATTTGGCTGAACCAGGTCTTAATTGCAACACGTGGGTTCTTTAATCTTCATTGCAGCACGTGGGACCTTTTTAGTTGCGGCATGTGGGATCTAGTTCCCTGACCAGGAAATGGACCTGGTCCCCCTGCACTGGGAGAGTGGAGTCTTAGCCACTGCATCGATAGGGAAGTTCCCAGAAAAAGGTTTCTCAAAAAACACATGCTGTCCTGGCCAGAACAGTTGAAAGGTTGACTTCAGCTGTAGCCAGCTAGTTAGACATGACTAGCGAGGGAGAAGGCTCACCCTTTGTGGGAAAGCAAGATATGACGGAAAGAGAAGCCAAAGGTGTATCCAGGGTCCTGCTAGGAGTTATTGCCCAATCTGGGTGTGCATTATCCAGTGTGCTCAGCTGATGAAAATCCAGCAAGCTGGACACTTAGGATAAGGGGTGAGGCCTTTTGGTCTTTCCTGCCTTTAGGAAGAAAGTTTTAAATGTAGCTGGTTGTCTGGCACTGTTCTAAAGGGAGAACTAGTCAGAAGGTCCCCCTATTTCCTTTTATTTCCACTCAACATCTCCCCACCTTGGGCTTCCCTGGTGGCTCAGATGGTAAAGAATCTGCCTGCAATGCAGGAGATCCGGGTTTGATCCCTGGGTCGGGAAGATCCCCTGGAGAAGGGAATGGCAACCCACTCCAGTATTCTTGCCTGGAGAATCCCATGGACAGAGGAGCCTGGCGGGCTACAGTCCGTAGGGTCGCAAAGAGTTGGACATGACTGAGCAACTAACACACACTCCCCACCTTACCTCTTTCTCTCCTAAACTTCTGAACTTCCAAGATGAGGCTCTGTCTCCACCAATAACAAGAACCGTGAAGCCATATAATGTCTTACTCCTTGGCCAGTGGAAGTTAATGCTTCAAATGCAAACTTGAAATCATCAGTGAATAATAACGATGATAATCATGATGGAAATTGTAATCATAAGGCCACTTTGTCATGGTGCACATTGTTATGTACACTTTTCTCTCCCTGTTTTTGCTTTTTTTACAAACACATGAAAGTTTTGCTTCAAGGACTTTTTGAAAAATCTTATTTGTTAGTCAAGATTAGTGGAAGAAAGGGACATGCTGGGGACTACAGATGACAGTGCCTTTTGCCCTTTCAAGGGATTGCAGGTCTCAAAAGATAAATAAGGGTGGCTGAGGGTAGCCAGGATCCAGAGCTTGTGGATTGTTAACATAAGTTGGAATCCTGGGTTCCCTTACTTAGTTAGGATGAACAGGAGTTACCAGATCTCTTGGAACTTTGATCTCCTGGTTGGCATAAATGAAGATCACCATGCCACATCTCAGGGCTTTTGTGACGACCTGGCGAAACAAGGTAACTGGAAGTACCCCGCAGAGTGTGAAAGCCCCAGTGTCAGGGGGAGAGAGCGGATCGCTGTTAATTTAGTCTTCACCTGTTTGGCCAGGGCACATGTATTCTATTGAGTGAAATTTTCTTGGTGACAGAAAAATTTGCAGAGAAAAAGAATGCTGTGTGTAAGGTCAAGGTCTTTGGTGTTCCTCATTTCCTTTTTTCTCATGGTATTTATGCTGTAGAATAACAGATAAGATATATAAGTAAATCTTCACGGTGAAGGTAATCCGTGCCACATGGGAGGTATAAGGTGCCTTTCCAGGGGATTAGCTGTTGCCTACGTGAGTCAGGGAAGGCTTCCTGGAGGAGACAGCCTCTGCTGGGCATATGAAGGAAGGGCCAGACGCGGGTGCATGCACTCGAGGAGCGCCCAGGCCGGTGTCCACGGAGCAGGGGGCAGAGTCCAGGAAGTACTCATGGGAGCACAGCTGAAATGTTTGAAGGACCCTGAATGCCACGCTATGGATTCTGAACTTTATTCAGAGTGTGAACTGTTTGTGAGCAGGTGAGTGATGGGGTGAGACCCTGCTTGAGGGGGTCATTCTGTGAGCACAGCTTAGAGCCAGCACTGCGGGCACCCAAGCGTCATGGAGGCATGAGCTGGAATGTGGGAGGTGATGTCCGGGTACGGGGGCAGCATCCTAAGATGGTGGAAAGGACTCACGGAAGCCGAGGGAGAAGCAAGGACTCCATGAACTGAGGTCGCAGGAACCTTCGTGATGCCAGTGAGAACCCCGCAGAAGGAGTGGGGAGGGAAGGAGATGGTTCTGGATCATCGGAAGCTTGAAGTGAAGCTGCAGTGTCGTCGTGGAAGCGTAGGTCATGGAGTGCAGAGCTCCGTGTCATTTGGGACTCATCCACAGAGGAGCCGTAGCTGGGCTCATAAAAGGAGTTGAGATCCCATAAGGAAGCAAGTGTGATCTCGAGCGTGGGTGATAGCACAGGCTTGGGGAATGCTTACAGTTGAGGGGATTTCCTAGACACACTCCCACAGGCAAAGAAATCCAACGTGAAGAGCATTTCAGAGGACAGGTGCTCCTTGGGACAGGTGTGTGGGCCTCTGTGTGGACATCTCCAGCTGCCTTTAGGTCTGTGAGAAGAGATTGGGATGTTCACTCTGCCCAAAAATAACACTGATCAGTGATAACAGTGATAGCAAGGCTTCCTTGGTGGCTCAGACAGTAAAGAATCTGCCTGCAGTGCAGGAGACCCTGGTTTGATCCCTGGGTTGGGAAGATCCCCTGGAAAATGGGATAGCTACCCACTTCAGCATTCTTGCCTGAAGAATCCCATGGACAGAGGAGGCTGGCAGTCTCCAGTCCATGGGGTCACAAAGTCAGACATGACTGAATGACTGACTCAACACAATGATAACAGTATGAATGTGTATCACTGTTCATCATCCTGAGACCAGATGAGAATGGAAGATAATGCCAGATCCTAAACAAAGTTCAGGAAAGATGAGTACTGAGGCAGATGCCACAAGAGGCATTTTTGGAGCGTGGTGACCGGGCAGCTGATCAGCAAGGAACCAGAAGAGCGGAAAGTTAAAACATCCAGGGAGTGGGTGTGGGGGATTTAGAGCAGCCAAAGGAGAGATGAAGTAAGCAGAGGGGAAACAGGGTTAAGATAAGAGGGTGTCTGTTCGCGGGAAAGGGGGCTGGGCAGGCAGATGACACCTGGTGTGCCTTGAAGCCAGAGGAGGCTGCAGTGGATAGACAGGCTGAGACCACCAGGGAGTAATAGTGTTTGAAAATGTGTAGAAACAGGTCTGATCCTGCTGTAACAGGAAAGGGGAAAATCATCAGATATGTTTGAAGGAAGGTAGGTATAAGCTGAGGTTTAAATGCTTTTCCAGGGAGACTCTGAGAGACCTTTGCCTTGAAATGAATCTTTCTTTATTCAAAGCAACCATCATGGGGTGATGCCAGCACACTGCATCGATCCCCAATTATTAATTAAAGATGAGCCTTGCATCATTGAAAGCTTAACTAAAATACAGTGACGGCCACTGCTTTCTAAAGTGCCCCGCCGATGTTATTTGTTGTTCCTTTGTTATTTAGTCGTTCTTCTTAGCTGTTCCCTTTATCTCACTGGGTTCAGCAAATAGATAATTCATGGGCCTAGCACTCTTTTTCAAGATCACAGTCTGTCAGTAGAGATGTTCACATGTGGAGTATTTTTGAAGCCTCCTTATTTGAGCAACCTCCATGCAGTTGAAACCCATGTCTGGTAAGAAGTAGGTGTTCAATAAATGTTTGTGGGACATGATTCAGTGAAATATTTTTTAACTGAGACAGCCCTTTCTAGAGATGATTATTAACCGTGAGTCGTACTTACAAAAATGCATAGTCTATCATCCACCCAAATACACCCAGAAGTTTCTATCACAGACGCAGAGAGAATTCATCCCCCGCCCCCCGCCACCAGAGATTGTGTACATTTGTATGAAATTGTCTTTTAGTACTGAAGAGGGGCCAGCTAAAGCTCGACCCCTTCAGCCAGAGCTCTTTTTTTTTTTTTTTCATTTAAACATCAGAGAAGAGGTACTGCTGATGAAGGCAACAGAGAGATATCAAGGGTGAGATGCATCAACCAGGAAGTTATCTGGAGCGCCCTAACTTTTAAAATAAGTCTCAGTTGCTTAATTGCTGTAGGACAGAGCCTTCTGATTACATTCAGCTGCACGGAATGTACAGCACGTCTCACAAAATGGATTGGCCTATTTATTCGCCCTTGAGGGCCACTTGAAAACTAAGTCAAAGATAAACATGCCCACAGTCCAGGCCAGAATGAGCTCTTGTAGCCGCTGGGACAAGGTCATATTTCTGTGACCACATGGACTGCCCCACCCAGCTCTGTCCATAGGAGAAGAAAGAGGTTGTTCTTTCCGAGCGCATCTCAAAATCCCTTACTGGTTACTGCAAACCCTGGTTTCACCGGCTGCACAGACTCTTGGGAAGCTTGTTAAAAGAACAGATAACAGAGTCCTAGGCCTCAGCCTCTGAGATTCCAACTTGAGACGTCTGGGTTGGGACCCAGGAATCAGCATTTGTTGCAAGACCACAGAGTGATTTGTACACAAATGAGAGAGAGACCTCCTGGCCCAAAGGTTTAAGAGAGAAGTCAAGCCCTGCGTTCATATTCTGGCTAGACCACAGACTAAATGCACAATTTCAGGCATATTAAAAAATGTGTTTGATTCTGTTTTCTCGTCTTTGAAATGAGGGTAGTCATTTCCACTTCTCGGGATGATGGATAGAGTTATAGATTACACACATAGAGAACTGGGTTTATTCTCTACTGCACAGAATAAACACTCAGTACAGAATATTTGGGTAGATTTCTCTGGGTGAACATAAAGCTAGAGGGGACTAATCTCCAGTGAATGCTACAGACCCTCTATACAATTCCGGAAAGAGTAGGGCTTCACCATGATTTTTTCTGCAGTTTCTCCAAGTCTTGCTATCACTCACCAGGAGTTCACTGTTTTCTCAGCAAAATGCAAGAAGGCTTTATATTCTACAAAATAATACTATACCAGACTTTTGGGGAAGACTTATATTTGGTAGGGATGATAAGACATTGGAGCATGTTACCGTGGACTAAAGGAATGTTTTTGCTTTGAAAATGGGAGGACTGGGCCACTTTCGAGAACTTTCATACTGTGAAGCTCTTAGCCCAGCTCCCTGATCGCCTGTGCCTTGAGATGTTTCGGCAAAGATAAAGGTGATTCTGTCCCCACTCAGGCTGCTGTTAGGTCATTCAGACAGAAGGTAACTGGCCCACATGACCAAACTCCTGATCTTACACTTTTGGAATGAATGAATGAGCAAATGAATTTCCTCTGAGACCCAGATATACACCCAACAGCTGCCAGTCCATTTTGGTCCTCTGGTCCCTGAGGAAAGGATGGTCCTTTGTTGCTTGGAGAATAAATAAGCAGAGATTTCTCCAAGGTGTTTCCTGCAACCACACACTCCTTCCTTCCTGGATGTAGTGACCCAGTTGCCTGTGTTGGAAGGCTCAGTGTCACATGTCCAGTTTTTTTCCCACTGAGAAGACATCAACAGCAGAAGTATTTTCACAAGTTAGGTGCTTGCTGGTGCTCCAGGTCATGAGATCTGGGTCACACACAGACAGGAGGAGAGAAGTGTGGAGCTGAGTCCATTTGATCTATACACAGGGAGCAATAACAGAAAAGTGAAAAAGAAATTTTAAAAGTGGGGGTGGAATGCAGAGAGAAATTTATGATACTCTGGGATAGAAAGTCTCAGTTTCAGCTCAGGATATCTACAAATCTTCCAGTTCATTGTGAATCATTTTCAAGAGGCTCATTCTCTCTACTTAGAACATACTGATTAAAAGCCAACTGTGTGCCTGTCCGCAGATGCTTCAGAAAGCAAGCAAAACAAAGATGATTGATAGCCAGCAGTCGCACTGAGGTGTTAAGACACACACACGCATACACATCTTGAACACACACACACACACACACACACACACACACGAGCGCACAATGGAGAATCTGACTGTAACTCTGTTTGGATTAAGGGCCCCAGGCACTTACTGCTTAATCTGTGGAGGGAAAAGCCATCAGAGTTAGACCAACTGGGCCTGACTCCAATTGGAGGGGCCCCGGGTTGAGAAGGATGCCTGGATTTAGATAACTTCGAAGGAGAGCGGAAGACGTCCCATATCAAAGGAAATGGTTCAAACAAAAGCCAATAGGAGGAAATGAGCTCTCATTGTGTGCACACATGGGGCTCCACAGAAAGGAAATTGCCTGATTCAGGACACTTCCGACGCCTCCTGAAGCTTCGAGGAAAGACGTGTGTTCCCACAACCCGGAGAAGGTGTCTTTCTCAACCCAGGGCTGGCCACAGTGAAAAATGGGTAGGACTTTCGATTACAAAACATATCATTGGAAGCCTAGACGGTATTTCCCATGCTTCTCGTGATGCTCTTGGGTGTTTGTAGATAAGAGAACCTAGGGAGCAGGCACATGGGTAAAGCTCATTCATTCTTCGGGGTCCATCAGCTGTCTGAGACACAGCCTGTGCCTTGCAGGGCCACCTCCACTCCACAAGGCCGCTGTTGGCTCCCTGGGGTGGATCAGGCCAACTGGGATGAGGTCCCTTGATCAGTTCAGGCCCCTCTGTTAGACAATAGTAGCATTAGCAGCCTTGCAGCCTGCTGTCATCCATCTGAACTACAGTCCTGACCATGAGCTTTTGATTTCGCAGGATACAGCTTGGTCCTGTCTGGTGCTTGTCCTGGGCCCCATGGGGAACATAGATGTATATATGGCATTCCCAGTACTCAAGGGCTTTGGTGTCCAGAAGAGGATCAGTCATTCCAGTAAACAATAGGAAATAGGAATTTCCCTGGTCCCTGGAGACCCTGAAGTAGGGGTGGAGTGGGGCACCTAAGGGTTGTTAAAGAGGCATGGAATGAGCAGGACTTGTTTTTTTTTTTTTCACCTTTGTGTTATTTGATTGACACTTTGAGTACAGTCAAGCTTGAGTCCGTGAGATGCTACTGTAAGTGGCATGTATAACGCAGGTGCTGGTGGAATGAGAAATGACAGAAGACTTAAGGAGGGCTCCATGCCCAGCGCCCGGCCAGTCCCCCTCCCCCTGGCTGAGAGGATGCGCTCCTCTGGAGGGGTCGCCATTGGCCTCCGCCTCAACCCCCATAGCTTTAGCACAAGCTCAGGCAGCCTCTCCTCCATCTTCCCCCACGTGACTGTCTGCAGCCGTGGCCAGGAAGCAGGTGCGGACAGTGGATGTGAGAGAGAAAGTGGATCACAGGCCAGTGCTCCTTGAATACATCAGGTTTCACTGCACCTTAGGCAGATGGATTTCCAGTTCACTGTGGAGAACGGAAAATTAAGGCCCTTAAATTTCCTTAGCAATTGCTCTTTACCCCTCGGGTCCTTTATTTCTTTGGTCCGTCCATCAATCAGCAGACCCCAGGTGAGCACCCAGATGCTGTTCTGGGTGCTGGGCTAGAAAGAGGTGTTAGCCTGGCACCTGGGCTCAGTTGGCTTATGTTCTAACCAGACTCAACATCATAAAGGTCAACATCAAGGACAAGAGGACTCAAGCTAGCAGGGGGAACAGTGGGCAGGAAGAGTGTCTTTCTGGGGCAGTGGGGTTGGGGGAACAGGGCCGGGAAGGACTTCCCAAGAAGAGACATTTGAATGGGGGCCTTGTAGGAAGCATCCAATGACAGCCAGTAAAGAAGGGGGAGAAGGCTGTCACCATCTCCTCATTATGAGCTCCTTCTAATTAGTGGCTTCTGAGGCTTATCAAGGCTCATCTAGAAACTAAAACTAATAGGCAGTGAGGTTTTTGTTTCATTTTGCCTCTTTCCTCCCACCTTCCAAGGGGAAAAACACATGAATTAAACAGTTATTTTGCCAGCAAATAGTATTATATGGATGCCCCTAAATGAGGCTGTTTTATTCAGCATGGATAGGGCTAACTATTTAGGGAAATTTTTGTCCTGCAGCCTAGATCTTATTTTGTTATCATTCGTCAGAAGCAGCAGGGGAAAGAGTCAAAGTGAAGCTTCTCTACAGATGCCTACTTGTTCTCCACACACCGTCAAAAATGCAAGAAAAGAAACTGCACCCTTCTGCTCCATCGCGGTGTAGACTCTCTCCTGCCCTCCCGGCTGGCCCAAAATGACAAAATAAAAAAAAACACAGTTCATCTCACATGACATTGGATAATGCTGGTTTCAAAATTCCTCATAGTTTAAAGGCCTTAGCGTTACAGGGTTAGGTCCTAGAAATGCTGGTAAAATTCCAATGCGATTCTTCAGTTGCGTTTGCTTTCTTTCAAATATTACCACACGCCCCAAGAAAAACCGCCCTCGTGAAAATAGATGCAGCAAATTTAAGTTTACTCGTGCTTCAAGCAGGCTGATTTTTTTCTTTTTTAATCCTGAATAAACACAGGCTATCATTTTAAGAGCAACAAATTGAGAGAGACAGAGAGAAAAAGAGGCCAGAACCCAGTAATACTGCTGAGTAGATCCTGATCAGAAAGGGAAACATGCCGTCTGGTAAGGAAAATATGGAAACTAAACAGAGACAAGTCAACTTAAATTCAGGTTGATCCCACCAGCCATTGAAGTTCACTGAGAACCGTGAAACTTTGGCTTTTTCGTGTATTAACAGCGCTTTTGTGCCTTTGTTTTACCATGTAGACCAGCTGATAATGTGCCTTGCTCCTCACTGACTTTGCAATCTCATTCTTTGCCACAGATATAATGGCCTGTTTGTTTTGCCACTGATGCACACTGGCCAAAGAATCAGACATTTGTTTTGCAGTGCTTGTTTTGAAGAAATCAGCTCTCGGTACATCTTCCCACTGCCTGTAAAAACAGAAGCTTATCTGGGTGACAGGCACCCCAGGTAGCCTTCCATTTATCCACTACTATAGAAAATGAAATTGAAACATAATAAAAATTCATTTCAATCTAATGACTGAAGAGCCCGAATTAGAGACTACTCATAAAGATGTACACTTTTCTTAATTATAACGACATAACAGCAGTGTGAACCGGCCAAGACTATTTTATCTCATAATGACTCTTAAGAAGTGCTTATTAATGAAGAGATAAGAGTGATTTATAAGTAGTATTCCGGGTATTTACATCTAAATGAATAAATGAATGGTAATGAAATGCCTGAGAAGTTTGTGCTCGCAAGTAGGGTAAATATTCCCATTAGAATTACATGAAGACGGTTCATTTATTCAGCAAGCACGCACCCTCTGCCCTTGTTTTTCACAAGTAGTTCAAAGGTAACCTTTAGCCTAGTCTGGGGGTGGCTTCAGCTCACAAGGGAACTCTGATCGGCCGGTGGTGGCTGCCTGCCTGGAAACTTGTTTTGAGAAATTTTCGAGTGCCAAGTGTAGGCTCACAGGGGAAAAGCACTGGTATCAATTGGTCATGCCTGCCATGGATGAGGAAGGTGGGGAGAGGAGACCTGAGTGACCTCCATTTGCTAGTCTGGCATAGGCCCTTCCAAGGTGTTGCAAAGTTGGAATCCTCACAACCATCCTCTCCGGATTAGACCGCAAGAAAATCGTAATTTGCATGCCGCAGGTAACACTAAATTTCTGGGTGTCTCCAAAATCCAGCACTTGAAAGTTCTTTCTACAAGGGTGGTATCCATGGAACCGTCCTAACTCAATCAAACCCTAAGGGAAAAATTCAGTTGCCTTGACTAAAGGTAGCTATATAAAATGCACTTTTGTGTTTTCTAAGCTTGAGGAAACAAAATGATTTTACAACTCTCCTTTTCTCGCCTTGCTCCTGAAAGTGATATTAGGTGAGCCAAGGTGGTGGGCGTGGGGGCTGTTAATAGGAATAAGCCCTGTGAGATGGGATTCTGGTGTTTTGTTATAGTTTAATTTGTAGTCATTTCTCTCTCTGTTTTTGAAAGAAAGTGAACAAGTGCTTATGTCCCTCCACTAAAACAAATTGGGAATTCAGGGCCAGATCCACAGAGCAGCACAATCTTCTTTGATTTCTAGGTTAAATAACAGATAATGAATAGAGCAGAAGAAGGGAACTAACTCTTTTAAAGCTCTTGCTATGTTCTAGGCACTTTGACAATTACTTTCAAAACATTAATTTTTTTTTCTAATTTAATGTGCCCTGAGAGAGATGTATAATACTGCCTCATTTTACAGATTAAAACAAAACCTGAGGTTTAGAGCATTTAGACTGTTAGTTCAATATGGAACTTAAATTGCAACCAGCCTCTAAAACTGGCTGAAATTTCTGTTTGGAGTTCAAAGTTTAAACATAACCACTTATCCCAACTTTCAAACAGGACTTTGGCAGTGATATTTCAGGCATTGACTAATAAGAATTTTAGAGCTTTAGCATTTTGAGAGCCCTCAATCAATGTTGGTTACTATTATTTCTCTTTATCTGCCTATACATACACATATTCATATATATACATATATATTCATGGGCCAATGCCTGTTGAACTTCAAATGTTTATGGCGAACCACTTTGCCTCATTATTTCAAAAAGAAAAATGTGAATGCCTACTCTTTATGTTAGAAAATGATCTAAACCTCGAAAGGGGAAATTTTTATAGGAGGAAAAGACTGTAAAGTATACAATAAAATCAGCAGTGTGTATAAGGAACCAGAATATCATCCTGACATTTTATACAGTATGTAAATTGCACTTCTAATCCAGGGGAAGTCTGCTTTGAGTTAAGCACTCTGAATAAACTCCTGTTTCTAAAATTCTCTGTCTCTATCTTCTGGTGGGGGGGTAGTAGGGTTGGCGGTAGAGAGAGGTTTTTTTTTTTTTTTTTTTTTAATCTGAGAAGGCTTTTTATTAATTTCTTTTGCTGAATTTTTGACCCTGTAAAGAAAAAGAGAGCTATTGTACTGAACCACACCACAGGACAGGCTCTCCCCCAGACGGGATTTTTTCCTTCCTGCTGAAGGACACAGATACCAGCTTTATGAGCTGGTTACAGTCAGCTTTATCGCAAAGCCAGTAGATTTTCTTAATATACTTATTGCTGTTCTGTAAATAGCACGGGGGCAGTCGTGAATCCGAATACTTATGGGGTCACAATGAGACTGATATTTGATAATCTGGGGAAGACAGTGTTGAGTAGCCTAAATAATGAAACTCGTAATTGGAAATCTTTCTTTTTGTGCAGGCTGAGAGTCTCCCAACCAACCCTTTGAGTACCTATTGTCCACGTCTGAAATTTAATGAGATAGTGCATGCTGGAAGCACTTTATTCACTAGATAAAATTCTATGTAAATGACAGCTGATGATATTAATGAGAATAATTATATTGAGGCTTTTCACTAAGACATGAAGAGAGCTTTAAGATTGCCCACCATGTCTTTTTTAAAAAGATGATTCATTAAAGACTGCCATCTGCTTTATTCTGTTTTTTATGTTCACCAATATTAGGAGGAACAGGAACCTGAATCCTGGCTATATGTTAATACAGAAGCCCTCAGAGAACACGCTATTTGTTTTTCCTTTAAAATAGTTTGCTGCCCTGATTTTTAAAATTCCAGATTGTCTTTTGATTGGATTGTCTTTTGAAAGAGGGTCCAGGAATTCTAAGGTCTAGGACAGAAAACCTCTAGCTTTTCATTCTAGAAGAATGTGACTATGGTTATTCTCAGAGCTCTTAAGGAAGGCATCATTTCTCTTGTATCTGTTTCTCGTTAATCAGTTAAAGTTAATGATACATTTTGGGATTTGCATCTGTGAGTTCAAATATAAAGTATTGTGGATTTTGAGGCAGCGGTGTTGCTTATATGAAAAATGTTTAGAACTCTAGATGTTTCCTTCAGTTCATTCATAAAGTCAGATAGCTTTAAAAAGCAATTAACAATGCCCCCCTGTATTTTAATCATGTTTTGATTTAGTGGCATTATTTTTGTTTTAAATAGTTTATAAGCAGTTTAATATTTTGGATCTGCTGACCGATTGCTCTGCTTGTAACTTTTACCCCCAAACCTAGGTGGACCCATACCTAGAACACATTTAGTTTCAATCAAAACATATATCGCAAATCCTTCATCACACTTTCTCAACCTAAAATATTCTATCATCAGACAGTCTTGTTTTACTTTTAATGTTGCACTGGAAACAATGTTTCTTGGCAAATATTTCTTCCCATATTTATTACTCCTGGATTTAACGTGTAATTATTTATTCTTTGCATAACAATTTACTCCCCATAACATTTCATAGTCATGTTTGACGCTCGTGTACATGGTTGAATAGCTTAGTTGATTAAAGCGTGAGACAGTGATTATGGGTCCCTGATACCGCAGACTCATGTTTCATTCCAAACCTTAGCTAGTCCTTCTAAAAATGCATGCTCCAAGTCCCCAAAGAGACCAAACCGTAGCCCAATATCTTTAGCCATTTGAAACACAAAAACAATCTCTACGTTCACTGCTGCTATTAAGAAAAGTAAAATTCAGATACCTTTTTTTCCTTAGAAACCCCTCTCTTTTTATCTAAAATCCTATCGAATCAAAGGAGGTAATGAGACAGTGGAGCCATAGCCTAAATGTCATGCTTAAACTGTCTCATTTGGTGCCTTAGTGGTTAATTTTCCATTAGTTATGTCTTATTATTAGAAGTAATAACCAGCAGTTTTATAATGTAACATTTTTATTCCCAAGTTCTATGAAAAGTGCTATGCAAATTTTACTATTATTGGAAAGCTGCAATTTGCAAGCCATTGTCACTCTGTTCATTCTTTCCTTTAGTCTCTTTTCTTTAAAGTTGGCCAGCCCCTCTACCACCACCCACTCACTGTGAGTTTGAATTATTCAAATTAACATCAAGTTGTTGAAATACTAAACTGTATTTTACCTTGTGACTTATTTTTCAGTAACACTGATTATTATAATTTCTGCTGATCAACTTGGACAACAGACTACGATATATGATATGCTTATTATCTCATCTAACTGAGCAAAGTTCACAATCATGAAAGTATGTCCAGACTTAGCAAAAGAATGTAATTTCCCGATCTTGCTACTTTCTAGCATTTGAGGCTGTTCGGGCTGGGAAGTGTACCTGCATTTATACATGATTGTCCCTAGATTTTCATAACATTTGACCTATTGTTCAGGAAGTGAGATGTTTGCAAGCATAAAAGCCCAGGGGGCATTTTTAGAATTTTTGTCTTGAAATATTTTTTGTTTTGTTTTCTGGTAATAGAACATTTGCTTCCTAAAGAAAAAATATAAAACATTTATATCACACGAGAAGTGTTTGGATCTGATATTCTACATGGTTAGAAAACATGGTTATTAAGAGCTGCTTAATGTCTGATGATATGACGATACCATCATTTATTTAGCATTTCCTCTCACTTAACATTTGCGTTGTTTAAGCAAACTAATTGTTTGTTCTCATAAATCATGCAGTGATTAACATCCTAATACATAAATATTTAATCCCAATGCCTGATTTTCTTCCTTCAGAATCTAGCTCTAGTGGTATTCATGGGAACTGCTATAGTTTTTGATCCAGTATATATTTGAGAATATTTTTCACTTTCTGGCAGGAACTAGGATATGATTGAGTGTATTTATTTGGAGTAATACATTTTTCACTGAAAATTCAGTAGAGATGTTTCTATTGACTTTTATTAGTGTTTTGTACTGCCCAAGAGAAGTCAGAAGCCAATGAGTTCATTTGTAGCTAACTCTTTGGGGGGGGGGGGGGGCAGAAAGGCTAATAATTTTAGAAATCTCCCTTTATCTCCGTAATTGCTAGGATGTTCACAGGCTTTTTGTTGCTTTGCCTCAAGCACCAAATTCTCTTTGGATCTTCTTTCTCAGTTCCTTTCTGAACCTCCCAAGGCTTTGTTACCTGTACCTTTTAAGTATCGCTCCTATTTCGTTTCTTCCTCTCTCTCTCTAAGGCATTAGTAGTTCTTAGGTTGGATCTTTGTTTTCCAACCTCCATAGCTGTCACTAGCTTTCTGATCATTTTCGTTTTCCTCTTTCAGCATGTTGTATGAATACGTCTGGTGTATCCTCCACCTCATTCATTGACCCATTTTGTACACTGACAGAACTCTTCAGTACATAAAATTAGGTTTTTTGGGTTTTTTTTAATCTGCTATTGAAATGTTGGTTTACTCAGATTCCTTTCTTACGTCAACCAACTACTATTTTTATTTCTGGATAGCTCTCAGTCCCTCTTAAGTTCAGTCTGTTGTCTTTTCTTCCCATCTTTCCTTTTTTAGTTCATATGTCCATGAAGAAAGCATGAATTTTACTCAGCTTTACTGAAAACACAAAGCAAGATGGTATCTTAATATTTCTCACTTTTTTATGATAAACCTTGAGCATTCCATCTTGGTCTTCTTTTTAGTGTGAAAAATCTTTCCATTGGTCTCATGTTGGATCTTCCTTACAAGTCTAGTTTTTTTGCTTGTTTTTTTTCTAATTCATTTATTCATCTTGAATGAAGTCCGCTCAGGCTTGGTCAGAGGGTGCCGGGGAGGGATATGTCCTCTCTGCTCGGTTTCTTGTTATGGGGGTTACTTCTGTCTACCCAGCTTTGCCGAATACTCAGCCTGTATGCGAAGTATCCAACCTGGCCAGGCCTCACTGCTGTCGCTGTTTCTATGGCTCAAGGAAATCAGATCATTGACCTGTTGTTTTTTGGTTTAATATAACTCCTGGGCAAAAGCTGGGTGTTTTCAGTATAACTAGTGGTAGCACAGACTTCAAAACATGTGGCTGATACACTTTCCTTGTTTCTAACCCTGCTGAAAGTTTTCTCTTTCCCCATTTCTTAAATCAACCTTTAGTTATTTTACTAAGGATTTTGCGAGGGACATTAAATAACTACTTGTGCTCAAGTTGACACTGAACCAGAAGCTTCACGTCATCACCAATTGAAACCATAAAAGATCGAGCTTTGTGTTGTTCTGTTTTGTTTTCTTTGTATACGTTGTTTTTTTAATTCTTCAAAAGATATGCCTGCCTGTTATTGCTGAATGATTCACCTATATTTTCTTTTGCCATTTTGTGGATTACCCTTTTTAATCAAATCAACATAAAATTTATTTTGAGGGATGGTACAAGTTTACAAATTAATTTTTTCTCTTCAATTTTTCTAAACCTTTTTCAATACGAATAAGGCATCTTTTCCCATGTGCAGTACTTAGCTTGAATCTTGAGTTCTTGGTGAACTGGGGTCTCTCTTAAGATACTTTTAGTCAATTTCATTGATTTAGCTATCTATTCCTTCATTAGTAACAAACTATTCTGATTGTTTTAGATTAATAGCATATGTATCTATCTACTAGTGCCAATTCCATATACTGTGATTCTTTTTCAGAAATTTCTCTTCTGTCATCTATTTCTTCTTCAGATAAATTTCAAAATCATTTTTAAGTTCTTTCCCATAATCATAATAACCTCTTCCAGCAACAAAAAATTCTTTTAATATTTTATTAAAATTATGTTGAATCTATAATTTTGTAAGATCTAATATTCTTAAATGATAAGAACACTAATCTAGAAATCTCTCTCCATTTTATTCACTTATTACTTTATATCTCCAGATAGTTTGTTAATTTTTATATCTGTCTAAAACATTTTCAGTTAGCATTATTCCCATTTGTTTTATGTAGCTATTATAAATGATATATTTTTCTTTTATGTATTCTACGTGATTATTGCTGTGCTGGAGAACAAGAAGACTATTGGTTCCATTTAACTCTATTTCGTTATCTCATTTCTGGCAGCTCAACAGAACTCACTTTTTCCTAGTGAGAATTAAATTTAATTCTCTTGGATTTTCTAGGTATATAATCATATCATCTGAAGATAATGATGACATTTTCTCTTCTTTTCCAATAGTTATGCCATATATTCCTGTTACATATTAGGGTATCGGCTGCACTGTTTCCTGACTGTTTAAAAATTTTGAACAACTGATCTTCTGAAACTTCTTAAAAGCAAATAGTTAGTGACAGATGTTTCTCTTTATTTTATATCCTGCTATGAATGCAGGCTTCTCCAGAGAATTTTCAACTAATAATGCGACCAGCAGTAGATATTTCATCTTGCTAACTGAAAGTTCAGACCCTTACACATCTCATAAATATTAGTTTTGATGTATTAAAAACACAGTTCAGGCTAGTACATTTAGAGTGCACAGAAGTTTCCTGCTTTATAGAAAATATAACTGATATATACATTTAAAATAAAGAGAATCATGTTTTTTTGTTTTGTCCCATTTATCCATCTATTCATTTATCTACTCAACAGATATTTATTGAATCTTGTAATTAAAGAAAAGAAATGAAAACTACTCATCCCAACCATAGGGAATCTCAGCTTAGACTTATTAGGGATATATAGTTCTGTTCATAGTAGTGTACCCTCAAAAGTTCATGACTTGATTAAATGATATCAAGTGGAAACAATAAGTTCATGTTATATTCTAAAGATTCCTTATGAGTTAAAACTTCATGTTTTTGAGATAGAAACACCTCTGACAGCTGAGTAAAAGCTACCATCACTTGTGGATCTTGTTCCTTTGTTACCAAGGAAATTAAATGTATTCCAAGTTTACTAGTTTTCACTCTCATTAGAAAAAATCCTTAAGCTAACCCTCCCTTTAAGGAATAATGATGCACAAAAATTTTCTTTTTTGCAATTACATTGTACTTCTTTTTATACTTATTACAGAAATTATCAGATAGTGTTTTTTTTTAAGAAGTTTACATTCTAGAAAATGTGCTAGATTTTTTTCTTAGGGGTTTTCCAATACAATTTTTTCAAGCATATAGAATTTTGGTTGATAAATGTTGCTGAGAAAGAAGCATTTAGATATCTAGATTAAAATGTTGTAACACTGAATCATTTCTAAATTTGTTAACATTTATGATTTCCCTTTGAAAAATAAATCACAATTCACACCTAGAAATCTGAAAAGAAAATTCCAATTTTTGAAGCATGATGGAGGATTTTGTTACATTATGATCGGAAAGGAAGGCATTTAGCAAATATCAGGAATAAGTAGCTGATGAAAATTTTGGTTATAAAAATTTAAGATAAAAACTAACATTATTAACTTACTCTAACTTATCTCTATAATAGCCTCTGAAAAACATATGCCTCTATTTTGAAAATACTTTTTCAGTCTAAACATTTTATTTAAACTTGCATTTTGACTTCTTTTGACCTTAAACCTAGTCCCCCATTCTATCATGTTTAATTCTTATACGTGTGGGGATATAAAATGATCTGCAATTCCAAATCTGCTTTTTCATTACCATATTATCCTTAGTCATAATGTAAATTCCTAAGAAAAATAGTTAATTTGATGGATTTCTTAAAGCAAGATTGTCTCTTGTCCAAGTGAGCAAATTGCAGTGGAAATGCAATGGATACCACTTTTCAGTGACATGAACAGTCCAAGTGCTTTTGACCAGCTCTGATGTAGTATATTCATTGGTACATTAGATTGCCAAGCCCCAAAGGTATCACTAAGTCCAGAGTACACCCCCATGATCATTTTAGGCAGGTGAATGGCCTGAAGAAGCATTATTTTATTTGAGGAGTGTTAGTGATTCAGATGAAATCTTTAGCTGCAATGAACTTTGTGTTCCTGCTGCAGTTAACAAACCAAACCCCACTGGATCACAGGTCCCTAAAGATTGCTCTCACAAAAAAAAAAAAAAAGATTGCTCTCACTACTAGGCAAGAAACACAGTCCCTAGATGTTAAAAGTAGAAGCATCAGCCCAGGAGACCCTGTCCTTCAGTATTTCTCAAGTTTTTCCATTGAGGCATCATGATAGCAGAGGAGAGAGGAGTTGGTCTCCTGAGGCTTAGAAGGACTGACAGAACAAGTCTCCTTATTTATTTGAAGTCTTCGAAATCTTGTCTTCTCTGTGTGTATGTGTTAATTGCTCAGTCATGTCAACCCTTTGCAACCCCATTGCCTGTAGCCCACCAGGCTCATCTGTCTGTTGGATTTTCCAGGCAAGAATACTGGAGTTGATAGCCATTCCCTTCTCCAGGGGATCTTCCCAACCCAGGGATTGAACCTGAGTCTCTTGCAGGCAGATTCTTTACCATCTGAGCCACCAGGGAAGCCTGTATATGTATGTTCTAATATTTAAAAGTAACTTTAAATGACTCACCCCTTTTACCCCCAAATTTTTAAAGTAAAATCGATGTTTCCATAAACTATGCTACATGTTTACCTTTGGCCTCGTAGCTGCTCACACCCCAGTTTGGAAAGCACTGCTTGGTGGTTTTTTTATGACTGAGTAAACTCACCCCCAAATCTCCTGGCTCACATGTCACTGTGCAAAAGCTCTTCTGACTCCCAGCCCTACCCATTTTCTAACAATTAGGCAATTAGGCTACTCCCAAAGGGCAGGCAAGTACATTTCAGAGACTCTTTTTATACTTTTCCACTTTGGAAAAAGAGATGCTGGTTGCCCTTTCCTTCTAGAAACTGCCTGGAATCTGATGAACTAGCTGTGTTTTGGGTGGGTAATGAGGAGAGCTGAGCTAATTATTCATAGTTGGTCCATACTCTACCCAGGGACTTGTGCATTCAATCACTCCATCTTCTTTCTGACGCATGGTAAGCAGAGTGCTTCTCTTTCTGAAGGTCACCTTTGGGTAACCTAAAGCATCCACTTAAGTAAGAGGGCTTCCCAGGTGGTGCTAGCCGTAAAGAAGCCACCTGCCAATGCAGGAGCCTCAGGAGATGCAGGTTCAATTCCTGGGTCAGGAAGATCCCCTGCAGCAGGGCATGGCAACCCACTCCAGTATTCTTGCCTGGAGAATCCCATGGACTGAGGAGCCTGATGGGCTACATGCAGTCCATGAGGTTGCAAAGAGTCGGACAGAACTGGAGCAACTTAGCAGCAGCAGTAGCAGCAAGATGAGCGAGAGGGAACCCTTCAAACTGCTGGCCTGGGGCCAGGGATCTTTTTTATCAGCTTTCTTTGGACATATCGGAACTACCATTTGAGAAGCTAGATGAGACCTGGGAATAGCTGTTAGAACTGACGAGGAGTTATAGCGCCGGGCCCAGGGAAGAGCCTGGAGCCAGGATTAATAAATGTTTGTGCTGCTGAGTCATTCTTCCTGGGAAAAGTGGTGCAGACAGGCTCATCTCTGGCCAGTGCTGCAGGATTGCCACTGGCCTTCACCGAAGTTTCTGGCATCAGTGGTCATCTTCCCACCATCGTTCAGGAAGGCCCCGGGGAATGAAATCCTGACACTGGTGTCCTGCATTCAGTCTTCCAAATGCTTTCATGGACAGCTGATCAGTAGAGTCTTGGCAACAAAGGAATGGGGCAAAGGAAGTCTGCATTTTAAAGACAGGCTCAAGGGCACGTGGTTGTGTAAGCTGCAATGTCTTTGACTCAGCATCGTGGATTTGGGTAAACCATCCGTGTCTCCCTTAGATGCACACTGATGTTCAGTCCTGAGAAAGACATTCTGATTGCTGCCAGGAAGACCCATTGCAATAAGCAAAACCCCATTTACGTCTACACATAAAGTTTTATTGTCATCATAAAAATTATTTCCAATTTCACCTCTGTTAGAAAGAGACCGCATTAGGAAAATAATATTTTAATTGTAAAAGCTTTACTTCGTGGTCAAGTTGCTTTTTTATACATAGTGTTAATAACCAAAAAAACGATTTTGGGTACTGGAATAGGCAAAGACTGTTAAGTGGGTAGTCATGGGATGATCTGCGTATCAGAGAAGGTATTATTCAGACTCCACCTTTTTTTTTTTTCCTCTCTCTTATTTTATCTTGTCACATTTGGTTTGATTCAAAGCCACTGGTTCTCTTTGAGAAGGAGGTCAGGCTGGTTTCAGGAATAACCAGCGTTAGAAGAGCAATTGAAGCATGCACATGGGAACGCAGGTGATAAAATCATTTTGAAAAATAATGAACAGGTAACTTGAGAGCTTGTCGTGAGGGTGGTATCACAGGTTATACCAGGTTATTAATTTTCCGACTCAGCAGTACACCTCTTAAAAAAACACCTAAAGGGAAATGGATCTGTTTTGGAAAGAAATGCAAGGGCAGAGAAGAACTGAGGAACTGAGGGAAGTCCACAGCTTGGGTAGAGCTGGGAACGCAAAACTGCTGTTGCTGCTAAGTCACTTCAGTCGTGTCCGACTCTGTGCGACCCCACAGACGGCAGCCCACCAGGCTCCTCCATCCCTGGGATTCTCCAGGCAAGGACACTGGCGTGGGTTGCCATTTCCTTCTCCAATGCATGAAAGTGAAAAGTGAAAGTGAAGTCGTTCAGTCGTGGCTCCTCCCTCCATGGGATTTTCCAGGCAAGAGTACTGGAGTGGGGTGCCATTGCCTTCTCCCAAAGCAAAACTACTTACATTTAAATAAAACCTGTATGTCTGGAAAATAATGTGCAAAATATGTAGTTAAGAGAGCAATGATTAGTGTTCATACATTGAAACAGATGCCTAAGGAGTTCTTGGTTCACCTACAAAATACCAAAGCACCCACCCTGCCTGGTGTTTGCTTGCTCGTTTGTCGAATGACTGAGCGACCGCCACGTTGGCAAGGGAGCATAGAGCCTTGCAAGATGTGGTCCTGAGGTTTGGCGGTTTGCTCCTCCATTCCCAGGAAGGCAAGAGGGCCTTTGTCTGCGCCTCAGTCTCCCCTTCCATAAAATGGGAAGAAGCACCCTTGCCACCCCAGAAGTGGCCCGTGACTGGGAGCGGTTCGGCACGTGACCCGTTTTTTCCTCTCCCCATCTCCCCGTGGCACTCCTCCGAGTGGTGGCCCGCTGTTGCCATGGTGACGCAGAACAGGGTGACGTTGCTTAGAAATGATGACAACTGGCGGCAGCGGGGAAGCAGAGCCACAGTGGTGATTAGCCTCCAAGGAGTGCCCTGTCTGGGCGGAGCGCAGCAGAAGGAGGAAGGATGGCTTTAACAAGTCGTGAGCGATGCCACCTCCCTCCAGCAATTAGCAGTTGTCACCCCCGACAATGCCTCAGCGTGCTGGACGTTTTTATAGAATATCCCTTTGGTTGCCAGATTGGCCCATTTTTTTGTATTACTCAGTACCCCAGGTTGTAAGCGCAGTAAGTATTTGTTGTCCATTTCGATTCTAGCAGTTAGCTCAATTTCCTGAAAGATAAGAGGAGCTGTTGACTCCCACCGTCTTTTGTCACCTGCTTTGTACTTGGGACTTGAGTCATGCCTTATCAATGGCGACTTTGAAAAGTGTGGCAGGAAATTGATTTTTTTTTTTTTTAAACTTCTGGGGTGAGTGAAATGACAACAAAATTAAAATCTTATTTGAATAGATTGATCTCTCCCTGATCCTGAATTCCTGGGTTTGGTTGTTCAGCTGAAATCAAATGGTGCTCTGCAGGGAAAAGTTTTGGGGGGTTAAATAGTGATGAGATACCATCACCTGCATGCCTGACCCTGCTGGTATCTTTCCCACAGGGCTCAAAAAAAAGATGAGTAGCATTCTGCATCCTTCTGGGGCCTTCTGAACCCTAGGAACATCCAATCCAGATAACCCCTGTGTCTGGTTCTGTGATTGTATTCCCCGAAGTTAGTGGGATGTGATTGGAAGTGAAAAGAAGTTGGTGGGCTGGGAGGATCTTCCCAGCAGAACCTCCCTGGGATATATTCAACACCGGCTTGCAAATATCACGAAGAATGGGCACCTAGCAATGCCCATTACTTAAGGGGACCAGGGCAGAGGAAAATCTGCTGTCTCTAGTTTGCCTTCAGAGTGTTTACCCCCAGGGTATCCTGTGTTGATGGTCCCTGCATGCATGCTAAGTTGCATCAGTCGTGTCCAACTCTTGGCAACTCCATGCATTGTAGCCTGCTAGGCTCCTCTGTCCATGCCATTCTCCAGGCAAGAGTACTGGAGTGGGTTGCTGTGCCCTCCTCCAGGGGATCTTCCAAACCCAGGGAATGAACCTGTGTCCCTTAAGTGTCTCCTTCACTTTTAGGCAAGTTCTTTTCCACAAGCACTACCTGGGAAGCTCCATGTGGCTCAAAAAACTGGACCTTCACCTGCTGGAAATACCAGGGTCTCTTGGAGCCCAGTCTTACCAAGAAATAAATTCACTTCCACTTGTAGCAATCTTTTCTTTTTTTTTTGCTGAGAGCCTTCAGGAACCAGTAGTGCTCCCATTCAGAAAGTTCCAGACCCCTCCTTGAGGTCTGAGAGCAGAGCAGCTCCCACCAACACACCTTGAAGGCAGGCCTGGGAGTGTTGCTGAGTTCCCAGTGCATGGTAGCACTCTACGTGCTGTTCTTGTGGAAGAGAAGACATGAAGAAGAAGACCTAAACCTCTGGGATCCCGAGACCTAGATCTGTGTGCTTTCTGCAGCCTGGGGCTGCAGTGTTTAACATCTGCTCCTTCCTGGGTGCTGAGTACAGAGCCTGCACAGAGCCCCCTTGAATCTGAACTCTGGTGCAGGAACACAATGAGCTCCCCAAAGACCCCCCCTTCCCCTCTATTCTCCCCTCCCCACCCCTCCCTACCCCTCCACCAACACACACACACGCCATTGCTCCTGTTAGATCCCTGGGCTCAAACGGCCAGCTAACAAATCTAGGCCAAACCCAGCCGGGCTGATAAGATTTCCAGAAGAGTTCCTAAAAATACATTTCTCCTTAAATCAGCCTTGCCAATCACTGTGCAATCACAGAACGTTAAGGGCAGAAGTGGCCTGAGAAATTGTTGCGCCCTCTCGTTTTTAAAGCTAAGAAATCAGAGTCCCAGAGAGCTAACAGCAAGAACAACAGTGGCTGAGGGATGTTTCAAATCACATCATGAAGATGGAACAAAGCAAGCCATACAGGCGGTACAAACTGTGAGCTGCGTAGTATGTTCTTACTTATTTGTCTATTCAGCCTTTCACTTATTCAGCAAATATTTATTGTGTACTTGCCCTGTCTTGAAGTTTTGATGTTGCCCTAGATGGCAGGGATACAGACAGACCCTGCCCTCAGAGACCTCACATTGTGCTTGGGGGAGAGCTTGAGCAGATAGGTAAGTAAATATGTTGAGTGTCAGACAAGAAACAGGACTTTGGAAGGGAATAAAGCAGGGTGAGCTGGAGTGAGGGGGTAGGACTGATGCAGTATCACATCAGGAACTTGGCAGCATCCTGTCTCTGCTCCTGCTCTCAGGTTGCCGAGGGCAGGTGGAGAAATCATGTATTTCAGAACAAGTTCACGCTGTTGCACTGAAGTGGTGCTTCCTGGGCTTTATCTCTCTGCCCTTGGGGGACATCTCAAGCCCTACCTCAGCCTGTCTCAGCCTGTACCACATCTCTTCACAGACTGAGATATAGGGGCCATAGCAAGAACTACCACACTCCATCTGCCTGCCCTCCAGCTGGAGACCAGCCTGCTGCCCTTGCTCCCTGCTTCCCTTTGCCCCAGTCTCAGAGCCCCCCATTCCACCCTGGCCAGTGCCCAAGTCTCTGCTCCTCCTTTGGGTGCCTCTTCTGGCCCATACCCCCATCCTGCCATTTTCCCATGCTCCTGTTGTGTTTCTTCTCTTTCCACTCAGAAGAGTAAGGAAACGGGGGAGAGTGGTGGAGAAGCAGGTTCTTGCCTCTCTGCTGGGGCTCCACAGAGGAGGGCCTTACGATGCTGTGAGCAGATCTCAGATTCACAAAGGTCGCTTCCCCAGGAGCCCACAGGTGATCAAGGGCCATCTGCCCACTGTGCACCGGAGTCCAGAGCTCTCCTGGCTGCTCCATGATGTTCTTGCAGCCCCAGGTACTCTGGGGAGCCCCAGACACTGAGCACCTCATTTCCCAGCACCCCCTCCTCCCGTGCTAAACTGCTACCTGCAGAGTCAGCGGTGACATCCACCACCGCCAGTTGTCCACACACCCTTGATCTCATGGCACTTAATATTTTTGACTGCTCAGTCCACCCTGAAACTGCATGTCTCTCCCGGCACCTGGATGTAACACTATTCAGAAAACCCTTTGTCTTTTTGTTACTCTTTTCTTCTGGTTTCACCTGCTCCTCTTCTTTCTGTCATCTTTAAATAACTGAACAAAGTGTCTTTGACCCTGTCCAAATCTTTCCTTTTTCTCTCCTACATATATGCGTGTGCTAAGTCGGTTCAGTCATGTCCGACTCTTTGAGACCTCATGGACTGTAACCCGCCAGGCTTCTCTGTCTGTGGGGATCTCCAGGCAAGAATACTGGAGTGGGTTGCCATTTTCTTCTCCAGGGGATCTTCCTGACCCAGAGATTGAACCTGTGTCTCTTACATTTCCTGCATTGGCAGATGGGTTCTTTACCACTAGCGCCACCTGGGAAGCCCCTCCTAGATTATACACACAGATGTAAATATCGTTATAAGTATTTCTGTTTTCTCTCTAATTTTAGCCATTCTGTGGTGTTAGCTATCATTTCTATGAATAGTAATTCCAGCTATATACACATGACCACGACCTCTATGCCTCGGTTTCCAATCTGCCTCCTCTCCCTGACATCCTTCCTCCTGGGCAGGGCCTTTTGAAGTCCTGGGACCCGCATTTTGAAGTCCTCTTTGACAGTTCCCTTCCCTGCATTGCTCACTCCCAATCCCGCAGGCTCCTCTGTCCATGGAATTCTCCAGACAAGAATACTTCAGCCATTCCCTCCTGCAGGGGATCTTCCAGACCCAGTGATTTTCCTGTGTCTCCGGTATTGGCAGGCAGATTCTCTCCCACTGGTATAACTTTGGGCCTGAATTGTTCCTTTTCTCCTGGACCCTTGCTCGAATCACCAACCAACTTCACCACCTGTGAGCTCTTCTAATTCTAATGCATCCTAAGTGATCCACCAGCTGGGGATTTGTCTAGATCTCAAGCGCTCCCCAATATCTACATTACTAATGATCCTGATATTTTATAATGGAGTCTACTTAGTCAGACCTACTCAGCACTATCATCAGTGGAGATAGCACTGCCCCCTATAGAGAACCTTGGAAATTTAAAGGAGCATTATTCCCTCATCGTCCTAATGACCAGGCAACATCTCTGGAATGTAATGTGTGGAAGTAATGGATTTTGACATCTTGCAATGGATATGACTCTGTGGGATTGAAAAGCTAGTCTGTATCTAGTGAGTGCTGAGTGTACAGCTAGACATTCACATAAGTAAAAATGCTATTCTGGGCAATCTGGGTCAAGATCTTAACTCTGTTTCACATATTTGCACGAGTGTTTTTTTCTAATTTTTTATTTTTTGGACAGTCGATAGAACTGAATTTTTTGAGAATGCAACTATGTAAATTGAGGCAAGATTGTTCTTGAACTTGTTAGGAACTTTGACAGGAATTGTTTGGCATTCTGAAAAGCCACATCACCTGTCACACCTACATCAGTTTGCATTTGTGTGCCCATCACACAAGATAAGTCGTGGATATCCACCACTTCATTCTGTTTTCTAATATACTTGTGTCTAAGCTTGGACATTCTAAAACACACATTTATTTTACAAATAGCTTTGTTGCTGTTCAGTCGCTAAGTCGTGTCCGACTCTTTGAGATTCCGTGGACTGCAGCACGCCAAGCTCCTCTGTCCTCCACTGTCTCTTGGAGTCTGCTCAAATTCGTGTCCATTGAGTCAGTGATGCTATCTAACCATCTCATCCTCCGTGGCCCTCTTCTCCTTTTGCCTTCAATCTTTCCCAGCATCAGAGTCTTTTCCAGTGAGTCAGCTCCTCCAATCAGGTGGCCAAAGTACTGGAGCTTCAGCTTCAGCAACAGTCTTTCCAATGAATGTTCAGAGTTGATTTCCTTTAGGATTGACTGGTTGGATCTTCTTGCAGTCCAGGGGACTCTCAAGAAATCTTCTCTACTTTTTTTGATATTTAGTTGTATTTCAGTTATGACAATATATTGATTTTTCTTAAATGTGTGTATGTTGGTTAGATTGTGTATGATTTTCATCTGTTGGTAACAAAAGTTATGTTACGAAAATTTTGTTCAAAAGGCATTGTACATGTACAGGCAGATGAATGAGGCTTTCGGCTGGTAATTACAGAAAGAGAGAGAAAAGGAAAAGGGTCAAGTGAAAAGCAGTCCAGGCCACCAAAGGCAGGAAATGGAAGTTCTGACAAAGGATTCCGTGGCTTTCAGGCCTAGATGGCTGGGTAATTAAACTGACTGCACCCACGGGGTCCTGGACTTCCAGGAAACCGGTAAATGCTGTCAGTCTTAACTGGTATCTAATACAATTGCTTTTATTCTAATGAGAGTAGCTCCTAACTGAATTATAAATGTTTAGATAGAACACACAGGCACAGCAAAAAAAAAAAAAAAAACCACCATAATTTGAATACAAATATGTGTTGAATCTGTTCTATCTAGCTGTAGTTTCAGGAGTATATTTAGAAGTCTCTCATTTTCTAACTGAAGAGGGGATTTTTTTCTCTGCCCATTCCTGGAAATGACAGTGAAAATGGGCTGGAAATGTTTGTGCAGGAAAAGGAACTCTGGATTTTATGAAGTTTTCACTTGTACTGTAAGATACCAGGTCCAAGAGGAAACTTTTTAGTGGGGAATTTCTCCTTTTATTTCTGTTATCATGAAACGTTGGCTTATCTGACTTACTGCATGACCTTGGGTGCCCCAGTGTTTAATTTCCCCCATAGAAGTGGATTTGAAAGTATGTTCAAAAGAACAAGTATCATGTGAAATGAAGACATCACTGGTAGCCCTGCTTAGAATGAACGAGTGTTTGGGGTTAGTTTTTGAAGACCATCCATCAAAGGGTTGTCTAACATTCTCTGAAGGACTTCGTACTTTGCACCACCGTCATGGAAAGAGGCTCTACATTCTTTAAGCTACAGTTCATTTGCTTTGCAAAAATGTATAACAGTGAATAGGAGTCCTTTCCACCAGTGTGTGTGTTTGTGTGTATGTAGGAACACAGATGTAAGGTAAGTTGATATATCTTATCTAGCGCTGATAAGCGTTAGACACCAAACAGAGAGTCGTTAAAATATACTAGTAATTATACTTTGGTTGCAGTACATCCATTTATGGTTTACTGTTGAGCCACCTGGGAAGCCACATATATACTGCTAATTATATTTTGGTTACAGTACATCCATTTATGGTTTACGTATTGGTTGGCCAAAGAGTTCATTTGATGTTAATGGAAAAACCCAAATGAACTTTTTGGCCAGTCCAGTGTTTTCAATCCTCATGATTCCAAACAAGGAAACCAAAGCTCAGAGAGCTTAGGTGACATTTCACAGCTATTCAGGGAAGCAGAGGAGCAACTGACTGGAATCCAGGGTTGAAAATTTCATTCTTACCCACGTGTGTGTTCAGTCACTAAGTCGTCCCCGACTGTGACTTCATGGATTGCAGCAGGCCAGGCTGCCCTGTCCTTCACTGTCTCCTGGAGTTTGCTCAGCCTTATGTCCACTGAGTCAGTGATGCTATAAAACCATCTCATTCTCTGTCGTCCCCTTCTCTTCCTGCCTTCAATCTTTCCCAGCATCAGAGTCTTTTCCAGTGAGTCAGCTCTTCACATCAGGTGGCCAAAATATTAGAGCTTCAGCTTCAGCATCAGTCCCTCCAGGGAACAGTCAGGGTTGCTTCCCTTTAGGATTGACTGGTTCTTACCCATAATCCGTGCCAGAGTTTCAAAGCACGTTTCATTTACATTTCCAATATATTTTTTAAAAATCTTAAAGGTGTCTAGAAACAACAATCTTTTTAAGGACAATCACTTTGGCTGCTGGCTTCACTCTTTTTCTTGGAAAAGTCAGCGAGGTCCTATATGGCTTGGGCAGTTGGGACCGCAATGGTTTCTGTATTTTTATTGGTCGTCTGTGGTTCCCGTGGGGAGGGACCTCTTCTCAGGGCCTGTGATTAGGGTGGGATTACACCACTCCTGGAGGTCAAGTGGCTCTTAGCCCATTGCTTCAGATGGCGCTGCCCTGGGTCCCTCTCCAGCCCGGGCGTCTTCATCTCCCACTCAGGATGCGCTGAGTCAAGGACCAAGGGAGTGCACACGTGGAGAGCTATTTTAAATTAAGCTCCAGAAATAGAGGTGGGGATGTTCAGATTTCAAGCCACTCACAGGAAGGAAAAAAAAAATCATTCTTTTAAATGATGTATTTTAAGAATTTAAAGATTAAAAATAGGAAATCCTCAAGATTTTCTCCACATTAAAATTTAGGAAACTCTGGGAGACATGGTTTCTTTATTGTAATTAGATTTATGCAAAATGAAATTAAAGGCATCCCATAAATTACTTAATGGATAATGAGTCCTTGACTGTCTGACTCAGAAATCGGTTTGTTTTGCAAGGATCCTTTAATCAGCTCCCTAGGAGGCCGTTGTCTGGCAGACAGCTGAAATACCTTAGATGACCAAGAGCCGGCTGGAGGGGTTGTATGCCACACAACTATTTTCCTTGAGGCGGTCTTACGTTTTGATCAATCTAAGGCTCAAGATCGGACATGATGAATGTGTTTCCCTTCAGAAACGTACAAACTGGCTATAAAGTGTTGGTGAGGCGAGGACACCTGGGGTCCTCAGCCTGGGCTTGTCTGAGGGATGTGGCCTGGGGGGAGTTCGCCAGGGTCGGGGAGGAAAGGACCTAAACTCTCCCGGTGACATCATGACATCACAGAGCAGCTATAACAAGCCAACGTGAGCAGCGAATTCTTGCCTACAGTCAAAAGTCACAGCTTTCTGAAAAATCTAACACCTACAAGAGTTTTCAATATGTTTTGAAAAATGAAGTGTCGTGTAAGTGAAGACCCTAAAAAGAGCTTGGGATTCTTCGGTGCCATTGAACAGCAAGTCCACTGGCATTTCAGGAAATACTACAGAACCTTCTTGCGGTATTTTTGAACTTCAGTCTTGCCTTTTCTTTGAAGATGGGTCCAGCAGTGATGGTCCATGTTCATCATGTCTGGTGCTGTCTAGAGAAGCTGGCCCCTCTGTAAAGAGTTCTGGCCTTATGGGACTTGGGACCCAGCTGTTGGTCACCAAGGACCGCCAGCGCCCTAAGACGGCCCTCTCTCAGACAAGGGTCCTGGAAACAACGCTCTGTTTATCCCCACCAAAGGCCTGCTTCATCCTGAACAAAACCCGCAAGCTATGAGATAGTCTATTTTTCAAATTCTCATAGAATCACATCGTATCTGGGGCAGATCTCCCAAGTGTTTGCTGTGTCATCTAGTTTTATTTTGTTTTGACTGATCAGAAACACAGCCACTGGGAGAAGCCCTCAGCCAGCCCTCCTGAAATTGTTTGTGTGGGAATCAGTGACCCCAGGACCTGGCCATTAACTCAGAGCAGACATCTGGGTTCCCTCAGAACCCAGAGGATGCCAGGCACCCAGGAGGATGGCAAGAAATGCTTGCCCCGGTGGTTCTCCAACTTGAGAGCGCTTCAGAGTTAGTCCTGGAAGGCTGCTTAGAACACAGATTGGTGGGCCCCACACCCAGGACTTCTGATTCAGGGCCTCTGGGCTGAGACCCAAGGATCTACATTTCTAGCAAGTTCCCAGAGGCTGCTGGGACTGCTGGCCCATGTACTACACTTTGAAAACCTTTGGGCTAAGGATTCAGGGTTTTGAAGCTCAAATAATTTATCCCTGGGGCATCTTCTCACCTTCACCCTCAACTTACTTGGCAGCAGCAGGGTAAGCCCGTGGCACTTGGTGGAATTTTCCTACAGGATAATACTGGCACTCTCTATTCAGAGCCTTATTCCTTTAGGTTAGAATTTGGTCCATGTGTTACTCACTCAGTCGTGTCTGATTCTTTGTGACCCCGTGGACTGTAGCCCTCCAGGCTCCTCAGTCCATGGAATTCTCCAGGCAAGAATACTGGAGTGGGTTGCTATGCCCTTCTCCAAGCAGTCTTCCAGACCCAGGGATCAGACCCAGGTCTCCTGCATTGAGGGCAGACTCCTTACTGGAGTTTACTTACTGGGCACCCGGGGAGCCCAACTTTGGTCCATATTAAAGTGCAAATGAACAGGAGGAGGACCAGGAGTTTATCTGACAACGATTTGTTGAGTGTGCTCTATATATCAGGCACGGAACTGAACTCTGGGGATTTGAAAATAGTAGTCTGTTGTCTCAGATGGTAATGCAGGAGCCCTGGGTCTGATCCCTGGGTCAGGAAGATCCCCTGGAGAAGGGCATGGCAACCCACTCCATGTTCTTGCCTGGAGAATCCCATGGACAGAGGAGCCTGGCGGGCTACAGTCCATGGGGTCACAAAGAGACAGAACTGAAGTGACCCAGCACACATGCGCAGCTTCTCCACAGACACATTTTAACAGGGGCCCCTCTGGGCAGATGAACTGGAAGATGCCAGCCGCCCCCCGCCCTTTCCCCTCACCCGGGGCGCTGGGAGCTCAGTCCGAAGCTGTGTTCTCACCAAGCCCTCAGGCCACCTAGCTTCCCCGTCACTGCGACCCCGGGGGTGGGGTGGGGGGCCCTCGTCACACCCAGGGTGACTGCTGGGCCCTAAAAGTGTCTCCTTCAGTTCTGGGTTAGCAGCAGCTGGAGGAAGACAGCAGGCCCAGGCCTTTGTAGTGACACCGTGGGATCTGTGCTTGGGGGAACCGTCTCTGGGGGTTCCCTTCTGCTGCAGACTGAAGGCCACCTGAGAAACGAGGGACGCTCTGGGTACGCGGCCCCGGGCGAGCGCCCCCTGCAGGCAGTTCTGTGATCTCCACGGCACCGCCTTGCTCTCAGAAGCTACACCTGGAGCAGATCCACCCCAGGCAGGACCCAGGTCATTGATAAGAGAACCACTGCAGAGAGGAAGCTTGGGGGAGTGGATTTCTTCAATAAATATTGATAGAGCAGCTTCTCCTTTCATCACCTTGCGCTGGGTCAGCACTTTACTGTTCACAAAGTGTCTCTATGTTTCTTTTGTAATCAGTCCTTCATGACAGCAACCATGTGAAGTTAAGTAGGAACTACCAACATTTTACATCGGAAGAAACTGGATCACAGAGAAAATTGACTTACCCAAGGTCAGATGAAGGAGCCTTGGCAATATAAGGACTAGAAGCTGGCTCTTAGGGCAGGGTATTTTCACCATTCCAGAAAGTTCTCTGGCTAATAGAAGAAATGAAAAAACCCTTACAACATGAGTAGAACTATAATGCAAACTACATATGTAATTCTGAATTTTTTTGGAGAGGAGTTGAAAGGAAGCAAGTGAGTTTAATTTTAATAATAATATTTAACCTAATTTGTTAATAATATCAATTTACCATGTAGTAAATATGAAACAATATTGAGATTTTTCATGTTCTTTTTTTTTATACTAAAAGTGCTTGAAATTGGTGTGTATTTTATACCTGAGGTTTCCAGGTGGCTCAGCGGTAAAGAATCTGCCTGCAATGCAGGAGCTCCAGATTCAATCCCTGGGTGGGGAAAATCCCCTGGAGGAAGAAATGGCAGCCCTCTCCAATATTCTTGCCTGAGAAATCCCATGGGCAATTTTATACTTAGAGCACATCTCAATTAGGATGCTGGATTTTTATTGGAAAGATTAATACTTGATCTGTATTTAGATTCTGTGAAATTTACAACTGAAAAGTAGATTCATAGTTGGTCCGAGCATACTGAAAAGTTTTCTAATAACTATTACTGAGGATCAGTTTTTAAGTTAAACTTACATTAGGAAGAAATAAAAAATTTAAATTTAGTTCCTCAGTGGCACTAGCCACATCTCAAGTGTTCCATAACCATCTGTAGCTAGTGGCTTCTGTATTGAAGAGCGAAGCCCTAACAAGTAACCCTGCCTCGCTGGAGCCTCCAGTCTGGTACACTCGGGATGTAATTTGTTCTGTGTGTTCGTATAGTTTAGTCTTGCCCCTTGGCCACCATGTATCATCCTCGCCCATCATTGCCCATCTCCTTCGGTGGGCTCCCCTGACCTGATTTAAATCTGCTCTCAGTTCCTCATTTCCCAGAGCTGCTAGCTGTACCCATTCCTGAAGAGGGAGGTTGTGATGGCCCGAGGGAGGTGGTATCTTTGATAATAGTCGTTGTGGAACTTTAAGGATTGAAACAGAACAAGCTGGGAGAAAGAGTGGATTCACCAACAGTTAGGATAGCAGTATATTTACTTGCAATCTGACGCACTTTCTGGTACATCTTTGACTTACACTGGACTGGCCATCAGAAACTTGGCTCCTCTGTTTTTAAAAGCAAGTTCATCTTGATAGAGTCTGATGGTCTAAATTCTGATTGGATTTTCACAGTAGAAGAAATGGCAAAAAAAAAAAAAAAAAAAAAGAAATGGCACTCTGCTTCTCCCAGGGTGGGGGGTGGGAGCAGGGAACTGTCTTCTTACCTAAAAGTAGCGAAAGTGTACCCCATTCACTGGACTGGATTAAGAGCGTTGTTCCAGTGTGGTTTTCAGGAATACTTGAGTAATTATTCATTGGTACTTGAATACATATTTGCCTGTTTCTTTTCCTACATGTGAAGGGTTGGCCAAGACTGTATGGCTTTGAGGAAGAGAATCTATCTCCTGCATCTTTGTTGTTCTGTGACCCCAGTAAACCCAGGTCCTTAGGACTCAGGGATGCTGTAAAATATTTTGCAAGTATAAACTCCAGCTATCCAGCCCCTCACTGTGTCTCCAACATTATTGGTGCCTCAGCTCCACTGAACACACTGGCAGAAATGTTTCCTTGTCCCTCACTTCACTCGTCCTTTGTTCTCATGGGGGTTAGAGGTGGGGGTTGAGTTAAGAGTGCAGGTCCAGGCTGGTCGGTGAAACCTGACCTAGAGTCAGCTTGGTTATTAAACTCATCTTCTTAAACTCTTGAAGTTAAGATGGTTGAATGTTAGCTTCTGGGAACGCAGTGCTGCCAAACAGACAAGCAGGAGCCTGTCAGGCCCCTCAAATATTTCACAATTGGAAGTTAGGAATGTGTCACAGCTTCCCAGGTTGCCGATGTCCTTCAATGCACATACAGTTATATCTCATTCAAACACTTCTGCTGACAAGTAAGAGAAGGATTGTGATGAAGAAGCATTCCCCCCCTGTCCCAGGAGATGTCCCACTAAATATTAATAAATGATCCACAATCAGATAAGCTTGGCAGATGCCATTGCAGGCCCTCCCCCCATCAGAGACTCATTCAAGGCTGAAAAAAGCCCTATTGCAGGTAAGCCTTGTTCAGCTTGGTTTACCTGGAGTTAACTAAACCTAATTGACGGTCAGACCTACTCTTTCAGGGAACACTTGTGAACCACTCAAGGATTATTGCTCTCTGAACTTATTTGGTGTATGATGATTTTAAATAACCTACTTCCAGCCTCCATTAAGTTTTTAGTTATAAATTTTTTAAAAGGACATCAAGACTAAGGGAATAAGTAAGGCAGCCTGTGGCATATTCAATATATGAAAATGACCAACTTCTGATATTTAGTCTTTCATTCATGCTGCACTGAATATTAAATTTTTTAATGTTTTTATAATTTCATAATCCTTAGAGATATTAAAAGAAACTAAATGGGTTGATTTTAGAAATCTGAATTGACCAGTCATATTTTTGTTGTAGGTCTGTGATTCAACTCCAGCATTCTGCAGAACCAAACATTTTTAAGTTGTGACTCTGCTAAAAACTAAACTGCACTAAAGTAAAGTGAACTTGCATTCATTCACTTAGTCAGTGAGTCGGTCGTCAGCTAAATTGCTCGATAAATATTTTTTGAGGACCTAATAGCCCTGATCTAAGGCACTAGGGAAACGGAAATGAAAAACACGAACAGGGAAGAAAGCAACATCAACCAAGTATTAAAAGTAGAGGGAAAGTATGAGAGATCTGAGAATAATATCAGGAGTGGTCTACCTATCCCTCTCTAAGCTCAAACCTCTGTAAACTAGAAAGGACATATAGGGTGAGGAGTGCACACATCACCCAGAATGACAATATCCTTATTATATAGAAGAGACACATCCCAAATAATTGTTTATAGCATTTTCAACAATAAAATCAATGGCCTAAATGTGAAATTAATTGGAAGCCACGGTTCTAATACACTGTTTTGGCGATTAAGCACATTAGATTGAATTGTCTCAGAATGTCTAATTATTGTGTCTGCCACACTCATCTGTTTGAGTCATCCCTAACTTTTGGACTGCTGCCTGGATCATTTCTGCAATACGGTTGCAGTTTCGTATTCTTCTCTCTCTCTCTTTTAATGCATAACTTCTCTTGCTATATTCAAAGCTCAAAGCTCTAAACTGCACTTTTGCAAATTCGAGATAAGAGCTAAATAGTTTGTTGAAGTGTTGAGTCCATTGAGTTGGGGTGTAAGTTGATTTTATTTTTTAATTGAGAAATGTTTTATAGTATAGGATAGTTGATTCACCACTTATTTATGTTTTGCAGCTTCAAGATTTAAAAGTGCCTGTGTGAAGTCACTTTTGCTGGAAACCAAGTCCGGGAGCTTTTTGTTCAAATCTTGTTTTTCTGTCAAATATACATTACCCTGACCTTACGAGTGGATGAAGATACCTCAACTGTCTGACTTTGCCAATTGCTTGATTTCAGAATTTTAAACGGTGGAAGGAAAAAGAAATCCTGCTAAGATCTGAACATCTCAGTGGCTTATTTTCCAGCATCATCAATAGCTGTGAGTGTCAGGACTAAATATTCTCCCAAGGAGTGCCATGATATTGAGGTCACTTTATTAAAAACAGTTTTGTCTGCGAAACGATCAGGAGACTCGGACGTTTGCAGTCAGAGATGACAGTGAGCACGCTTTTATTGCGGCCCGCAGTCTTCGAGTGGGGCATATTGATTGATGAGTGACTGCCTGCCGATAAATTCTCTCTGCACTCTGTTTCCTGGATTGGACTTCATTAAGCAATTTATCACTTACCTTCAGACTTACATGTGGAATTTTTCACAACAATAGTTTTGGAATCATTGGAACTTGGATTGATTTCGTCATTTAACAGGGAGGAACAGGATCCCAGTTATTTCCTCATCATGGCTTTGAATGTTGCCCCTGTCAGAGATACAAAATGGCTGACGTTAGAGGTCTGCAGACAGTTCCAGAGAGGAACCTGCTCCCGCTCTGATGAGGAATGCAAATTCGCCCACCCCCCCAAAAGCTGCCAGGTTGAAAATGGAAGAGTAATTGCCTGCTTTGATTCCCTAAAGGTAAGAGAATACGTTTTAGGTAGCCACATTGGACTGTCAAAAGGAACGCTTTTCATTGTACTTCTACCAAAGTCTAACAATTGATTTTCAATCCTGTTTTTCTTATTTGTGGTGATTATTGGGAGATTTGCACTCAGATTTTTTTCATGTCAGGCATATATAAATTTTTTACAGGTCCATGTTTAAATTAAAAATACATGATGGTGTATTTTTGGTCTGGCATGACATTCATGTACTCAAGAGTTTTAAATCAAAGTCTGGCTTGTGACAACTGAAGATAAATATTTTATTAACGTTTGATCTTCTGGAGGTTATATAAAGGTGAAGAAATTGAATGTGTCACTTTTATGTGCCAGTTACTCTGATTCACCTCTTGAAGAATTTCTACTCTTGTGGCTTTCTTTCTTGACCAAGGGCTTCCTAAAATACTTCTTAAGAGGTTTTTCACTCTCTTTGGAAATTTGCCATGGCTAACAGGAATTATTAAATACATACTCAGTACTCCTTGAGAACCTACCATGTGTAGGTTAACACATAGCTCATCAGAGAAGAAATGAATGTGCTTCAGGTTGGTGTCCTTGAGCCCTCTGTCTGGTGGGGAAAATACAACAAATGGCTATAATGCAAGACAGAAAGGGTATGTGCTTGGTCGCTCAGTCGTGTCCAACTCTTTGCGACCCCGTGGACTGTAGCCTGCCAGGCTCCTTTGTCCAAGGGATTCTCCAGGCAAGAATACTGGAGTGGGTTGCCATGCCCTCTTCCAGGGCATCTCCCCAACCCAGGGATCAAACTCAGGTCTCCCACATTGTAGGCGGATTCTTTAACATCTGAGCCACTAGGGAAGCCCAAGATAGAAAGGGCCATGTGCCCCAAGAGAAGGATAGAAAGCAGACTTCTGTGATAGAAAGCAGATTCCTAGAAGGGACAGCTGGCTTCCACCTGATTGTCTGAGAAATATTTCTGGAGTCTGTGGCACCTGAGTTGTATACCAAGTTGGGTAGAGATTAGACTTGAAGAAATGGGAGAATTATAGTGAAAGATCTCATTGAAGAAAATGGGGATGACTTAACCCGTAATTCTTTGAGGTGGATTTTTTCCCTAAAATTATGGATCCTATCAATCCCTGACTGTCTAGGATAGTTCTAACATAATCGTGATATTGTTTTCAATGATATAGGTAAGATACATAGCTAAAAAAAAATAAAACTTAAATTTTACATCTCTGAAGAACTTCATATAAATAAGCTTTCCAAACAATAAAAAAAAAAAAGTTGATCCACGCTCTTGATACATAATTTGGGAAATCATAGTGCTATGAGTTTACGAAATAGTGACCTTAGCTTAATTTGGGATATTGAAGGGACTGGGTATGTTTCTTGCGAAAATTTCTTCTTAAAGTAAAAAAAGAAACTATGTCTTGTTTGACTTACAGATAAAAATTGAAATATAAGACTTCAAATCATATTTTAATGGGAAAATTTGTCTATACTAAAAGCAGAATTTATAGCTCAATAGAATAAAATTAAAATTTGAAAAAATTAGATATGCAGTTTACCTCAATAACTACCCCTCTTTTCTTCCTTTCTATCTCTCAAAGCTTATTAGTTTAGAATTTAAAATTATAACTCATTTTGTCTATATAGAATTGAATAGATGGGCGATAAATCACAATTCATATAGACTGCAACAGCATGAGCACATTTTTATATTAGTATGTATTTTGCTTGTAGTCAAAAAAGTAAGTAAAGTATGTATTCACTTCTGTGACTACCACAAATGACAGCATTCTCTGTAAAAAGCAGTGTAGATTAAAAACTAGAATGTAAGAACTTTAAGATATGGAATCAGGTCAGAAATGAGAAATTCATTTTCCAGGTCATCCCCAAGTCCTTTGTTTTATTGAGCCAACCCTTTTTTGGTTGGATATTTACTATTAAACTGAGGTTTTAGTAATTTCTTAAAACTTTCAATTCTTTTAACTAGCTAGGGAAGTATGCCCGACCTGTTAAGGCTCAGTATTTTTTTGACTATCAACAGCACAACTCCCAGATTCTTATACATCAATATCTTACTGGAGATCCCCCAAGATCACAATTGTTTGAGAATTCCCACCCATGAGAAAAATCGAGAACAGTTATGTTAGGATAAAAATGTAGACCAAGCTGTGAGAATGTTGAATACTATTCAGAAAGAAACTTTGAAGATCATTTTCAGAAGTGTCTAGTAAAACCGTTTCCAAGTGTGGAAGCAGAGTTGTATATTGCCTCAAGTTATTAGTTTCCTTTCAGAATTGTAAATTTTTAGTTTATTTAATTTGAGTGCAGTGTTATAGATTTGTGACATTGTCAAACTGTAAACAATATGGAAAGACCCACAGGTCCAGGAGTAAGACGTACCCGAGTCTACCTGCTCAACCACTTCCCAGCCTTCGGTGGGTCATTTATCACTTCTTAGCTTTGTTGTCTCATCAGTAAAATGAGAAAATTCACCAGGGACATTGGCTGAAGAATTTACAGTGCCCAGCACCACGCTGGCCTGTTCACCTTGAAAGGCGGCTGTAAGGAGTACAAGTCCTTACAACAGGAACTGGTAAATAAAAGAGACACTCAAAAATACAGGCTAAAATGACAGATGATGATGGTGATCATAATGAAGCTAATTTAATTTTATTTCATGTATTAAAAAAGGGAACTCTGAAGCAGTAGAACCAGCCTAGGGTAGAAAGAAGGGCAGAGTTTTGAAGTCAAAACATGCCAGGACTTGAAGAAACCCTGGAAGGGACACGGGCTAACTATATCATTTGAGACAAGTTATTTTACCTCCTTGACTTCAGTGTCATCCTATTTTAAATTGCTATGATAATTCCTACTTCATAAGGCTACTGCAAAGACCAACTGGCCTAAAATATACCTGTTGCCCAGCACAAGCCGGATGTGGTAAGGACTAGTGATATTAGTGTCTTTCCCTTCCTAATAAAGTATCACATAGTATGGACCTTGAGTTTAATGCCTGGCTTTACAAGCAAAACGTGGCCAACTCTTAAAGCATCCAGTTCTTAATGTGTCCAAACTCTTAATCTATTGTAATAATACCTCAGTGTTGCAAATTAGTCATGAGGTTAAAAGAAATCAAGTTTGAGGCAGACATCATTTTTGTTGTTGTTATTTATTGCAAGATATCTTCTGTAAACACTGTAGGGTACTTTTATTCATAAAAGCAGGGAAAAAAAGAATCTGTGTTGGCTTATATAGGTACAAGTTAATTTGTGAGCCTTAGATACTCCTTTTTTGGTTTTGTTGTGAGTTAAATTTGTATATGTGACCAAACTTCCATAAATACATATGAAACAAATTTGTGGGTGTTTGGAAAAGAGATTTGCTGAGGTCTTTGTCAAGAGAGGTGTACGTATATAGATGCTATTATAACAGAGATTTTGTAAAACGTACAGAGTTCTCACAGTGACATTTGTAATTTATTCACGACTGTTACCACACTGTGTTTTATGTGAAACCATTGGACATGCAAGCATTTATGATTTTTTAAAGTTACAGTGTTATTGTGAACAGTGGAACTGCTTAAATATTTTACAGAAGGCCAGAACATTCCAGAAGACCCTTGTATCCCTGGAGCCTAGAACGGCATCTCATACCCTGTGAAAGTGAAGTGAAAGTCTCTCAGTCATGTCTGACTCTTTGCAACCCCATGGACTATAAAGTCCATGGAATTCTCCAGACCAGAGTACTGGAACGGGTATCCTTTCCCTTCTCCAGGGAATCTTGCCAACCCAGGGATCGAACCCAGGTCTCCCACATTGCCGGTGGATTCTTTACCAGCTGAGCCACAAGGAAAGCCCCCTCGTGCACTGTAAATGCTCACTAATGGTAGAGTACGTTCATCAGGAAACTTCTCTAGCCTCTCAGATAGGGCGGCTGCATGTGGTTGCATAGGGCACACTATACAGTTAGGGTCCATTTCTCATCATAGTGAGATGGGCACCCTCGGGAGTTGTGCAGTGCACAACCTGTGCAGCCATGCACTGTGGCTCTCTTCTTCACATCCCAATAGATTTCAAACTCAGCGGGCTCTGTGCAAGGATTGAAGACACAGACTGACTCTGGAAGTACAACACAACACTGGAAAATTGACAGGACAGTTATTTCACTTTCTCTGAAACTGCATGTGATACAAAAACTACTTGTCTTTACTCTCCCATTCTATGGGATGTTGGCTATAAGTTGGCTGATGACAAGTAAAATTTTAGTCTCTAGAGTTATGGATGAAAAATTAAAAAATTAGAAGTGGTAGATATGGGACAATCTTGGACAATTTTTTAAAAATATCCCCCCAAAGGTATCAAAATATGTCACTGGCCTCAACCTTAACCTCACATTTTTGAATTACCACTGGGCTCTTCAGTTCAGTTACTCAGTCGTGTCCAACTCTTTGCAACCGCATGGACTACAGCATGCCAGGCCTCCCTGTCCATCACCAACACCCGGAGCTTGCTCAAACTCATGTCCATCGAGTAGGTGGATGGACATCCAACCATCTAATCCTCTGTCGTCCCCTTCTCCTCCTGCCTTTAATCTTTCCCAGCATCAGGGTCTTTTCCAGTGAGTCAGTTTTTCATATCAGGTGGCCACAGTATTAGAGCTTCAGCTTCAGCATCAGTCCTTCCAATGATTATTCAGGACTGATTTCCTCTATGATTCAGTACGATTTCCTTTACAACTGGGCTCTTAACAGAGGCTAATTCTTTGAAGAAATTGCTTGAGTATTTTCTAAATTATATGCCTCATTTTGGCCTGATTTAGAAATATAATCTCAGGTAATTATTTCATTATCAATGGAAATCACTGTAGTCCTATAGAGCCTGTCAGCCAGGCATTTTTCATGCAATTATCTATTCTTTCCAACAACTCTGTAAGGTAAATATTACTCAGGTAACCATTACAAATGTGGATACAGATTCAAAAATATAAGTTGCTCTCCTATACCTTATAAATGGTGGAGCAGGGATCTGATTCCAGGTGTGACTCCAGAACTAGTGTCATCTCTTCCTTCTTCCTAATTCCACTGTAAGGACAGAATTATTATTCTGTAAGAATAATCATCGATGTAATTAATTCTAAAGCTCCATAGCTTAGTAATATTTATGTTTAACAAGTCTAGCATATTGAAGTGTAAAAAAAGCATTCCAAAATAGAAGCCCCCAGGAATGAACCTATTTAGGTTCTTGAATATTAAATATATTTTAAAAGTGAGAAACTGCGAGAGAATGCAAGGCACATGTTGTATTTGTTTTTGCATCTGCACACAAATATTATATCATCACTTACGAGGTCTCAGTAACAAAAATGGTTTGGATTCAAGGTGTTGGAGTGTGTGTGTGCCCCCGTGATTCTGAAATACATGGTTTCAGATATATGATGTGAGAAGGTACAGGACAGCTTTGCACTTTAAGAATTCTTGGATCCGCTGATTAGACTTCTCTCTTTTGAGAGATCGGTTTCCCGACCATGACTTCCACTGTCCCTGTAAATCAACCGCTTCCCGTTTGTGTCCTCTCTCGACACCATTCAGACCTCCATACATAGTTTACCCCTCTGAGTACATATCCCAGTACACGTGGTAAGCTTCCTAAAGGCAAGACTGTCTCATTTCTGTGCCCCAGCACCTAACGTGGCATCACAGCAGAAATCCAATCATGACCACTCAAAGAATGCATAAACCAACAAAGAGTCCTCACAGCTTTTCAAAAGGGATTTATCGATGATCATCAGTGCATTTCGGATCCAGCACTGCTCTCTGCATGAGCGTTCACCCTTTTCTTTAAATATTTCATTTTGCGAGCCTGATCAGCCTCTCCTTGGAATTCTCTCCTGCTCTTTCCCCCACGGTATACTCCTAGTTCTTTCGCCACTCTAACCTGCCTGTCTATTCTGCCTTTAATTCCACCTCGTCCTCCTCTTGCTCCCTAAGGTAGATGCTCTCCAAGACCCAGTGTTGGTCCTTCCTAGGTCAAGTCCAGTGATCAGTTCTGAAAGGGGAGGTGCAAATGAAAGTGTTAGTTGCTCAGATGTGTCCGACTCTTTGCAACCCTATTGACTGTAGTCCGCCAGGCTCTTCTGTCCATGGAATTCTCCAGGCAAGGATACTGGTATGGGACGCCATGCCTTCCTCCAGGGGACCTTCCCCACCCAGGGATCGAACCCAGGTCTCCTGCATTGCAGGCAGATTCTTTATCATCTGAGCTACTAGGGAAACCCTCTGAAAGGGGACCTGCTCTCAAATATTTAGTTCCCACCTCTGTGCTGATCAGTCCCAATTCTGGGTGTGTGCTCTTTCCTTGCCAACTTTGAGACTCCCAATTCCTACTGAACACTTCACATGAATGGTTCATTGTCTCCTGCAGTTCAGGATATTTAAATCCACATTCTTCATCCTGTCCCCACCCTAAGCCATCACCCACTCCATCCCCATGCCTTGTTCCCCAGATGCAAAATCTTAGTTTGATCCTCACCATCATGCTAAGCACCCTTAGTGTTGGCTTTTTTTCCCTCCTTGTCCTGATAGTGGAAGTGTGCATCTTTCATAAGTAATCAAGACTATGGAATCTTTACCCAGAAAAGTGGTCATACCCTGAGACTATTGGCACACAATCTCAGGATCGCAAAGGTTTCATGTTTACCTCTAAAAACTTTCTGTGGACTGTGAGTTAAGGAAGTCTCTCATTCACAGAGAAGTCTGACACATTAAAGTGGGCACAAGAAGACCAGAGGACCATTAAAGATACTTTTTAATTGTTTCCCAAATTTTCCTAGAGCCAAGATTAGCAACAAATTCTTCCTAATGCGCAAGATGTTCTCTGCTCAGGATGGATATACTTTCAGCTTTCCAGGACAAGAGGAGGACCATTACTTCCTGTCTAAGAGCAGATGGAATGAGGTTTGGTGCCTTCAGTGAGCAAGGGAATGAGGATTCTCAAGCTCTGCAGCATCTGCCTAAATGTCTTACTTAGGGCCTGCACACCTGCGGCATTTATTTTATGGATGATGCCACTTTCCTGGGACACAGCTGCTACCTAACACAGTTTACAGTGATGAATCAGATAAGATCACCTCTGTGTTAGTTTCCTAGGGTTGTGATTATGAAATACCACCAACTGGGTGGCTTAAAACCACAGAAATGCATCCATCATCTCCTAGTTCTAGGGGCTGGAAGTTTGATCAAGGTGTTTGTTGGACCATGTTCCTTCTGAAACTCCTACAAAAGCAGCCTTCCTTGCCTCTTCTGGTTTCTTATAGTGTGTGCCTCCCTTGCCTTATGACTGTGTAACTCTGATCTCTGCCCTTGCCTGCAGATGTTTGTCTTCCTGTGTGTCTCTCTTTGTATCATCTTCCCTCTGAGTCTGTGTCCAAATTTCCCCTTCTTACAAGGGCATGAGTTATATTAAGGTAGGGCCACTCCCCTCCTCCAGTATGACCTCATCTTATCTAATTACTTCTGCAGTGACTCTGTTTTCAAATCGAGTCACAGTCTGAGGGACAGGGATTTAAGATTTCAATATATCTTTTGGCGAGGGGTGGAGGGGGACAACATGGGGCAATCCATAACAATAACATCTAAACATCAGAAATCAAGCACCGCGGTCTAATTCAGTGAGTCCAAACTGGATTTCGGAGTCCATCTCCACTCACTGCCCTGGATGGCCACTAGCCAGCATCGGAGCCAGCAAGAGGAGGCTTAAAAAAAACTCCAGTTTTTGATATTGAGTAAGAGGAGGCCTGATGATAAACTGTCATTCTGTGATTATAACGTTCTGTGTTTAAGCGTGAAAGAATAGATAAAAATAATTCACAGAGAAAAATGGCAAAACTTACTTCTCTAAAAATAAAGCTAATGAAATAAAATACCAATTGTAACCTTAATTATATTGCTTAATAATTACATTTGTTTATTTACTCACTTTGCCTTGGGCAGTGATGGTAACTTCTGTTAGTCCGTGTGGCAGGCAGTTCTTGGGAAACCATTTCTCTACATTTATGATAATAAATAATTTGTTTCATATTCTGTTTTTCTGAAGATGGAAATCGCATTTTGTCAGTACCCTTCTTCCGTGCAAGCTCCTGCTTTTATTTTCCAATGTTTTAATACAATGACAAACTAGGAAGCAAAGAGCTTAGGTAAAAGTCCTGGCCTGAGAACCTGTATTGGTTCTGAATTACAACATTGCTGCATGCAAGCTTACATCATTTCACCTCCCTGGGTTTCAGGTGATTCATCAGTGAATATTCACTAATTCATTCATTTGTTCATTCATTCCCTCTAACTAAACAAAAGGTACAAAGTCAAGATCTGTAGGAATCAGCAAGTAATATGAATGAGTGATTCAGCCCTCACTGTTGGGGAGACCTAGGGCTCACTGGAGACAGCAGGAAATTAGCCGAAGAGCGCATCACCCCTCTAAAGATGCCAGCAGCCACCCAGCCACAGACAGCTGTTGCCTGCCTTTTGAGAATCCTGGGGATTTAAAAAAACAAACAAAAGAAGCAGGGATACAAGTTTTGATGTGAAGTTTCCCAGTTTCTAAATCTTGGCAACCAATGAAAATATCTTTAAACCCTGAAGTTCAAATAGAACACACCTACCGGATAGATTCAGCCTAAAGTCTGCCACATTTAGCCTCTGAAATAAACAAGTATTGATCCTGTGACAGGCGCCTCTAAACACTGGGAGTAGAACAGCATATGCAGATTCTTCCATTGATAGAGCTAATTGAGGGTGGAGTGAATTTATAAACTGCTCTTCATCATCCTTGAAAGACTGTTTTCACACCGCTTTGGTGATTCACTCTCTGGTTTTCCCCTTACCTCACTGGCCACTCCTCTGTCTCTCTTCCTAAATCACCCTCCTCCTCCTCCAGACCTTGAAGTGCTGGCGTCTCTCCAGGCTTCCTCCTCAGGCGTCTTCTCGATGTTTGCTCACATCCACGGTGGGCACCTTAATCTTCTGATGACTTACCTAACACATTCTTGCCTCGGGGATTTTGGGCTTTCTGCCCATCTACCCCAAAACTGGACTTCCCTCAATGACCTCATCCTACCCAAAGGCTTTAAACATTTCCTATATGCTGAAATTTTAAAATTTCTGTCTCTAGCCTTGATTTCTCCTCTGTCTAGGCTCACTCATCCGATTGCCAACCTGCCATCTCTACCTGGATATTCAAGTGACTTCTCAAGTTTAATATATCCACTAATAAGTCTTGAGTCCCCCTTCAGTCTACTGTTCCCACGATACCTGTTCTCAGTAGATGGTACCATTTATTCAGTTGATCAAAGTAAACATCTTAAAACTCGGCTGGAATCTTCTGTTACCATTACCACCATGTCCAATCTTTCTCTCTGTTCTATTGGCAAGTCCTAGTCTCTCTGCCCTCAAAAGACATCCTAGATCTGAGCACTTTTCAGCACTTCTGTGGTGACTGCCTTGGTCCAAACTACCATTATGTTTCAAATGGATTGTTATAATAGTCATCCGTAGCCTTCACTTTTGCCATTCCTTACTCTCGTGACTCAACAGTCATGTCACTCTCTTGCTTAAAACTTTTCAGTAGCTGTCCATTTCATTGATGAAACCCAAAGGGCTTTCCCTAAAGCCCCATGTGGTCTGGCCCCCAGCTGCATTCCTGGCCCCACTTTCCCCCGCTTTCCACTGGCTGTTCCCTCTATCTGGAATGCTCTCCCCCCAGGTAACTACAAGCCTCAGTTCTTCACTTTGGTTTAGACTTTGCTTAAATAGCACACATCCCTCCACAAAAGCAACCTCAGAACTTGTCCTTAAGGGATGTCATCTGCCTATGTATCTCTTTCTTAACCGTCTCCACTGCTGGAAGGTAATGCTGTAAGACTGGGGTCTTCATTGCTCTATCATTGTACCTGGCAGCGTCTGGGTGCTCATTCATATTTACAAAAGAATTAAGTAATCTTTGGGCTTCCCTGGTGGCTCAGTGATAAAGAACCCACTTGCCAATGCAGGAGGCGTAGTTTTGATCCCTGGGTCAGAAAGATTCCCTGGAGAAGGACATGGCAACCCACTCCAGTATTCTTGCCTGGGAAATCCCATGGACAGAGGAGCCTGGTGGTCTACAGTCCATGGGGTCACAAAAGAGTCGAACATGATTTAGTGGCTAAACAACAAATATATCCTTAAATCTTTAAAATACCACTTAAAAATACTTAAAAACACTTTGAAGTGTTTTTAAAAAAACACTTTGAAATACCACTGTTTTTCCCACAAAATTCCGCTAACTCTTTTGGCTACCTATTGCTCATTTTTTCCCATTAATCTACAGACAGAAAACCCTTCATGGTTAAAGGTTTTGTACAAACAAGTTCTTTGATTTACAACCCAAAAGGTGTTTCTGGACCCTGTGCATAGTTTTGACTGCCTTGATAGGCAGGTCACATGGAGACGTGCCCACAAGTGTCCGTTAAGAGCTATTTAAATTCCCGGAGTGGCCTGTTTGGCCCCTGTGAGCAGCTAAGTCATCAGTTCCCCAAAGCCTGGCTGTAGAATGATGCTGGTACTGGACAACATTTTCCCTAGTCTGCTATAAAGTCAGGACATTGAAATACATTTGTGTATTGTTTTGTTTTGTTTTTATTGTGATGAGACTATGACAGGAGATCTACCCTCTTAACACATTTTGGGGGGGACTGTGCCATATGACTTGTGGGATTTTACTTCCCTGACTAGGGATTGAACCTTCAACCCCTGCATTAGAAGCATGGTGTCTTAACCACTGGTCCGCCAGGGAAATCCATTACCACATTTTAAAATGCATAATGCGGTATTGCTGTCTACAGGTACAATGTTGTAATGCAGATCTCTAGAATTTATTAATCTAACATACTGAAACTGTATAAATACATTTTTTCCATGAAGATAAATTCTTTAAATTTAAAGGTTGCTTTTTATTCTGATTGTTTGCTTCTTTTTTTTTTCTGATTATCATAGTATCCTTTTCTTTTCTAAAACGATTGTCAATAGATGCGTGTTGTTTTCCTTTTTTCCTTAATGGCCTTACTCAGCAAAAAAAAAAAACAAAACTGGGCAGCCCGATGTCAGTTTCCCTCTCATGACATATTACTGCCCAACAAAATTCATAAAAATCTATATTATTTGGTCTGAAATTCCCACCATTAGACTCACTCCTTTCAGTCACACACAGGAAAGGCTTTGTCATTAGAAAGTTTCCATTGAGTCCACGTTCCCTGAGAGGACCCTGGAACTTCCTGGAACTTTTGTGTTAGCAAATGAAGCCAGCTTGATCTATCAAGTAAGCTCATTTTCATTCTGGGGGAGGAAAAGAGCCTGACCCAGAGACTTTGAGACCTAAGACATATTTGCTTCATTGTACAAGAGCAAGTCCCCAGGAAGTCAAAAACAGCTAGCATTCAGCATAAAGGTCTAATCCACAGCGGGGGCGGGGGGGGGGGCTCACCCCAGGGGGCTGGGGAGACCAGGGTTACTCCGGGGGAGCTTCACCAATAATGAACTTCACCTGTTTTACAATTTCCCCATGAACTTATCTGCTAATACTAAATAGCGTATTCTTTCCACTTGGTTTGGTTCAATTTCCTCTGGCTCAAAGATTACAGTCTAGCATGTATTACTCTTTCGCGGCACTGCTATGACCAACGAGGATAAAACTGATAGAGGACAGATTCTCCCTAAGCACCCGCCCTTGGGATTCAGGGAGTAAGTGGATGCTGACATGTTAATTTGTGATCAACCTTGCCCAGCCATCCTGCCTGACCAGCCAGCATCCCGGGGATTTGACTGATGAGACCGTCTTCTTGAGACTGAGGTCATATACCCATAATGAATATTAAGCCCTGTAAGAAGATGAGATACTGCCAGGAGAAAGAGGAAGAGAAAATGACTCAGGGCTTTAACCTGGTTAAAGCAAAACAAAACGACTAGAGTCAATCTGCTTCAGGCATGTTTATGTATTTCATTTAGATTGCTATTATCGTACTGGAGCATTTCATATTCTTTTGAAAGTCATTGCTTATCATTTTTGATTGAACGTGATATGGACACTAAGGTCCATCAGTAATCAGTCTTAGTATGAAAACTTATTTGCTGAAAAGTAGAAAACAGTTGATATAGGCTTCTTAAAAATGCCCATCTGGTCCACATCTCAAATCTCATTTGGAAGAATTTTCAAGCGCTCTCAGCCCTTAGTGAAATCGTTAATAATGACACTGAAGATATCATTTCCACACCTGCTATGAAACTAAGCACTGACCCAGATGCTCAGGATCTAAAATTAATCAGTAGCAGCTTCATTTGAGTAATTTAATTCACATTGCTTCTCTTCCATTCCCATTGGGCGCTGGGTTGTTAATGGAAACAGTGATACTGGAAAATTTTGGATAGCCAAATTCTTAATGAAGGATTCCAGTAGACCCAGACATTCTGAGTGGTATAGAGAGGTGAGGCGAAGGAAATTTCACGTCCTAAAGAACTTCAATATCTTTATTCATTTATTTCTTCTACGAATAGTCACTGAGCCACTCCTAAGCACCAGACACTATGTTTGGTACCAAAAAAAGACACAAGAACCTTGTTCCAGTGGAACTTATAGTCAAGTGGAGGAAACGGTAGCCAGTGGAAAGTAAACAAACTCATCACATCTTCACAGTTTATCAGGACTGTTATTCATTCATGAAAAGCTGAATGCCCAGAGAATGCAGCCATTGGGCCAGGCGTTGGCATACAGCACTTCATAAAAGCAGACAGCTGTCTTGACCCCGTGGGGTTTTCAGTCTAAGCAAGTGACCAGATGGGAGTAGAAACACCCCCCCCCCAAAAAAAATAGCTATTTTCAAGTTGTGTAAAGTCCTAAAAAGGAAATACAAGGAATGAGGATAGAAAGCAATGTGTCTGAAAGAAAGTGAAGTTGCTCAGTTGTGTCCGACTCTTTGCGACCCCATGGACTGTAGCCTACTAGGTTCCTCCCTCCGTCCATGGGATTTTTCCGGGCAAGAACACTGGAGTGGTTTGCCATTTCTTTCTCCAGGAGATCTTCCCAATCCAGGGGTTAAATCCAGGTCTCCCACACTGTAGGCAGACGCTTTACCATCTGAGCCACCAGGGAAGTCCTGTGTCGGAAGAAGAATTTAAACAGAAAAGATGGCCTGAGATATTTTCCCCAGGAGGGGCTTTCTGAGCAGAGACCTGAAAGGTGAGAAGGAGGCAGCCGTGAGAAGAGCTTCCCCAGCGCAGAGAAAAAGAGTAGTCCTAAAGCCTGGAGAGAAAAGCACTTGGCCGGCTCCTGGAAACCAGAGGCCAGGGTGACTGAGACAAGGAGTAGGAGAGCCACTGTGTGGGACTGGATTTGATGCTCGGTGCTAAGACTTGAGCAAGAGGACGTCTTGCCTCACGGGAAGGCCCGCTGCCTGGAGGAGGAGTTGCTGGAAGGGGCTGGGCTAGGAGCTCGAGAGCGAAGTTTTGCATCTTAATACTGTCCAGAGATCGCCGCCAGTGCCGCCCGGGGTGGATGGGAGCAGTGGAGACGGAGAAGAGTGTATAGATTTAAAGTGTGTTTTAGAGGTAGGTACTACTGGGAAAGTTGCATCTTGACAGTTTATTCTTTAACAATTGTTTATTTATTGGGGGCTGTGCCGGGTCTTCATGGTTGCATGGACTTTTTTCTAGTTGTGGCTATCTGGGGCTTCTCTCTAGTTGTGTGCGGGCTTCTCCTAGCAGTGGCTTCTCTTGTTGCAGGGCACATGTTCAGTAGAAGTGGCACACGAGCTAAGTTGCTCCAAGGCATGTGGGATCTTCCCAGGCCAGGGATCGAACCTGTGTCTCCCACACTGGGAGGCAGATTCTTTACCACTGAGCCACCAGGGAGAATGCTGGAGTGGGTTGCCATTTCTTTCTCTAAGGCCTCTTCCTGACCCAGGAATCAAACCCAGGTCTCCTGCATTGCAGGCAGATTCTTTACAGACTGAGCTACAAGGGAAACCCAGGGAAGCCCCAGGACAGCTTATTGAAAGGGTCAATTAATATGCATCCTTGCTTCATTTGTTCCTGCCTTTATGGTTCCTGGGCCTGGTGGTTTGGAGTGGGATGTTAGCCTTTTCTCTTGAGAGTGCATTTCTCCTGGTCCTGTTCGCCCTGTTGGCCGTTTCATTCTTAATGTTTTCTCTCTGTGTGGCCACTCGGAAGCTGGGTGGGATCCAGACCTCCAGGGAGAAGTTGGTTTCTTATCTGAGCAAATGCACTGCTTTGCAGAATCAGACTGCTTATCTCAAAAACCCTTCTAAATGTGTCTTGTATAATTGAAGTTCCTATTACTTTTGGTTTTCTTAGGGTCATGTCTTGAGATTGGCTTGAATCTCATGAACTTTTCCTTAGCTGTTTTACACAGAAAGTTCTATTGGATCATTTTTTTTTTTCAGCGTTAGTTTTTATTTCCCATTTCAATCCTAATTTTAAAAACCTAGGTTTTTCTTTCAGTTCAGTTCAGTTGCTCAGTCATGTCGTACTCTTTGCGACCCCATGGACTGCAGCACACCAGGCCTCCCTGTCCATCACCAACTTCTGGAGCTTATTTAAACTCATGTCCATAGAGTCGGTGATGCCATCCAAGCATCTCATCCTCTGTCATCCCCTACTCCTCCTGCCTTCAGTCTTTCCCAGCATCAGGGTCTTTTCCAATGAGTCAGTTCTTTGCATCAGTGGAAGAACTGATGGCCAAAGTATTGGAGCTTCAGCTTCAGCATCAGTCCTTCCAGTGAATATTCAGGACTGTGGGGTTTAAGCCCAGTTCTTCAACTACATTGCAGAAAGTGTTCCCAAGATCCAAATTTCCTTTTTCAGAGTGCCTTATGTCTCTCAAATTTCTGAAATCTCTAATTGAAGTAAATGTAAGTTTTTGATAAATGGCTCATTTTCATCTTTATTTACTTATAGGTTTTCTTCTCATTAATTACTTTATATTTTTCTCAGATAATTATTAATTTTACTCATTTTCAACTTAATCATTAATTCATGTTACTGTTATAAATCTTAATGTTTTATTATTAAATAATTTAAGTTTATTTATAAATGTTATATTTTTTCCTTCTAGTTTTTTCTTTAATTAAATTTGCCAGATTTTCCAGAAATTTATCTGTATCATGCTCTTGGTTTAAGCTATCAATTCTACAAAAGATATGCTTTATTTTTTTTCTTTCTACTTCATTGTTTTCCTTCTCACGCATGCATGCCAACTCAGTTCAGTTGTGTCCGACTCTTTGTGACCCTATGGACTGTAGCCTACCAGGCTCCTCTGTCTATGGGATTCTCCAGGCAAGAATAGTGGAGTGGGTTGCCTTGCCCTTCTCCAGGGGATCTTTCCAACCCAGGGATCGAACCCACATCTCTTAATTCTCCTGCATTGGCAGGCAGGTTCTTTACCACTAGCTCCACCTGGGAAGACCTTTCCTTCTCATTAGCTTTCCTTAATTTTTTTTCTCTGAATTCCCATGTTGAATGTTTTGTTCTTGTCTCTCAGTTCTTTTCTTTAAAAAGCATTTAGAGCTGTGTATCTACTACATAAAATAGCTTTGGCTGAATCTTATAGGTTTTTGGTCAATGATGTTCTCACATTTGTTATTTTCTAGTTTGCTTATTAACTCAAGTATTTTTTATGTGACTATTTCCAAAATGTCCAAGTAGTTTGGGGTTTTTTTTTCCTTTAAAGTTCCAATATGAATTTCTTATAATATTTTATTATTAAAATAATGGAGTTGTGCAAGTTTTACTTTAAAAACGTGCTGAAATATCTTATTGTCCAGATCATGATCAGTGTTTTATAAGATGCATTTCCTGTTCTTAGGTGCAAAGTTATATAAAGTCATAGATAATTATAGAAACATTAAATAATTCCTTGTGTCCTTAATTGCTTATTTTTGTCCCTGGGACCTACCAGAGAGTTATGCAGTTTTGAAATTTTAATATGACTCATGTGATTCCTTATATTTCTAAGAACTTTTGCTTTTCATGGACTGACACTGTGTTATTTTGTGCCTAGTGTTTTGTGACTCGTGGCTTTTTTATGTTTCTACTTGTATCAATATGCAGTTGTCAAATTTATTTTGTGTTCAAATCTTGCTTTTTTCTTTCATACTTTCCAAGTATAACTTGTCACTTTTATTTTTATTATATCTTATCTCATGTAAGCATCATTTCTTTAATTTGATTTTAATTTGAATAAATTTTGAAATCGTACCTGTCTTTAATATTAAAAAAGAAGCCTAGGAACTTTCTTGGTGATCCAGTGGTTAAGACTCTGCAGTTCCATTACAGGGGACATGGGTTCAATCCCAGGTCAGGGAACTAAGCCACATACTGTGACATATGGCCAAAAAATGTATTTAAAAATCATTTAAAAATAAAACTTTGAAAGCCTATGTAGCTATCTAAGGAACCCCTTCATTCTTATTCTGAAATCCTTATCGGGACCTATAGTGTCCTCACTTTGGACTTTGTCAGATCATATAGTTGTACCAAGAGAGATAGAACTCATTTATGTCTGGTGTTTCAGATGGGCTGGAAACACAGGAAATGATAGACCTCCTGGCTGTATTTCTGTAATGTCATCTTGTGGATTACCATTTAACATCTCCAAGGATCAAGTTTGATGAAGGTGGAGAAGCCCAGCATGGGCCGTGAACTCTATCACTTGCACCTGGTAGCAGCCATAGCACAGTATGGAGGAAGCTTCTTTCAAAAGAAGACTTTAATCTCCCTAATCTTAAACTTTCCCACCTAGACTCGTACAATGTCTGTCTACTCTTTATCTGCTTCAGTTACCTCCAAAACCCCTCATCAATCAATCCATGACCCTGTTTAATATTGTGCCATATTCCTTGGGAGTTCTTGCCCTGAGAGATTTTATAAAATACCTGAGACAAAAAGGCATGTAGAAATAACAATTAAGTGTCAAACTATTTAGTACTGATTATTAGAGGAAGAGGCTTCTTTGAAAAAGAGAGAGAGTCATTGGCAGTAATAGGCTGCCCTGGTGGCTCAGATGGAAAAGAATTGACCTGTGTTTGATCCCTGGGTCAGGAAGATCCCCTAGAGGGGAGAATGGCTACCCACTCCAGTATTCTGAAGATTTCCATGGACAGAGGAGCCTGGCATGCTACAGTCTGTGGGGTCGCAAAGAGTCGGACACAACTGAGTGACTAACACTTTCATTTCAGGTGGCCAAAATGTGTCAACAGCCAATCCTAGTTAGTCCCTGTTTAAAACATGATGGTACCATTGAGAGGGGAGAGCAGCCAGGATATGAAATAAGGAAGAGCTCTTTATAGGCTAGGCAGAATTAGCTCAAAGGGATGACTGATCCTCATGTGTGTACCCCACACTGTGGCTCCCAACTGCTTTTCCCCTGGGAACTTTCAGAGGCACCTGTTCAGTAGGTCTGGGTATGGATCCCAAGAATCTATTTTTGGAAGCTCTCCAGTGATTCATATGCATGGCCAAATTTAGAAAATATTACTTTAAATGAGCTCATCCTACACTCTGAAACTGTTTGTTCTGCTGCTGCTTGAATCTGTTAAGCATCCCTGAAGGTCTTAAAGTTCCCATTAGTGTTGCAAGGTTCTGATAAGGTACAAATGCCATGATTTCTCAGCGGTAGCATTTTCCAAGTCAGGATTAAAAAAAAAAAATCAGGCACTTTTTCATACCCTTGATGAATACTCTTATTCTTGTGCCAATTTTAATTGCTGTGTTCAGCAACACAATGGCCTGTAAATCATTAGTCATAACTGTAAACTATAAAACAACTGCAGCCAATCCTAGTTAGTCCCAGTTTAACACATTATGGTGCTATTGAGAGGTGAGAGCAGCCAGGATGAGAAATAATGGGGATGAATTAGGGAATGAATTTGGATACATTAACTGTGCAGAAGAAAGATTCAAAGACATGCTGCTGCTGCTAAGTCTCTTCAGTCGTGTCCAACTCTGTGCGACCCCCATAGATGGCTGCCCATCAGGCTCCACCGTCCCTGGGATTCTCCAGGCAAGAACACTGGAGTGGGTTGCCATTTCCTTCTCCAATGCATGAAAGTGAAAAGTGAAAGTGAAGTCACTCAGTTGCGTCCGACTCTTAGCAACCCCATGGACTGCAGCCTACCAGGCTCCTCCGTCCGTGGGATTTTCCAGGCAAGAGTACTGGAGTGGGGTGCCATTGCCTTCTCCGCAAAGACATGCTAGCCTTCTTCAAATAGCAGAGTTAGCATGTTGAAGAGGAAGTATACTTGCTCTATGTATGTAAGGAGTGGAACCAATGTGTGAGGATGTAAGGAGTGGAACCAATGTGTGAGGATGTAAGGCGTAGAACCAATGTGTGAGGTCTGTGGAAAAAAGGTCTTTGTTCAATATGAGGAAAAAATTAATAAACACACCTGGTAGGATAAAAGTTCCCAGCTCCAGAACTTCTCAAGTAATGCAAGCCTGGGATTTGTATTGTTGTTCGTATTTAATCACTCTGCCATGTCCACACAACTCTTTGCAACCACAAGGACTGTAACCGACCAGGCTCCTCTGTCCATGGGATTTCCCAGACAAGAACACTTGAGTGGGTTGCCGTTTCCTTTTGCAGGGGATCTTCCCAACCCAGGGATCGAACTCGCGTCTCCTGCATTGGCAGGTGGATTCTTTACCACTGAGCCACAGGGAAGCACATGGATTTTGTACTGTGTCCTTTAAAAAGTTCTTTCTATGCCCGAGTTACTCTGAGAGAGTCCCATGCTGAACTAATTATTAAAATGGCCACGCTTAGCAAGAGAAATTTTCCCCAGTGTCAGTGTTAGATTATTTGGTTGCCTAACAACCAGTAAATATCTATGATGCAGTGGAAAATCAATAGTTTGTGTGTCTGAATTGATTGTATAGTTCCTAACACCACACTTGGTTCATCTCATTGATGATAAGTACTCCCATTACAATTTGCTATGTATCAAAATGGCATAGAACTGCAACCTGCTCTGTTCTAATTTTTATCAAACATGAGCCAACTCCCCAACTTAACCATAATGTACACAATAGAAATAGATGTTGCATTCAGGTGGGAGTTGACAGGAGTGGTGAGAACAGAATAATTTAGGGATCTGTAAAACTGTTACATGAAGTCAAAGCTAGTAGTGTCTCTAGTGTGATGGTAGAAGTTTAATCATGAACTCTTCATCGTTGGAACTCTGTGGATTTTTAATAACTGACTAATGCCACCGTTTAAGGTATAGAATACATTTTAAATATTGATACATAACATGATTTAATTATTTAATCATAGCTTTCCATCCATCCAGTCTCCTAGGAAACCAACAAAATATATCTGGATAGTTTAAAAGTTTGATCTCGTTTATAAAGGGCTGCTTTACATTATAAGAACCCAAGAACTGTTATTTGTCAAACTTGCACATTAAACATCTGCCAAGATATCTTATTAGGTTTTCTGAGCAATAATGTCTCGGTACAAAATAAACCATGGAAGCTTGTCAGATTCTATCCATACTAAATAACTGAGATGCTCATTTTCCCTCCTTTGTTTGATCTCTCAAGCCCAAATCATAATTTTAAAAAGTGATTGATATGGATTAATTTCACTTTCTCCCTGAAAGATTCAGAATTGCTTTAGGTAACTTTTTATTAGCCAGTCCAGGACATTTTTACAACAATATAATTAATAGCATTTTTAATGAAAATGATGGCATATTAATTGGCAATTTTTGGATGACTGTGCTTCCTAATTACTTATTAACCTTTAAATCAGATATACACAAGGGAGAAGAGCAAGATTCATGTCTTTGAGTATCTGAAAGCTTTTTTTCAAGGTGCTTTTTATAAAAAGAATTCAAAAGAAGTGTTTTTTCCCCCAGAGGAAACTCAAAATTATATCAGGAGCTAAGTGTGGTATGACGCTTAAAAATACATTAATATGCTAGAGAAGTTTTCAGTGTATCTATTCGTGACACTTCAGTGAATCATCATTAATAGACGCGTGGTTTAATAAGACAGTAAAAACGATGCCATCAGTTTTCCTTTATCATTTAAATTTGGAGGTGGTTGCAAAAGGTGCTGGAAAGTGGAAAAATACTATTATTAGTTGAAATGGTCTATTTGAATATTTCCACATATATATATATATATATATATATATATATACTGAAGAATGAGGAAGACCAGACCTACAGAAGATTTCCCCAGGTCTTTTGCCCCAAACATCAAGCCTGACTTCATGAAGCCAAATTAGGCTTTTAGATAAGACGTGGTCTGAACTTATCTCATTGTCATTTAAACAGTAGGTCTATTGAAATAAACATAAACTAGATGAAGAGACAAGTAAGTGGACCTCGAAGTCAAGAGTCCCATTTCATCTAATATGATGGGAGAGATCATTTTTTCTGTAGACCTGCTTTCTTGGAGCTTCTGTCTGGCCTTCCTGTCTATCTAGCACTGTTCAGTGACTGCTGCTATTTGAAGGTCAAAGTTGCTTTTCACTTCTTCTGCAGATTCGTTTTGTACCTGTGCCTTACCTCTTGTTGACTTTTTTCCTGTTGACTTTTCTACACTCTCTGTCTCTGCCTTAATGCATTCATCAGATGTATTTGTGAAAGTCTACTCTTTGGCATGGAGGATCCAGCAGCAAAGATGCTCATAATACGTGCCAGGGTGTGTGCTCTGGAAGCACACTGGGCTAGCCAACTGAGACTGGAGGTTGGGAGAGATCAGACCTGACCAGGAGCATGGAGCTGGTGGTGGTGGGTGAGAAGGCAGAACACACCAACTCTGAATCTTCCTTCTCTAACTCAATGTTTCCTCACTCCTGCCCCCATCTGCCTGGTTTCATGTCTCCATCTTCCATGTCTCCCTATTGGATCCTTGTCTGCTTAAAGAGTAGACCCTATGAGAACCATCCATCAAGCCATAATGCAACAACAGAGAGTAAAACCACTACCCGAAGGCCCTGCTGCACGGAGAAGGCTGCAGGCTGAGAATTCTCCTTCAATGCCTTGCCTCCCAACTACAAAAGGTCTGGTGCAAATGAAGTTATAACTGGCTGGGCTTGCCATTCCCAAGAAGAGATAACTGCCAAAAAACAAGACGTAAAGACAAAATACTAGACTAGAGAAAGAGCAGCAATAAATACATACGGGCACTCAAAGTAAATAAATGGATAGAAAAATAAACCGAATGTTTCTTGAAAGGGAAAAGGCAGACTCATGAAAGAAAATAGTAACAATCATAGCTGTCATTTGCTGAGCGTACGCTATACATCGTTGACTGTACTAGCCACTTTCGATATATGTAATTCTTAAATTTACTATATGTAAATCTAGAAGGCAGATTCTTTTTTTCAATTAATTTATTTATTTTAATTGGAGGCTAATTACTTTACAATATTGTAGTGGTTTTTGCCATACATTGACATGAATCAGCCATGGGTGTACACGTGTCCCCCATCCTGATCCCCCCTCCCACCTCCCTCCCCACCCCATCCCTCTGGGTCTTCCCAGTGCACCAGCCCTGAGCACTTGTCTCATGCATCCAACCTGGACTGGTGATCTGTTTCACATATGGTAATATGCACGTTTCAGTGCTATTCTCTCAAATCATCCCACCCTTGCTAGAAGGCAGAGTCTTAAAGCAAGTCCTAGAATAGTCTTTTGCCAAAGTATGAGCTTAGTAACCATTAAATAAATGAATAGATCAGTATTTCTCTTTGCTTGGTGTCTGTCTCTCTCCCCTCCCCCACCTCCAGAAGGTAAGCTCCTTGAGAGCAGGAACCTCCTTTTGCCTTCTTCTTTACCCTAAGCTCCTAGAATGGAGGCTGGCATTTGGTAGTTACTCAATAAATATGCCTCTTCTAAAGCACGAGGAAACTCAGATTTAGCACGATTCTGTATTTTATGCAAAATCACACACCAAAATGGGACAATTTGGGACTTGCTTGCAAGTCAACCCATGCTTTTCTTCCCTCCATGTCACGCCAATCTGGCCTTTCCTCCTACACAGTTAACTCTCTAATTCTCTCAAGTCTGCTTATATCCCAGAGGTAGTTTTCTGTCTATAATTCACCAGGAAGGCCTTGTTGAAAGGACTGAGCACAATAGCATATATGGGTGAATATTTAGCATTATACCTGTTGCGGGCTTCCCTGGTGCTTCAGTCAGTGAAGAATCTGCCTACAATGCGGGAGACCTGGGTTCAGCCCCTGGGTTGGGAAGATCCCCTGGAGGAGGACATGGCAACCCACTCCAGTATTCTTGCCTGGAGAAGCCCCGTGGGCAGAGGAGCCTGGTGGGCTGCAGTCCATGGGGTCGCAAGCAGTAGGACATGACTGAGTGACTAAGCGCAGCACAGCACCACACTGCCTATTATAGTGGCAATAATCAATTTTCCTTAAAATAATTTTTGAGGGAAGAGAAATAAAGTTTTATTCCTTCTGCTTGTGCTGCAAAAGCCCTAGAGGAGAACAGCTCGCAGCTGGGCTTCAGCTATTGTGATCGTGCAGCTTAAGGTCCTCATCAGCACTTCTTTACGTTATTAAAATGCAAAGACAGATGCACTGAAGTTCATCCTCATAATTCCCTACAGTCATTGTGGTAACCTAGCATATAGCATGAGAGCAGAGTGAAGTGTGTGTGTAACTTGTCGTGGTGAACCCGACTGGTGTGGGACAAAGGCAGCAGGAAAGCAATGGGATGTTCAGACACGGGCTGGATCCCTGGGTCAGGAAGATTCCCAGGTCAGGAGGATCCCCTGGAGGAGGAAATGACAACCCACTCCAGTATTCTTGCCTGGAAAATCCCATGGACAGAGGAGCCTGGTGGACTATGGTGCGTGGGGTCCCAAAGAATCCCCAACATGACTGAAGGGACTTAGCACACACACAGCAGGAAAGCAATAAAATGTTAAAAATTATGGGATTAGGACTGACAACCACTGTGATGGTGGGAACAGTACAAGTGGCTCAGAATTTCACCAAGTGTGGTCACTGATGGGTTTTCTTGATAGCTTATCATACGAGATTCCAGCTACTTTCATCTTTGTTTGTTCTAGACATCTTTTTATTCTTTCTGTAATAATCTTTCTCCCATTTTTTTCCCCATTAGCTGGGCAAAATTGAAGATTGCCAGTACTGACAATGTTATAGAGAATTATGCACTCTCATATGCTATGGAAGTATAAATTTCATTTGGAAGTATAAATTTATATGGAATTATGGAATTTCATATGGAAGTATAAATTTCATATGCTATGGAAGTATAAATTAGCTTAGACTTTTAAGAGTACAACTTGGAAATATCAATTGTATTCTTAAATGTTCATAGCATTCAACTCAAGAATCCCATTTCTAGATTTATACTAGAGATATATTTATGTATGTGAACAGAGAAGCATGTTTAAGAGTATTCATGTTAGTAGTATTAATAATAGTGAAAAGTAAAAACAACCACAAAACTAGCCAATAGGGTAATCTAGGAAGGAAGCTGGTTAAACAGACTATGGATCTCTGCTGCTGCTGCTGCTAAGTCATTTCAGTCGTGTCTGACTCTGTGTGACCCCATAGATGGCAGCCCACCAGGCTCCTCCGTTCCTGGGATTCTCCAGGCAAGAATACTGGAGTGGGTTGCCATTTCCTTCTCCAGTGCATGCATGCGTGCTAAGTCGCCTCAGTCGTGTCTGACTCTGTGCGACCCTATGGATAGCAGCCCACTAGGCTCCTCCATTTACAGGATTCTCCAGGCAAGAATACTGGAGTGGGTTGCCATTTCTTTCTCCTACATCTGACATTTCAAAAATAAGGTGAAATTACTTTGTCTGTCATCAGTATCAAACACATACATATCTGAATTGGAAAAATCTCCAAAACATATTATTTAGTAGGAAAAAAGGCTATAACTGCAATATTTTATATGCTATTATCTAGTTGTACTTAAACTGCATTCCAAGAGATATATTTCTAAAAGTGCATATATAAGGCACCTATTATATATATAATATTATGTATTATATCACATGTTATATTTATATGTGATATTCATGTTATAATATGTAATATCTATACACAATATGTTATAGTGTTTTATAGACATATATATATATACACATGCTACAGCTGGGTTGCTTCAGTTAAGCTATAATAAGAGACCCAACAATCATGTGGCTTTTAACCACATGGCATAGACCAATGGACAAGAAACATTTCTCTCTCATACAGAATGTAATGAGTGTTCCACAGTCATCAGAGCTAGGAGTCCTTCCACGTCATGGCTCTGCCATTTTCAAGCCTTAGAGTCTTAGCATCTGCATAAGCAGGAATGGATCACTACAACATCCAAGTTTCAACCAGTCTTAAGGGAAGGGAGGAAATATGAAAGAAGCCTACATACTGTCTCAAGGATCCCAACTTGGAGGTAACACCCATTGCTTCCACTCACCATCTACTGGTGAAAACTTGGCCAGACATCTACCTCTTACAGCAAAGGAGGTTGGATGTGCAGCCCTGGCTAGAAGACCACACACAACCACAGATTATTACAGTGGAAGTAGGAGGAAATAGATTTTGGCCACCAGCTAGCTGTCGCCTCTACCATGTAGAGAGCATAATACAGATAGAAAACAAAGAGGAATGTGGAGTTTCGCTCTCAAGTGAGCATGGGGCAGCGTTTCAAGGGAAATGTCTGCTTTGTTGACATTCTTTGAATTGTTTAATGTGAGTAGAAGAGATTATGACTGCCTGGGAGCTGGGAACAAGGTCAGTTGGCTAATTTCCTGTCTAACCCTGAGTGGGTTATGGCTCCACGCAGCTCCCTTGACCTCTTGCCTGACCTCTCGTGTGCTAAGTCATTTCAGTCCTGTCCAACTCTGTGTGACCCTATGGAGTGTAGCCCACCAGGCTCCTCTGTCCTTGGGGTTTTCCAGGCAAGAATACTGGAGTGGGTTGCCATTTTCTTCTCCAGGGGATCTTCCCAACCCAGGGGTGGAACCCAGGTCTCTTATGTCTCTTTCATTTCAGGTGGGTTCTTTACCACTAGCGCCACCTGCCACTTTCAAAACTCTGGCCAACTTGCCTTTCTCTCCATCTTACGGTAACTTGACCCCACTGTCCCTCCATGTTAACCACCACTGAAATGCTTCCAAAATATGGATGTTCAACACCTACTGGATTATCATTTATTAAAAAGACAGGTCACCACTGACCTTCATCCTTGCACTGGGGTTTTCTCCTTTGCTCTGTAACTCTCACAGATATATTGAGCATTTTTAACAATACAGTAGAAAGTTGGAGTGATGAGACAGAATTTTCACTGACACTGGCCCTCCCCTTCCGGAAAGTCTGTCTAGCTGACTAAACAAGACATCAGTGTCTGGGCAGATGAGTACCAGTGGCAGTTGATGTGCCTGAGTTAGTGGTGCAGCCATTAAAGTAAGAAGGACTTCAGAATGATGACTGGGAAGGAAGTTTAAGTGACTATTCCTCAATGAGATGAGACTGGAATCAGGCCCCAGGCACATGTGATGTTTGTCTAGACATAAAACCATTCACATGTATTGGGCGAATAGAGTGAAAGTTTATTGACACCTACAACATGCTGTGTACAGTGCAGGCATTTTGCATTCATTGTTGCATTTATCCTACCTTAACGTTATATCATTAAGGTTCAGTTCAGTTCAGTCGCTCAGTCGTGTCTGACTCTTTGCGACCCCATGAATCGCAGCACTCCAGGCCTCCGTGTCCATCACCAACTCCCGGAGTTTACTCAAACTCATGCCCATTGAGTCGGTGATGCCATCCAGCCATCTCATCCTCTGTCGTCCCCTTCTCCTCCTGCCCCCAATCCCTGCCAGCATCAGGGTCTTTTCCAAATGAGTCAGCTCTTCACATGAGCTGAAACATGGAGTTTCAGCTTCATCATCTGTCCTTCCAATGAACACCCAGGACTGATCTCCTTTAGGATGGACTGGTTGGATCTCCTTGCATTCCATAGACACTCTAATTTTACAGATAAGAAAATTGAAGCAAAGAGTTGTTGTTGTTTGGTGGCTAAGTCCTGTCTGACTCTTTGTGACCCTGTGGACCATAGCCCACCAGGCTCCTCTGTCCATGGGATTCTCCAGGCAAGGATACTGGAGTGGGTTGCCACGCCCTTCTCCAAAGAGATCTTATATTAATGATTCAGGATCCTGGAGTTAGTAAGTGCAGGAGGTGGGATTTGGGTCTGGACACCTCTATTTTCTGGGTAGATCTAGGTCTTTCTATGGTTTCTAATTACCTCACTGTGTGAGCATTTCAGGCATTTCAGGAGGACAGTGTGTTAGTCACTCAAATGTGTCAGACTCTTCACCACCTCTTGGACTGTAGCCCGCCAGGCTCCTCTGTCCATGGGATTTCTCAGGCAAGAATACTGGAGTGAGTTGCCGTTTCCTTCTCCAGGAGATCTCCCTGATCCAGGGATTGAACCCTGTCTCCTGCATTTGCAGGCAGATTCTTTACCTTCTGATCCACCAGGGAGGCCCTCAGGAGGAAAAGCAGAGGCGATGGCCTGGAATGGGGCTGAGTGTGGTCTGTGGAGGTACCGGAGGGGCGCAGGCTGAGGGGCGTGATGTCAGCTCAGATGCTCTGGGGGCTGAAGTCACCCTGGGGTCTGAGCCCTCTGCCCAGTGGGGGAGGATCGAGTTACTTGTGGGAAGCACTGGATCTCGCTTCACTTGGCATCGAGTTCTCCCCCAGCCCGGGGAAGGAAGCTCTAAAAGTCAGCCCAGCATCACTGGCCAATTCAACAACTTCACCAGGTTAGAAAGGGGACTCCATTGGCAGAAAACACCCCCAGCCTGTGTGAGTTCGTCAACAGCAAACGGTGATGAGCTCTGTGTTGCTCCAGGTCACTTGTCCCTAGAAGTGAGGCTGGGCGGGGTCTTCCCGCCTCTTCAAGGACTCAAGGGTGCTAAGCTGCACCCGCTCCTCTCCGATTTCTTCTGTTGGACCTTCCCCAACTCTTCAGGAGGTGACTACAGTGCTGTGTTTTCTCAGAGGCCATGCCCTTGAGATGCTGCCAGATCTCTGCCGTGGTTCCTCAGCCCAGCCTCGACCTGTCTCTCCCAGGTACCACACCCATCTCCACTGGCTCCTTCCTCCCGACACCCCTCTCAGCTGGAAAGCCTAAGCAAAAGTCCCCTCTCTGGGCCATTCCCCCGTCTTTCATCCTCTCACCCAAGTCGTGTGTGTGTGTGTGAGTCACTCAGTCGTGTCCAACTCTGCAGCCTGCCAGGCCCCCCTGTCCCTGGGATTCTCCAGGCCAGAATACTGGAGTGGGTAGCCATGGACAACTCCTAAAGGTTGTTTAAAGAGCTTGCCTCCAGGCATACCTCTTTATTCTTGTCAGTCAAATGGGAGGAAAAGAATCTCTGAATTGGATAAGGCCAGGGGTCCTGTACTTCAGAGAGTCTGAATGCCCAACAGAGCAGTGCATTAGTTCAGGTCAGTTCAGTTGCTCAGTCGTGTCCGACTCTTTGCAACCCCATGGACTGCAGCACGCCAAGCCTCCCTGTCCATCACCAACTCCCGGAATTTACTCAAACTCATGTCCATTGAGTCGGTGATGCCATCCAGCCATCTCATCCTCTGTCATCCCCTTCTCCTCCTGCCTTCAATCTTTCCCATCATCAGGGTCTTTTCAAATGAGTCAGTTCTTTGGCATCAGATGGCCAAAGTATTCGAGCTTCAGCTTCAACATGAGTCCTTCCAATGAATATTCAGGACTGATTTCCTTTAGGATGAACTGGTTGGATCTCCTTGCAATCCAAGGGACTCTCAAGACTCTTCTCCAACACCACAGTTCAAAAGCATCAATTCTTTAGTGCTCAGCTTTCTTTATAGTCCAACTGTCACATCCATACATGACCACTGGAAAAACCACAGCTTTGACGAGACGGACCTCTGTTGGCAAAGTAATGATGGCAAGAATGAACGTCAACATTTTAGGAGCAGTGCATACTTTTTTCTAAATGTTAAACAGAGCATTTTGGTTGTGGGTTGAGATCAGGTGGGGACAGCTGTGGAGTTCCTTAAGCTGGAGATGAGAGAATAGGATAAAGTTAAAGTTTGTGATGTGTGATCAGGTGATAGCATGTAAGACTAATTTCAAGTGGAAAAGAGACTGTATTTTTATAAATTGGACAATAATTGCTTTCCAATCTTGTGTACAGTTTCTGCTGTAGAACAGAGTGAATCAGCTGTAAGTAGACATAGATCCCCTCCCTCTTGAGCCTCCCTCCCACCCTCCCCATCCCACTCTCCCCATCCCAACCCCTAGGTCATCACAGAGCACTGAGCTGAGCTTCCTGTGAGTACAGAGGATTTCTATATGTCCAGCACCGTCCCGAGCTCTTTAAAACCGCTATTTCACTTAATCCTCACTACCAACCCAGTTGATTTTTGCCCATTTCGTGGGTGTAGCAACCGAAGCTTCGAGAGTTTGGTTTTTCCCGTGGCCGGTATGTGGCAGAGCCGAGTCTGATGCTTAGAACTTTAGTCCAAATACAACAGGTGCAGAAATGTCACCAGAGCGAAGATGGGGTGCCCCCAGGAGGCTGGCGTGAGTCCTTAATTTCTCACGGCTGGGACTCTGTTGGCTTGAGGGATAGACTGGAAAGGAAGCTGGAGGGCATCACAGAACAGGCTGGCAGGCTGAGAGTAAACTCGGAATGAGGTCTGGGGAGAGGGGACCCTGAGTGAGCACCCTGAGTGCCTAGCACATGCAGGAGGTTATGTCAGCCAGCTCCACAATCGCTCTATGAAGGAGATCTTATTTCATCCCTCTTGTGGCTGAGGAGACGGGTTCAGAGGTTTGCGATAACAGCCCCCTGAGTGGCAGAGGAGGGATTTGAACCAGGACCTTTGGGATCACAGTCCTGCAACTCATTGCACTGTCTCAAATGTGCTTTCAAGCTGGAGGCCTGGGCTTGGGGGCAAAGGGCCAGACGACTCCCAGAAACAGGGAATTGTTGGGAAAAAGAACATGCGAGAGGGCGCAGGGTGACCAGGTTTGCTGCGGGTGAGGTGGCAGGAGTCTGCTGGGTTAGCATTGTCTTGAGCATCTGGAGACTGAAGCTGGTGAAGCCAATTAGGTGGCAGAAGTCACGTGGCTGATGCCAGCTCCTCAAGCTGGAAGCCGAGTGAGAAGAGGAGGGGCCAGGAGAGACCCTGAGAGTGAGTGTTAGTCCCTCAGTTGTGTCCAACCCCATGGACGGTAGCCCGCCAGGCTCCCCTGTGCATGGGATTCTCCAGGCAAGAATACTGGAGTGGGTTGCCATTTCCTTCTCCAGAGGATCTTCCCGAACCTGGGATCGAACCCAAGTCTCCAGCATCGCAGGCAGATTCTTTACCGCCTGAACCACTAAGGAAGCCCAGAAGAGACCCTAGGCATCACCAAAAGAGGTGGAAAAGGGACAGTTGGCAGGGGAAGGAAAATAAAAGAGTGCTGTGGTCAGGGACTCAGCATGGAGGACGTGCAGAGAAAGTTCCAGTCCAAGGGCACCACAGCCAGCCAGCCCACCCTAACCTGCCCAGGCTGCTGCCAGGATATTTTGAATCACGTCAGATTTATTAAGAATATATTAAATGCCATTAGATCCCGTAACCGCAAAGGACGATGAGGTATTTACTCTCTCAGGCACCACTGCTTTGGGTGGCAAAGCGCCCTGTTTGTACAGTGGCTCCATCTAACCGGTTCTTGTTTTCTGATAAAGTATTTGCTGAACACTTGCCTTACATAAACAGGTAGAAAAATAATAATAGTGTATACTCCCTCGGAACGTTATAGGAACGGCTAGGCTCCCACTTAATGAGGTTTGGAAACGACATAGCAATTTCGATGTCCTGTCAAGCTTGTGAAATTGCGATTCTACCAGGATTTTACATCGAGCCAGAACCAGCACGTCCCAGGGTATAAATTAGACATAATTGGATATGCACCGATTCTTTCAGGTCACTGGGATAGAATTTAATGCTATAATTGAATAAATGATACTGTTGTGACCTGAAAAGCCCTCTCCCAAAACTTCTAGCCCACTCTCTGGAATCAGCTGAGGAAGCTGGATCCACTGTGTGACTTTATCTGTGTTTTAAAAACCTAGCCCCACATCTGAAGAATGGCTTCAATTCAGACAACTATTACATTTTCAACTGCCGTGCTGTCGCTTCAGACTCTGTGCAACCCTATGGACTGTAGCCTGTCAGGCTCCTCTGTCCATGGGATTCTCCAAGCAAGAATACTGGAGTGGGTTGCCATGCCCTCCTCCCGGGATCCTCTCGACTCAGGGATTGAATGCACTTCTCGCATTGGCAGGCTGGTTCTTTACAACTAGTGCCACCTGGGAAACCCATGTTTTCAATTGAGGAGGCAGGAGTTTGCATTTCTGAAAAGTTCTCTGGGACTTCTTAGGCAGTCCAGTGGTTAAGACTTTGTGCTTCCACTGCCGGGGTCACAAGTTCAATCCCTACTTGGGGAACTAAGATCCCACATGCTGCGCTGTGAGGCCAAAATAAAATAATAATTTTTTTTTAAAGTGAAAAAGTTCTCTGATTAGTTCTGTTGGAAAGTCATATTTAGAAAACGCTGCTCTGTTACTCAGAGAGGAAAGGTTTGTCACATATTTTATTTGCCTAATCTATGTAGCGGTTGACCTAGGATGCTAAGTAGAGAGGTGTTTATTTGCTCATTGCCTGTACCAACTGTGATTTTAAATTTATATTAAAAAACTGTACATACCATTTTATATAGGTCCAAACATATAAACGTATATAACATATGGGCTTCCCTGGTGGCTCAGATGGTAAAGATTCTGCTTGCAATGTAGGAAACCCAGGTTCGATCCCTGGATTGGGAAGATCCCCTAGAGAAGGAAAAGGCAACCTACTCCAGTATTGGAAAATCCCATGACAGAGGAGGCTATCAGGCTACAGTACATGAGTTTCCAAAGAGTCAGACACAACTGAGCGACTAACAAACATATAAAAACAGATGTACTTTTAAGTTTTTTTTCTTGTTCTGTGGCTTCCAATTTCTGCATTTAACACTCTTTGATTGATCTTAAACTTTTTTTTTTTTTCTTTTGGCCACACCTTGTGGCATGCAGAACTTCCCAGACCAGGGATCGAACCTGAGACCCCTGCAGAGGAAGCAGGGAGTCTTAACCACTGCACCACAAGGAAAGCACCATGCTGTTTAATTTTGAATTTAATAATATTTGCTATTGTCCTTTATGTTATCCAAATTCTCAAATATACTCTGACGTGGAGCAGGAGTGTCATAAGCTGACAAGTGATGGATTTTGTATCAGAGTAGACCTCTGGGACTTCCCTGGTGGTCCACTGGTTAAGGATCCACCTGTCAATGCAGGACATGTCGGTTCAATCCCTGGCCCAGGAACTAGGATCCTACATACTGTGGGACAACTAAGCCCATGAGCCACAGCAAAGACCCAGCACAGCCAAAACAAACCAACAAAGTAGAAGAGCTCTGAAGACATGGTTTTGGATCCCAGAGCTCCACTGAGAAGCTAGATGACCTTAAGCAAATTATTTGCAAAATAGCAATGATAATGGCAGCGTCTAGTCTACGCAGCTCATGGAATTTTCATAAAAATCAACTGGTGTGATAAAAGTGGCAGTGCCTTTTAAACTATTAAATGGTTACAAATATGACATGTTACCATATAGAATTAAAATAACAACTCCTCTATTGTTACCTCCAGGACAGTCCCCAAGGAGAGGAAAAGTGAGAGGGATTTCAGCTGTGATAGTTTAGAGAAGCTCTGTTTGATTTTTCTGTCTGATTTATATATTGGTTTTCTACAGAAGACTTCATTGGAAATCTGCTGCTTAAAAAGGAGGGGTTGAAAGTCACTGTTCTGTGGTCTGTTGGGCTTTCTGCCCATATTCTTCCTTCTTTAATTGTGAGCCTACCCTTAAGCAAGTAACTGATTATTATCACCTTCACAGACATTTTTGAAAGGTAAAATTCCAGTTAGGTTTCTTCCTTGACTTCTTCTCAGTAGTTTTGTTTAAATTCTTGAATTGAGTTGAATGGTTAAATTCGGGTTTTTAGATGAATTACTATTATTCCCAAATTTTGTTTCTACCGTCCCTGTGCATAATTACAAAATTACTATAATAGGAGAACTCCTTCTTAACTAATTACAGTCTACTACTTGGAAATAAGAGTGAATTCGGAGGCTTAACCAGGTATGAGGCAACGTGAGCAAATCAGAAAACTGATCAGTCCCCAGGGCTCAGTTGATATTTGGTGGATATAATTTTAGGTTAACCCGAGAATTCAGCGGTAAAGAATTCTGCCAGTGCAGGAGACCACCCTGAGGAGGAGATGGCACCCCACTCCAGTATTCTTGTCTGGAGAATCCCATGGACAGAGGAGCCTGGCGGGCTGCAGTCCGTGGTTTTGCTAAGAGTCAGATATGTTAGTGACTCATGAATCATAACCTCTTAGAAGCCTAAATCAGTACCTCAGAAATCCCAAATCATGTATTTTCAGGCTTTCTATATATTTTTATCAGATTCTTATGGTGGATGTCTCAGGAAAAGTTCAAGACATTTGACAGGAAGTTACTCCAAAGTAATTAACCTTTCTAAGAGGAACCGAACAAGCCAGAATGAGGAGAAGGGACAGAAAAGGAATAGAACAAATGCATTCACACACATACATACACTGGTTAAGGGAAAACAAACCAAAACCAAAACAGGATTCCAGTGGGACTTTCTCTCCCCCGAGCGTGGAGGGCATTGCCCGTACCCTACGTGGGCAGCTTCCACTGCTAGTCTGCACGTGGTCCCTTTTGTCACTGTATACAGAAGAAGGTGGGAAAAGAGAGATTTTTCCATGACATTAAACATCGTTTATCTCCTCTTTCCCCAGCATTTCTGACCTACTAATCTGCTAGGATGTTTCAGATGAAAGAATCGTCCAACTTGACTTCTCACCACTTCCCAACCCTTGTTCACTGCATTGCAATCTGATTTGTGTTCCCAAAGCTCCACCAAAGTTGGTTATTGATCACCAATAACTATAGAATTGCCATATTCAGTGATCACTTTTGCAACTCTTTTAAAAAGAATTTTTTTATTAAATATTTTTATTTATTTATTCATTTTAACTGTGCCGGGTCTGAGTTGTGGCACACAGGATCTTCAAGCTTCTTTGTGGCATGCAAACTCTTAGTTGTGGCAATGTGGGAATCTAGTTCCCTGACCAGGGATTCAACCTGGGCCCCCTGCATTGGGAACTCGGAGTCTTAGCCCACTGGACCAGCAAGGAAGTCCCACTTTTCAACTTTTGATTTTACCTGGCCTCTCCTTAGTACGTGACATTGCCATGCACTCTACTTTCTCTCCCAGTACCACTCCCTTCTTCCATTTCCCGAAGACCCATATTTGTGGACTCTTTGATTCCCATCGGAGACCATACTGATGATGGTCTCTTCCTGTCAGCTCTGTAACTTCAGTGACACATATTATATTACACTGTGATGATTTGTTGACACTATTGAGAGGCTGGCCCTAGGCCACCAGTGTGACTGCCTTGGCACATAAATTGGAAACACGTCCTTGATGATCCTTATTTAACTTGTTCCCTCTGAACAAGGAACAAAACAGCAAATGCTTCTAGAAAAACCTGAAGGGATTCCCAGCACCAGAAAGGAAGGGGGAAAAAATAAATGTCCTACTTAGTAGCTCATTTTCCACATTGAAAAGGAAAAAAAAAAAAAACACATACATGGGAAGTAGAGAGCCTTTGGACATTGGTCTCCTGGGGCTCAGTGGAGTCTGATGTCGGTTGCCAAGCAACAAGAACAAGGATCAAGGACTTTGAGTTCTCGGCAAGGTGGGAAACATATTTGGATGGATTCTCAACAGGATGTCTGGAATTTGTAGGGAGGCTCAGCCTTGGTTAGCTCCTCAGCGTTCATGAGGTCCTCCAGCATGCCTAGTCCTTCATATGCTTGATTCTTGTTCTCAACATAACATCTTACTCATTTATTTTGCTATGCATGCTCCTTTTATCTCCCTAGTTAAATTGAAAAACTCTTTTGAGGGATAGAAAGGAAACCTAAATCCTATGGTCTCACCTTCCGGCATCTAGTGTGAACTATCTTCTATAAAACTATATTGGGTGATTATTCAACCTACCATCCTAGTTGGTTGTCAAAGATCCTTCTTTCATTTTTCTTAGTGGACACAAGTTTACTGACACTTGTAGAGGCGAGCTTTGCCTGTCAACTTTTAACTTCCATTGATTTTTCCATGGAGTGTGCCAAAACCTTAAATTGATTCCAGTTGCTCAAAAAAGATGTATATTTTTCTTCTACACGTTTTAAGGAAAAAAACATTTGAGTGTGTTTTCCCTAGACTAAACCAAAATCAGATAGTTTTTCCAGGAACGTATGAATGAACAACAAAGTGGTTACTTTGGAAGCAGACATGCCGTTATATAGGATTTCAGGAGAACTCAAGTAATTCCATATTTCACATGACTCCAGGTAAAAGAAAAAAAAAAAAAACTTAGCTGGCAGCAGGAAAGGGGAAAATAAATCCTAAAGCTCTTTTGTGCAGATTTGTGGTGCAGAAACTGAAAAAATTTGATTCAAAAGAAATACGGCAAATTATATTAGGGCATATGAATTGCCTTTAGACAAAAGAATATTCATGGAGTTTTGCTGTTTAAAGATAAAACAGCTCTCTTTCTCGATCACAGACTCACCACATCTTGGATCTGTAAAGGACTTTGGGGAATTAAATTATTTTCCACACAGTGCCAAGGCAGTGACTCCTTGAGGGCAAGGATCACGTTTTCTGCTTCCTCTTCAAAAATGTCCACAGTGCTGAGTCAAGAGCTGTGCGCTCCGTTCCCTTAAATAACAGGCGATGATGTGGGTACTGCTGAATCACAGCTGTGGGGGGTGAAGAGAACAGTCTCATCTTTGCTTTCTGGATTCGTCTTTCTCTTTGACAATGGCCCATTTTGAGCCACAGAGCTATTATAATAATAGGGATCACGTCTCTGGGATTTTTGCCTGTGCCACTCATTCAGATGTCATTCGAAGAGCTAGCCTGGTGCTTTTGTTGCCTGGTGGGCCATGACCTGGTGGGCCCTAACAGCCTGCAGGCCCGCACTTCACAGAGAACCTAGCCCATGGACCTGTCCATTCAGAAACTGTTGCTCGGGTCTTACCTTTGGATCACCGCGGCGCTGACACTGACAATGACTCCACACCAGTACTCCTCTCAGAGTTGTCTAGGAAGCCGCGGCAGCTGTCACGCAGGGTAATTAACACATCCCTCTACAATTATGCATGCTGGTAGAAGAATTTCAAACATTTGGCCACATAACAAATCCATCCCCTCTGTTAGAGAAAGGTCATTGCTCTGGCCATCTGGATATTTACTTTTCTTTAGAAATGAACTTCATGGAATTTTCTCTTGGGAGGGCAAAATGATGAGGACGAATGGGAATTTCCTAGTAAAAATAATCTCGCATTCAACACTGGCCATGCCCACATACTGGCAATCTTAGATTTTACATCCGACCCTTACTTATCCCGCTATTAGCATGCACCATGCTTTAGTCTGCACGCTGCTACGGAAGAGCTGTCTTTGATGACCTTGACATGTTACTATTGGTCTCTGTAGCATAGTACATATCTCTTTTACCATCCACGTGTACCAGCAACCACTTTGGGGAAAGTTGAGAAAGAAAAGACACTGGGAGGAATGCAAGGATAGATAAAGTCCTGCCATTAAGAGAGATACGGGTTAGCAGGAGGGAACACACAAGTGACTGTAATAACAAGGGTCCTAATCCTTAACTGCCAGAAAGATACATGAAATGAATCCCTGCAGGAGTAGAAGACATGTCTGAGGGGGGGCTCATTGGAAAAGATCCTGACGCTGGGAAGGATTGAAGGCAAAAGGAGAAGGGGGCAGCAGCGGATGAGATGGTTAGATAGCATCACTGACTCAGTGGACATGAATCTGAGCAAACTCTGGGAGATAGTGGAGGACAGAGGAGCCTGGTATGCTGCAGTCCATGAGGCTGTAGAGTTGGACACGACTTAGCGACTGAACAACAACAATAAGTAGGCTCAGTGGAGAAGAGGGCACCTGAGATGGGCCCGGGAGGTGGGGGGAAGAGGGCTTTTGAGGCAGAAATAACTGCAGGAGCGAGTTTAGAGGGAGGAGAGAGTGGAGTATTTGGAATCTGAGGGTCCTGCTAGTTGGACTGCTTCGTAGAGGAATATGGGCCATGTCAGGAGATGAAATAACAATGATATGTCCAAATGGGGTCCAAGGAGAGGTGGAACACCACAGTGAGGAATTCAGAATTAATTTGGCACATCAGGACCATGAAGGATTTTGAGCACAGAGACGAAAACTTAGAAAGATGACCTTTGCGAATGTTCCAGGTTGAATTGCATCCTCGCTCTACTGCCTCTACCCCGTCCCACCTCCCACCTCTGCCCAAGTCCTGTGTTGATGTCCAACCCCGCCTTGTCTCTGAATGTGGCCTTGTTTAGAGAGAGGGTCGTTATAGCTGTGATCTGGCGAAAGCAAGGTCATTGTTGTTCAGTTGCCAAGTCATGTCTGATTCTTTGGACTTCAGCACGCCAGGCCTCCCTGTCCCTTACCGTCTCCCAGAGTTTGCCCACATTCATGTCCATTGAATCAGTGAAACCATCAAACTATCTTATTCTTTGTCACCGTCTTCTTCATTAGGTCATTAGGGTGGGGCTCTAATCCAATACAACTAGTGTTCTTATTGAAAGGGGAAATTTGGACACAGAAATGTACCTACAGGGAAGTCAGTGCAAGAGACATAGGGAGAAGATGCCATCTACAAACCAAGGAGGGAGGCCTGAAACAGATCCTCCCCGTGAACCTTTTGGAGGAGCATGGCCCTGCTGATACCTTGGCTTCGGACTTCTGGCCTCTGGAACTGAGACAATCAATGTCTGTGGTGTGAGCTTCCCCAACAGCACTTTGTTAACGCAGCGCCTAGCAAACTGGGCTTCCCTCGTAGCTCAGTTGGTAAAGAATCCACCTGTGATGCAGGAGACCCCAGTTTGATTCCTGGGTCGGGAAGATCTGCTGGAGAAGGGAAAGGTTACCCACTCCAATCTTCTTGGGCTTCCCTGTGGCTCAGCTGGTAAAGAATCTGCCTGCAACTGGGGAGACCTGGGTTCAATCCCTGGGTTGGGAAGATCCCCTGGAGAAGGGAAAGGCTACCCACTCCAGTATTCTGGCCTGGAGAATTCCATGGGCAAAGAGTCAGACATGACTGAGCGACTTTCACTTTCAGCAAACTAGCATGGCGACAGTGGGTGCGATGGGCTGGAGCGGGCAGAATCTGGGCTCTCGGAATGAAATACATGTGCCTCATAGGGCCTGGTGGCATGGGAACTGGTGGCAGAAGGAAGAGAGAGCAATGGAAAATGTCATGGAGAGAGATGCTCTTGACTGAGCCCCTGGCAGGAATGTCACGGTGTAAGCTACGGCCAATAGGCGGCTCCTCGCGCTTTTTCAAGGGTTCACATTGAGCAGGAGAAGGCTTGGGTTCCAATTAGTTCTGGCTTCAGCACCAGTGACCTCTGTGACCCCAGACCAGTTATGTTCTCTCTCTAGCCCAGGGTCTCTACTGTAAAAGGAGGGGATCACACTAGATCATCTCACAGATTCCAGATCCCAAGAATTTGTATTTTGTGATGCTAATTACACAAAGTTTTATGTTCAGATACAATAAAGACACATTTGTGTGTATATGTGAGTGAGCTTTATAACCAACCTGTTTCTACAAGGAACTGGAGGAATCTTTCAGAATTCAGCGTCATTGTTTTTAAAAGGGGCAACAAAATAGAATATCGATTCAGAGGAAACGATCACAGGTCACCTGAGATGAACTCATGACTGGATTTGGACTTAAGCTCCAAGTTTCCTGGCAGTTGAGGCAACAAGAAAAAACATCTGCTCGTCGTCTGATAAAAATCAGTGTAATGTGATTAGTTCTTGAGGAAAAGATCTAGATGATGCTGAGTGCTCAGTTATGATTACACTTTTAAATACTGCTGATTCAAGATACATTAAGCCTTGCAAAAATCCATACTCTTTAATCCAATAATTTCACTTAACCTGAAGAAATAAAAACCGGGCAAAGAGGATGACTGTGTGAAAATGCTTGTCACAACATTACTTATGAAAGTGCAAGACTGTAAGGAATCAAAATGAGAGAAATAGTTAATTTAATCGTACCTCCTTTCAGGGTATTATAATGCAGGCACCGAAAACAAGACTCCCCAGCAGCAGAAAGGAACAAGCATGCTGATGACAGGCTCAGTGAGAACAATCAGGAGATGAAATTATTTGTTCACCAAGCTTATAACTGTATTACAATATGGAAAACATCAAAAAGTAGTCCTCAAATGGCAACAATTGTGATAGAATGGTGCTCTTAATAGTTATCCCCCCCCACCACCATTTCCCAAATTTTTAATAATGTTTACAACTAAATTTAGAAGAACAAGCCAACTCACTAACTTAAGCTTTGCTTTCTAGATGTTCTATAAGGGATTTTAGTTTTTTAGTTCAAAAGAAAGGAAAAGTTTTCAGAAATGCAAAAATAGCCAACTGAAATTGTCTTGCTTGCAAAAAGCTGCTAATCGATTTCTTGAAATATCTTTTGTTTTTTTAGAAATGATTTTTTTTAACAGGTGTGGCTGTTAAAGGTCACACAGAAGCTCTCCTTGTTGGTTTCTGAGGTTACTGGAAAGCTGGTAGAATTAAGCACGTGCTGAGATGCTGGTAGGGAGCGAGTGATGGATTAAAATCTAACAATCCTCCACCTGTAGCACCTTCTAGGCCCCCACACCTTGGTGAAGTCCCTTCCAGTGAGTTCCCAGGCACCAATATTACGTATTTTGCATAGCCTGCCCCATTATTCATTACAAATCATTCTTCTCTGTGCTAGTCTTGATCTTGTTGTTATTTCCTCAAAATAAGGAAAGGAGCTTCTACCTGGTACCGATTCGAATGAAAACAACTAACTATGATCAAAAACTAGTTCTTAGTGTTGAATTGAAACCCTGAGAAGTTTTAAATTTTCAAAACCCTATGGTATGTGAAAACAATCTAGAAATGAGTCATCGCCGGCGATAACCTGAAAAATTGATTCACAGAAGAAAATATAGGTGTATGTCACCCAACAGTCCAGCCTTTGTTGAAGCACTTCCAAACATAGAAGGAAAAAAAAAAAAAAAGCAATCAAATGTAGTAAATCACATTAATAGAATGAAGAGGGAAAAAATGCATTACTTCAGCTGATGCAAAAAAGCATTTGATAAAGTCCAACACCCTCTCATGATAAGTAAGTTTTTCTTCTCCTTGCAACACTCCTCCCACACTTTAAGTCTCTTTTCTAGGTTCTTTTCCTAATTTATGTTTTTCTCACTAGTTTCTGTCTGCAGTTTTCTTTCACTCGAGCAGATCATTTCACACTGAAGTTTAAATGATTTTAAGGTTATTCTCATTGTAAAAGGCCTGGGCCAGAAAGAACAGGAAATACCTCCAAGAAATGAGTCTGTAGTAACAAGGCTTAGAGATTCAGAAGGCCCACGGAGGCTTGTTTGCATTGGTCTTGTTCACTCTTAACACTACTGAGTTAAGAACCAAAATGTCAGTAGCCTGCAATTTACATTCATTTATTACTTATCATTTACTACTTCTACGTTTTTGAAGAATTAAAATTCCTTTGTTAACACTGAAAAATTTTATCTGAGCCTCTGGGCTCAAAATGTTTCTATTATCTAATGAGGGAGAACACACCTTACAAAAGTTACTATGAACTCAATGAACTATTGTATGTTTCAATCTGTATTTTATTGCTGACAACAGCACTGTATGACCTTGGAGACTGTAATACCATATTTACAAGCCACTGTTCACGTGTTCTACAGGCAGTGTTTGGTAACACATGCATCCATGTCCCCCGGCCCAAACTCCTCCCACTCCCCAGGGGAGCACCAATGCTCTCCAGAGAGAGGCACAGGTAATTTCAGAGTAAAGTTTGTTTCAGAAAATTCTTAGAAGGAATTGCATGTATATATGCCAAAAAGAAGTAAATTCTCCCATACCTCAGGCTCCCAGTGGTGCATTCGAAGTTCTAAAGCTCCAACGACTCTTAGCATCCTGACATTTGCTAGGGTAAAGGAAGGTCCAATGTGTTCACTTTAAATCCCCAAAATAGAAACTTAGCTGTCAATTTGATTATTCTGAGGCCGATTTTCCCTGCTTTCCTTCTTTTCCATTCATCTAGGTGCACTCCTGCCCTCTCACCACAGGTTATTAGGTCCGGCGCCCTCACAGAAAGCAAAGCAGGAGAATCTCGGCCAGCGTCCTCTTTGTGAGATACTCCTCAAAGTAAAAATTTTTTAAATCTGATTGAGCAGTGGCTGCAATACTTTGGCCACCTGATGCAAAGAGCCGACTCATTAGAAAAGACCCTGACGCTCGGAAGGATTGAGGGCAGGAGGAGAGGGGGGAGACAGAGGATGAGATGGTTGGATGGCATCATCAAACTCAATGGATACGAGTTTGAACAAACACCGGGAGATGGTGAAGGGCAGGGAAACCTGGCGTGTTGCAGTCCATGGGGTTGCAAAGGGTCGGACATGACTGAGAGTCTGGACAACAACAATTGACCAGTAGGGTGAAACTGGGGAAATAAGACAAGGATTCCTTTATATTGTCAGGTGTAAGTCTGACCAGGACTTTGCCAGGCTCTGTCCTGAAGACCCTTCTCCCTTTGCTGTTCTTCTTTGAGGTGCATCTGAAGTTGCTGGTGGATGGTTTTATCCCCTCAGCACAGCTCCAGGAGACAGGAGACCGCCTGATCCACTCCCAGCTGTCTGGATTTTAAGACTGAGAGGGAGGGTGCAGAGATTGCCACCCATCTCCTTTCGAGGAACAGAGTCGGAAAGGTTCAGGGGCTGGCATGCCGCAAAGAGGGTCTCCACCCCCCCACCCAACACACACACCCCCTCAGCCCTATGGTACTTTCGCCTTCCTCCTTCTCCCAGCCTCTGGCCTGCTCCCTGGTCACAAGGGCAGTGCTAAATGGAGCTCTGTATGAGATCAGCAGTATTTAGCGATTGGAAGTCTGACATAATGCACTTTCTCATAATTTATTAAAGTTGCTAATACATTTGAAAAATCTGTGAAGAACATGGAAAACCTCTGGGTAATATCGTCCAGTGCATTAACCCTCCATTGATTCTGCACCTCAGTCAGAGTAAGAGCCAAAGCCCCGCTGAGGCGCCTGGTCCCCCGGCTCTGGTCACCTCGCCCTCCCCACCTGTCCCGTCTCAGGGACGGCTCTTCCGGCGGCGCTCTCTGCTCCAGCCACACTGCCTCGGTTGCCGTTCTAGAATACTCTGGCGCACTTCCGCCTGTGGGCCGCTGCACTTCCTGTCTCCTCTTCCCAGAGTCCGCCAGGCTTCTTCCCCTGCCTCTGTCAGGCCTCAGCTGGCCTCTGCTTGCTGAGACTTCCTTCCGTCCCTCTTAATAAAAACTGCCGAGTTCCGCAGCCACGCACTTCCTGTCTTCCTTAGACTGATTTTTCTCCATGGCACTTAACCCCATCACACTCACTGTATATGGTATTGGCCAAAAAGTTCTTTTGCGTTTTAAGTTTTTGGCCTGCCCAATGTTTTACTCCTCTGTCTTCTTTAGTGCCTGTCTTCCCCCCCATTAAACGTAAGCTCCATGAGGGTAGGAACTTTTGCCTGTTTTTTTTTCCTTATTCTCTATCCAGTGCTGAGAACAGAGGAAAGTAAAAGTTGCTCAGTCCTGTCCAACTCTTTGCGACCCCATGGACTATGCAGTCCATGGAATTCTCCAGGCCAGAATACTGGAGTGGGCAGCCATTCCCTTCTCCAGGGGATCTTCCCAACCCAGGGATTGAACCCAGGTCTCCCACACTGCAGGCGGATTCTTTGCCAGCTGAGCCACAAGGGAAGCGCGAGAACAGAGGAGATGCTCATGAAATACACAGTGAGTGAATGAATGTCTGGAAATGGTAGTGAATTCTGTCTAGGAACGTGACACACACATTAGTCTGAAACTATAGATTGATATGGGCTTCCTCTGTGGCGCTAGTGGTAAAGAATCCCGCCTGCCAATGCAGGAGACCTAAGAGATGCGAGTTTGATTCCTGGGTCACAAAGATCCCATGGAAGAGGGCATGGCAACGACTCCAGTGTTCTTGCCTAGACAGTCGCATAGACAGAGGGGTTGCAAAGAGTGGGACACAGCTGAAGTAACTCAGCACCACGCGTACATAGATTGATGTATGCATAACCCATGTATCTCCTGGACATCCAGGTGCCTCACCTGCAGATTTTGCAGGCTTGTGCGTTCCCCAAACATGGGGGTCCCTGAGGCTGTTAGCGCTGCCTCCTTCTGCCCTAAGACCTGGAGATATGCTGGCAGCAGCCGACTTGAGTTGCTCCCCTCAATTATTAATGTATTAAAATTCAACTATATTTTTTTAAATGTATTCAATCACTTTAATTGGATTTGTAAGAATGCATGATTTATGAAACACTACATGGATCCTTTCAGCTACTATTACAATCAAATATTATTCATTACTACAGTTTCTTCTCTTTCTTCTCTTCATGTGTCTAGAGTTTCTTAAAGTTAGAAGCAATTTATTTTTCATCTTTTGTATCCACTTGGGCCTAATACAGTACCGCGCATAGCATAGGAATTAATCGTTTATCTTCTCAGAGCATAGGGAGTTTTGGCAGAGCCAGGTTTGGATTGGTTCAAACTTTGGATCTTCCCCTTACTCGCTGTGTGGCCTTGGAAAGGTTACTTAACTTCTCTGAGCCTTGGTTTCCACATCTGAAAAATGGGAATTAAAAATAAGATTTTCCCCCAGCGGCTTATAATAAACACTAACAGGATGTTCCTGTGAAGCACTTAGCACCATGCCTGGTGCATTGTGAACATTCAGTAGATGTCACTTGTGTAAGTAGACGAACATGTGAACATGTGAACATGTGAAAGAAGCACAGTGATTAAGCACAGTGGCTCAGGAATCATATTGTTTAAATCCTGTTTCTTCCTCTGGCTCCTTTTATGACCTGGGACAAGACGGTTAACCTTACCAGGTCTCAGTTCTCTCATGCATCAGATGGAGATATTAATAGTACCTCCCTTTCTGATAGGTTTGCCTGAGACAGTGCTGGTGTAACCCTTAGCACAGTACTTGCATGAATTTAATAATAAGTAGTCAATAATAACAATAATATCAGTATTTACTTGTACTCAATAAATGCTACCAAGTACTGCTACCCTATATATAGTTGTCTTAAAAAAAAAAATACTGGACTCTAATAATGGATGGATTCAGTTTACAAATAAACCTGACCAGCAATTGCTGCACTGTGACGAGCTTAAGTGTCTAACCAATAGTCGTGTATGAATGTGAGAGTTGGACCATTCATTAAGAAGACTGAGTGCTGAAGAATTGAGGCTTTTGAATGTGGTGCTGGAGAAGATTCTTAAGAGTCCATTGGACAGTAAGGGATCAATCCAGTCAATCCTAAAGGAAATCATCCCTGAATATTCATTCGAAGAGCTGATGCTGAAGCTTTGGCCACCTGATGCAGAGAGCTGACTCATTAGAAAAGACTCCGATGCCGGGAGTGATTGAGGGCAGGAGGAGAAGGGGGTGACAGAGGATGAGATGGTTGGATGGCATCACTGACTCAATGGACATGAGTTTGAGCAAACTCTGGAGATAGTGAAGCAGAAGGAAGCCTGGCGTGCTGCAGTCCACGGGGTGGCAAAGTGCTGGACACAACTGAGCGACTGAACAACAGCAAAGTGTCCAACCAGCTCAAGAACCCACAAACAGGGAGCGCTGGGGTTTGCTGAGGGACAACACTCACAGTCTTAAGGAGGAGAGGGAGCAATGTCATATTTCAGCGTTTGGCTGGATGATCTGATCAGAGGGCCTCCAGAGTCTGGGGTTAGTTCTGCCCCCTGGACCAAAGAGATGCTGACTGTGAGCCCCAGGGCGCAGTCTGCCCTCCTCGGTACATCCTGGGGAAATATTTAGCAGCAGGACATCTGAGAAAAATGGGCAGACTGTTCAATGAGGGTGGGTGACAGAGAGGACAAGTCCAGGTTGTTGACTCTTGGTGGGTCTGTAGGTGGGCAGCAGCTGTCCCCCAGTGGGGCAGAGCTGGGCAGACCTTGTCCCTGCACCCCGTCCTCTTCCAAAATCGCCTGGTGCGTCAAAGTGCCTGTGGAGGTGGCCCTGCTTCGCAGGAACACATATCAACCTTTTCAAAAGCAACTTCAAAATGCTGGCCAAATTTACACATTTTCTTTGACTTCCCTCCTGCTTGACTGTGCAATCCTCCCCTCCTCCATCTGCCACCTTCGTGCAATTTTAATATCAAGGACAATTTTTATCAAGTCTTTCTCTGTAATCAGGATATAAAAATGATCCCAACATTTCTCTTTGAAAATGGATCTTCAGAGACTCCGTAGGCCTTTATGCATGACTAATAAGTTCTTCAGTGAAACATTTTGTCTTTTACTAAAATAAATCTCTCCTCTTAAATCTTCCATGTGAAAAATCTGACAGCATTTAAGCCGACGAGTTTCATTTGCAGAAAATCATTGTACTTGTTCAGGATTTGGGAGTTGTTGTACTTTGTTTTTGGTCAGACAAAGGGATCTGGTTACCACAGTTCATGAAAAAAATCAGAATGCCTGTTCACAGACCAAATCCTTGTGTCAGAAGATAGCACAGTGTTTTCCCTTGTATAGTCTCCAATCTCATCAGGAAAAAACCATCATCTGGCATTTCTTATGGGTGACTGTATTTGCTTCAAGGGCTGCGGCAACAATCGCCACAAGCCAGGTGACTTAGAATAATAGGAATTCATTCTCTCACAGTTCGGGAAGCTGGAAGTCTAAAATGAGGTGTCAGCAGGGCCATGCTTCCTTTAAAGGTCAAGGGAAGGAGCTGTTGCAGACCTCACTTCCAGCTTCTGGCAGCCTCTGAAGTTCCTTGGGTTAGAGATGGCCATCTTTTCCCTGTGTCTGTTTACAGTGTCTGTCCCTGTGTCTGAATTTCCCCTTTTTATAAGGACACCAGTCATGTTGGGTTAAAGCCCACCTCGATGACCTCATCTTTATCTAATCACTTCTGTAAAGACTGTCTCCAAGTAAGGTCACATTCCAAGGCACTGAAGCTTAAGACATCAACCTCTCTGTCCAGGAAGACCCAATTCAACCTGTAACAGCCATCCAATGTCGTCTCCCTAATGTCCTTTATCATACCAGGTGCCCACACTGTTCTGAATGAATCTTTTCCTTGTTACCCCATAGCTTCCCCCACGGACAGCAAGGGGCAGGAGAGGGCACGTGTTTCAGTAATGAGGGCCTAGAATTTAGCCTGGTTGACTTTAACAACATGGCCTTGGAAAGTGTCTTCAAACCTCTGGGAGCCTCATTTTCCTTCCCTTTAAATTGGAATAATATATTACGAGAAAGTTGTGAAGCTGTAATAAGCCATTGTGTGTGAAGAATGCTTTTTAAGGTGTAATAGGAATGTTGTGCCGGGTTTCAAGTTTCTTAAAAACGGCTCTTCAGAGGGGCCACAGCACAGATTGCAGGGTGGCCTGGGTCAGGTGCCCACTCTGCCACTGACTCCTTGCAAGACTCTGGGATGAGGTTTCCACCTCTCTGGGCCTCCCTTTTCTCCCATAAAGTGAGCCTATTAACAGTCCCTCTGCTAAGCGCTTGTATTGGAGGTTCGAGTGTGATTTACCAAAAGCACTCAGAAACTGCTGGTACATGATACGTGTACTATTATATAAGGCTTAGCTATTTTTATGGAGGGGAGGATCACATCTCAGTACCCTGTGTGCGGTTCCATCCCCGTTTCTGGCCGTGAGCAGAGGCGCCGCAGCGTTTGCTGAATGAATGAGGGAACGGAGACCCTCGGCTCCTGCCTTCAGGAGACCCTCACCTCCGCCCTGTCATGTGTCTCAGCTGACCCTCCCCCAAGTGGCCAGGCCCACCCCCCACCCCCATCCTGGGTTTCCTCCTGCGGCCGCTCAGTTTGCAGGTCAGTCCCCAGGCAGCAGGTAATCCACACCAGCCTGAAGAGGAATGTGCTTCTCTGTGTTACTAAAAATGAATGCACCCTGAAAAGGACACTCTGCCCTTCCCTCTCCTTCCAGTGCTTCTTCAGCTGATTGGCCCTCTTTTCCTGGTCGCTTGCCCCATCGTCCTCCCTTTCCTGCCCACTCCTTCCCAATGCTCCATCCATACCTTAACCCTCCCTTCTCCTGCCTCCTCCTGGAAGCCTTCCCAGCTTGATACCAACAGTCCATTACTCTGGCTTGTCACAAATATATTTATGATCAGGCGTGATATGCAAAGTATTTTAACATAAACACCTCCCAGGACAGTGACCCATCAGAATGCCCCAGAGCTGGGCCAGGGAGGCCCCCTCCCTGCTGTGTGACCCTGCTGTGTCAGATTTAACTCTTTGATTCCTGAGATTCAGGAGGGGAGCTGGTAGGATCTGCAGGAAGGGACTAGAATGACCAGAGAAGTGGGGAAAACACCTGACACTCAACAGGCTTGGGACCGTGGCTCTTTTTGCAGAGAGACAGAAGTATATCCACCAAATGCCAACCTTTAAGGCTGATTGTCTACCTGTGTCCAAATTCCAGGAGATTCCCCACATGGTTTTCAGTCAGACAGAGAGAATCTGCAGTAACAGAAGGGGTATAATGAAGTTTGCATCTTTGGCTAGATTTCACTTATTTGGAAAATGACCCGTTTCTGATCATACTTTTCAACTGACAATAATAAAAATCATAGCCTGTGTTTCCTAAGCATTTTCTTTGCTTTGGGTGCTATGTGAAAGCCTTTATCAGCCTTTGGGAATTTGACCTCCGCAGAGCGGTTGTGAGTTAGTCTGGTGGTGGTGGTTTAGTCCCTAAGTCATGTCTAACTCTTGTGACCCCATGCTTGTAGCCTTCCAGGCTCCTCTGTCCGTGGGATTCTCCAGGCAAAACTACTGGAGTGGGTTGCCATTTCCTTCTCCAGGGGATCTTCCCCACCCAGGGATCGAACCTGGGTCTCCTGCATTGCAGGCAGATTCTTTCCCAACTGAGCTACAGGGAAGTCCCTGTGAGTTAGTCTGGCTTGTTTTAATTATCCAAATTGCCAACCCTTACTCCTCTCCCCCACCTCCCTCCACATATATCAACTAGATAATTTGATAAAGATCTTAGTCTAAACATGATCTGTCTATTCCTCTAGGGTCATCCCGGCCCCTGAAGTAGGCAGAGTTTCCCACAATCTGTTTACAGCACCTTGAATCCCACCCCCCGCCCCCCATCATGGCATTGCTCACTCTGTGTTCCGACTGCCCATTTAATATTTACAGGGCTCGGCAGGTGATGGGGCTGAATAAGATTTGCTGGCTGAAAGACAAGAGAAGTCATCTGATAAGATGCATCGAGTGCCTACCATGTGGGGGTCCCTGTATTGAGAGGTATAACACATAGACCAGGGGACTTCCCTGGAGGGTCCCTGGAGGCCAGTGGTTAAGACTTGGCCTTCCAATGCAGGGGGTGCAGTTCAAGCCCTGGTTTGGGAGCTTAAGACTCCATATGCCTGTGGCCAAAAAAACAAAACATGAAAGAGAAGCAATATTGTAACAAATTCAATGAAGACTTTAAAAATGGTCCACAAAAATAAAAAAGACATAGATGAGGAAGGCCTGTCCTCTCCCGCAGGAAACATCCTAATGTTGTGATATTAACAATTTCACAGAGCTTCCGTTTCTCCCACAGCCGTGGCCATGCACGCATGGATGAATGTGATGTCAGAAGACTAGACGCTATGAAGTCAAACAGTAACTAGACTAGTTCTGTATTATGTTCATACATCATCACCATCCACGCTGACTAATGTTCCTCTGTGACTCAGAAGACATCGATCTTCTAGCTAAATAAAATAGTTTTCGAATGAAGCATCTGATGCCTGGAAATTAGTTTCCTTACATAACTGGGAAAATGGAGGGACTGTTTTTGATCTCACTGATTTCTCTTACCTGGCACATTTTCAGTTAACGTTTAAAGTTAACAAAACAGAGAATCCTTTCCAGTTAAGACCGAGCTTGGCCCCAGCATCAAACTGACAAACAGCTCTTTCCAATTCTAAGACACAAGAGTATGAAAATTTAAACTGCCCAGGCTCAAGGGCAGAGAAAAGGATAGAAATCTAGAAGAGAAACAGTGAAAAAGGCTTCTTCACATTATTGGAGAATCAAGGGAAGGAGACACGCTCAGTACATTTTAAAGCATATATAAAAAAATTATCTTGAGGCTTAACATTAATAAATTAATTGATTAATTAATTAAATTTCTCAGGCAGCCAGATTCATTTTTAGAAAAAGATTGAAGCATGCTTTGAAATGGAAAACTACAAACAATTCACCCTCTTTGCCTCTCCTCCCCACTTAATGAATTTTTATGTTTCATCTATTTTAAATGGTCACAAATTAGGTCTTTTTTTTTTTAATTATTTATTTACTTAATTTATTTGGCTGCGCTGGATCTTAGTTGCGGCATATGGGATCTAGTTCCCTGACCAGGCATAGAACCCAGCCCCCTGCATGCAGAGCGTGGAGTCTTAGCCCCTGGACCACAGGAAGTCCCTACAGATTTGGTCTTAACCACACAGCAGTGCTTAAAGGAACAGGGCAGTCACCTTGGCGTGACTAAGGAATCACAGGTCTGCTCCCGGAGTACTGGCTGCCCTAAATGCAGATCGAGAGAAGGCCACCTCCAAGCATTTGCAGCTCCCTGTAAGGAAGAGAAGGCACCAGCCTTGGGGAAGAGCCCTCGGCCTCCGCTCCATAGTCCGGGGGAGGCAGGGGAATGATACGCTGTGCCCTCTCATACTGTCTTCTGGGGAGAAATGCAAACGAAACCACAGTTCCCATGTGAGCTGTGCCATCCATCTACACAACCTGATTCATGCTTTTCCTTATCCTCTCCTAAAGTCACCAGCTTCCCTGGTGGCTCAGTGGTAAAGAATCCGCCAGCCAATGCAGGAGATGCAGGTTCAATCCCTGGGTAAGGAAGATCCCCTGGAGAAGGAAATGGCAACCCGCTCCAGTATTCTTGCCTGGAGAATCCCATGGACAGAGGAGCCTGGTGGGCTCCTGTCCATAGGATCACAAAAAGGTGGACATGACTGAAGTGACTTAGCATTCAAGAAAACAGCACGCAAACTCACAGTTGTGTAGCGATTGGTGGTGGGTGAAATCTAAGGCATTGCTAACTGCCCGTCAGCATCCCTGATTTTCCTTAATTTGCGCATCCGACTGCCTCTCCAGTCTTCTTTTATAACATCCTACGTTTTCTCCATCCCTTGGAAGCAAAAGAGAAAAAGGAACACACCCTAGAAAAATTTGTAAAGATCCCCTTTATATCTGTCTTTAATAATAGGGCCTCCCTGATAGCTCAGCTGGTAAAGAATCCGCCTGCAATGTGAGAGACCTGGGTTCAATTCCTGGGTTGGGAAGATCCCCTGGAGAAGAGAAAAGTTACCCACTCCAGTATTCTGGCCTGGAGAATTCCATGGACTAAGTCCGTGGGGTTGCAAAGAGTCAGACACAATGGAGTGACTTTCACTTTCAATCAGTATAATATTTTATGCTATTTGCCAAAAGAGTATAGCATACATAGACTATAAAAGATGAATTATAATATAAATTGGACTAAATTCCTAATAAGCAGAAAGTTCTTATTATAAATTCACCCATAATATTGATGAGATGGGCAATTGTTCATTTTGATGAGACTTCTGGTTATCATTTGCTTGTAGTCATTCCCTGAATCTATAATTTCCTCTAATTCTGATGACCTTATGTGGCTTGTATTTTATTTGCTGTATTATGTAGTTGGAGCTAATGATACAAGGAGCTCATGTAGTTCAATTAGTTTATTTAAATTCAGAAGAAGCCTGAAAGCGTAATCTGTCACTTGCCTTAGAGCAGAGCAATTTCAGTCTCGTAGTTAATGTTAGGAATTAAGCCCCGTAGTAAATAACCATTTTATTCCCCTATGCTTTGTCTTGCCCATATCTTTCTGGAAATGTGCTGGAGAAGGAAGAGAAGGTTCAGGCCAAATGTTAAACTCAACCTTTGCTCCTGACTTAGACCCAGAAAAACGATGAACCTATAGAAATCTTCTCGAACCAAAGCCTTTGTATTTTTTCACTTTCAAAAACTTTGAGAGATCTTGAAACCAGGGAAACTGAGTCTGTGAGCATCTGATACACCCAGCCAGTTTAGTCACTGAGAAAATATCTGCTAAGTAACTTGGGTTTCCCAGGTGATTCACCAGTAAAAAAAATCTGCTTGCCAATACAGGAGACGTGGGTTCAATCCCTAGGTCAAAAAGATCCCCTGGAGAAGGAAATGGCAACCCACTCCAGTATTCTTGCCTGGGAATCCCATGAACAGAGGAGCCTGGTGGGCTCCAGCCCACGGGGGTCACAAAGAGTCAGACATGACTGAGCACAGCTAAGCAGCTTACATCACAGGGACCTAAGCAGTGGTCTCTTGGATTGAATTTTCCACTTCCAGGCTGTGTACACTGTAGGTACTTAATCAGTCCTCCAATTGATTTTGACTCAGTTTACCACTTCTGCTGATGCATTTCATGCCTGATCTGTCATACAGACTTCTCGCAATTCTCAGAACTTATTGGGACTGTTGCCAACAGAAGTCTCTGGTATCCCTTTTTACTGTAACTGTTCTTTATGTGGCTTTCTCCTTTTACCAGATTAGGAACATTCCACAGGGAAATAGATACAGAGTTGACAACATGTAGCAAATTATGGTTTTTTGCAGAGCAACTGTGGCTGTCTCTCAGGCTCTCACAAAGGTCGGAAAGGGTTCAGATGTGGGAACATGGTCACACCCCCATTAGACAGATGAGAAAACTGAGGCACAGACTATTATATATTGTGTGTAAAATTCAGTTTAACCATCTTGGGATGAAGCCACAACCAGAACTGCGGATATTCCCACTATGATGCATAGCCACTTTAAACTAGATTAGTCATGCCATGTTAATCAGCCCTGACAAGTTTCAGCAGGAAAGATATTAAAGAAAATCAGATCTGAGGTTCTTCTAAAGAGAGAGAGAAGAAGAATTGGCACTAATTGTGAGAATAAGAATAATAAAAGTGTTAAATAGCTTGGTAGACAGGCCAGAGGGAAGCACCATGATAGAGAGACTGAACTAGTATCAGAAAGGTTGTTTTTTAATATCAGGTATTTCATCTGCTCTGCAGAGAAGGTGTTAGTAATAATGAGGTGGAGGATGATAATAAAAACTTAACACAGGTCTTACTATGTGCCAGGAACTGTTCAGACACTGTATATGCATTAAATGTTAATCTTTACCCAAGTCTAGGAAGTGGGAGCTATTGTTATCCCCATTTTACAGATGTAAATGGAGACCACGGGTCCCATGGAAAGAACAGCAGAGCTGGATTTTGAGCTCACATAGCCCAGGTCCAATATTTTGCAGGTGGCTTAGTGGTAAAGAATTTGCCCGCCACTGCAGGAGATCCAGGTTCGATCCCTGGGTTGGGAAGATCCCCTGGAGGAGGGCAAGGCAACCCACTCCAGTATTCTTGCCCGGAGAATCCCATGGACAGAGGAGCCTGGCGGGCTACAGACCATGGGGTCGCAAAGAGTCGGACACAACTGAGTGACTGAGCACACAAAAACTTCAGGCCCAGGGACTGCTCCCTTTACCCCTGGTGCAAACTGCTTCTCCAGGAACGAGCCCAAGACAGAGCCGGCTTCAGGAACGTGGCTCCAGGACAAGAGGATCTGCCGCCGCCTCAGGATTTCGCTAAATTGGTTTCCCTCATGTGGAAGGTGAGGGAATCTGAGAGGTTCTTCCCTGGCTTCCACGGGATCCCAAGCAGGCCCCTGGACTCCGAATGTCCCCGCAGGCCACTTTGGGAGCGCGCGCCGTCTGCCCCCAATCTTGAAGTGACGTGAAGTGAAGTGGCTCAGTTGTGTCTGACTCTTTGTAACCCCATGGACTGTAGCCTACCAGGCTCCTCCATCCATGGAGTTTTTCAGGCAAGAGTACTGGAGGGGGTTGCCATTTGCTTCTCTAGGGCTTCTTCCCAACCCAGGGATCGAACCTGGGTCTCCCGCACTGCAGGCAGACGCTTTACTGCCTGAGCCACCAGGGAAGCCCCCAATCTGAGCGTCAGATTTTCTTCCACAGCCTGGCCGGGTCCCTTGAAAACACCATCACGTGCTGAAAGCAGTGAGCAGCCAAAACTCAACTGGAAAAGGTGAAATTCAGTGGATCAGGCTGTGACCCTGGCCCTCAACTGGCATAATCTCCCAAAGGGGCCCTTTTAGAGTCTGCTGATCAGCAGCATGGCTTACACTAAGAAACAATTTCAAATTATCCTGAGTGATACAGCAGGGGCCTATTGTCAGTGTGAATTGTAGATCATATAAAATCCATTGCTTTTCCCATGGAAAACTAATGGGATATAGTTTTCTGTTAGCAATCCCTATGGGCAAAACTCCTACTGTTAATCCCTGTAACAATCTCCTAATTAATCTGTTTTCTTTTTTGCTTCCATATTTTAACTGACTTTTTCAATTAAGAGCATACAAGGAAAAGATTCTGAAACTTGTTTTTAAATAAGCAATTAGAAAACCTCCTTTTCCAATTATGCTTTTTCTTTCTCGCACCAACCTGATTCTGAAATCTTTTCTCAGCCAAAGCTGCATTTATTCTCTCCCACGTCGTGTCATATAATGACCGTGTAATTCTGAGAGCTCAGATCTGTTGTTCTGCCAAGTACATGTTATAGTTATTTAACATTTTTCCTCGTCCTGTTGAGAATCAACATGGGTATTCTGTATTAGAATCTTTCATGGTCGCTTATTTTAATAAACTTAATTCAGCTTGAAATTCTTACTTGCTTCTAGCCATTCTCCCTAAACTAAATTTTCCTGGAGTAGAGAGTATTTTTGGAGGTAGAATGAAGTGTACAAAAATCCTATGTAAACTATGTCCAAATTCTGTTATTGTTTTTAAATAAGTGGATTCCAAACAATGTAAACCATTATATTAGATATAGAAATCTAATAATCAGGATAAGATTTTATTGTTGCTGTTGTTCAGTTGCTAAGTCGTATCTGACTCTTTTGTGACTCCATATCCCTCCAGGCTCCTCTGTCCATGGGATTTACCAGGCAAGAATACTGAAATGGGTAATCATTTCCTTCTCTAGGGGATCTTCCCGACCCAGGGATCAAACCTGCATCTCCTGCCTTGATTGGCAGGCAGATTCCTTACTGCTGAACCACCAGGGAAGCCCAAGATTTTATACACAGCATAAAACATAAATCTGATCTCGCTCTTCTCCTGTTTCAAAATTTCAGTGGCAATCAAGTTCATAGCCCTTAACTTGACTCCCAGAGTTCGTTGTTATCTGGTTCTAGTCGACTTCTTCCTGTTTTCTCTCTTAACATCCTCTCCACTGCAGCCCACACCCCGTTCTGTGATACAGCCTTGAGAAACTTCATGAAGGTCCCAGATGGTTCATCCCCCTAGCACGTCCTCTTCCTCTTTCTCTCATTTTGTATCCTCCCCTTACACACACACACACACACACACACACACACACACACACACACACACACACACACACACACACACACACACACACACACACACACACACACACACACACACTCCAGCCCCCATTCACTCCCTTGCCAAGCTCCTTCTCATCCTTCAGGTCTCAGTTTAAATACATCACTTCTTCAGAGCCCTCGCTTGCCACTGTTTTCATTCTGATGCTCTCCCTCCATCTTCTCTCAGCCTACTCCAGAACCTGGTCCATAATTTGTAATTAAACATTTGTCTGTGTCGCTGTTTAGCTAGTATCTGTCTTCACCACTGGATTGCAAGGCTTCCGGAAGGGAGGCAGCAGATCCTATGTTTTTCTCATCTTTGAATTAACTAGCCCTTTGCTCAGTGCCTGACACAGAGCAATAAATATTTGTGGAATGAAGTAAGGAATGAGACACTAGCCTGGAAATATACCACAAACAAACGTGAATGTGATTCCAGACCACCTGTGGTTTCTATAGTTGGTGGGTCCCACCTGGAGCGAGTGGAGTCCTCTGGGGATACCATCTCCACATTAGACCCTGACGTGGGGCCATAGGCCTGGACTCCTCCAGGGCTCCTGTTTTCCAGTTCTAGAAGGTTCTTCACAAGGAATGCGGGATGGCACTCTCCTACTCCATCCCACAGAAGCTGCACCCATCCTCGTCTGCAGGGACTGGGTCTTACCTCTCTTATCTCTCTGCAAACGGTGTTTAACCAGGAGAGGAAGAGTTAAAATAAAACAAGAAACAATCCTGGCAGTCACAGGGAGACTTTTTCAAGACATTTTTCATCTTCATTTCTTGGACCAACATTGAGAGACACTATTTTTGACAGTTTTGTTTTGTTTCACGGTGATATACAAAGATGCTTTACATTTCTGCTCACTGCCCCCTCTCGCACTCGGGTATGACAACTTGCTTTGATAATCAGCAGTTTTTGTGCAATGATGCGTATCCTGACAAATCTTACTCCTTAACAAAAACTTCCTTACAAGTTGTTTACTGTGTCAAATAGCTTGTTATATTTTGACAGTAGCTTTTCCTTTAGGACTTACAGAGTCCTGTAGGATCCCTTACTAAAATTTTGCTGCCTGGAGTTTTCCTAATCTTGAATTTGTATGCCTCAGACATCCATGCTATGATACCCTTCAAAATATTGATGTTAATATTAGATCAAACTCTTATTCAGGGCCCTCTCTTCAAATATGGGTTCTTGCAGAAATATCCTATAGAATGGATATTTTAAATATAAGGTACTTAAATAAGTATAATTAAGTAACCTTTATCATATTTTCAAATGAAAAGTTAGTCTATAGAAGAACCAAAAAGCCAATCAAAATATAACTAAAGTAGTTTCGCACTTAATGTAAAGATGTGAAAAAGTTTTAGTCACTCAGTTGTGTCTGACTCTTTGCGATGCTAGGGACTGTAGCCTGCCAGGCTTCTCTGTCCATGGAATTCTCCAGGCAAGAATACTGGAGTGGGTTGCCATTCCCTTCTCCAGGGGATCTTCCCGACCCAGGGATCAAACCCAAGTCTCTAGCATTGCAGGCAGATTCTTTACCGTCTGAGCCACCAGGGACTGTAAAGAAAATGATAGACAAGTATTTTTTCTTTCTTTGGCAATACTGACAACACTTCCTCAGTGCTTACTACCTGACAAGCATTTCTCAGCACCTTATAGCTGTACTATTAATAACACATCTAATCCTACAACAGCCCTTAGAGGAAAATACGGTAATTATTTTCATTGTACAGATGAAAACATGATACAGAAGAAGTTCAAGTAACTTGCTCAAAGTTGCAAAGGTAGCAAAAAGCAGAGCCAACTTATGTGCCCAGGCTTCTGCCTTCAGAGCCTGGGGGCTTAACCACTCCTCTCGCCCCCTTCCAATGGACAGAGCCAGGCACATCAGCTTTTTCCACTCCCAAATCTTCTTATATATGCTATTATATTTTAAATCGTGTTAAGTAGCCTCTCATTCTGCAAAGGATAATGCTAGATTTTTACCCTCCCTGGATAGGTTGACTTTGTGACGTAACTGAGTCAGGTAAATGTCGATTTAGAATCCGGCCCTACCACCCACTAATTATACTACCCTTGGAAAGTTTCCTGATCTTTCTGAGCCCATTAGCTATTTTATAACATAGCGATCATTACCGCTATTATAAGGAGAAAATGAGATAACCCTGTATAAACTGTCTGGCACGTGGGTAATCAGTAATATTCCTCACTCCAAGCGTATAAGTAAGAACAGTAGGAAATTGTATTAATTATCATGGAAAAGAAGGTTCCATCAATAAATTACTAATTCAGTGTTGTAAATCATGTTCCATTCCCTGGAAATAGTTTATACAGTTCCTTAAGCGTCCCAGTTGTATCAAGAGATAAGAGCATTTACAAGAAAATAGTGCTTTTCCAGGCTAATCAAAATTTTTGCCTGCAACTGCAAAGCATTACATTAGAAGTGATGTGGTGTTTTAGTCGCTAAATCATGGCCAGCTCTTTGCAACCCCATGGACTGTAGCCCTCCAGGCTCCTCTCTCCGTGGAATTTCCCAGGCAAGAATACTGGAGTGGGTTGCCATTTCCTTCTCCAGGGGATCTTTCCAATCCAGAAATCAAACCCACATCTCCTACACGTCTCCTGCATTGAAGGTGGATTCTTTACCGCTAAACCATCGGGGAAGCCCCTTACATTAGAAGACTAGTGATCAAATCGACCATTATATGAACTAGGAAAATAAAATAGCCAGACTGGTAGACGTCAGAATGTTTCACAAATTCTAACTCTGTTCTATGGAACTCTGCTTTCCCAAATCCCCTCATGAAGCCCATTGTATGTTTGTGCGTGCAAACCCATACGTACATCTTGTATACCTGAACCTTTCTGGGTGTCATCTCTCTAGTGAACTGACTGTGTTTAAAGATAGTTTGAATTGAGGTTGTCTGGGGGCAACTTACCCTCTATACAAGAAACGTCACTCTAGTTCTCCCCAACCCCTACTAATGGGCAGTGGCTACATCCTATATCCCATGACCACCTCCCACCATAGATGGTGTGAATGTATTTGGATACCTGACACGAGGCAGCCAATCCAAAGGCTGGTCACACACCTCTGTTGACGGAGCTGGCCTAATCTGAATGTGTTCTTGGAGATTTGATTGTAGCAAACCCTGAGACTAAGGCCATTGTCAAGGGAGGACAGAAAGAGAAGTAAAATAAGAGATGCCTGAGGCAAATTGGCAGGGCTGGAGGGACCCCAGGACATCACAAAACAATGAGCAGAGCAGAGTTATGATTAAATCTTCATCTTAAAATTCTGGGGAGAGAAGTAGATGGAGAGATGCCAAGACTGCTTTGATTTGGATTATTTTAAGTTGTGGGTCCAGTTTGCCTGTATTTTTACATTAAACCTTCCAATACTGGACCCAAGTTGTCTATTTCAGAAACTTCCCTGTTGGTCCAGTAGATAAGAATCTACCTTCCAATTCACGGGACATGGGTTCAATCCCTAGTCTGGTAACTAAGATTCCCCCGTGCCTCGGGGGTAACTAAGCCTATGAGCTGCAACCCAGCACAGCCAAAACAAACAAACAAAAAAGTGTGTCTATTGCATACATTAGGAAGCCCTTGAAGCATCCACAATATGAACTTGAGCCTAAGGAGACACGCCAACCTTGCCCATGGGTATAGAATTTCTTTAGCAGAAATGTGACCTATTCCTTCTGGTGTCCCAGGATCTGCCTCAGTGTCCTCTCTGCAGAGGGAGGCACAGGTTCTCATGCTGCGAACACTAGGGCCTCAGGACAGCACGGACTGATGAGCTCAGACCACCAGGACTAGACCAGGATCTCGTCTGCCCTTCTCCACGGCAGCGCTGGGAGGTTCACACTTGGGAAGGAACCCGCGCTGCCAAACGCACAGCTAAAACAAGCGGGAGGCAGAGTGAGAACTCCAGATGTTTAGAATTAGGATGACTATAAACAAATTTGTTTCTCCAGATCCACCCAGCTCGCTTTTTAAAATTACTTTTATATCTGGTAAACAAACTCATATTCTCTTTTCTTGGTTGCAAATAGACTAATTCTTCAAGGAATGACAATTCTCATACTGGTTAACACAGTTCATGATTCTTTCTCCAGAAATTGCATCATTCACGCATCAACATGATTTGATCGGTAGTTTGGAAAAGGTGGGAATTCAGTATAAACATTAATTACCATTTGCAGTCACTCTTCAAAGACCGGCTTTAGGCCCACCTGTCACCTAATTAATTTTATTTTTCACTTTGCCAACTATAACGTCCCAACGTTACTTTCATTGTACACACTTCGCTACGTTAAAACATGACATTAAATGTTATGTAACTGTCACAGGAGCTGGGCAGGGACATGGGCAGCAGCATTCATGTAGCAAGCTGATCTGTTGCAGGTGATCATCTGAGTTCACCTGTGCATCAGTTAAGAAATGTCCACTCCTAGACTAATACTCCTTCCATCACTCAAATCAGGTATGTCTTCAGCCAACCTGGAGCACACATTTCAAGTAATCAGATGTGCTGATTACTATCCCCACAGCATAAATGTGGTCCATAATTATTCACATATTGTCATCATGCCAGCACGCATATTTAGCAAGTTCAAAGCTTCCTTTTGATAAGTCACAATAAATGTGCTCCTCTGATCACCCTCCACACTGCTTAGAAGGGCCTGACTTGACTCTCTCCAGTCACGTTTCCTTAGGGTCTTTTGTGAGAGTTAGCATCCATTCAAAACAACAGTAACATCTCGGGAAGCTTCTCTGTTCAACAGGTTTGAGCAAGGTTGACGATCGGCTAATGCCCGATCCACTTCTGTGTGTTCCAACTCTGATGTATGTTCCAACACATCTGCGCTCTTACACACATAGATACACACCTTCGCATAGATTAAGTGATTGTGAAATGGTTGACAACGAGTTGAAATCTACTTCTAACCGTGCTAAAACTAAGACTCTTTTTTTCTCCCCCAGGGCCGTTGTTCAAGAGAGAACTGCAAGTATCTTCACCCTCCCACACACTTAAAAACTCAACTAGAAATTAATGGGAGGAACAATTTGATCCAGCAAAAAACTGCAGCAGCCATGCTTGCCCAACAGATGCAATTTATGTTTCCAGGAACCCCACTCCATCCCGTGGTGAGTACACTGAGGCTAACGAGGACGGGCTTGCTGATGCAAGCGTCAGTACGGGCAATGTACCAACCATTGACCTAAAACGGCCTCTGTCTACTTTGTCTCTTTGGCTACAATTAAAGCAAATAGCTTTGAAGCTAAATAGATGCTGAAAAGAGGGTTTTTTAGATTATCCAAATGGGAAAAAAAATGCATGAGGAAACCGTAGGCAAAGGCAATTTCTAATCGATACCCGGAAAAATCTGTGTCACTCCAGCTCTTTCTCACCAGTCACCTCCATATTTGAGCTATCTTAGAAGGAAAATAGTTCTCCATTGAGAGTATGAATCGATGATCTATGCAAAGAGGAGATTTTGATGCCTAAAACATGTTTAGCAAGGCAACAGATTATTTCGTTTCAATGGTGTCATTTGAAGGAAGGGGAAAAATGAAACCAGAGAAGTTAATGGATTTACCCAATGTCCTGCAGTTAATCAGTTGTGGAGCTGGGCCTAGACCTCAGACATCTTGACCAGGGTGCTTTCTGCTGTCTGCTTCCCCCTCCACCCCGGGCCTGAGAGAAGCCTGAACCAGGATGCCTCAGCCACCCACACCTCCTGTCTCAGAGGCCTGCAGAGGGTGTGGCAGCCGTGGTGAGGACTGCAAGATTAAATGCCAAGGGAGTTCAGTCTATAAATATGTATTGTGTAATATTTTCTCCCTGATTTCACAGTGTTTGAAAGTATTTCCTTAAAGTCTGGAAATTGCTTTAGGAATGAGGCCCTGAGGGAAAGGAGTGCATTTTTTTTGCCTTTAGTGAAGTTCGTTCACATTTGTAAATTATTTGTCAAAAACAAGCTAATATTAAAAAAAAAAAAAAAAAAACAAAGCCAGTGAAGTGAGTGAAATTTGCTCTTTTTTTTTTTTTAAAAAAAGTACATACACAAAAGACGATTGTTTAAAAATCAGTCTTTATTGTATGAAAATTCTATTGTTACTGAAAGCTGCTAAATGCAAAAAGGATAGCTACCAGGGAGTTGTATTTTCTTATTGTGTGTCTGTGAGATGAGACAGGAAGGTGGGGGCGGTCCAGGAAGAGGGGAGAGGAGCTGGGTAGGTGGTTGGCAATCCTGCTTGTCTCCAGGCTTCTACCCAAGAGTAGTGAGTGGCAGCAAGTGGCCAGGAACCAGCTCTGCCCAGAGTGAGAAAAGTGCAGGTGCAGGTGTGAAGGACCCTCAGATAAATAAGCTACAGTCCTGGAGGGGTAGGCAGACTCGGAAAAGGCAAAGCAAGGTTCAGGCCTGGGGAACTAGATTTCAGATGAGTCAGGAAAGGCTGGTTGGAGGAAATCCCGAATAAGAACATCTTAGGGCTTCCCTGGTGGCCCAGCAGTAAAGAATCTCTCTGCCGATGCAGGAGATGCAGGTTTCATCCCTGGGTTGGGAAGATCCCGTGGAGAAGAAAATGGGAACCTACTCCTATATTCTTGCCTGGAGAAAGCCCATGGACAGAGGAACCTGGCGGGCTACAGCCCAGGGGGTTGCAAAGAGTCAGACACGACTAAGCAACTGAGCATACACATAGGCATTTAAGTGGATCTATTTAAAACCACTCACAAGTATATTTTATGGTTTCTTTGTTGATACACACATATAAATTATTTTATTAAATTACCTAAATGCTAAAATAATTTAGTTATACATATTAAATAATGTCTATGGGAATAAATTGAGAACCACCTAGGTCAACACAGTAACAGTGCATTATATCTCACTCATTTTAATCATTCACTTCTTATTTATTTAGAATCTGTAAGGATTGACCCTGGTACTCAATAATGGCCTGTTAATAAGAAATTCCATCCCTGTTCTAAACTGTTAATTGAATTTTCTTTGAAAGTTATGTTTCCATACAGTCTCATATATTAATTAGAGGACAATAATCACGATTACTCTCTGAGAAAGAAGCATTGCGTTTAAATATTTTAAGAGAGGTTTTTAAATCACAAGAAAAATTAGGACGCAAAAATGTAATAAGCTTAAAAGTCATTGACTCTACAAACAAGTAATTTCAGAGTCACAGGAATGAATTAGTGACAGTAGAATAGGTCCTGGAAACTTCCAAGGAAATAGTGTCTTTGCTGATGGTTGAGTTGGGCGTCTTGAGATGGGGACATTCTCCAGGATTAAATGCAATCACAGGCATCCTTATAAGAGAGGCAGAGGGGGAGTTAACTCACACACAGAAGAGGAGAAAAGCAATGTGCTCATGGAGGCCAAGACTGGAGTGATGGAGCCACAAACCAAGGAACGCCGGCAGCCACCAGAAGCCGGAAGAGTCAAGGGGCTGATTCCTCTTCCCTGGAGCCTTCAGAGGGAACAGAGTCTTGCCAGAACCTTGATTTTGTCCCAGTACAACTGGTTTCAGACTTATGGCCTCCAGAACTCTGAAAGAATTGTGTAAGAATTGCGTGTTGTGTAAGCCACCAGGTTGGTGGGAATCTGTTAGACCAGGCTCGGGAAACTAATACATGCAGAAATTGCTCAAGACAAAGAAATTGCTAAACAGAGTCACAAGTGCCACTCTATTTTTAGGTTTCCTTCTAGGGTAAGCTTCTCCAAAGAGCTCTGGATGGTTTTTTCACACCCTTTATCTTCCATCTGCCCTGAAATCTCTCATCTGCTAAAATCTCTCACCAGTGACCTCCATATTGCTAAACAGGTAGTCACTGACGCTTTCATTGTTCTTTCAACCTCTTGGTAACAGGCAATCAGTCTCTCCTTAGTAGCATGTGACCCATCTCCTTTGCAGAGCACCCATTCCTCTCTGGGATGCACCCCTTCCTCTCTGATCACGCCTTCCTTCACTGTCTCCTTTGCCCATTCTTTTCCTCTGTTCTATTTGGGCTTCCCTGATAGCTAAGTTGGTAAAGAATCTGCCTGCAACGCAGGAGACCCCGGTTTGATTTCCGGGGTCAGGAAGATCCGCTGGAGAAGGGATAGGCTACCCACTCCAGTATTCTTGGGCTTCTCTTGTGGCTCAGCTGGTAAAGAATCTGCCCGCAGTGCGGGAGACCTGGGTTCTTTCCCTGGGTTGGGAAGATCCCCTGGAGAAGGGAAAGGCTACCCACTCCAGTATTCTGGCCTGGAGAATTCCATGGACTATCCCCTTGGGGTCGTAAAGAGTAGGATACGACTGAGTGACTTTCATTTTCCTCTATTCTATATTGAGGCTGCCATCACTGATGTTCCCAGTGCTGGCCGCCTCTATCACTTACCTGCTCCTTCATGGTCTCATCAATTCCTGTGGCTGTGGGTCATCTCCAGGCTGAGAACTACCAAAAGCATGTTCCCAATCCAGACGTCTCCTCTGAGCTCCAGGTTTAGCTACCCAACCTCCTACTGGACTCCCCTTCAGATTTTTCACAGGAACTTGACATGCTTAAGACCAGTTTTTCATTCTACTACCTTCTCACCTCAGTAAGTGTAGCTAGCAGTTTCAAACCGAAACCAAACAGGTTCTCTCACATCCGGTTCACCAGCAAGTCCTATCATATGCCCTCAAGCCCACCTACTTCTCCTTCTGCCAGCACCCTCATCTTAGCTGCCATCAACCTTTCTTTCAAAGTACTTTGTAGGCTTTACCCTCCTTGTGGTGTTTGTTCAGTCGCTCAGTCGTGTCCAGCTCTTTGCGATCCCATGGACTATAGCCCACCTGGCTCCTCTGTCCATGGAATTTCCCAGGCCAGAATACTGGAGTGGGTTGCCATTTCCTTCTCCAGGGGATCTTCCCGACCCAGGGATCGAACCCATGTCTCCTGCATTGCAGGTGGATTCTTTGCCGCTGAGCCACTACTCCTGCTTTATTCCAGTGTGCACAGCAACCAGGGGAATCTTTTAAACACATAAATGGTATAACGTCACTCCCTTACTTAAAACCCTTTGATGCTTTCCCGTTTCACTGGAGACAAAGTCTAAACGTGTAGCCTTGATTTTATGGACAGTGTCATCTGCGGTCAAGTCCCTACCCAGCTCACCTCATCAGAGGCCACTCTTGCTGTGTCCACTGAGACCAAACCACACTTTCAGCTCTGTGAACACACGGAGTTCCTGTTTGCTTAAAGGCCCTTACTTTTGCTGGAAGCTTCCTACTGATCTTCACATTTTAACGTCATCATATTCATAAGGACTCCAACTCTATCGGCTGCAACCCACCGCCAATCTCTATCTCTAGCCTCTATCTTCTGTCCATCTCAGAAATGAGGCCTCTTCATTTCTGCTTATCCATAAAATTTTCTTTCTTTGTTCTTCCCCATTAGGGTTTAAGTTCAATAAATGGAGACACCGTGTTCTGGCACCATGTCTGTACCGGCAATGAATATTTATTGAATGAATGACAATGCAAACGGTTCTTTCCTCTTATAACTCTTCTGTCTCAAATTCATTATGTCTGCAAAGTCTCATTCACCTTTCTCCGAGCAGTTTTTCCTTCTCCGAGCAGTTCCTAATGGGGTATGACAGCAGTTCTTCCTTTCCTTTCCTTCCAACCGTACGGCCCCACCCCTCGACTCCCACACAAACATCACATGTACACTCACAATAAAGTGGCAAGTGGGTGGCCTTTAGTAGGATAGAGATTAAGAGCCAGTGCAATCCAGTCCTTAGTGGCAAGATCTCGCACTGAGCATCCTGCCCTCCAGAGATGCTTCTGGGAGTAAAGGGAGAAGCTTAAGAGATGCCATGTTTTAGGCCTTTCCGTTTAAGTACCAAATACCTATCCTTTGAAGTCAGAGTTTTCTAAATGCATGAGCTCTCATGTTCTTGTTTTAAAAAGGCGATCGACCACATTTTAGAGCCATGAGCTACGTCAGGCCTCTTAGTCAGTCCTCCCCAGCCCTGATCCTTTCAAGCCACTACAAAATATCCAAGTGCATGTGTGTATGTCTGTGTGTGTGTGTGTGTGAAGAAGAGTGGAGAGTGAGAAGCCAGGGAGAGAAACACAGGCTCTCGGGGTGAAGTCCAGAGGGAAGATGGCAAGACCTGCATTTCCAGGGAGAGAAACACAGGCTCTCGGGGTGAAGTCCAGAGGGAAGATGGCAAGACCTGCATTTCGGACGTGATTTTCTTCTAGAAGACTTCCTGCATCTCTTGTCCTCTGGCCTTGCTGCAGTTGGTGCTGGGAGGTGACAAGGACCAAATGGATCTCAGACCACCTGGCAACAGCCCCCCTTCCAGGAACCACAGGGCCAGCTCTCCCGGCCCTGGCGGGTGGGCTCCCAAGAGTCCCCTGAAGATGCTGCCTTACTAGCTACCAGCTCAGACCCGAATCCAGACATCACCCTCCACTCTACCTCGAGACTTTCGCTCGAATCTAAGATCTGAGACCCACCTTCCCAGGCAGGCGGCTGTTCAGAGCAGCTCCAACCTCCTGTCTGCAGGAGGCCCTGGGCTGAAGATGCTGCCTTACTAGCTACCAGCTCAGACCCGAATCCAGACATCACCCTCCACTCTACCTCGAGACTTTCGCTCGAATCTAAGATCTGAGACCCACTTTCCCAGGCAGGCGGCTGTTCAGAGCAGCTCCAACCTCCTGTCTGCAGGAGGCCCTGGGCTGACCGTGGGACGTGGCTCCCCACCAAGGCTCACTCTGTATGCTTATGTCTTAAGGACAGCTCGTGGTGGTTTGTTTTTTTTCTTTTTTTCCCCTTCTTCTGTTTGATGAAATTACCAACAAAATCTAGTAAGGGCAGAGGAGTCAGAACAGCCCCAGACTGGGAGCCAGCAGTCCGGGGCGCTTTGCCTCGACTCCACCTTGGCAGCACTGACCTTGGGTAATCCATGCAGCCTCTGGTCTAAATTGCTTTCACCTGTAAGACTGTGCAGTTCTCCCTGCCAGGCTCGCTTCTCGCAGGTGTTGAGGAGATTAAAGCAGACACGGTGTGTGCAGACGCTTTTGAGAACAGCCCAACCTTAACAGATGTAAGGTATTACTGTCACTAATAATAACAACAACAATAATAATATAGTGCCCATCTCTGAAAAGCACTATAACTATTTTTTTTTACTTTTCAACTTCAATGAAAAACACTCTTGATGAGAAAATATTTCATTGACTCTTATCTTCATAAAGTCTATGAACTTTTAACTCTCACATGAAAGAAAACATATACTTTCCCAGTCTACATTCAAAATAGAGACAATGTGTGCCTTCACTTAATAAGATTTTATACCTCTATTGTTATATTGCTATACTAATTACATTCCTATTATAGAATCAATGGATAATTTTGGGGGGGGGCTTTATTAATACTAATTTTTACACTACTAATGATAGGTGCTATTTTTGAAGTCCAACTATGGGAAGTAAGAGAGAAATAACATCTTGCTCAGCCAACTCTTTAAGCTAAGTAGTTTTACTTCCCTTCTGCAGAAAAGCTCAGGGTAAAACTTTCCTGCCTAGGGTAAAAAGGAATAACTGGCCAACCTCAGGATTTTGAATTAATGTCTCCCTTTGTCTCATATTTGTGTTTTTACTTTTAAATAATACTCTCCGTGAACTCTATTACAGCTGTGCATCAGTAGAACAAACTGCAACATTCCTTTTTGATCATTAAATTAGATGAAAAAGTAACATATTTGAGAAAGCAAAATTTAGCTAATTGCAAGAGATTTGTTAATATCCAAAAAAGTTTGGGGAAATGAGTTTTGAGGTTCTGACAGCCCATGGACAGTCAAGATACAACATGAATTTCTGTCACCATGCTCATCTGGGCTTCAAATGATCTACAAGGGAGGGATATTGGGAATTTGATTCAATAGAAAGTCAAAAATGAAGATGTGGGGGAGGGCTTTTTTCTTAATGTTTATTTTGATCATTAGTCTTTGAGTTAATTACACAACTAGTACTAAGTTTTCTTAATATTTATTTTCACTCATTTATGACAGTGGTCCTCAAACTGGGCCGCACATCAAATCATGTAATAAAATTTTTAATGCAAATTTCAAGACCCCCCCTCAACCCAGATCTGTTAAGTCAGAATTTGTGATATCTCTATCTATGAAATTCCCCCCAGGCATTTCTGATCTAGCTGGTTCTTTGAATCACTGGTCTTTTTTGTGATTTATGACCTTTCAGAATTGATTCTCTTAAATCTTAACATTATTTCGTCCTTATACCATTTAAATCACTTGGCTTCTTTTCAACGGTACTGAATTATAAAAGCTACAGTTACTGAAAACCACAGCGTTCTATAATTATGACTCAAATGGGTTGAAAATGGAAAACATACACATATAAAATTTTGTAGAAAGTCAAGGAGGAAAAAAACCCTAGCTGCCATCAATTTCCCATGTTGAGACCTCATGTTGCAACTTTCTCCCAAAGTGAATTTTATGTCGGAGCCATAAAGATCTAAGAGCCCCTCCCGGGAATGCTAGCAGCAGCTCTCACAGGCCATTAGAATCACCTCTTCCATCCCTCCCCACCCCCAGCCACTTCAGTAAAGACTTTCAGCCTCTCTAAGAGCTCCCCGCACAAACTATCAATAATTCACTGTTTTCTAACATGATCATTTGTAAGAGATATTTTTCTGTTACTGCTGTCAACAAAAAACCTGTTTAATACGCACAGATTATTATTTTCCCCATATGTTCCACAACTCAGAGCTATAAATAGACAACAAGAATGTTACCCACAATGTACAAATAGAGAAGGAGCATGACATGGCCAACGGCGTTGTTCAGTATTAGAAAACTGCGTTAACGTGTAATTGCAAATGTCTGAAAACTGGTCCCAAAAATGAATAGGTTAAAAGTCATCTGATAACAAAAACAAACCAACAAAACGATACGGTCCCAAATCAGTGCAAAATTTATTCTAAGAAAAATCTTTATCTAGCATCTTGAATTTTTAACATCAGCTCCTTTAAAGTGAAGCCAAGTTTGTCATTCTCTTAAACGTGCGTTATCTCCTTTCTGAAAGGCGTACTTTCAGGTGAAGATTTTGAAAACCATCATCCCATCCACCCTCTAGTATATTTCGTCTTATCCCTGGACAAAGAGGACAGTGATAAAGAGGTTTTAATAGGGTACTCTATGCCTTTATCACTGCCGAGTTGACTTTGTGACCTAGGAAACCAAAGCAACTTTTAATGGCCAACAGAAAAGTTCAAGCTTTTCCATGCATCCTCTTGGGAAAAGAAGACCAGATCTAGACATAGTTGAGCTAGAGCAAGAAATAGCAGGTCTATGTGAAAACTGGCTATGAATTTGGGGATTTTACATGCTAGTGATAGAATATGGAGGCATACTGGTAAGTCTGAGCAAAATAAAATACCAAATAATCCCCAGTTCTTGAGAGTGTACAAACTTGATCAGTCTGAAAATCAGTCTATATTCATGGTGTTTGTTTTTTCTTCTCCCTGTGAGAGACATGTAGAACACATCAAAGATCATGAGTTAGCATTCCGTAAATTTTACTGCCCTCATGTTGTAACACTCACTAGTGTGGAATGATGAGCCACTGGAATGGAATAACCATTTTCTTTTCTTGAGAACACTTTCATGGGAATAAAAGTTTAACCCGGTTCCTGTAGTTAGGTTTCTATGACATTCTCCTTTGTGTTTATATGGTTTGGGAAAGAGAGGGTCTATATGGTTCCGTTTTTATTAAGCACGAAACAGAGAGGCTTAATGAATTTTCACAGTTCAGCACTGATTTTTGCAACTAACACAAAGAGTCTTATATGCAGTGAGTAGATGTTGCTGGTGATTTTTTAAAGTTTTATTCTAAAGACGTCTTTGTCCTGTGTTATCTTCCTTTAACAGCCCACTTTTCCTGTAGGTCCCGCAATAGGGACAAATACGGCGATTAGCTTTGCTCCTTACTTAGCACCTGTAACCCCTGGAGTTGGGTTAGTCCCAACGGAAATTCTACCCACCACACCTGTTATTGTTCCCGGAAGTCCACCCGTCACTGTCCCGGGCTCAACTGCAACTCAGAAACTTCTCAGGACTGACAAACTGGAGGTACTTCAATTATATTTGTGTTTTGAGATGCCTTTGGGGGTAGCAGTGTACTTCTATGGAAGTGAATGCTTGTAAGGTACCAATTCAGTCTTGCAAAACAGCCACACACACAGATTCACCTAAAAGTCACGCATTTCATAATTCTACTGTTTGAATTGAAGGCCGAGTATAAAGGAAATTAGTCTGTGGGAAAAGAATAAGTTCAATACAAATAAAAATCGATTGTGTGGGATGTATATTCAGAGGCAAAATATGCAACAACCAATGGAAGGCTGAATCAATCACTATGTAGGTCATGGAAATGGCTCCCAAGGGTTCCAGCTGTGTCAGGCATAAACCGTTGCTGGATCCTGGAGAGGTCTGGGGATGAGCAGGTTAGGAAGCCAGCAGCCAGGACAAAGGGGACACTCAGGACAGAGGTGGGAGGTAGTAGGAAAATGACTACAGACCAACTGGTAGGATCATATTTCAGTACTTTAAGAACTACTGTGGCTGCTCCAGCATGTTCCAGCCGGTTGTATGTAGGTAAGCAAGGGGAACTAGAGCCTGGGAGAGTCTAATTATTGATTTGAGTTATTTTCTTTCACTGATATTCAAGTCTTCTAGAAAAGTCAAGAAAACATATTTATAAAACGTAATTCTTAAGTCAGGAGTCAAACCAGCTCACCTGGGTTTAACTTTACTGGGTTAAATTTCTTTTTAATCAGAGCATCCATTTATCTTAACTACTGTATGCTCTGATATTTAATAGAGCATTTTATATGGAGTATAAAGAATCCGATAGATTTTTCAAAGGGCTCCTTTAATTCAATCACCCATTATAGTTAGGTGATACATATGTAAAATTAGGATATATAGTGTGCTTTATCTTGGGATCGTTTGAGAATGTTCTTTCAATGTGCATTTGTTTAAATATTTACTCAATAAATCTTGAAAGTGATAAAAAATGTTGCCTAATATCAGCTTCCATCTGAAGTATATGGATCCCCAAATGAAAAGACTATAAACTCCCGTGCTACTGTTTTGATCCAGCCTACCCCTGTGAATATTGAACAGTCCTCTCCCAGGACTGGAAAAGTGTTCAGGGCGCCACCTGGTGGACCTGTGAAGCTTTCGTGTTCAGTACGTGACTGTGGTTTAGAAAACAAATCAGTCGAGCTGGGAACAAGTTGTCCTTCCCAACAGGATTGGCAGACAAAGACATATGTAAAAATGATTCACGAGGACTTTAGCAAAACAGCTTGCAATTCATTTCAAAGCAGGAATGAGGTCGGCTGCACACAGAGCCCCTAGGTAAATAAATGCTCGACACCCAATGCAGTCTCGGCCTCGAGTTATTCCAGTTACATGGGGATGCTTACTCACAATCTGTGGGAACAGCTTAGTAATTTTTCCTTTGTACATTTTATGAGCTAAAGATGGAATGTTGGATAATATCCAAAGTAGAAGGAAACAATTAATAATTTTGTGATTTATCTGCTTGGCCTTCAAACTTGCCTGGCCACTGGTCAGTGAAACTGTATTTCCCAAGTACCTTTGACTCTCACAAGGCTTCCGGTGTCATGTCAGTGACCCTTCCGATAAGTCACTAGTGATCAAGATGAGAACCACCACATAAGCACATAACACTAGATGTAGAGCCTGAGAAGAAAAGAAGTTACCATTTCACAAATAATTTTTCTCTGATACAGATATTTATAAATATAACTGTTATATGTTTCTTGTGTTATTTCATGTTATTGATATTTAGGGCAAGATTAAGAATACTCTTTAAATCCCAAGGAAAATTTTCTTCATACAGTTAACTCTTGATCCATGGGAATCCTCAAAGGATGGAGCATTTTAGTTACTAGAGATTTCAGGATAATTAAGGACTGAAGAATAAGAAAAAGAAACAATACATCAACACTTCAAAATCTATTCTACTTACTCCCCCCCCCCCCCGCCCCGCCCCGCCGCTTTATCTCTTCCCATATTTCTCTCCTTTTCATCTTTTCTTTATTGTCAAAAACAATATTGTGACTTAAATGAAAGTTTGGGTGTCTTGGGTATCGTAGTTCTTGTAATCTATGATTAGAAGCCCACCTTATCTTTGTAGAGCGGGAGAGATTTAGGGGAAAATGGGAGTATTCACATTCACCCTGCTCTCACTTCCCATCCTCAGGGAGGAGAAACAAGTTTGTCAGATCTCCTTAATTCTTTTTGGAATTGTGCAGCCATGACCTTGAGGCATGATCTTTGGTGAAATAATCCCTCCATGCAAAAAACCCCGCAACTTCCCAGAGTTGTCATGGTAGAAGGAGATGTAGTTATATACAGAAGACCACATTTTACACATATATATGTGTGTGTGTAAATATGTATGTGTATATATATATGTAATCTGCGAATTAGTATATATATATATTTTCTTTCCTTCCTTCCCTTCTCTATAAAATAAACATAAATAAATAAAACCCAAGAACAGTGGGTGCCTTGTTGATTTTTCTCTGTTAACTTAGCTAAAGTGTAGATTTTGACTTACTTGGTCAGTACAGATTCTCACCCCAGAAAACAGGGCGAAGCAAAACTCGAGTGATCACAGTTTGCCCGGGATTCCAGTGACTTGGGTTCTGGATAATCGAATGTTGGTTGGAAATGGCACAAAAGCCAGCATTCAAAGAAAGGGAACGCATCTGCTCCTCGTCTTTTTGTGTTACCCCATCGTGTGCTCTCCCCGTGCCCTAGGTCTGCAGGGAGTTCCAGCGAGGGAACTGTGCCCGGGGAGAGACCGACTGCCGCTTTGCACACCCCGCCGACAGCACCATGGTCGACACAAACGACAACACCGTAACCGTTTGTATGGATTACATAAAGGGGCGTTGCATGAGGGAGAAATGCAAATATTTTCACCCTCCTGCACACTTGCAGGCCAAAATCAAAGCTGCGCAGCACCAAGCCAACCAGGCCGCGGTGGCCGCCCAGGCAGCCGCGGCCGCGGCCACAGTCATGGTAAGTGGGGCGCGCGCGCCGCGCACCTTCCCCGAAGCCCGCGCGCCCGCGCGCCCGGAGCCGCGCCTTCCGCGCGGGCACGCGCACGCGCGCCTCGCCGCCGGGAGCGGGGCCGGCTGGCGCCCCCGCTGCTCCGCTGCCTCCGTCCTGTCGTGGTGCCCCGCCCCGCCCGTTTCGTTTTCGTTCTGTTCCGTTCCTCCCTCCTTCCCTTCGCAGCACAATAAGTAAATCCCTCAGGCGGGCGCAGGGAAGCCGGGGGCGGGTGCGAGGGCCCCTTCCCCAAACCCAGCGCGCCTCTCTGAGCGCGGACGCGGGCGGGACCCGGCTGGAAGGACCAGCGAGGCGGCCCGGAGCCGGGGAGAGAGGAGAACCGGGCGGAGGATGGACCCGGGCCGGGAGCCCCTGCCCCCATCTTTTTGCTCCCCACTTCTTGTTACTTATTACAAAGGCCATGCTGCAAACTCACTCTCTCCCTAAAAGAAAATTTATGCACAACATCAAGTCATGAAACATGAAGATGGAGCTGAATGGATGGTGCTTTGAAAAATAAGAATAATAAAAGGCCTGGAAGCTAGCCCCAAGTTCCTGAGTCACTGTCCTGTCTCTTAGACACAGGCCTCCCCAGCACCCCTGGGAGCTTGTCACAGCTCGACTCAGGCCCCGCCCCAGACCTTTGGGATCAGGACTTGAATTTTCAAACATCCCCAGGTGGATTGTATACATAGTAACGTTTGAGAAGCACCTGCCTAGAACACGTTGTTGTTGTTGCTCGGTAGCTAAGTCATGTCCGACTCTTTCCAACCCCGTGGACTGCACTAGCCGGGCTTCTGTAGTCTGGGATTACCTGAGGGCACGTGAAAGTTTCCAAGGGTAATCACTTCCCCCCAGATTTCTTATTTTATTGGTTTGGGTGTGGCCTAGGCAAGGGCCTTTTGAGCGCCACCACACTGGCTTCTAGAATTCATCTGTTGTGGTGTGAGCTCTCTGGCTTGACGTCTGTGTTTTAATGTATGATAGACACTGGATCACCCACGAGACCGGGCGTTCATCGGGCACTTGCTGGATGGAGTAAATAAATTAGGCAGTTTTCCTTGCCCTCAGGGAGCTTGACTTTCAGTTAGTGACAGGGATAACGGTCCTCCATGATGTGATAGAAATGCATCATGGGGTCCTGTTTCTGGAACTACGAAAAAATCAGTCCTTATTCCTTGGTACTAATAGTGACCTTTAGCGCGGAGCCCTGAATTTATCTGAGTTGTCTGAGCCTTGATTTATCTGCCTGTTACCTCGAAGTGGGTTTCCCTGGTGGCTCAGAGGGTAAAGAATCTGCCTGCAATGCAGGAGGCCTGGGTTGATCCCTGGGTGGGGAAGATCCCCTGGAGAAGGGAGTGGTAACCCATTCCAGTATTCTTGCCTGGAGAATTCCATAGACAGAGGAGCCTGGCGAGCTACAGTCTGTGGGGTTGCAAAGAGTCAGATAAGAGTGAGCAACTAACACAACACACACTACCTGGAAGTAGCAGTCCTAACATCTACAGTCAGTATGTTCTTGAATCATGGAAGGAGCAGTGTACCTAGAATAAGTCAGTGGTAGATGACCTGGGTTGGTGGAGATGAGAGAAGAAATGGCCTTTACGTTTATGCACACAGCCCGATTTCTTTAAATTACGACGCTGTGTGCCCTTCTTTGGTGCAGTTTCCCATCCTTCTCATCAAGATGCACAAAGGTTGTTAGAGTGGATGTCAGTATGTTTAGTTGCCACAGTTTCCTCGATTGTTACACTGTGCCAGATTTGGAGTTCTGATATTTCAGGTGGTCTTGCAGCATCGTCAAAGACAACCCAAAGGAATGTAGATTCAGAACAAAAGCATCAGGTTCTTTCTGACAATGACGTGAAAATTACTGAATCTGCAGTGTCTTTTGAAAGTCAGAGGCTCATTTGAAACCAGTTGCAGTTGGATGAAGTCAAAGTCTTCTTACTCTAGTAACAAGATTACTCAGCACTATGAAGGAAAAACAATTATTTTATTTCTTTAAGAGAATGAATGGGAGTGATGATTGCAGCCAGAAATTAGTATTCCATTCACCTGGGTTCCATGTCTGAGCTCCAAGAATTTCTGTAGTGTAGTTTTTATTGTTGTCCAGGAATTTCTGCTTCTTTTGATTAATTGGACCCTGAAAATGAATTCAAAGCTTTGAGTCCAGAAAAAGAGGCATCTCTTTCCTTTAGAGCCTTATACTTGTACAATACCTCTTAAAACATGGGCATCATCCTCACCAGAATTTTTCAAATGTGAAAATAAGTCAGAGCTTCTCTTTGGTAATTTTAACACAAAGGGTATCTGGTCTTCAAGACAACAGTCTTTCTATATATATACACACACACACACACACACACACACACCAAAATGGGGCTGCACCAGGAGATATTTATTTTGTAAAAGGAAACAAGACCAGCTGCCATCAGCTAGTCAGGAAAACATGTTCAGGAACTTTGCATTCCATCCTACTTGTCCATATCCCTTTCTTCTGCATTGAAGTGGCAGCTCTGGTTACTGTCGTCCACGTTTCTTGACTCCTCAGGTTTGGTCTTTACCTTGAAGGCCTGGCACTGGGTTGGCTTGCTCCTTGATCCGGAAAATCAAACACCTCGCTGCATGCACACACGCTATAGAGAAGGCTTGGAGAGGGGACAGAGGATCAGAAATGCTGGTGAGGCCAGCTAGAATGGATATTCAGTAACTGGCCCATAGTAGGGGCTCAATTAAAGAGAATCTGGTTCTCTGCATAGGTGTCTAAGGAAGCTCCCAGGGTGCACTGGCCTTGGGGATCTCTAAGGTCTGCTCTAAGCCTGAAGATCTTTCAATATAGGTAAACATATGGCTGCAGTCACATGTTATCCTCTAAAACAGAACATCTGTGTACTACAAAGGCACATTATAACATGATTATTCACCCATACAGTTTTTAAAATACATTCCACACGTGTCCCTCAAAGCATGAGATGTGCAAGATATTTATATGTCCACTCCAGGAGCTGCGTGTTTCCTTGAAAAGACAAGGAAAGATCTAGTAAAGATAAACTCAAGCGAGTGGTAGAAAGAGATGCTGTCAGTGTCCAGCTCACTTCAGAGCTCTCAGCTTCTTTGAATTCCTAGTTTATTATAATTTCTGTGGAAATTACATTTCATCAAATGAGGATTGGAAAAAAGAGAATATTAACCTTTCAGGTGATTATCCTAGGGAGAAATACTTAATATCTCTTTTTTCTACCTGGAGACTTCGTTAAATGATCTTTTGTTCAAAATTTTGTTCATAAGCACCAGCCTTTGGAGACATAATCACTCTCCCATTAGCATATCAGAAAAGATCAACCCAGGAGTAGGTGTGTTCTTCACCTCCCAAGGATTGAAAAAGTGAATCAAGAATGGAATCCAGAAAGTCCGGGCCAAAATGATTTTGAGTTTAACCATCCAGTTAATAGGCTTCCCTGTGGCTCAGACAGTAAAGAATCTGCCTGCATTGTGGGAGACCCAGGTTCGATCCCTGCATTGGGAAGACCCCCTGGAGAAGGGAACGGCAACCCACTCCAATATTCTTGCCCAGAGAACCCCATGGACAGAGGAACCTGGTGGCCTCGGCCCATGGGGCCGCAGAGTCCCAACACAACTGAATGATTGACACTTTCACTTTGTTTCATCCAGTTCATGTTGTTAGCGCACTCTATGAGAACAGGCTATGTAGCCTTATGTAGTTAATATAGGCTAATGTAAGCAAAAAAAAAAATTTCATTATCTAGCAATGTAAAAATATATTGGAATAAAAGATTTTAAATACAAGTGGTGTCATGAAAGTTACATCATGGCAAACTGACATTGGAGGAAAGAATACTCAAAGCTTTCTTGTTCTGAATCTTGTTGGTTTTTTCAAATGTTCACAGTTCTGCCTGTAGAACGGTGATTTTCTCTGTGATGGCCTCTATCCAGACTGCCTTCCAAAACATCTTTTCCACTGGCCATTCTAAACCTGTGTTCTCCCTACAGTCCTTTCCACTTTATTTCTAGTTTTTCCCCCAACTCACCCTTAGCCCTTTATCTCCTGTCACTTTCATACTTTTAATCCTGAAACATCAAATGATGAAGAACAGCTCTTTATTGGCCAGGGAAAATGTCATTCATTGTTCCCATTTTAAGGGTTAAATACTATCCCATTTTCTTCCAAATGCCATAGTTGCAACTCAGAGCTTTAGAATAAAACATTTTTTATTTGTTATACAAACCTTGGGGATTTACCTATTGTGCTAAACATAGAAAAGGGGTATTTCATTTCTTTTTTTTTTTTTTTTGCATTGGAGCTATCCCTTTGACTTTATTTTCATAGAATTCCATCATAAAATTTTTAGATTTCTTACAACAATTATCAAGGAGCAGGAAGATTTTCTCATCATGGTCTAAATCAATCACTACTTATTATTATTTCAGCTGTTTAAATGAAACTATCTGCCCAAAGGATGGTTATAAGTTATAAAGATATTATCTTACTTATACTCCAAGCAGTTCATTGCTATTTTTTAGCTGTTTTTGCTATTTTTAGCTATTGTACCTGTTCTAGCCAAGAGTTCCACCTCTCATTAAGTGGGTTGGTCACTGATTATAGTTAAAAGTACGAATAGAATTATTTGATAAAATTATCTTGATATCCGAGGACACCAAATACCCTTCAAAGGGTATTTTCTTAGTGTAATCCCGGTAAGTTGTTTACTATAAATTGAAAAAATTTCAAATGTGGTAGAAAACAGAATGGAAGATAAGTTAGTCATTAGAAACCATACGGTGGAATGAAATGGAAATTTGAGAAACCTACTCTTCAAATTCAAAACTTGTTAAGTTTGGAAGTTTATTGCATATTGCCAGATCCACACTAGCAGAGTGAAGAGAAAAATTGAGACAATTATCCGCATAATTCAGACAAAAAATTAAGATCCAAACCCAAACTGTTTTGCCTAAATAATCTTGTGTTTGAATATTTTTTTGCCTGAATTGTTTGTCTCAGTTTGCCACTTCATTTTGTTAGGCTAGATCATCATTACAACTTACTTTTATAAAAGTTAAAGACATATTTTTTTTTCAACTTGGATCTTATACATAGTACATTCATTATTTTATATTTGAAAACTAACTTATCAGAAGTTCTTCAATCCTGTGGCCCTTGAAAGTTTTGCATTTTTTTCTGAAGCAATATAAAAATGCTTATGGTGTGTATGCAAGCTGCTGTTTTAATTAACTTTCCTGAATTTCAAACATCTATATTTTACTCTCTTATATGCTTTTAACTAAGGTATAGTAGATGCATTTTTGCTTCAATACTAATTTAAGGTGTAATATTCATTTCTTTAGAGAACATTTTTGTTGTTGTGCATGCCTAGTGTTTTGTACGTTGTATATTGCATTCAGAATATTTTTTTCCTTCTCACCTATCCACAATGCAATGCCGTTCCCATGATGCACCTCTGCTTGCTGTTTACCTGTATGTTAATTCGCTTGAATCCCATTGGCCCACTGCCATCATGTGCTCGCTGCCTGTTATTAAAAGACTCAGTCGACTGCCAAAGCAATGAAGCGACCTCTCGAAGCATCTGTAGACCTGGTACTTTGACCTTTCACCTTTCGCTTTGCATGTAGCTTTTCAGAGAACCATCGAGATTTGTATTACTTGTAAAATATCGGTTGCAAAGAATCATTATGTTTAATTAATGAGAAAAATTCAATAAGGTGTTTAGCCATCTCATTTTCATATGTAATATGTGGAATAAATTAATCCTAACAAATTTTAATACCTTTTCCAAAAGAGTGAAGCAAATTTAAATCACTTGGCTCGTAAAAAAATGCTCACGATAATCCTAATTAACCTTGAAATTCAAGAAATTGCCATTTTTAGTTAAAGAAAAGAATAGGTATTAATATTAATAACACAAACGCTTCCTTCCCCTCCGCCCCTTAGAATAGTTGAACTCATTTTAAAAGCTGAAGTCATTTTTCGCTGTTGTTGCTTGATAGTTTTTCTTTTCCTTAGTTAAGATGCTACCGTTTTGGGGTTACCGAAGTCATGCTTTCGCTCTCAATAACAAGTTCTCACTCATCCGACATTGCCGCTGTTTACATTAAGGTGCATGGCAGAGGCATCTCCTTAGCTGTCCTTTTTTAAACGTGTGTGGCGGTTGATGGTCTCTGTGGACACGGAAGGTGTGTTTGCGTCGAGTCATACATGTCTTGTCCGGTCCTTCACTCGCAGGCCTTCCCTCCCGGTGCTCTCCACCCTTTACCAAAGAGACAAGCGCTTGAGAAGAGCAGCGGCTCCAGCAGCGTGTTCAGCCCCAGCGTCTTGCATTACCAGCAGGCCCTCGGCAGCGCCCAGCTGCAGCCGCACGCCGCCTTCATCCCCACAGGTACGTGCCCTGACCGCCCGAGTCCTGTGTCCGTGTGCCCTCGGTCATGTGCTTTCTCTCTCATTCCTTTAAGCTGTTTGGTGGCATCTAGTTTGCTTTTTCAGAGGTACGATCAATACAGCCTGAGACTTGTCCTTGTCCTAGCTATCTAGATAACTTACCTTGCTTGGGACGATAGCTAAAGACGGTTAGGATTCTAAAGCCAAATATTCTGTAGAGTTAAGTGACCGACTGAACCCATGAGAAGCAAATAGCACGTAGGGCTTTGGGTTTCTCGTATTTACACAAACTGTGTAAAACTGTTTATGTAAAGAAGACCTCTTATGTGTGACAATTGAAATTTGTCATTAACCCTGAATGACCTAAAAATAGAAATTCCAGTAAATACTAACCTTTTTTTTTTCTATTCCTATTCAGAGCACTAAAAAATCAAAAACCAAAAAAACAAAATGAGGCTATTCAAATTAAAGCAACCCTCTACTCATATTTTTACATCCATTCTATCTCTTTTGCCATCCTTCTCAACTTCCACCAAGTTCACAAATAGAGAGACCTCTTATCCTCAGTTTCTAAGCCAATGCCTGATAATAGTAGGTGCTAAGGTGCTTTAACTGTCATTCTACTAAGAAATGAATTCCATTAATCATAGACTCTTGAAGGTTAAAGGATTCTTAGTGATCTCCGCATCCAATTGATTGTTTTACAGATGAGAAAGCTGAGGCCCCCTAAATGTGAAGTGACTTCCCAAGGTGGCAAGACTAATAAGAAAAAGACCTAGAACCCAGTTACCCTGAGACCAGTTTGACTTACATGACATGACACCAGCCAGCTTCCATATGTGGAGGCCAGAGTCCTCTTTTGGAGTCTGGAGTAAAACATCAGATAAAAGTGAAGAAGCAAAAATACAATACATGCCAACCCTCCTCCATATTTTTACCCACCTCCCCGACCACAGACCTATATACATATACAAACACAGTCACCATAAATGGCTGGGGTTTTGACCTTTTAATCTGAGCTAAACGCAGGGATAATATTTGCAAAATAAACTTTGCTAGAGGATCAAAAAAAAATTTTTTTAAAAAAGAACCAGGTGTCACTTAAGCTTTAGTGAGTAGACTGTCCATTGAATTCTTAATTTGAAGTCAAAATTTTCATCCCATGATAGTGACTTAAAGGTCAATACAGATGAATAACAATTTTATCATAAAGAAGCATACTGATCCCAATCCACTTGGGTGGACTTTTCAGGTTTCTTACCCATTTTCTCAAATACTGTAGCATATCTGGATCTGTGTGGTTTCTCCAAGGGTCTTATGTTATAGACCTCATCACTAGATGTTTTAAGGGAGAAAAAAAATGTGGAAGAATATACTGAGGGGGAAAACAGAAAAAGGCAAGTCTGTTTCTGAAGACTGGTTAGTGATACCACCACCATTTTCTGGGAATGCCTCTGAAACCCTGGAGCTAAGCCGTGCAAAAGACTGAAGGCCTCGAACCCATACTTAACTCTTCCTCTTTTTGTCAAATCACTGGAAGAATTCTCACTTAAAAATATTTCACCTGGAAACCACGTAAAGACCGCCAAAGCAAGAACAAAGAACATCCCCTTTTTGCCGTGGCCTGATTAGAGTTGGTGAGACCCTTGCGGAGAGGGCGCAGAGGCTGCGCTGGCTGTGTGGTTGTGCCCTTCTGCCCTCTGCTGGACTCTTTAAGAACTGTTCAAGCATGTCCAGCAGCCCTCCATTGAGAGAGCTTTGGGAGCCGAACAGTGGGTCCTAGCCCACTTGATTCTGTGCTTTAGAAGTATTTACAACTGTAACATGATATAAATATAGTGAACAGACATGTGGATCTCATGCTCTGAAGTGTATTTCAACTTCTGTGAAGTTTTCACATGTTCCTTTTAAATGATGAAAGAATAATTTTATTAAAAGGATTTTAGCATAGTCCTGGGCTTCCCAGGTGGCTCAGTGGTAAAGAATCCGCCTCCCGGTGCAAGAGAGGCAGGAAACTCGGGTTCGAGCTCTGGGTTGGGAAGATCCTCTGGAGGAGGAAATGGCAACCCACTCCATTATTCTTGCCTGGAAAATTTCATGGACAGAGAAGCCTGGCGGTTTATAGTCCATGGGGTCTCAAAGAGTCAGATACGACTGAGTGCACGTGCAAACACACACACACACACACACACACACACACAAGCATAGTCCGTCCCCCAGTTAATTCCATAACAGAAAATTAGTGTTTATTTTCCTCTAGTTTTTATTTCAGCTTTCTTTCTCATAGGCCACGTTTGTAGCCTAATTCACGATGATAATGATGATAATCAGTCTTTGTTAATCATTGTTGTTTTAAATCCTGCAAATTAAATGATGATGCTCAAAACTTTTTTTTGATGATGCTCAAAATTTTTTTTTAAACTTGGGAAATGAAGGGCTCATTACTTTTTAACTAACTGATTTTTCTATAAATACATTAACAATTATCATAAAGATGAAACAAAAACTGTTTATGTTCTCCTGGAAGTTAGGCTTTATTGAAAGGTCATTCGCAATGAAGTTTTTAATATACTGCTAAAATTCTCCCATTGATACAATACGACTTTGAATTTTAGGAACTCTGCCTTCAGGCTGGGGAGATACTAATATAAAATATTATGCAAAGTATGGGATTCTTCCCCAAACCCATGCTAATATAATTATCACCCTGGTTGATACCCTAGCACATTTGCAGTGGGTGGGATTTTTCCTTTTTGATAGGAATTATTTTAATCTAGTGGTTATACTTTTTTCTTTGCTGTTAGGAAAGTGACAAAAACCACACACACTTACAAAAATAGCAGCATGATAATTCTTGGCATTTCTCTGACAGGTTTATTCTGAGTTCCTGTAAGTGTTCTTATCACATGACTCTTCAGGATAGTTCTGCCAGTGGCAGGCATTAATTATTTGCATTTTGCAGATGGGAAAACTGAGGCTGTGCGTATGCTGCCAAGTGGGATATATGATTCATGGAAGTGTCCCGATAATCCTACTCAGAGATTCTAGACTTGAAATACTTGTGCAACTGAAGCAGAAGATGTTTGAGAAGTCTTTGTTGATAAAATTAATGCCTTAGGGAAATGCTTCTACCAGTCGGAACAGAGGTGGCCCACTGACTCCCTCATTGACTTATTTCGTTAAGTTGGAAATACAGAGTAAGTAGAACAGGGAGGTGCTAGCGCAGATATTCCCTAATGATCAGAAACCATCCTCTTACATAAGCTTATCACACATCTTGATGAAAGATCGGTCAGTGTTTAGTGGAAGCGCTATGTATATAACCACAGCAGAATGTATTTATCCTATTTAATTCAGCAAGCTGTTCTTGAACACATGGTCTGTTCTGGGTTCCAAAGGAATAGGAGCATACAGAGGAGTTCAAAACAAGCCAAAAGTCAAATATCATGCAAAGCACCTTAGGGGATTTGAGAGTGAAGAAGAAAGAGACAATATATTTGGCTATCAGATCTGCAGTAGGTGGTGGTGATGAACGACGTGGAGCAAGAAAGACTCACTTTGGAAAGAAAGACTTTCGAAGGAGGAGAAATTTCCTTAGGACTTTGAGAGGAAAATTCTAGCAGTTGGGGAAGAGCATCCCAGGCAGGGGGAAGAGCATGGATTGGGAAGAGTGCGTTTGAGGAATAACAAATTGTCCATTGTATCTCTAGTGTGATGTACTGGAGAGGCTGTGTTGGTGGGGGGAGGGTGACAGTGGGGTGAAAAGGCAGAGATGGGGCTTAGAAAGAACATCAGGAGAAGAATCTGACATTGAGTAAGATAGCCACACACTACAAAAATTATGTGTTTCAAAGTTTCATATCAGGCTTCCCTGGTGGCTCAGCTGATAAAGGATCCACCTGCATTGTGGGAGACCTGGGTTTGATCCCTGGGTTGGGAAGATCCCCTGGAGAAGGGAACGGCTACCCTCTCAAGTATTCTGGCCTGGAGAATTCCATGGACTGTATAGTCCATGGGGTCACAAAGAGTCGGATACGATTGAGCAACTTTCACAATGTTTGCATCACTTTTGGCCCCATAGAGATGCTCATCACATTAATTTGGTTGAGCGTTTCAGCCACATCCTGAACTGAGACCAAAAGATAGCTGCCACCCCCGCCCCCTCCCCAGCCCAGCCCAGTGTGGCTGCAGGAGCTGCCGTTGATGGTTTGCAACCCCGTGACATTTGTGTGTGTTCCAGGGAAGCCCATCCATGTTGGAATGTGAAAGAATAATGTGAAATTTCTAAAGGAGTAACTTTGAATCCAGCCATAGTTGACTTTGAAATCATTCACAAACTGAATTTTAGGAACAAGTTGCTCCCAACACACTCACTGGTAGATGAGAACATTCACTCAATTAACTGACTACCTACTTTGTACCCCATAGATGCAGACAGACACAAACCCTGCCCTCCAGAGTTTACAGTGGAAGAGGAGAGGTGGATTTCAATGAGTAGCCATATAAATGTATAATCAGAAATTTTATGAGTATAATGAATGAAAAAGTAAAGAGTTGAATAAGGTTTAAAATGGAAACTGATTTCAGTGGCATGTGAAGATAGGTAAAAGAACAAGTGAACAGTTTTTGGAAGAGGCAACATATACCTTAAGACTTGAAAATGGGGTAAAGATTATTTTAGGCAGAGGGCTTGGGAGAAGCCCAAAGGCAGGCCAAGCATGTGATGAATTTGGTTCAGAGAAATGAGAGGCTAATCTGTCTGGAGCTTGGTGCTGGGGGGAGAGGCGTATAAGATGAGCTGAGCAGACAGACAAAGACTAGACCATGGGAACCGTTATACTAAAAGCAATGAGAAGGCAGTGAGTCATGTGCAGCAGAGACGTGAACAGACCTCTACTGGGGAAGGTTTGCTCCACCAGCAGAATGGAGCCTGGACTAAATGGGGGTGAGAATGGACGCAGGAGGACCAGCTAGGATGTTACTGCATATCCGAGCCCAGATGTCATGGTGATCAGGCTGAGAAGTGGCAGTGGAGATGGACCAACAGACAAACAGAAGGTGCATTTTAGAAGCAGAATTGCTCTGTCTGATTGGTGAGTTGGACCAGGGAATTTCACAAGGGAAAGTGATATCCAAAAGAGCTTTCAGTTTAGGCTACAGCTGCTACGTGGACGGTGATATGTCCCATCTAGCACGTCTGGAGGTGCAGAAACGGTTGCTGTGGGAAGTGCTTGAGTGTATTAAATTTGAGATGCTTGTGAGATCTCCCAAGTAAAAAGGCTGGATAAGCAGTTAGATGGAATGACCTGGAACTCAGAGGAACAATCTGGGAGGGATACATACATTTGGAAACCTTGAACTTGTAGATTATATTTAAATCCTACATTGAATGATACCATGGAATGAATGATATACTAGAAGAAAAGTGTAGAGTAGATGAAAAGGAATCAGTCTGAGCCCTAAAAACTCTAGTGTATAGATATAGAGTGTGTGTCTGTATGTGTGTGTGTTTGTGTGTGTGTTTGTGTCTTCAGAAAATCCAAGAGAAAGAGAAAAGAGTGGTTTATTACAGAGCAGCCAAGTGCTAAATGTTACCGTGACTCAGGAGGTTAGATGAAGATGGAAGTGCTCCAACTGACTGCAGAAATACGGAGTTCTTTGATGACTTAGCAGTTTGAGTGGAGAGGTGAAAATGAAAGTCAAACTGGAGAGGACTGAAGAATAGATGGGGTCAAGGAAGTGAAAGTGGATGTGTAGGTAACTTTCCAGAAGTTTGATTGTGAAAAAGGTTAGAAAGGTAGGGCTGGAGAAAGCTAGGGTGTCATGAACAGGATTTGGAGATGCTTGTATGTATGTTTCCATTTGGATATATTAGCACATGTTTGCTGAGGAATCCAGGAGGAGCCCAGTTAAATAGCCTCTTCTTCTGACTAGTTATTAATATTGGCCTGATCAAAATACAGATCAGGCCAAAAGTCTCCCTCAGGTGTGATCAGTTCAGCAGAGAGAATAAAGACCTACACATCTCAGAGTCTCTTCATCTGGTGTCTCAGAAGGCAGTTGTAAAATCCTAGGTGGGTATACCTACTTTGATTAAAAACTACTTCTCTGGCCACCTGACACCCAATCTTCAGTTATCTAAATCCTTACATTACCTTGATTTTCAAGGAGCTGAACCAGAAGTAGATGATTCTTTTCAATACCGTTCTTTTATTGGTATTCCACAACATGCATTATATTCATGGTCAGTTTTCTGATTCAAGTGTATTAATAAGACCATCCACAGGTTAAGACAGCTATTCCCAGGGAAGGATTGAAATCTACCCCCTCCTCCCTCCTTTCTACCCACCTAGAGGTTTCCTAGGAGTTTCGTCAAAGGTACCCCTCAGGGATCACGTAGTAGCAACCATAACAACCCCCCTAACCCCAGTCCTGTCCCAGCCCCAGTTCTGCAGTTTTGCCTCTGCAGAAGGCAAAACTTGCGTCTGCCTAAGCAGTGCTTAGTTTTATTGGAAGCCACTGCTCCTTTATCATAATGAATCTCATAACAGAAAATAGGTCACACATATCCTGGTCAGCCTGTCAGGGGATCCTCTTCTTACATTAAGGGCTTTCAAGCAGCAATCTAAAATTCACCCGACCCACAACCCTTTGATTTGGAGGGTACAGAATCTTAATTACTGTTTTTATTTTCATATTGTCATTGACACAAAACGTTTTACAATCACACAAGCAAACTCTTGATGCAATAAGGTCAGCGTGATCTTGTGAATACCCAACCTGACCTGGATTTTAGGAATAGATTTCTATTTCTAGCCTTACCCTTGACTCCCACGATGCATGACCTTGGAGTAGTTACTATGCCTCAGATTTTTCATCTGTAAAATACCCACTTCCTGCCTCGGAGGAGGAACTGGAGAATGTCTGTTAAGATACCGTGAGGTCTTAGAGAAAGGAGACCGCCGCATGATCACATGTCATTCTTATATAGAATCATGTCGATGGAGATGAATCCATAGTGTGAAAAGCAGTGAAGACTGTCGGCTTAAAATAAGTCAGATATATCTGTGTCCGCACTGAAAATGTGAATGACTCTGCAGGACTGTGTTAACTAACCCTACTTATTTCTGGTTGTGCTTCGATCTCACTTTGAATGTTAACTCTAAACCGCTAACCTGTTTCTTTCCCTTTATTCACTTTTTCCCCACCTACCATTGCATGACACGCAGGGTCAGTTTTGTGCATGACTCCCGCTCCCAGTATTGGTAGGTTCCAACCTTTTTTATTTGTCTTTTGTAGTTTGTTCAATACCTGCACGTGACCGAGATTGAGTTCAGAGATGGTAGAGATGCTGTAGGACCTGGTAGATCCGAAGGCTTATTTGGCTTTAGAGTTAACGTGTAGGTTTTAAAATGTACTCATAGACTTAAGAAAATGACCGTTTTAATGTGACTAGAGCAACCACTACAAGACATGAAACCACAAGTACGAGTCTGCTTTTTAATGATCTGTATTTTGTTTCTATTTAGAGTTTATACGGTTTTAGCGTAAGGGGGAGAAAAAGCTTACTTTATCAGAGAGGCAGGCTAATTTCATCAATGTTTTAAAGTTTCATGTGGTGTGCCTTTATCTCCTCTTTGCTGTGTGTTAGAGTTATCAGAGTTTCCCAGAAGTACTTATTTTAAAAGATTATAAATGGATGTATTTTGAAAACAAATGTCACAACTGCCTTGCTTTACTATACTTTTTGATTTTGTGTTGATTTATTTGTAATGAGTATTTGTGCCTTACAATCCCCGTAGATGTTAACTTTTAATAATACATACATAAGTTATCCCCACACTTCCCAAAGCCTTGGTTCAAAAATCTGTCTTAAGGACACATGGATTAGTTCCATTTACAGTAAAGAAAAATAAACATTGGTAAAATTTGCCTGTCTATTTCACAGTGACTGTGTTAGAATTTACATCAAGGCCATAATTTTTGCTTCACTGTTTATGGACCCAAATAAACCACAATCCCCAGTAATTCCAGTTCAAACAGGCGGCCCCAAATTGACCCCCAAATTTCAATTTAACTGCAATTCATTCCAAGAAAATTCTGACTTGCCAAATTAGGCCTACATATTGAGGTTTCGATGTTTTAGAATGACGATTAAAAAATGAATATCATATACTCTTACTTAATTTTGACGTTACGTTTTGCATTTTTAGAAGCACCCTTCATTATAGGCACCATAGGCTGTGAATTGGGAATGATCTATTGCTAGAAGTAAAAATGTTTGTAAATACATCAACCAAAGTAATCTGCTTTGGCCTTTCTGGGAATCACTGATTATGTTTTAAAACTTCCTTTAATTGTACTTGTAATAAGCTATTTTCCCTTTTTTATTTCTCTCCCATGCTTCCTTGCTTTGCATTGTGATTGCATGCCATCTGCTGGTTTAACCCATGATGGCTTGCTGCTCTGATATTCACCATGCCAAAATACCACTTCTATTACCATAATGCTACACCCTCCTGTTCATTGCTCCCATGGTTCCCCTCCTGAAAGTACCCATGATGCACAGCGCTACGTCAGCCACTGTCTCTGCAGCAACAACTCCTGCAACAAGTGTCCCCTTCGCAGCAACAGCCACAGCCAATCAGGTTTGCTCCTTTTAAAGCTTTCTTTCACAAATCCCGAACTCTAAATGAGTGCTGATATTTAAAAAAAAAATTCTCGGTGAGAATTTTTTTTTCATGTTTATCCATCAAATTTTATTTTTTTGATTAGTTTATAGCCAGCATTTATGGACAGGTTGCACTTATTTAGAGTTAACATTTACTGCAAATAATGATGTAGCTATGTTTTGTGTTGCACTGTTTGTTTTCGTACCTAATATTGTGTAATTAACCTGACAGGCTTACGTTCCTTTTAGTACAGCATCATGTATCCAGTGGTTTGTGAATTGTTGCAGGAAAAAAAAAAAAAGAGAGAGAGAAAAGCATGCCTGGGGGTGCTTCAAAACTGGCTGTATTTGGATTCAGTTCATTCAGACCCTGTTATTTGTTGTAGAGGAAAAGAAACATTCTCCTCTCAGGAAAGCCTCCCTTTTTCCCTTAGTGTCAAATTTGAGGTCTGAATGATTCTGGTTAACATTTCACCTTGGTCTTATGTGCTCCTCACACTCACTTGGTTCCCAAGTGAGAGCCAGATGGTACTGGAAGCAGAGTACCTACCCACCGAGTTCACAAAGGCTGGATATAACCGATAAAGGGGCATTTAATTCTTTTGGTCTAATGCATGTGCCAATGAGACCATGGATGGACTATTTCTCAGTGAGGGCCAGTTGGCTGTTCCCTGTCGTCACGGGCTGACTGTAACCCTAACCCCAGCCAACCAACTTGCAAACGTGTGCGCTCAGGGTCCCAGGAGAGGAGTATGAGCGTCAACTCTCGCTTGCCCGGAAAACACACACACACACACACACACACACACTTGATTGCGCATGCGCTCCCTTCACAGACGAGCTGTTTTGATTTTGTTCTTAGTATAGTGTTTTGGTTTTTTGTTTTGTTTTGTTTTTAACAAAATCGACTGTACTGATAAAAGACGACAAGAATTATAGGAGGAAGGGGAGGGAAGGTCCCGGGGAATGGAAGAAATTGGGAAAAATCATGTCTGGGTATAAATGGCAGATTCCAAACTCTATTCTGCAGGCAGGAAGGGCTGATTCACACTTCCTTCCTTGTTCAAGTTAATAAGTGTTGCCTGAGCTGTAGGTCTCATCACTGGAAAGATAGGTGTGAGTGCCCTTGAATGAAGAAACGAAGGCAAAATCTGTGAGCTCCCCCCGTGTCCTTTGAACGGTGATAGAGCAGAAAAGAACAAAGGCGGGAGGGGAGAGAGGCCAGGTGGGCACTCAGGCAATGCCAGCTAGTGACAGCACTTCAGCTCATCACTCACCACCTCGACAGGCCAGCTTCCCTCTCAGGAGAGCCAGCTCGGCTTCCAAACAGATGTAACAAAGAACATCACATCAGTTTCTTAGCTGGAGGATTTTTTTTCAAATGATAGGCTAGGAGAAGGGAGAGACAGTGTGCGTCCTTCCATTATTAGGTTCAAAGCTCCCTTTTCACTTGGTCCTTCTTAGTAGGGGAACTGGAAATGTTTCTTTTATGTCTAAGTCTAGCCTTCTTGAGCTATGTTTTTGTGATTTTTGACAGAAGTGTTGCTGTAAGGTCCGTTCATAAGAAAACAAGTTTCAAGTGGAATATAGTTTTGGTTACAGTGGAATTTAACATTATATTTTTATGGCAAGTTAAGCGCTTTTCATACAGAGAGCTCTTTCTTGGGAATGGAAAGGAAATCAAGATAAAGAAATACTTTGGAGTTTTAGGTTACGTCCCTTTATTATGATAAATTCTTGATCCTGTATCATAAATATTTTTGCAACCTAGTGATTTTTTTGGCCCCATTTGGTAGAAAAGTACTGAGAGATCACGTGCCTATAAAGCTTATGTATTTGTGTAGGGAGGAGGCGTAAGCTGTTCAAAAACTAAAATATATCACTTTTCAGCACAGTGTGACTGGTAAAGGAACTAATAAGTTAACTTCAATTAAGTCCAAAAAACTAAAATTACAGGAGTACTTTACAGTAGCTTCAAGAATCCTAGATTCTGTGCTTTGCAATTTATCAGGTATAATCATTGTTGGACTTCACTTCAGTGATGACGAAGAGAAATCCTTTAGTGGCTCTCGATGAAGTTCTTCTTTCATAAGAACATAACAGAAAAAGAACTAGTAGTAAACATAAATTCTCAGATATGATACTCTTAAAGTATTTCAACAAGTTTCAAGGAGCGGAGCCACTACAAAAGAACTTGAAAATTCTTTTAGTGCCTAGGAATTCAGAATTCAGAGAGATTTCTAATGACTATGAAATGGCAAGTTTTCATCTTATTAAGATTTCACCCTTTAACCTTACATTGAATCATATGGATGTGAATTATGTGTCATTTAAACAAAATGAACCTTGTTTCCTCACTTGTGAAAGGAAGATGAGAACTGGATGGCCGCTGAGGTCCCTTCCAGCTCTTGAGCTTCGGCACATCTGTGGTTCCTTAGCTGCCATGCTAGGCCCAAAGCATGAGATGATAGAGGTAACCATTCCATTCTCCAGGGGAATCTCTGTGTCAGGGAAGATTCTTCCTTTTCTTCACTGAGTCATCTGTTCTTAACACAAAAAATGTGGGCTTACATTGGTGGCTCAGATGGTAAAGAATCTGCTTGCAATGCAGGAGACCCAGGTTCTGTCCTTGGGTTGGGAAGATCCCCTAGAAAAGGAAATGGCAACCCACTCCAGTATTCTTGCCTGGAGAATCCCATGGACAGAGAACCCTGGTGGGCTACAGTCCAGGGGGTTGCAAAGACTCAGACACAACTGAGCAATGTAAACATGTGGTAGGGTTTTCACAGTATTCTAGTTCATTGGACCAACTGTCAGTTCAAATAGTTCAACTCTCATAGGTATGTGTAATTAGATACAAGTCATTCATAGAAGAAGAGAGACCAGAACACCCCATGACGGCTCCTCCAGCCCAGAGTTCCTTTATATGTCACCCCATGGCTAGTCAAGATGAACCAACACATTTATAAATTCTACCCTCAGGGCTTAATCAGGATGCCAGCAGTGAAAGTTTTAACTGAACTTAGACTTGGAGTTTCAAATTAAATGACAACAAAACCCAAATACTTTGGGGAAATAAAGAATATTGTTTTGGTTATTTAGCTCTGGGAGTAGATATAAGAACAAAAGTACAATAAGCAAATTTACCAATAGCTATCTCCTGTTTCAGTTAAGTTCTTTGGGCCTTAATATACAAGTTATACCTAATAATAATATTATTTACAAATTATGTAGATGTCCAAGATACTATTCTAAATGATTTCTCATATAATACATTTAATATATCATATATTTTATATCATATGAGAAAGAATACATATGTATGGGATACACACAGCCTTACTATCAGATCAGTTCAGTTCAGTTGCTCAGTCTGACTATAGTGTTATGATTATCGTTGTCCTCATTTTATAGATGGTAGACCTGAAACCAAGGTTAACTACCTTAGTCAAAGTTAAACATCTAATAAATTGTCTTGCTAGAATGTGCTCTTAACCACCTTGCTATACTGCCTCTCTCTATAATTACAAATGAATGAAAGTCACTTATTCCACAGATAAAACTATCTCTAAAGTGAAACTCAATAACAACAAGCCCTGTTGCTTTAGGGAAAAATGAAGGAGTTCTGCTAATGCAGCTCAAACCGAGGTGAATTCCAAGTTGGGGAGACGGGCTGAATCTGAGCAGAGCTTCAAGCTAATTATGTAATAGCCAGGTCACATTTAGAAACTATATACAAGTTGATGTATATTAATTATGATATAGAACTATTTATTAATAGACTATGTAATATTATACCCAGTGAGTAGACTGAAAATTATGAATAATTTCTGTGCAAGTAAGATGAGAACTAAGATGAGAAGTGGAAAGGAATTAGTCATTAGTCCTGGTGAAGCAGATCAGGGCTGCTTTTGTGTGAATCACGGCCCTGGTCTTTAACCCCAGCCTCTGCCGCTCATCTCATAAGTAGCACGGTGACAAGGGAAATCAGAAATGAAAATGAAGGTACTATATAAGCCATTCAGTTTCAGTCCACTAACAGAAGGTCAGAATGTATAAATCTATAGACGCCTATATTGACGCCAATTTAATCTCAGAGTGTCCAGTAAAAGAAGCGAGGTCCATAGTGTAGTAGATGGATTATCTCATTTTTTTCATATTATAAGAAATTTTATTAATAAAATGAGAGTAGAGATTGATATCCCTCCCTGGAATTATTGTGGTATTCTACTGTGTCATTACAAAAGACCCTGATGCTGCCAAAGACTGAAGGCAAAAGTAGAAGGGGGCGGCAGAGGATGAGATGGTTAGATAGCATCACCTACTCAATGGACGTGAGTTTGAGCAAACTCTGGGAGAGAGTGGAGGACAGAGGAGCCTGGGAGAGAGTGGAGGACAGAGGAGCCTGGCATGCTGCAGTCCACGGGGTTGCAAAGAGTCAGACCCGACTGAGTGGCTGAATGACAACAACATCATCCTGTCATTGCTTTATTATTAATATTTTTCTGTTTCAAAAGGGGAGAAAATAATTTCCAAGTAAATATATTTTAAATCTTAGTTTCTTCATTTATATATGGAGATTATTCAGCTTACCTAATGACATCCTTGAAGGCCCAATTATATTCTGAGTCTTTCCCTGAACCCCTGCAGCTAGAATTTCTTTTCCTACCCTCTGAATTCCACAAGGACTTGATCGGCATGTCCCTTAAAGCGTCATCATTAGGTAGATGGAATGACAGCACAAATGTGCAAAGATGGGGAAGTGTGAAGCTTCGTGGAGAAAAACTAACAATCCAGTTGGTTAGAGCACCGGTGTCTGGGAGCGGTAACAGCATAGGTTTGACGTGGAGTGTGCAAGACTTTAAATGCCGATTCCGAGGCCAAGGGCCCGGCCTTTACTTGGCCACTGAAAGTTTTTAAGCAGAAAAGTGAGAGGATGCAACTCTAAGAAGAGCAAGTAGATGGATTCGAGGCAGGAGAGTCTGTGGAGCCCAGGGAGAGGCTTCCACAAGACCTAAACTGGGACAGTGGCAGCTGGCAAGGGGCCGACTTTGTCCTGCCTCTGCCTGTTACGTGGAAACCCAGTGGCTCAGTAGTAAAGAATCTGCCTGCAATGCAGGAGACTTGCAGGAGATGTGGGTTCGATCCTTGGGTTGGGAAGATCCCCTGGAAAGGGAAATGGCAACCCACTCCAGTATTCTTGCTTGGAGAATCCCATGGACAGGGGAGCCTGGTGGGCTACAGTCCACGGGGTCACAAAGAGTCAGCCACAGAGAAATGGAAGAACAATCTCAAGCTATGGCAAAACCTGGTCAAATAAATGTCACACGGCAGAAAAAGAGATTGGGGCTGACATGAAAGGTTACCTGCAGGATGTGGCTTTTCTGTAGGACCTGAATTCAAGGACAGCAGTTGGGTGGATTCCCTGGTCAAATGCCTCTAGGGTGCTGGCTCCTAACCTGTGGTTCCCCACCCCTAACCTGCATGAGACCTCCCAGGCCTTATTCAAAAGAAGGAGTCCCTTCAGATCTGGAGTGAATATGTTTTGTCTGTGTGTCCACAGTTAGAGTTGTACAGACATGTAGGGAAATGATTCATTTAATTCATTCTAGTCATGGGTCCATGCTAGGAAGATGAATTCTTACATATTGGATAATAGGAATATTTTAATGGAGCACCCCATGCACTGCTTTTAAAGCTGGTGAAATCAAATTATATTTCTGGCAAGATGTTAATAACACTAATCAAATCTCCAAAAAGTGCTGGTTGGTGTTTAAAATTAGGACCTTGAGGTCTCATCGCATCTTCTGAATTCTCCTCCAAAGATTAAAGCCATTCAGCTGGAAGCTGGCCTTAGGAAGAGTTTGTTGAAAATTAGTTAATAACATATTATGCATTCCTACAGCAGAAACTAACAGAACATTGTAAAGAAATTATACTCCAATTTAAAAATAATAATAATAAAATGATACATACATTCCTATCCCTTCATTTGTTAGGATATTTTGTATGTCAGAAAATCCCCATTGTGCAAACATGCCTGATAATGTTTAGTATATATAATAATCAATTTCAACCATATCTTACCAGACAAAATAATTACATGCAACTAGATACATATATTATGCTTTATCAGGCATGCTACAAAGTACTAAAGAGAGATGAGAAAAGTTTAAGAGCATCAGAGTTTACTTACTTCTCACATATAAATGTGAACACAACTTCTAAGCTATTTGAGTACAGAGTCTTGAATATCGATATACAGAGTTATAATAAATCACCCTATCCTAACTAAGAAATCTAGAAAGGTCAGGTCATGTTTTAGTTAATCTCTCGTTTCAGAAAGTTTTATAAAACATCTATTATTCAAAGCCATCTGTTAGGACTATATTCAGACAAATGTAGGAGGCATCAAACATTCCCCACTGTTCCCCACTTGACCCATTTGGAGCCTGTGTTTTTTTTCACAAGAAAAATCTGGGTTCTGCAAGGCCCCAGTGTGGGTGAAGTAGACCCCCATCAGCTCCCTCCCCTGAACCACAAAGCAGAGTCACCAGCCTCCCTGTCCAGATGATCCAACTGTGATTCACTCCTTTCTCGCCATTTGCTGGGTCCCGAGAACCAGATGACAGAAAGCCCCTGGGCCCCAAGTATGTTGTGCCCCCAAAAGGCCTGGACAGCAACTGTCTAGACCCAGCCCTTGTGAAATAATGCTGGGGCCGAAACACCCGTCTCAGCATCGCGATGCTGCTGAAGGTGTGTGTTGCACCTTCTCTAACTTTTTGCTGATGTTCTAACTATGGAGGAGGGCTCAGTTTCAGTAATGGATTGGGATGCCTCAAATGAAGAAGAATTGCCATATTAGATAATTTGCAGGGAGAGGGAGTGATTGTGTGTGTGTGTGTGTGTGTGTGTGTGTGTGTGTGTGTGTGAAGACAACAGGGTAGGGGGAGAGAGGAGGAGAGAGAGGGAGACTGATTGCTGTATATCTCTTCAAGTCAAAGAGCAAAACAATAAAAATGGCGGCATTTTGCGTTCATTTAACGCCACTAGTTAAAACTGCTTGATAGAGTCTGAATTCCGTGCCGCAGTGTGCCTGGGGCACTGGAATCCAGACTTGCCGTGTGTGCGTGCTAAGTCGCCCAGTTGTGTCTGACTCTTTGCGACCCCATGGTCTGTAGCCCATCAGGCTCCTCTTTCCGTGGGATTCTCCAGGCAAGAATTCTGGAGTGGGTTGCCATTCCCTTCTCCAGGGAACTTCCTGACCCAGGGATCGAACCCACATCTCCTGCATTGGCAGGCAGATTCTTTACACTAACACCACCTGGAAAGCCCTCCAAACTTGCTAGTCTGGTCCAAAAAAAACAAAAAAAAAAAGCTTGAGGTGCAGGGAAGGAGGGGTGGGAAGGCTGCTCCGTATGTCTTAGGGGGAGCTGGGTCTATGAGAGCCATATAGAGGCAGATTTTGTTTAAGAAATCAGAAAATAAGGGGAAAAAAAAGACCTTTTTTTTTCTGCAGCCACTTTGCAGAACTACCATGAGATTTAATTAATATATGTATTTGCAGATTCTCCAAGGAAAGGCTAAGTTATATAAGTGTTGTGATCTAGTACATTTTCATTTTTCATGAATAATTTACACCTCATGGTGAGAAACTTGGGCAGGATTCTTTTGTATATAGCACCTAAAGACATCATATCAGTTCCAATTTCGTGCAGCTGAAGAGAAAAATGTCAAGGGTTCTTATGTGGAACTTGACTGCATGGTGGATCATCCTACTTTTATTCTACCTCAAATCCCATCCTCTTTTGCATTTTGATGGAATTTGGGGGGCAATCTTTTCAGATTGAAAAGTCATATTCTCAGTAGTACTTCGGCTTTTGTTGACGGTCCTAAAAGTATGCTCATTTTTCTAACTGTAGGTTTTCTCTTTTGAGATAAATACACAGTTCATCCCAGAGGTGTGTTTCCTCCCAGCTGTAGCTGTGTAAGGGAAGAGAGGCGAGGTGCAGTGCAGGAATTTGGATCCATTGCCAAGGGTTGAAAGATGAATGGGGTCTCGTCCTTAATACAAGTTGCTGTGGACAGAGTCAGTTTTTTGATTTATAGGTATTTCTCTTCCCAAGTTCTGCCACTGCTGCCTGCCTGCCCACACTTCTACCTGCATGTCTGGGGAAGTTGTCAGCCTTGCTGTGTGGGTGGATGGAGAGGAGAGATCCTTCCAGTCTCCTGATACAGAGCTAGCCTGAGTGTCCCTCCACTTCCTGGATGTCACGCCTCCACGAGTCAGGGACAAACTGGCATTAGGTGCGGCCTCTTAGACCCTTCTAGCGTTCCCTCTGGGCCACATTGCTGGAGGCAGTGTTTCCCAAGGTCAGACCTGTCTGAGTCTGCTGAACACGCTAGAGACACCAGTGTGGTGAAGTGCTAATGGTACCTAGGAATTTACTGCCTAGTCAGATGTGAAGCAATCAGACAGTGTCATAAAGGGAAAGTGTCAAGTCCTCGAATAAAAAAAAATAAATAAACTGCATGGCAGAACTTTACTCCTAAAGTAGGGAGGTGGGTCTTGAAGGATGTGTAGGAATTAGATAAGGAGCAGATGAACTGTCCCTGCCAGAGTGAAATGTAAGGGGTAGAGCTAGGGGTGAGCTAAGGGGCAAGGAGGGCTAGCATTATAAACGTACCAGCTTCGTGCTTTACGTGTGTCTTCATATTTAGCCCTACCAGATGGGTTCTGTTCTTCCTCTTTAACGTGGGAAGACATCAAGGCTCAGTTTTGCTGTGACTCTATAATCAGTAGAAGGGCCTCCCTTTGACCTCAAGACTCTCTAAGGTCAGTGCTTAGAGAGCACTGGTCTCTCTGAGGTCAGCGCTTTCCCTCATCCTGTCTTCTTCCCCAAGCCTGGAGTTTCAGAAGCAGTCTCAGTCTTTCCCCACAGTAGACGCAGACAGAGCAGCTCTTACTGTGTCAGGTCTAAAGCAGGGGATGGTGTGGCTGAGGCCCTGCATGCAGTGAGTGAGGGGGTGGAGAGGTAGCACACACGGGCAGGACTGGCAAATCCCATGGAGCAATGAGGAGGGGTAGGGCACTGAGGGCATTGAATGGCAGGCTGAGAGCAGGGCAGCAAAACGCTAAAGGGGGGCTTTGCAAACCCCCATCTACTGGACGTGAGTGGGGAGGTGTGAGCTGGGGTAGACTGCAGGCTAACTGGTGAGAAAGCTACTCCATTGATGAAGTGATGAACTGGGATGGAGAGAAAGATCCTTTTCTCATGTGTGGGGAAGGATGAATACAGTCATCCGTTCGTATCTGTGGGGCGTTGGTTCCAGTACCCCAAATGATACCAAAATCCACAGGTGCCCAAGTCTCATATAAAATGGTGCATTTGCATATAACCTATCATCCTCTCTTAGACTTTAAATCATCTCTGCATTACCTAATGCAACATAAATGCTATGTAAGTAGATGCCAGTGCACAACAAATTCAAGTTTTGCCTTTTGGAACTTTATGATTTCTTTTTTTTTTCCAAATATTTTCTATCCATGGTTGGTTGAATCTGTGAGCGCAGAGTCCATGGATATGAAGGAGTACACGTGCTCAGTGCCCAGTCATGCCCTGCTCTTTGTGACCCCATGGACTGGAGCCCACCAGGCTCCTCTCTCCATGGGATTCTCCAGGCAAGAATACTGGAGTGGGTTGCCATGCCCTCCTCCAGGGGATCTTCCCCACCCAGGGATCAAACCCAAGTCTCCTACATTGCAGGTGAATTCTTTACCACTGTGCCACCTGGGAAGCCCGTGGAGGAGGACAGACTGTAACTAAGAAAGTCAGGAACATTCAGGGAGGCATTTTGATCCTTTCTTCTCCCAGTGGCTCTTTCCAGCTTCCGAGTATCTGTGGATTCACCAACTTTCTGGCCCCTGCCACATCAACCTTCTAAAAGGCATCTCTCCCCAAGATTCACATAAAGAGTGGTTCCTGTTGACACTTGCTCACTTTTATTTGTGCTAGTGTGGTAGTGTTGGTCGCTCAGTTGTGTCCAACTCTTTGCGACCACATGGACTGCAGCCTGCCAGGCTCCTCTGTCCATGGGGTTCTGCAAGCAAGAATGCTGGAGTGGGTTGCCATTCCCTTCTCCAGGGTTGATTTGTGCTATAAAGCAGCACAAATGTGCTGACTGGTATTTTCTGCCATTGGTTTATGAGAAACTATAGCTCACCTAACATTTAGACTCCATCATGCCTCAACATCATGTATAATATCCTGGAACTTTGGGTCTGTTTTAACACCAGGTGGTGAAATGATATTATCATCACCCTCCCCTTGCTCAGAGTTTGTGTCAATGAGCTTCCTGTAATCAAGCACAGAGGCTCTTCACTGTTTACTGCAGTACATTTCTGGAAGCAGCATCATTAAGCTGAACGTTGTAAAATGTCACCCGTTTTCCCAAAGTCACTGTCACCTCAGGCACTGCAGGTCTGACCTAAGATCCACATCAACTATATCAAAGCAATGAAAGGCGTTAAGTCCTATGAGCAACCTGACCACAACCAGGCCATCCTTCTACAGTAACAGAAAAAGGGAATGATGATGCAAGTTACACTGTAATTCGGAGCAAGTCCCCAGATCAGCAAGGTGGCTTATTCAAGTCCCATAAATAATAAGAGAAGCATGACTGGGACTCGATTGTCCCTGTCCTGCTTAGGGTAGTATTTTTTCCCATTTGCCACACTGTCTTCCTGAGAAAGTGCTTTAAATGATCATTAAAGGGGCCCCAATGGGTTTCCCTGATGGCTCAGTGGGTAAAAAGAATCTGCCTGCAGTGCAGTAGACACAGGAGATGAGGGTTCGATACCTGGGTCAGGAAGATCCCTGGAGAAGGAAATGGCAACTCACTCCAGTATTCGCGCCTGAAAAATTCCACAGACAGAGGGGCCTAGCAGGCTACAGTCCATGGGGTCACAAAGGATTGGACGCAGCTGAGGGACGGAGCACGCACAAAGGGGCCCCAGAGTACTCTGGAGCATGCACACAGCCCAGAGCTGACCCAGGTAGTAAGTGCCTACCGAGTGCCAGACACTGCGCTAAGCTTTTGTATGAAGTAGTCTCATTAAAACCCCCACATGGCCCTGCAAGGGAATATTCTTATACCCAGTGTATAGATTAAAAAAAAAAAACAAAAAAAACTGCAGTTTTGAGAAGCTGAGAAGCACGTTCAAGATCATCTCTTAAGTGGCAAAACCAGATATGCAACCTTCCATAAGCTCCTAACCTTCCATTTTAAAATGAGGAAAAGGACCTGGAATGGTTAGACAACTTATTCAAGGTCACATAAGGGATTAGAAGCTCAGAAGCCCAGACTTGGTCCTCTCTCTGTCCCTCAAACCACAATCCAGCATGAATGTGCCACCTGGACCTTTTTTTGAACAATCAATAGATTTGCTTCCTCCTTAAAATTTAGAAAGGTTTTGGACGAATCAAAAAGATTAAACTCGATTCCTTCTTTTTCTCCAAATGTCGTCTCCAGTAATAATTTCATAACTTTTCCATTAGTCGTCCTTTTCAGTATTTGTCATTGTTATCCCAAAATATTGGAAAGGACCAGAGAACCACTTTAGTTATGAAGATTCAAGAGAAAAGGAATTGCTTGAGTCAGTTCCAATTGTTCATCTTTTTCTTTTCTTTGCTCTTCTCTGACCCCTGTAATATTAAGGTTGTTCTTGAACAAGGAAAGAAGTTAAAATAGGGTAATCTAAGTAGTTTGTGAAGAATGAGAAGAATACTCCATTGTACTCCTTTGCCTTGGAAAACTGTGTAAAGAGTTGCTTTCTTTTTTTATTTCACATAAGCTCATAACCTGAGTTCTCTTATTTTTACTGCCATGTATGTGGACCTGTATCAGAACAGGTGAAGGTTTAAAAATTGAAGAATGATGTTTATTAGACAAGACTGGGTGTGCAGAAGTATCCATAAATAGTGGTCTGCTCTAAACACAGTGATCTAAGAAATATTATTAAGTGCCATACCTTGTCTAAAGAGTCATATCCGTGTTTTTTGGCTTAGCCTAAGAAACTACCTGGTGGCTCAGAGGGTAAAGAGTCTGCCTGCAATGCAGGAAACCTGGGCTCAATCCCTGGGTCCAATCCCTGGGTCAGGAAGATCCCCTGGAGAAGAAAATGGCAACCTACTCCAGTATTCTTGCCTGGAGAATCCTCATGGACAGGGGAGCCTGGTGGGCTATAATAGTCCATGGGGTCACAAAGAGTCAGACATGACTGAGTGACTGCATTATTTATTATTAAGAAACTAAAATAGGTGAAATATTACCAAATGATAACAGAGCATTATGTGCTTACTACCACCAAGCACTTGTTAATTATATGAGGCTCACAGCAATTTCTGTTAGGGACAGCATTTGATTCCCATTACAGAGATGAGGAGTGCTAAGAATAAAAGATGTGGAATCACTTACCCGTGGTAATACACATATCAGGTCTAGAAACTGGGTTTGAACTGGATTTAAATTTAGAGAGTTTAAAGAGTGCCTGTCATGGGATGTAACTTTCTGTTGCAGTAGACATTGATCATTGTATGCACTGGATATTGATGCTTTTATAATAATAGATTTTAGTTTGACAAATGATTAATATGAATGATAGTCGAGACTTTCATGAACAATAAAGAAATTCAGCCTATATTCAGTTGTCAGTGACAAGTCAAGATATACATACACAATAAGGGATGTGTATTTGACATTTAGAAAACCCTAATCTCATGAAAATCAAGTTTATTATCAACACGTATGGAGTGTCATACAGACCATGTAATGTTTAAATGCACAAAATTATTATTTGAAGGCCTATTTAAATAGAAGCTGAAACCAAATTTTGTTTCGGATTATGAATCTTAAATAGACCAACTGAAGGAAGCCAGGGTGTATCAACAACCACTATTACATATCAGACACTTTATATACATTATTTCATTTAATATTCAGTAGAACTCTGTGAAGTGTCTTATCCATTTCTCAGAGGGGAGAAAACCTTAAAGAATAATTTGCTTAAGATTCAAGCAGGTTGGCAGTGGCTGGACAATTTGAGAACTCAGGCTCACCAGCCTCCAAATCCTGTTCTCTTGTGTCTGCACTATATTTGAATTAGATGGGAGCTTATGGTCAATGTAGAACTGGGATGAAGTTCTTTATATGGTTCCCTTAAAAACTGGTAACTAAAGAATCCACCTGCCAATGCAGGAGACGCGGGTTCAATCCCTGAGTTGGGAAGATCCTCTGGACAAGGAAATGGCAACCCACTCCAGTATGATTGCCTGGGAAATCCCGTGGACAGACAAGCCTGGCGGGCTACAGTCCATGGTGTCGCCAACAGCCGGACACAACTGAGCACGCACTGTCTGTACTTAGTTTAACTACTGGTTTACAAAGTTTTAACCATTTAAGAAGAAAGTTCCAGTGGACGCAAGCCTTTTAAATCTCAGTTCAAGATATGGTTTGAAAATATTGTTAGCTGATGAGATCAACAAGGAAATTCACATTTCAGTCTAGTAAACACAGCTTAGAAAGCAGATGAATGAAGACAACTCACTGTTCTCCATGTGGTGAACTGGCAAGAAACTTCTGTAAAGAGTCAGCCAGGAGGAGTCCTTTCATCTAAGACTTTCTCTCTCTCTCTCTTTTTTTAAAACAACAATAATTTTAAAAGAGATACTGCTTTTCTCCACTGTTTCCACGAAGCCTTACCTTCACATAAATCTCAGATTAAACAAACATCACTACCTAAGAATGAATGTTTTGGGCAGCCTCGAGGGGCAACTATGAAAGGAGTGACTTGAGGTTAATTTGTTGTTGTTTCTTGTTTAGTCACTAAGTCATGTCCAACTCTTTCCAACCCTGTGGACTATAGCCCACCAGGCTCCTCTGTTCATGGGATTTCCCACGCAGGAATACTGGGGTGGGTTGTCATTTCCTCCAGGGAATCTTCCTGACTCAGGGGTCGAACCTGCATTGGCAGGCAGATTCTTTGCCACTGAGCCACCAAGGAAGCCCAGAGGTTAGTTTAGTTGTAGGTAAAGTCATAGAGCTAAATTTCAAAGTGAACCAAGGAATTTATGATGATTCAGATTCCATTTTTGAAACCCAAAATGGGGAGGATAAAAAGAAAGGTGGGAGGGAAAGAAGGAAGAGCGGGTTAAGTATTGGCAAGAAAGGGGAATGGGGTGTTAGTGTTTGATGGGTACCGAGTTTCGGTTTGGAATGATGGTAAATTCTGGAGATAGATGGTGGTGAGATGCACAATAGTGTGAGTGAACTTAATGCCACTGAACTATACTCTTAAAAATGGTTAAAGTGGCACATTTTACACTCTGCCTGTTTTACCATATTTTAAATTGGGCAAAGGATCCGAATAGACATTTCTCCAAAGAAGAAAGAATTAGGGTTGGAAAAAGAGATACCTAATTATACTTAGGTTTTTGTTTTATTAAATCCATACTCTTTTCATATTAAAAATTCCTTCTTGTTCTGCACTTTCCTGTAAGAGTTCTGTTTCCATGAAACAGGTAACTGCATGCAAATGCGCTCAGTTCTTCCTCAGTGAACCGTGCATGTTAGAAACTGGGTCTACTCTGAGGCTCTAACGGAGCCCACTGTTAACTCAATGCCATGCATCTTCATGTTTTTCCTCAACAGATGTTTATAAAGAGCCCACTATGTGTCGTGTGAAATTCAGGACTCTGGGAACATAGCAATAAACAAGTCTCTGTTCTCATGGCTTTTAGCACTGTCAAGCAGACAGGCAATAAACCAACATGTACGCAATGACAGTCAAAGTAATTATCATATCATAAGAATCATCCCCAAAAGTAGAGATGCTGAAAGGATGGGCCTAACCACTGAGCTCTGAGGGAAGATGGTTAGTAATAAAGAAATGAGAGAGAATGCAACTTGCTTGCTTTCTACCTTTTCTTTCTTTGGCTTCCATTTTGCCATCTTTTATACGAGGATATTTGGGACACTATCTGAGGAGTTATTAGAGAGGACAGATGGCAACCTGGTTAACTACCCACCACACTGCAGAGGTGCCAATGTGGTACAAGCAGAGTGAGAAACTCAGGCCCAGAAGGGTCACAGAGCTGGCTGATGGCACAAACAAGCCTCCTAAATTTCCACTCCTGGGCCCTCTTTGACTTTTCCTTTGCATCATTATTTTATACTCACTGGGTGGTTTTGTTCATCTTTCTCTCTCTCTCTGACACACATCCTCAAACACACGGGCCAAGAACTAAAAAGGAAGAAAGCAAAACGAGACTGATTTTTCTGGAAATTTTGTTGGATGGCAGTGTCATCCTACCAGTTCAAGAAATGTGTAAGATGATTAAGTACACAAAGACAGATTTTGTGTCCTGGACGTAACATTCATCTTAGCCTTCTTTTTAACTGAATCCCAGCATTTGGTTTCTTTTTCTGCCTTTCATGTCTTAAAAGCCAGTTCTTAGCAGGCTGAATTATACATTCTGCTACACTGTTAAGATGAATACTTCGGCCAAAATGTGCCCAGGATTCTAAGTCCAACATAATGGTAGTGGATACAAAAGCAGGGCATTGAGCAGGACTGGGGATTCGATGTTGAATCCAATGGGATCTTGTTTCTGTGATTTTTCTTGGCCTGGTTCTTTGGCGTATTACTGGGAGCAAAACCCCATATTGAAAAGAACAGGTTTAAATGAATGCTTCTGAAATTCCTTTTCAGTTGCTGCATAAACTGGTTTTTAAAGATATAAAAAAAGTTTTCTTGGATTCTGCCTTCATGTCCAGAGGTCACTTTCACTGAAATAGCCTCAGATGTGGGCAGCCTGACTAGTCTCAGATAGCCTTGTTTGCTCCACATCTCAAAGCACATATTCTAAATATAATATTCTTAGAAAAATATTTTATATCATAAATATTTTACAGTAAATTTATCTCTTACAATATTTTTCTATAATATTTTAGAATATTTTTATATAGTGTGACATAACTACTCTATATTATTTCTTGATATAGTAGAAGAATTTAGCCTTCCTTAATAGGCAGACAGCCCCTAATTTTAAAAATGTTTGTTCAAAATTTCTTTTGCCACCTGGTTTGGAACTCGAGTAATTTTCCTGTAGAGACAGTGACGGACTTGATGGTTAAGTCTCCAGGCTGGCTGACAGTAGTTTTATTTCACTCATGACATTTCTCAAGGATAATACTGTGCTAACAGCATGGAAGAGGCCAAATACCATATTATGGATGTTTCCACGTCTTTAGGATTCAGGAAAGATGCCAAAAGCATATGCTTAGCCAAAACTTCCAGACGGTGTGTGATAGTAAAGTCCTTCACCTTCTCCACCAGCTGAGGATAGGAGAACCGTAATCTGTGGTTCAACGGTTGGGTGATTGGAATGTTCACTGGGGAAGGCATCTGGAGTAGGAATCGGATATACCACGTGGAGCCAAGATTTCCAGGAGACCAAGAGGAAGATACAAGCTGGGACCTGGTCCTGGCTGGGCCCGGAAGCATTCAGAGCACCCTCTTTATTTGACTTGGGTGCTATATTTGGTTTGATGACTACTTTTTTCCTGACGTTCATGTGGCCCTTCCAGTCTAGCATTTTGTTTTATTTTGACCTTCTCTGGCAGACACGGTCTCACAGCCCCTCTCTTCATGAACGAGCACAGGACACTCTTGAATGTGATCTTCTTTTCAGCACTTCTGTTGCATCAGGGGACGCACACAGAGTAAAAAGCCTCCTCTCAGGTGCCTTCCCCTTCTTACTCCTATATATCACTCTGGAGAAAAAGTCACCTTTGCATGGCGTATGGATTTTTCAGATGATCTGAGGTGTAGATTCCCATCTCCCCATGAAAGCAGAAGTGGTCCTCAGAACTCCCTCAGCTGGTTCTGGGGTGGAGGAGGGGATCGTGTATTTCAGGCAACAAGAGCCTGGGTTTTTCCAGGCAGCATGGACTTGTGCAAGGAGTAGAATCTTACTCAATTCAAGAATTTCCATATTTGTACTGTATCCGGACAATACCAGTTGTCAGTGTGGACCCTGGTCAGTCGTCTTCATAAGGCCAGTGTTACTGCCTTTTATGGAGAAACTCAAATAGTAATATTTTAAATGATTTTTTAGAAAGTATAAATGAAAAAACTTTTTGTTCAAATATCATAGAGTAGAAAATACTAGACAGTCATGAGTCATCAACAAAACAATATGTCTTTGAAAAGAGAGGAATTAGAGTTTGGGGTGTAAACTTTATATTAATGACAGAGGACAAAGCAAAAATCCTGACTAAACTGTTCTTTAAGAAGTTCTGCAAAATATTGTGGGCCTTCCAACTAACCTCAGGTTGCTCGTCTCAAGAGTGAAACTGGTTGTCATATTTGAGAGTTTTCTCCCACAAGTCCAGTCTGTGTCTTTTCTGTATAAATAAAAATCCATTTGGAAAATAAGTCAAATATGGCAGAAAACATTGTCCATCCACCAACCCAGGACAATATTCCCCTCAAATAATGAACTTGACAGGTTTTCAAAGTGTCTTCTCGTATACCGTTCATTCTCTTTGAACACTGTATACACTTAAAGTTTACAGATAGTCATGAAATAGGTCGGCGTTCTTGAAAGTGTTCATTCATGAACATGTATCATGAGAATTACTCTGATGACATAGGTCCACCGAGAGACCAGAGGCATTTGCTTTTGACTTCAGTAATTCATAGTTCGGCCATCCATCGTAATTCACTCTATGATTAGATTCAGAGTTCTTTGGCAGCCAGAAATGTACAGATGTCTGTCTGCTTTTATATGGTTTGCTTCAACCAAAATACAAAAGTTTCACCTCTCAGACAAAACCAGGGAAATTTCAGGCAGTAGAGGATGCTGTGGAGAAGACATGTGGAGGGCTAGGGAGAAGATGGAGAGCATATTAAACAGTTCAGGGCCTGGAAGAAGGGGGAGGCCAGTGGAGAGCAGCGAGGAGGAACATGAGTGACCAAACAGCAAAACTGTGAATAAAGGCAAAGATACTGGGATGGTGAATAACAAGCAGGCTTCCTTAGCTTGGCAAGATTTTTAGGAAATTCCATTCAGTTTTCTGTCTTTAGCTTAATAATAAGTTTTGTTTAAGGAGACAGTGAAACATCCCTTTCTTTAATTACTTTCTGAGGAAATAGGGCCTTGTAACCATGGGAAAGGGCTTCCCTGGTGGCTCAATGGTAAAGAATCTGGCTGCTAATGCCGGAGATGTGGGTTCAATCCTTGGGTCAGGAAGATGCCCTGGAGAAGGACATGGCAACCCACTCCAGTATTCTTGCCAGGAAATCGCATAAACAGAGGAGCCTGGTGGGCTACAGCCCACGGGGTCGCAAAAGAGTCAGACACAACTTAGCCACTAAACAATGCCATGCCTGGGAAAAGACTTCTAAGAACTCTGCCAGGTCTAGAATTTTTCCTCAGGGTGGCATTTTTGTTAACCTGCCATGTTTCCATCCTCTGAGTGATTCTTCCCCCAGCCTGGAATATCTGTCCTTTTATCTAGAGAGAACACGGGTTGAGTGGATGGGGATGGATGTTTCTTTTTCTTGGATATTCTTAAATTCTTAGCTTCTCTGAAAGAGTAAGAGGTATAGATTGTCCAAGGGGTTCTTTTCCTACATCCATTGTTACCTCTCACTTGTGAGGGGTCTGTTGGTCTTCTGTCAGCGCCAACATTGTGGCATCATGTCCTCAGTAAATTCATATTTATTCAGCCATCCATGCAACCGAGAGTTAAGAAGTACATGCTATGTGGCCAGCCCCACTAGGAATCTGAAGAGGAATGAGACACTCACCCTGACCTTGTGAAACTTGATCGTGGACCTAGTTTATGCAACCACCCCTGGTTGGGAGTGTCCACTTGAGCTCTTATGCTAGTGGTATCCAGATTCATTAGGATTCCTTTAGATTTCAGCAAGGCCACACAAATATTTGATAAGGTATGTGTTATCTGCCTCTCCAGACTCAACATTACAAAGACCGTATTGAATGTTTAATTAAAACATTCATTAGTCTTCTTTTCTAATTGTTTTTCATGGTTTGGGTCCCTTGAAACAGTTGGTCTTTTCACTGAAATGTTTATTCCCATCATTTAAGCCAAGCAGTAAGAGTTCTTACTGAACTTAATATTGAGCTAACATTTTAAAGGATAACTCATCTGACATCTCTGAACGTCTGCCATGAACCCATTTACATAAGAAGTGTGAACACGTCTAGAAGTCTTCTGGAAGCCTACAATTTCCAAAATTATTTATATGTACATTTCCAAAATTATTTATATGTACATTTCCTGGAGATCAACCACAAGGTAGAAAACTCAGAATGTATTAATACTTGATGCCTCTGAAGCACTGAGATTATGTGGTGGTTTGTCTTCTTGGAACCCTCTTGCATAAGTGCTAGTTAGTTCAGCTGTTGAGATCGTGCTGGCCCTGCATTCAGATTCAGTGTTTCAGCCTCTGCACAGACTGTTTTGCTTTCCACTGAGTGCATTTCTCAATCTGGTCAGCTCTTTTTCAAGTGCACACCAAAGTTAGGGGCCCATGAGTGACTCAGTCTGAATCCATCATCATCTGAGAAAAGACAAAGCAACATGTGTACTTCATGTCTGGTGAATCAGTCAAGGGAGAGGCAGTCATTTCTTCTTAGGTAGAGGGTGCCAGTTGGTCAGTTACCCAGCTCCTTTGGGTGAAAGAAAACTGTCTGAAAGTTGCAAGATTAACTCCCTGTCAGACCTGCAGTCTCGATCCTGCCCACCATCACCACTGCCGCCTCCCTGCATGATGCCTGCGGCCTTGGCTGCTGTCCAGCCCAGGAAGCTAGCAATCCAGGCTTAGCAGATATCTCCTCTGAAAAAGTAAGGCTCAGGCTTCCCTGGTGGTCCAGTGGTTGGGAATCTGCCTGCCGATGCAAGGGACGCAGGTTCGATCCCTGGTCTGGGAGGATCCCACATGCCTCAGGGCAACTAAGCCCTCTTGCCCTAGAGCCTGTGCTCCTCAACAAGAGAAGCCGCTGCGATAAGAAACCCAAGCACCGCAACTAGAAAGTAGCCCCTACTCACCCAAACTAAAGAAAGCCCACATTGCAGCAACGAAGACCCAGTGGGGCCAAAATTTAATTAATTAAAAGAAAGTAAGGAAGGCTCAAGTAAAACACAAACTGGTAGCTCATAGCTGAATTCAGCCCAAAGATACAGCTAACCCACACAGAGTTGTTTCCACAGGGTGGATCAGCAGCTGAATTTCTAGCTGCTTCTGGCAAACGGAAAGGCCAGGCCATCTAGAGTTCAGGTTTCTGCAGGTGACAGTTGGCTGGAGCTGAGTAGCTGCCGCTCCATTCCTTCTAGACAGGCGCCCTTCCATCTGCCACACTTCCCAGCTGACCTACCCACTTATGCACACTTCCTGCCCGGCCCGCGTAGGCTGAGTCTTCAGGCAATGTCCAACCCAGTCCTCTTTGCAGTGAGCTTGACTGCCATTACACTGGGCCATCCCAGACGGCTCAGATGGTAAAGAATCCACCTGCAGTGCAGGAGACCCGGGTTCAATCCCTGGGCTGGGAGAATCTCCTGGAGAAGGGAAGGGCAACCCACTCCAGTGTTCTTGCCTGGAGAATCCCATGGACGGAGGAGCCATTACACTACAAGTCAATGGTAGGCGCTTCACTGGGGATGCAGTGTTATTATCAAATGGCTCCTCATAACACATTTGGTGGGAAAACAACCCATCTGATGTTCTTTGGGTCCATTCATATTTTGTCTTCAATAAGTAGAACTGAGACTAATTGTGTACTGGGCTCATATGGGAATAATTTAAGGATGTGGATTAAGCCGAATCATTCTGTTCTTAAATCTGACCACCTGGAGGAGATGCTTTTTGCTGCAGCCAACTCATAGTTTTGCTTTGCAGACAGTCTTGTTACAACTAGGGGGTCCACTGAAGATTTATGAATGCAGTCATGATTTGAGATCATGTGTCTTTGTTTTAAAAAATAGAATCACCAATTTTGTGGACATCAGCTATTCTCATTTTTGTGTGTCCTCCTTTTAGTGGAAAAAAAACTGAAAATAATGCTTTCAGTTCAAGACTTTGACCATGAAAAATTAGCTAAAATCTTATTTTAATAGTGTAATCCCCTTCTTCACCATGATTCTGTTATAGAAAATAATACTTACTTGAGGGTCTAGTCTATCAGATTGGTTCAATATGAAGTGAAGTGAAGTCGTTCATCATGTCTGATTCTTTGTGACTCCATGAGCCTATCAGGCTCCTCCATCCATGGGATTCTCCAGGCAAAAGTACTGGAGTGGGTTGCCGTTTCCTTCTCCAGGGATCTTCCTGACCCACGGATCGAACCCAGGTCTCCCGCATTGTAGGCAGATGCTTTTAACGTCTGATTCGATTCCTTTTTCCTATCATGTAGCTTGCCAGGGCTCCTTGGAAGCTGGAGCAGTAGAACTCTGATTGGGTAGGGGCTCCAATTACATAAGCAGACATGTTTGTAGCATCTGTCCAGAGGAGGCCTAGGGTAGGATATGGTTGACCACCTAGGCAAGGAAGACCTGGTGGGGTTGGGGGCGTCCAGCAGCTCTCAAGTCCATCAGCAACTTCTACGCATCTGGTTCCTGCAGACTAGTCACTGCTGCCTCCCACCCAGCCTTCCAGGCTCCATCCACTCCAGGCCCCACCCCATGGCCTCGCCTCTCCCCGGTTCCCAAACTCCCGGGGGTTCTGAGCATCTCCCCTGGCACCATCAGGGGTGCAGACCTGCTCCTTGGAATCACTGCCTCTCCTGGTCCCACTGCAGACTATCACTATACCCTGGAGGGGACTCCCATGCCAGGGAGCAGGATGAGCTAACATCTCTAAGCTCATGCGGGTTTGTGCAAGTACTTGGTACATCAGACAAGCCAGCTAACACTGCTCATGCTGCCTTTCCCGTGTCTTCCAAATAGTGACCTAACTCTTCAGACTCTGACAGAAATTTCTCAGGACCTCCTGGAAAATCAGGGGAGTATCTGTTAAAATGAAAACCAAGACAATAAGGATGCTTCAGGGAGGGGACTTTTAGGAGACCCAGCATGGTAGCTGTTTCTCTGACTTACACAAATGCTGATAGACCCCAGGGGAGTTTCCGACTGCCTTTTCCAAAAAAAACCTGAGCCTTGGTGTCTGGAGGTTGAGGAAGGAACTTTGGGTGTCAGCCTCGGGTTTGACGAGTGCAGGGCAGGAAGGATGCCGCTGAGAGCCGATCTGTGGAGGTCACTTTCGAGAACTGTGGTTTAATTAAACTTTCTTTTTTTTAAATGGAGCAGCTCAGGATTAGGGCTTGTCAGTATCGGATTTGATGTTCCCAGGACCACATATAATAGCCTGCTCTTTCAGGAATATATGCCTTGTGCCTAGATATATTGAAATATTCAGGCACCTCCTGAAGCTTTTGGTCCCCTTGGCTATTGAAATTACAATGGAGGCTGACGTTTTCATGCATAGAACATAGTTTATATGTTTGTATAGAATTGGTGTGAAGACTCTCCAAGGAGAGACAGCAGAAAACACACAAAATTCCCTATTCATCCTATTTTTAAATTACGGTTTTTTGGTGTGAATTTAAAGTACAGTCTAAGGAAAAGCCGTATGAAAACCTAAATAGAAGAGCTCTCTTGCCCTCAAAACAGCTCTTCCACACCCTTCCTACTTGACACACGCCCACTTGGCCCTCTGCTTCCCACCAGAGGTCTCTTCTGATGGAGACTGTCTTCCCCTCCCTGTGGGTCCTGAGACCTGTAATGTCTGTGCCTTCTAATATCACAAGCAGCAATCAAACATTCAGGAGTCCATAAGAGGCTCTCAGCTGGTAACTGGTCCCCATCTGGATTCCTGAATGTATTTCACCCCAGAGTACACTTCACTCAGACTGTACCAAGCTCTATTTCTCAGAAAAGAAATTTAATAATCCAATGGTATTTTTTTTAGAAAAAGGCTACCACCAAAAAAATGAAACACCCAAAGCTTTCCTTCCTTCTAAGATCAAATCTCTTAAGCTTCTTGAAACTCACAACTGCTAGGGGCATTATTCATTTTTTAATTCCACACATCTGGTCCTCAAGCTAGCCCAAGACTTAGACCAGGCTATCGTCAGAGTTTTCTGGCGAAGATGCCAGGAGGCACCGCTTAGAGGTCAGTAGTGCCTGATAAAGACATTTAATTTATGTGTCTTTATCCACATAATGGATTGTGTGTAGGCTGGGGCAGAGGGGGAAAGCAGTCTGGGTAAGCCCAGTTTCAAGGTTGACTTCTAGTTCAGTTAGGCCTGGGTAGTTTGACACATCCGTCAAGTTCAAGTCCAAAGCGTCATTGTAACTACCTTCTATAATTATAGATTTGCCCATTCCTGGGCTCTCTGTTAGATGCTTTTTCTTTCTAGGTGGTTAGGAATTTTCGTTCTATATGGCATTTTCATTTCAGTTAGTAAGCAAGAATGTGAATACATTCTAAAGCATATATTATTCTATTTTAATGTAAGAAACTGAATATTTGTTTTTCATAAATATTTTAGAGAGACTTTGCTAAAGTAAAATGAAAGAGAAAAAAACAGGACATGATCTCATGTCCTGGGGCACATTCTTATTTGGAAACTTTACAGACAGGATGGAAGCTAAGGGATAAAATAGACTAATTCCTATTTAATACTCAAATATCTAAATCTAAAAATGAAGTTATAACCATCTGAAGAATTTGAATATTGGCTATAGGCAACGACTATTCAAAGATACTATGATAATATTTACATATAAATCATATCATTATTTTTATTCATATATGAGTACATGAGATATTTTTTTCTCAATTAATTTTAAATTCCTAGAACTTTCTGAAAAACAAAAAAATGGTCTTATCCAAAGTTTTGAGTTTTCATTTAGTATAAGTATTTAACATACACAAATTCTTCCTCTATTTTTATCAGTTTATACATATCTTATATTCTCAGCAGCAGTAGTATATTCTCATAAAATAAATCTCTTACTTATTTCATGGGAGAAATTATTTAAGTGTATGTACTAAAACTGTTTTATATTAACTGAAGAAATACCCACTTAAAGTGAAAAAAATCCATGTTATAAATTCCAACATAATGGGGTAAGAAATTGTAGAAATGAGGCTTTTGTTGGGAATTGGATCCCAGTGTGTAGGAACAGTGACTGACCTTGACCATGAAGAATTTTTACTGGTTAGTTCATAAACAGAGACTCTTGGCTTTTTAATAAATTTTTGTTTATTAATTGCACAAAGTTGGGTCAAAGCATTGCACAAAAAATAAATATTTTTGTTAAAATGTGTCAGAAGCCTGGCTTTTAAGCTTGACACTTAGTTGAGTGGGTCCCACAGGACAAGCTCCCTGTCCTTTGCGGAGTTTTAGAGTTGGAAATGAACTCAGATCAAACTCCAAGAACCATGGTTTGCATTTAGTTTAGTTTAATCTGTGCTCTAGGGATTATTGACTGTTGTAATTGCTTTATTAGAATGTTATCTCTTGTTTCTTTAATACGGGACATTTAAACAGCTCCTGAACTTGAAACTTGTTGTGATTATATCTTGGGAACAAAATTACTTTCAATGGGAATATATGTTTGAGTGATAAATGCAAGTTAATAGATAAATGTTACTTAATTTATTACACATTTTTAAATATGTATACTTAATCTTTGCAGATAACATTTTGTGTACAAACTAATTCATTGATTAGCCTTCCTGATCATATTAACGAATATTAATTGAATGATAATTGAATATATAATTAGGAGATACAAAGACAAAACTAAAAAAGGAAATTAAGATCTAAACACACTGCATGCCAACGTGTACGCAGTCACAGTTTTACAGAAAATGCTGTGCATTTGAATCACCTTTCTTGACAGTGGCTGCATAGCATCAGTGTCTAAATATTTTCAGCATGAAGGGTGGGGATTATGCAAAATTATAATTGCATCAGAATTATGAGAAATGGCAGAAAATTCCTATTTTTAAATGTCTGTTTTCAAAGAGTAAGACTGAAACTAGCTCTCTTCTCTCAAGAAGGAGGTCTAAATCACACTTGTCTTTTTCTTTAACAGATAATTCTGAAATAATCAGCAGAAACGGAATGGAATGCCAAGAATCTGCATTGAGAATAACTAAACATTGTTACTGTACATACTATCCTGTTCCCTCCTCAATAGAATTGCCACAAACTGCATGCTAAATAAAGATTTAGTTCTTCTGGACAGACCACAACTCTAAGAAGCTAGTGCTGCTATATCATATATGAGTATTAAATATGGTATGCTTAGTATATTCCAACCTAAGATAGTTAACTACCTGAGACCAGCTGTGATGTTAAAGGACATAAAGGATAAAGTTTACTTTTAAAGGGTTTCTAAACATAGTTTCTGTCCTAGGAATATTGTCTTATCTCCATAACTATAGCTGATGCAGAAAGTCCAACCAATTTATTCATTTCGACTCAGAATATTTCAAAGTTAGCAATAAGCAGTTAGCATTAGTTTAAAAAAAGAGAAAGAAAAAAAAAAAAAAACCTATTCCAGGGGCAGGTTCAATTCTAACTTCAATTACTCAATTACTGTCATTTCATTTTGACCACTGGATCAGAGCTGTGTTTCACTTCTTGACAACACGAATGCTGCAGCAAAGATGAGAAGTGAAGTAAAACCGTTACCTGTCCTGCAGGTCTAAAATCTGAATGGAAATTCAAGCACAAGTACTGGGGACACATCGAAGTGTGGTATTTGGTTTGCCTGGAGACGCCGCATTGAATCATGTGATTCTAGAATAACATTAATAGATTGAAAAAGAAACTTTGTACGGTGTGAGTTTCATACCTAACCAAACAAAGTCTTGAAGGTATTATTTTACAAGTATATTTTTAAAGTTGTTTTATAAGAGAGACTTTGTAGAAGTGCCTAGATTTTGCCAGACTTCATCCAGCTTGACAAGCATGAGAGGCCCATGCCAAGTCTAACCGAAGGGATCAGTCTTTCCAACTCACCATCCGGTTGCCTGTTACCGAATAACTCTTCTAAACTAAAAACCTAGACAAACAAGGAAGCTGTAGGTGGGGAGATCTGTATAATATTCTAATTTAAGTAAGTTTGAGTTTAGTCACTGAAAATTTGACTGTGACTTTAATCTAAATTACTACGTAAACAGCAAGTAGATAGTTTCACTTTTTAAAAACTCCATTACTGTTTTGCATTTCAAAAGTTGGATTAAAGGGTTGTAACTGACTACAGCATGGAAAAAAAAATAAGTTCTTTTAATTCTTTCACCTTAAAGCATATTTTATGTCTCAAAAGTATAAAAAACTTTAATACAAGTACATACATATTATATATACACATACATATATATACTATATATGGATGAAACATATTTTAATGTTGTTTACTTTTTTAAATACTTGGTTGATCTTCAAGGTAATAGCGATACAATTAACTTTTGTTCAGAAAGTTTGTTTTAAAGTTTATTTTAAGCACTATCGTACCAAATATTTCATATTTCACATTTTATATGTTGCACATAGCCTATACAGTACCTACATAGTTTTTAAATTATTGTTTAAAAAACAAAACAGCTGTTATAAATGACTATTATGTGTAACTGTTTAAAACATCCATTTTCTTTGTGAACATATTAGTGATTGAAGTATTTTGACTTTTGAGATTGAATGTAAAATATTTTAAATTTTGGCATCACCGCCTGTTCTGAAAACTAGATGCACCAACCATATCATTTTTGTTTGAGAAAAAAAAGAAATCTGCCATTTTAATTAATATTGATCAGAGTCTAATGACTATTTATCTTATATCGTAGATTTGATAACCCTATCAAAAAAAATCACATTCTAAGTGTAATCTTACATAGTGCTTGTATTGTTGCATTTGTTTTAATTTGTGGAAAAGTATTGTATCTAACTTGTATTTCTTTGGTAGTTTCATCTTTATGTATTATTGATATTTGTAATTTTCTCAACTATAACAATGTAGTTATGCTACAACTTGCCTAAAACATTCAAACTTATTTTCTTTTTTCTTTTTTTCTTTGTAATTCACTTAAACTCATTGAAAACGTAGTATACATTACTAAACATAAATTATGGGAATCACCGAAATATTTTTGTAGTAGACTAATTGTTGTTACATTGTCTTTCTTTTTTTTTCTTTTGTTTCATGGTTTTGATTTTTAAAATTATTAGCACACAACAATTTCCAACCCTTTAACAATGGAACATCAAAAATATCACCTATATCCCTAAGCAAATATAGAAGACTGTATTTTTACTATGATATCCACTTTTCCAGAATTGTGATTATAATATGCAAAGAGTCATAAATATGCCATTTACAATAAGGAGGAGGCAAGGCAAATGCATAGATGTACAAATATATGTACAACAGATTTTGCTTTTTATTTATTTATAATGTAATTTTATAGAATAATTCTGGGATTTGAGAGGATCTAAAACTATTTTTCTGTATAAATATTATTTGCCAAAAGTTTGTTTATATTCAGAAGTCTGACTATGATGAATAAATCTTAAATGCTTTGTTTAATTACAAAAACAAAATCACCAATACCAAGACATGAAGATAGCAACTCAGCAAATACTGTAGTTAAGAGCTGAACTCGTCACTTGTATGGGAACCACATTTCACTCTTTGTTTTCAGGATGTAACAGCACTTCACCTAAATATTCTTTGAGCCATATCACTGGTAACATTCCTACTAAACCTCTCCATAAACCTAAAGAATTCCCTCATTCATTACCTTACAGTGTGAACAGGAGTCTAATTTGTATCAATTCTATGTTTTGGTTGTAATATTCAGTTCACTCACCCAATATACAACCAATGAAATAAAAGAAGCATTTAAAAGGATTTCTGGTCTTCCTCCATTTTTTTTATTGTTGAGACAGATTGATAATTAGCCAAACAAAATGGTTTTCACATTCACACAGATAATGTTTGGTAACTTCAAAGAAGAGCAGGCTTTTGATTTGGTTTGGGGGGTTTTTTTGTTGGTTTTTTTTTCTGGCTTTTTAATAGTAGGAAACACAATTTACAAGGATCATTTGAGAACTAGTTCTAGTATTCTTTGAAATTAGAAATAAAAATAAATCCCACCACTCTGCCCCCTACTGTAGAATTCTGCCTGAATATGAAGAGATGTGAACATCAGTAACCAAACGGGGAACAAAACATCAGTTAATTAACAGACAAGAAAGTGCCCATTAATCCATGAGACAGGCTTCAGGTGAGAGCCCAGTTGAGCGCCATGTCTTAGACCCCAGGCTGCAGAGAGGCCGAATGATGAGTCCTGTTCCTCGGGGCCATCCTGGCCCCAGGTAGACCAAGGTGCGCGCTGGAGCTGAGCAGCACACCTGTGGACAGGTGTTCAGCAAAGCCACGCCTCCCGAGAGGTGCTGGGCACCTTCTCAGCCTTCTCCTTTCTCTGTCCTTTGAGGCCCATGGCATTTCTTCAGGAAGGTGGGAAGGGTCCTTGTCATGCAGGGGTTGGCAGAAGTCACCCCTCAATGAGCCAAGGCAGGAATGGGGAGACAAGATTTTCTTCAGGGCAGATTTAAAGCTTCAGGCCTTCTGAGTGCTTATGAGACCCCTCATGAGTAGAAAACACAAACATTCAGCAGACCAGGCATATTACAAATAAAGGCACTTGTATTTTTAAACAGTGTCATCAGGAATTCCAAGGGGGAAGATATTTGCATACTTTTGCAGATGTTTGAAAAACTGGCTCTATGTTTGGATGAGCAATGACTTAAAAGATGGGGACTTCCCCGTTGGTCCAGTGGCTGAGACTTCGCCTTCCAATGCAGGGGGTGCAGGTTCGATCCCCGGTCAGGGAGGTAAGATTTCACATGCCTCATGGCCAAAAAACCAAAACATAAAACAGAAGCAATATTGTAGCAAATTCAATGAAGACTTTAAAAATGGTCCACATCAAAAAAAAACTTTAAAAAGCTGCTATCATATCAATCACTTGACAAGAAAACATTCTCTGTTAATAGTAAGTTCAAGGTGCCAAGCTTCAAGAACAAGTTATTTTAAGTGAAAAATCTAAGACGAACTGTACCCAAAATTGTTCACACCTGGTTGATGAAGTATAATTTTCACGAGTAGGCTGACTTTTTCTGGTACTACATCAAAATCAAAAGAGAAATTTCAACCTGAGAGGATGAAACTAATTTCTATCTTCAGCACAGAAAATGTTAAAATATAAACTAATTCTATAATTATCTGGAAGGTATCTTAATTTGGGGCAGCCCCCAACTAAAAACTTTCACACTCATAAATATATTCTGTTTATTATTAGTCACAGATCTTTTGCAACACTTTAAAGCTTTTGGGGGCAGTCAAGCAAACCAAGATACAGTTCAACATTCTGAAATCCATGAGAAGGAAATTCTGGCATAAAGAATGAGTTCTCCGCTCCCTCCCCCCCCCACACCCAAATAGAGTCTTGGAAATATTAGATTACCATTGCTGTTGGACTGGGTTATCGCCGTTGAAATGACTGAGTTATTGTGAATCAGAATGATTCATACTAGATGGATGAAGTAATAACTTCCCTCCATGCTTTTGGTGGGAGATGGGTTAGCAGGATAAGGAAGGGGGTGGAACTGAGAATATTCCCCAGGGACTAGCTTATGTGTCAAGCGCTATGGAAAATAGTCCACATAGATTCTATTAAATGTATAGAGACCCACCCTGATCATTGAGAATTACTAATCTAAGTTCTAATGACTGCAGAGATTCTTAATCAAGATCCATAGAGGTTCTGCTGTGACAAGTAACCTGATTCTAGGCAACACTGCCTTTCCATGTCTGCCCTCAGGATGACTAGATCCACAGCTTAGTTGAAAACCTCTGTCCAGGTGATTTCAATTGCATAACCAACAGTCATGTGACCTCACTTCCTCCCACTGCTTCAGCAATTTTGGGAAAAAAAAAAAAAAATGATGGCTCAGCCATCTGAGGGGTCGTTTAGGTGCTCAGTGTAAGTGTCGTGTACGCTAGTTGGCCCATGATGTGTGCTCGGACAGTCATATCTGACTCTTTGTGACCTCATGGACTGTAGCCCACCAGGCTCCTCTGTCCAAGGGATTTCCCAGGCAAGAATACTGGAGTGGGTTGCCATTTCCTCCTCCAGGGGATCTTCCCAAACCAGGGATCAAACCTGTGTCTCTTGCGGCTTCTGCATTGCACGCGGATTCTTTACCACTAGTGCCACCTGGGAAGCCCTTATGTCTTAGGTGTTACTTGGCACATATTGTAATAAAGCCATTTCAGACCTCCCCTCCAAATTTGGTGAAAACCATGTAGTTATTCACATGAAATCAGGTATAATCAGAAAGTAACTTTGTTGTGTTCAAATATACTTGACATAATCCTTAGCATTAAGAAGGAACTATTACATCTGTAACATACATGAGAAATCAAGACATAAAAACTAAGTGGCTCTTTTGAGATCACACAGAGCAGCAGAATTCTCAATCCCTGACTTGCCCTAACTCTACAGTCATGTTGACATGAGCTTTATTTGTGGCAAATGTTCAGGCCCAAAATTCAAAAAAGAACTGAGTAAAGCTTTCATCCAGTTCAAGGTGAAGCCATCATCAGAATCCTTTAATAGGATTTATAAACAGGTTTTCTTCCCTATCATGAGAATACTATTTATGAAATATTCTGTCACTCTGAGCTGCACAGTGCTATTCTAAGTTTAGGACAGAACTTAATTCTTTATTAGGACCAGAAGCCACTGAAAGGGATGTGACATTGCCCCATCTCTCCAGTGTTATTCAGTTTTTTAAATTAACTTCAATATGAAATTGAAATAAAAATATTGAAAGCCATTGAATTTTCCCCGATTTTTCCCAAGAAGGGTATGTCCCATTAATGTCCCATTAATTCCTGATGAAGTGGTCCCCAAAAAAGATGTAGCATGACTCTCTGGATAAAAACCACGTATGGATCACATGTCCCTAAAATCCAACTGTGTCCACAGAGTCGCTCCTTTCTCTGATGTCTTTACTCTGATGGATTTTTTTCAGGAGTTTGGATTAACAAACAAAGGGAGATGTTTGCTTATCAACCCTCATGGGAAAATGTAAACGATCTGAATTAGGGGAATCTAATTTTTCTTTTACTAAAGAAAGAAGTGAAAATGTTAGTCGCTCAGTCATGTCCGACTCTGTGCAACTCCATGGACTCTGTCCGTAGAATTCTCCAAGCAAGAATACTGAAGTGGCTATCTATTCCCTTTCTCCAGGGGATCTTCCCGAACCAGGGATCCAAACCTGGGTCTCCTACATTGCAGGCAGATTCTTGAGCATCTGAGCCACTGGGAGCAACTTTCTTTCAAAGGAAAGAAAAAACAAAACAGCAACGAAGTGTCCTCATTGCTGGACTCTCCCTCCAAGGAGCGCTGCAGTGCAGACACAGGTGGAAACTCACTTAAATATAAAACCTGTGGCTTACAGAGGAAGGAAGAAAAGCATACTCCAAGTAGCACGGCACCGTCAGGAACCTGGGTCATATTCTCTAAATGGTGGTGTAGTGAAAATTGGCCAGTCGTGTAGACTCTTTGTGACCCCATAGACTATATGGTCCATGGAATTCTCTGGGCCAGAACACTGGAGTAGGTAGCATTTCCCTTCTCCAGGGGATCTTCCCAACCCAGGGATCCAACCCAGGTCTCCCATGTTGTTGGCAGATTCTTTACCAGCTGAGCCACAAGGGAAGCCCAAGAATACTGGAGTGGGTAGCCTATCCCTTCTCCAGCAGATCTTCCTGTCCCAGGAATCGAACCAGGGTCTCCTGTATTGCAGGCGGATTCTTTACCGACTGAGCTAAATACATTGAGTAAATTGATGGGCTATATATATGGAGGTAACAAACATACCACAGAAGAAATAGATACTCACCAGTCTCACAACACATTTCTATGGGGAGCAACCTAAACACATTATTATCCATAACACTTTCCTGGTGGCTCAGACAATAAAGAATCTGCTTGCAGGGCAGGACACCTGGGTTCAATGCCTGGGTCAAGAAGATCCTCTGGAGAAAGGAATGAAAACCCACTCCAGTATTCTTGCCTGGAGAATCCCATGGACGGAGGAGCTTGGGCACAGTCCATGGGTTTCTCAGAGTCAGACAGGACTGAGCGACTAACACTTTCACATCTGTAAACACAAGGTTGAAGATTTTCCAGTTCTGCAGAAAGGAGTGGTCCGTGTCTGCATTTCCCAGTAGTCTAGTGGTTGAGAGCAAACTTTACGGCGTCACTGTCCAAGTTTGACTCTCAACTCTGCTTTTTACAGCTTCTAAGCGTTAATGTTTTTCATCAGTAAGCTGGGTCTGACAGGATCTCCCTCAACCAGGCATTATGACGATTCAATGAAAAGATGTGCTCTGACCATGGAGAACAGAGTCTGACACAGAGCAAATTCTCAGTGAATGTTAGTAACCATTCTTAGAACAATACTAAAGTAAGCTCCTGGGTTTCCCTATCAGAATTTATGTCCTCATTTTATCCGAACTCCTCTTGGCCACTAAGAGGCACCTCTTCTGTGTCCTCGATGACAATATGTCAAAAGCTGACAGGCAAATTATAGGGGCTTTATAATAACTAATAATGAGCCGCACTGTCTCTGGGGAAGCCTACAATTATTTCAGTTCAGTGAGTGCTCACTGTGCCCTGACTAAGTCCTGCTAAGCTGTTCAAGGAACACAAACAGGAGGAAGGCCAGTTTCTACCCTCAAGAAGCTTTCTGTGGAACAAAAGAGGAAAAATCAACCTGTAAACAATGGAGAAAGGCTAGAGAGTGCTATAGTTTTCCTAAGTCTGCTTTAAGAAAGCCCTCCACAGAAAGTGACTTACAATAGCAGAGATGAATTCTCTCCAGTTCTCCAGGCTGAAGTCTGAAATCACGGAGCTGGCAGGGCTGAGATCCCTTGGCGGCTCTGGAGAGATTCGATCCCTGCCTCTCCCAGCTTTCGGCGCAACATACAGGAGAGCTCAGTCGTGTCCAACTCTTTGCGACCCTATGGACTGTAGCCCGTCAGGCTCCTCTGTCCATGGGATTCTCCAGGCAAGAATACTGGAGTGGGTTGCCATGCCCTCCTCCATGGGATCTTTCCAACCCAGGGATCGAATCAGCATCTCCTGCATTGCAGGTGGATTCTTTACCGCTGAGCCAGAGGGGAGGCCCCCAGCTTCTGGTGGTGGCCTCTGCTTGGTGTTCCTTGGCTCACAGTTATATAACTCCAGTTGCTGTCCCCATCATCCCAGGGCCTTTCCCTTGGGTGTCTATCTTCACATTATCTTCTTATAAAGTCACCAATCATCTTGGACTAGGGCACCACCCCAGTGACCTCATCTTGACTTGATGCCACTGGCAAAGACCCTAGTTTCAGGCTGCAGCTGTCAGCCTTCTTCTGGAATTGCACTGACTAAAGAGAACTGCCTTGTCTGAAGTCTCGCCCCCTCCCCAAGCAGGGCCCTTGACCAGTGGATTGACACAGGAGTGTAAAGGCCCCCAGCTTTGCCCAACTCAGGGCAAATACTGCAAGCGGACCCAAGGCCCCCAGGAGTGTGGGCTGAGGCCTCGTTGAGACCGTGTCACAGCCCAACCTCTCCCTTCGTCCATTTGTGCCTCCTTCCCTTCCACGTGGATAGGAATCCCTGCCTCTGGGTCTGCTTCTCAGAAAATCCAGGCTCTGATAGAATGGCGCCTCTATCAAATGCTAAGGCCATTATTCAGGCATTGGGGTTCCTTTTAAGCAAGAACTATATTCAACGTCATAATTTGATCCTTTTAAATGAAGACCATTATTTGCCTATGAAAGTGTCTCTCCTGAGAGAGTACTGAGTTAATCATCTGAGAAAAAGAAGAAGAAAAAAGTCAACAGTGAAGTATTTTTTATTGTGGATTCCCAAAATGGCAAATTTTCACACACTTTCAGAGGAAACATAGCTTTTATTTTTTAAGGCACCATAGAACGTCATGTTTCACTTGATCTAACTAAATTTTCACTCTTGCTCTTTTGTATTCCTGAGCTCTTTGTCAGTATTTCCTTGAAAAGAAGCCAGGGAAAAAAGAAAAAAAGATCAAAGTGGTTCTTATGGAAACCAAAGACCTTCATATTAGGTTGAAACAAAGCATATTCAGTGCGCGTTCAGTAAATACGATTCTGGAGCCAGATTTGGCTGTAAAACACAAGAGTATAAAACTCCAGAAAGTGACCCGCACCACCCATCAGAGTCATTTCAAGATAACCAAAGCGATTCCTCTCCATCAATCATGACATTTACAAGTTGAAGGGGGTCACACTCAGGAATTAATACAATTGATCTGCACTATTGACCAAGGTGCCCATTAAGACAGCAGGGAGTAATTAAGAAACACACACACATAATCAATGTTGAGATGATCTCAACTCCTCCAAGAGTCATCAATATGTTTTGAATAAAAGCCACATATTTGGTGGCTTTGCTCTGATAGAAATCTTTACAGAAATCAATTGACATAGTTAGTGCATGAGTTGGTGACTAGCTGTGGACACTGGGACTCATTTTCATATTTTCTACCCACATGCACCACTGCAGGAGCTAGGAAAATGAGTCAGTCTGGGAGCCCTGTGCTCCTTGGTCTGGGCTAACCGCATCAAGCCCTGTGATGTGTGAAGGGCCTACAGCATGGCAGTTAAGAGTGCAACACTAGTAGCCAAGCTGACATTGCATTGCATGTGTGTGCTCAGTAGTATCCCCCTCTTTGTGACCCTGTGGACTGTAGCCCGCCAGGCTCCTCTGTCCATGGAGTTTCCCAGGCAAGAATACTGGAGTGGGTTACCTTGCCTACTCCAGGGGATCTTCCTGATGCAGGGATCAAACCTCATCTCTTGTATCTCCTGCATTGGCAGGTGGATTCTTTACCACTGCGCCATCTGGGAAGCCCAGTTCAAATCCTGACTCACCGCTCTCTGTGTGATCACAGGCAGGTGAGTGAACCTCTAGTTCCATCTTCCTTCTCTGTGAAAAAGAGCTGATTAATAATAGTGTTTACCACATAAGGTAGTTGTAAGAATTGGGTTAACATACCCCAAACTCTTAGAACTATTCCTAGAACATAAAAGCATTAACTATCTTTGAAAACATAAATCAAATTTTGAAAAGTTTGCCATTTAAAAGGAATTACTCTGTATGAATCATTTTTCCAGGAGGACCATCTGTCAGCCCTGCTCCTGGAAAGGTTAATTGGGGTTGCTGAGAGATGAAGAATTGATGCTTTTGAACTGTGGTGTTGGAGAAGACTCTTGAGAGTCCCTTGGACTGCAAGGAGATCCAACCAGTCCATCCTAAAGGAAATTAGTCCTGAATATTCATTGGAAGAACTGATGCTGAAGCTGAAACTCTAATACCTGATGTGAAGAACTGACTCATTGGAAAAGATCCTGATGCTGGGAAAGATTGAACGCAGGAGAAGGGGATGACAGAGGATGAGATAGTTGGATGGCATCACTGACTTGATGTACATGAGTTTGAGCAAGCTCTGGGAGGTGGTGATGGACAGGGAAGCCAGGCGTGCTGCAGTCCATGGGGTCGCAAAGAGTCAGACACGACTGAGCGACTGAACTGAACTGAACTGGTTGCCTCTCAGTGGAATTGGGTAAAGCAGTGGCTAGTCATCAGACACTGGCTGAACTCAGCAGATAAGTCATATTTTTTACATCTTGTGGTAATGAACCTCCCAGATTTCCATTTCTGGGGGCAATAAATAGAATAAATACAATGAATGAGCCTCTGGGGAAAAACAGACAGCTGGATAAAATATTTAAAACTTCTCTTCATATGCACTGAGGAGATATCAAGAAAGTAAAAAATGCTCAGAGATTTTTTTTTTAATGGGAATATTTTAATGTGAGCAAGCACCAAATCCATTCTTTGCCTGGTGGCACATGCCCAGCTCTAAGTGGCACGGGAGATCAAAAGCTAGACTGGACCCATCCCAGGAAGTATGGGCCTGCAGCAGGGACCCCAAGACCTACATGGTCAGCAGGGCTGATTCCGGTTTGCTTGCTCACCTAGGGTGACTGATGAAAAATATCCGGTAATCCATATAAAGAATGTTGTTAGTGCAATATTTTAAAAATAAAAACTAATGGGGGAAAAGTCCACAATAACAACATATCAAAATTGTGAACAAGGCTGCGTGTCCTTGTTGGCTTGACCTGCTACTCTGTGCAGAGCGAGCTGACCTTTCCCATCGGCCTCTGGGTTAGACACCAGCCTGATGTCAGACTAGGCCACGCGGGGCTTTCTATGTATTCTGGTGTTTCAGCTGTTGATCTTTCATTAGCTTTTTTCACTTGGTCCACAACAGAAGAAAATACTTTGAAAAGTGCATATATTTTATGTATGAGAACAAATTCTGAAAAGTACACATTTTTCGTTTTGCTTCAGCCTCCAAAATGGCTCTACAGGGTATTGCTATTTGGCTATGTTAGAATGATTGAAAATAAAACCAGCGGACCAGTGGGGCTAACGGAGGCAACAATAATAACAAGCCATGTTCCAAGCTATATATGTATGTGTGTATATATATACATATATATGTATGTATATTTCAGATATACCTGAAATACACATATATCTGTAAAAACATGGTCATGAAAACAATATTTTCCCTAATTATATATTTACTACTCCATTTACCATTCTGTTCTATATACTTTTTTTAAAGTCGTGGTCAATAATCACAAAATTATTTTCACAACTCACAGTTTGAAAGACACTGTTCCAAGTTAACCACTAAGGGTAACCACAATGAGTACAACTATCAGATGGGGAGAAAAAAAAATCACCAATCCAAAAGAAGGTGGGGAAAGGGAAATAAAAAGAAACTGAAAAAAAAAGAAAATAAATAGAAATCACAAAACCAGACAGTAAAATAAATGCAAATATCATTATTGACAATAAATATAAATAGACTGAACTCTCTGCTGTATCTTTGCCAGGCTGGATTTTTTTTTAAAGAACCCTAGGTATGTGATGTTTACAATAAGCATTTCTAAAATATAAGTACCCAGAAAGTTGGAAAGTCAGAGTATGAAAGAGGAGAAACTAGAAAAAACTAACCAAGAGAAACCAGGTATAACCACATTAATACCAGACAAAGTAAATTTTGAAGCCAAGAGCCAATACTAGAGAATCTAAAAGGCTATGTCAAATGATCAGATCATAAAGAAAATCAATTCTATATGGGTATACACATAAAACATAAATGCAAAACATCAAACAAAAATTGAATATAAGCAAAAATTAATAGAACTCTGAGATCCTCATCATAGAAAATTTATACATCTGCTTAGTAATTGACTGACCAAGCAAAATCAAGTACATGAGGAGACAATTGAAATATTTAAAGATCATATCAACATGCTTGGCCTAATAAGCATAGAACTCAAAAAAAATGAATATGCATTACTTTCTTGCACATAGGAAACATTTTTTAAAATTCACTCTGTGCCAGGCCATTAATGCAAACCTCAATAATAAATCACAAATAATGCATATCCAATCACACTTTCCTGGTTTAAAAAATGCAATTGTTAGAAATTAATATAAAGTAACTGGAAACTCTACTTGTTTAGTAATTTTAAAACAGTGCTCTGAATGAAAGAACAATGGAAATTTAAAATATTGAACTGAACAATAATGAAATATATACAAACTTTAAAGATGCAAATAAAATGATGAATGAAAATGTACAACTTAAATATTTATATTAGGAAAGAAAGGCTCAAAACTAATAAATTAACATCTTCAATAAGAAGTTAGTTTAAAAAAAGTAGTGTAAGTCCCAAGAAAGTATAAAGAAAAGAATAATAAATGTAAGAGAAATTTTCCTCAAAATAGAAACTAAATAGATAATATTGAGAGTCTGCTTCTTAAAGTGGATTTATTAATTTTGAGCCTCAGCTAAAATTATGGTGAATATCAATCACAAAACAGATGCATTGGCACATTATCAGGTTAATGAAGAAACACATTTCCCCAAAGATGTAAATATATCATTAAATAAAATAACTTCCATTTATGATTTTTAAAAACTCTCTTGACACATTAGTAATAATAGGGAATTTCCATATCCTGAAAAAGGATATACATACAAAATTATGCCAGGCATGCAATTAATGGCAAAATATTAAAAGAACACCTCTGAGTATCAGTAGCAAGGCAGCTTGCAAACCTTTGCTACTTTGATTCAGAATTGTACAGGTCTTAGTACTGTAATACAAAAAAGAAGAAAACCTATAAAAAATAGGAAAGAAACAAAGCTCATTATTCATTATATAATTTTAATTAACAAATGATGTTAATTTTAGCAAGCATGCGTGTGTGCATTCTCAGTTGCTAAGTCATGTCTGACTGACTCTTTGAGACCCCATGGACTGAACCCCACCAGGCTCCTCTGTCCATGGAATTCTCCAGGCAAGAATGCTGGACTGGGTTGCCATTCTCTTCTCCAGAGGATCTTCCCTACCCAGGGATTGAACCTGTGTCTCCTGCATTGGCAGGTGGATTTTTTTTTTACCACTGAGCCACCAGGGAAGCCCCAATTTTTATGTGGAAAACACTAAAGAATCAACAGATAAATATTTAGATTAATAGATGTGCTTACCGACTTGCTAGAATTAGAATTACCATGCATTCATTAAGATAATCATATTCATTGTAATACAACTGGGATACAACTCAGTGGCTTAAAAAAATAAAAACTGTGTCTCATCATGTGAAGCTAATTTAATTGGAGCAGGTGAGAGAAGGGGCTCCATGATACCTAGTCACCTGGAGACCCAGCTGATAGAGATACCACCCTATTCAACATGTGGTTTCCCAAGGCTTTCTGGCATCCACATCCAGCACCTTAGAAGGAAGGGATAGGGGGCCACAGAGGAAGTTTTTATGGGCCAGACCTCAATGTGGGATACAGCATGGTTACCCCCATTCCATCTTTCAGAGATCAGTCACATGGCTGCACCTACATAGAAGGGAGGCCAAGAAGATGTGTGTCTAGGGAGAAAGGGAAACACCTTTAATGATAACCAAAGTGGTCTCTGCTGCACAACAAATAAAAATTGTATAACTGGGCAGAACAGCAATTCAAAAATACATTTTTAAGCAAGATGCCAGTTATAAAAGGTGGATAAAGACTTTTTGAGAAAATTTTTCAACTTTTTTTGAAAGACTTTAATAAACAGGGATATTTCATGTACACAAATAAGTTGTCACTTCTTCCTATAGTAATCTACAACTGTAAAACCATCCGATCAAAATACTAACATTGTTTATGGTAACTGACAAACTGATTCTAAAATGTATACTGAAAAACAAAGGGCTAAAAATGGCAGAACATTCACAAAGGAGAATAAGGAAATAAGGGAAAGGACTTTTAGAATCCACATCAGAACTAGTTATAAAACTGCAGCAACTAAGACAGGAACTGATGAAATGTCAAACAAGGTAGACCAACGGAACAAAACAGAAAGGCCAGGAACAGTCCACACATATAAGAAGCTTTGACTCATGACAATGACAGAGGACTTGGAAAATCAGTGTGAGAAGGGAAACTATGCAATAGATGGTACTTGAATATCTGGTTATCCAATGGATGAAAAAAATTTTTAATTGGATCTCTACCTCCCACCATACATAAAGGTTACTAATTCCAATTCAAGACTTAATATAAAGGGAAAATCTACAAATCTTTAAGAAGATGATGCATAAGAATATATTTACTAGGTATATTAAATATTTTAAAGCTCAAAATCATAGAGGAAAAAGATCAATAAATTTAACTCTTTAAAATTAAGAACTTTTATTTATCAAGTGGATCAATAAGAAAGATACAAGTAAGTTATCCAATATACATATTATAATAGACAAAAAATTAATAGCAGTAATATTAATAGCAGTAAAGGATTCCTATAATTCAATATGAAACAAAGACAACAACTCACTACAAAAATGAGCAAAAGACATGAACAGACATTTCACAGAAGAAATATAAATGGCCCAAATACATGTGAAAAAATTTCCACTGCATCAATAATTTGGAGAAATGCAATCTAAAAACACAAGATACCATTTCACACCTGTCACGTCATGAAAAAATTTTAAATAGAACAAGACAGATTCTCATACAGTGTTGAGAATTTAAACTGGTATCGTCATCATTTTAGAAAACGTTTTGGTATTCCTAGTAGTTGGTAAAGGCCTGAGCATAAAGGTCTAAGCCCCAACTTACCAGTGATAATAGCTACCAGGGATGATGACAGAAACTGACAGAATTTGCCTGGTATGAGATATGAATTAATCCCAATAGTGTCAAAGTTTAATGTCTTCAAATATGGTATGAGATGTCGCATGATGATTAAATGAGTAGCTTTGAAATCAGATTGCCTGGGTTTAAAGCTTGACTCTGGCCACTTATTAACTGTGACCTTTGTTAAGACCCTTAACCTCTCTGTGCCTCAGTTTTACCATCTCTAAATGGGGACAATAAGCTTGAGGAGTCAGTGAACGCTATTGTAATTACTAATTCCTTTAGATGTTCCCCTGGATACAAGGATGAATGTGTAAGAGGATGGGGCTGGTGGTCCAGACTGGGGCAGTTCCTGCTGAAAACACTGGTTATCCATCTTTGGGGTTTACTGTCTCCTCAAGACTGTTCTTTAGGTGCGGTCTCAGGTGAAGACCAAGTTTGGTAAATCCTCATATTTCTCAGCTAGAATGCAGCATGTTTCTAACAATTTCATGCAAACCACAAAAAACCCCACAAATTCCATGTCTAGTTTCCAGGCATAAATGAAGAAAATGAAGTCGCTGCTATTTTAGAAGCTAATTACTGGTAAAATACTTCCATATTCACATTTCCTGTGAAATAAAGGTCTCTGGCAGGCAGAGCTATTCAGTAACACTTTTGTTCCAAGCAGGGGTTTTCCTTTGGTACAGAACATGCTGTACCCTACTCAGAAAATGTCTGATTTAGTTCTGAAGGGGAGACCATGAAAGCATATAATTTTTCATTACAAACATTTACACATTTAAAAATATCTATCCCATCTCACTAAAGAGATATGAATGCTGTTGGTGAGTTCTTTCATTTTTGAAAATTTTATGATAAATAAATGAATAAAACATACAGAGATGCCTAGTTTAGTGTCTGGAATTCTAACAGTAAGCAAAGAAATTTGACCACAAACAAGCTACACTCGGAACACAAGTTTTAAGACGCCTTCATATCAAATTTCAGCTATTTTGGAAGAATGATCTTTAGAAATATTTTCAGGGATTCAGTATGTTCAATTTTGAGCATTTTCCTATATGTATACTATCGGTTCTTCTCAAAAAGCTGTATTAGTTAGAGAATAAGGAAGAATATAAAGAAAAAATCATTTTGAGCTTTTTGCTTCTTAATGATTGAAGTTAATACAATTCCAAATTGTGTAGGATCCAGACCATGTACCTGGTGCTGTCCAAATACTAGAAAGTACTTCACAGAGTTGAATATTTTGAGTTTGAGCTCAGAATTCTGCAGTTCCCCATGTCAGTTTATCTAGAAAACTACATATATTTTTGAATGCCTCCAAATCACTTGGTATAAGTAGGAAACAGGGGGGTTCCCTGGTGGCTCAGTCGTAAAGAATCTGCCTGCTAATGCAGGAGACACAGATTTGATCCCTGATTCGGGAAGATTCCATGGGCTGAGGAGCAACTAAGCCCAAGTGCAACAACTACTGAGCCTGGGCCCTGAAGCCTGGAAGCCGCAACTACCGAGCTCACAGGCCGTGACTACCGAACGCCTAGAGTCTGAGCTCCACAACAAGAGAAGCCACCGCAATGACAAGCCTGCACACCACAACTATAGTAGCGCCTGCTCTCTGCAACTAGAGAAAAGCCCACACAGCAACAAAGACCCAGCACAACCAAAAATTTAATAAACAATTTTAAAATTATTCCAAAAAAAGAGAAGAAAACATTCTTCCCTTCCAGTTAAAAAAAAAAAAAGTGGAAAGAATAGCCTTCACTTGTCATCTCCAGTTCCTCACCTCTGATTTGCTTTTTTCATTTTAGAAAAGCATTATGCAAAATTTAGGCCATAAAAAGGCACATGGAGCAAAACAACCAGTGGCCAGGTATTGGGTTGGCCAAAAAGTTTATTCGGATTTTCAAAATCCAAACAAACTATTTGGCCAACCCGATACCTACCTTGAAGCCTGATAAATAACCTTATTGACAACACAGATGAACACTGCTCCATCACATAAGTCTCCCTCCTGAACTTGAACTATACTATTCCCACGCATCTCCACAATTTTATCATGTATGTATCCTTAAACCATATGGAGTATTTTTTGAGTTTTTTAACTTTGTGTAAATAGTGTCATAGAGTATGTATTCTTATGCATCTGGCTTTACTCATTCACCCTTATGTGTGAGAATTATCTATGCACATACTTAGCTTACATTCACTCATTTTCACTGCTATATGATGTTCCACTGTATAAATACACCACAGTTTAAGTCCTGATTTAGTGCGTGTATGTGCACACTCAGTCGTGTCAAGTCTGTGGCCTCATGGAACTGTAGCCTGGCAGGTTCCTGTGTCCATGGATTCTCCAGGCAAGAATACTGGAGTGGGTTGCCATTTCCTACTCCAGGGGCTCTTCCCAATCCAGGGATCAAACTCGAGTCTCTTACATCTCCTGCAATGGCAGGCACGTTCTTTACCACTAGCACCACCTGGGAAGCCCCCAGATTTAGTGAATACTGGCTATATTCATTTACTACTGCAAATGGACATTAGTTGTCTCCATTTCTATGTGTCAAATCCTCTGTAACTTTTGGTAATGTCAATTTACATTTTTCTGCCAGTCTGCTATCCTTTGTGACTTAACTTGCATTTCTCCGATTTGTACTGCTAGTACAGTTAAGTCTCTTTCTTGTAAGTTTCTCGCCACTTTAATTTTCTGAAAATTGTTCTACATACCTATCTTATTGAGCGGGAGGTTTTTTAAATTTTTAACACAGCCAAATTTATTAAGGCCTTTTCTTAGTGGTTTAATCATTTGTCCTTACCCTGAGGCCATAAAGATATTTTTGCATATTTTCTTGTATAATAATTTTGCCTTTCAAATTCCTCTGGTGAGAACTGATTTTTGTATACAGAGACCCAATTTTCGTATGTTTTTCCCTTGAGGAGAACGGAAGACCCCAGCCCCGTTTATTGAGTCAAGTACACTTTCCCCATTGGTGTGCAGTGCCAACTCAGACCTAGATTAATTTTCTACATGTGTGTGTTCCCTACTTCTTCCTTCTGTGTTCAGGTCTTTTCAGTTAAAATGAATCCCTTAGAAGTTTCTGTTGGAAGAGCTGGTAGGTGGTTATCTTCCTTAGAAATGCATAAAACTATTTGCCTTTTCCTGAATGACATTTAAGTAAATATACTGTGTAATTGCCCCAAACATTTTGAAAATATCCCATTGTCTTCTGTTCTCTATGATAACAAAGATCCTACAACTGTCCATATGAATTGCTTCTTTACGCATAATCTGTCTTACCTCTTGCAGCTTTATATATTTTCCTCTTTACCTTTGATGTCCTGTCCTCTTAATATAATGCTTCTACATGCAGATTTGTTGCATTTGTCTTAGTTGAACTTCTGCATGTCTTTTCAAACTTTGGGTTCTTTTTGAACTTTAAAATGTCTTTAAAAATTCTTTTTAATATTGCTTTTCCACCATGCTCTTAAATTCCTCCTTCTGGAATTTCTACTAGCTTTAAATCAAAGCTTCTCATTTCATCTTCCATGTCTCTTCATTTCACCTTCCACGTTTCCTATCTATTTCTCTGTTCTGCATTCTGTGTGGTTTCATCAGGAATATTTAACAATTCATTAATTTTATCTTCATCTGCATCTACTCAGTTGTTTAATCTGTTGACTTTTATTTTAACAACATTGTCTTTCATTGCTTAAAATGTCTGCATGCTCCTTTTTTTCAAATCTGGATGCTCTTTCTCCCCCCCAAAATGTCCAGTTCTTGAGGTGAGAGCTCTATTCCTTCTTGTATCCCTTCGAACATTTTAAACATTCCTAAGTGGGAGCGCCCACAGTCTATTGTTCCATGGTCTTGAAGCTTCTGCCCTTGGCTTTCTTATTTTCATATTCTACATGCTGACCTTTGGTAAATCCATTCAGTTCCTTGTTATAAGCTGTAATATACTAATGACCATCACATCTAGGCCAGATATATCTTCTGAGCTCAAATCTCATGTGCTTTCTTCCCAGTGCTTGTATATGCCCCTAAAAATTTCACAGATACTTCAACCTCAGCCTATCCAAATGAGCTCATGACTGTCCTCATAAACCTCTGTGTTTTCTTTCACATTCCCCATTCTTTTTGTTTTTTAACATTTTAATTTATTTACTTTTAACCAAAGGATAATTGCTTTACAATATTGCGTTGGTTTCTGCCATACATCAACATGAATCAGTTATAGGTATACATACGTCCTCGCCCTCTTGAATCTCCCTCCCACCCCATCCCGCCCCTCTAGGTTGTCACAGTCTTCATTCTTTTGAGTGGCACTTTCCTCTTTCTGTTCAGGCACTGAAGCCAGAAACCTGGGTAATATTGCAAATCTGCCCGTGTTCTCCGCTCTTACAATCCAATCAACAATACATGGAATGTTTAGTCGCTTAGTCATGTCTGACTCTGCAACTCCGTGGATCATAGCCTGCCAGGCTCCTCTGTCCACGGAATTTCCCAGGCAAGAATACTGGAGTGGTTTGCCATTTCCTTCTCAGAGTATCTTCCCGACCCAGGGATCAAACCCTCGTCTCCTGGGTCTCCTGCATTGTGGGCAAATTCTTTACCCACTGAACCACTTAAAGCCAAATCAATGATAACCTCTGCATATTCTACCCCTTTGACAAATCTCATGTCCATCCTCTCTTCATTTCTACTATGATGACCTGAGTTCATTTCCTGATCACTCCCTCTGGGATGCTACAATAGTGGTCCAGGTGATCTTCCAACTCTACTTTGGTCCTGTCAGATTTTTAAAATGATCCCAGACAAGAAATATATCAAGATTTTCTTTTATTTCTCTTATTATTGTTGAACCATGAAATCACCAAAAAGATCTTCAAAATATTGTGTGCTCATTTCCGGTCTGAGATGACAACTGAATTGCAGCCTAAGAGTCAGCCTTTCTCAACTTTACAGTAATAGTAAATATATAAAGGACTCGGGGCAGGAGGGAACAAAGACTGTCACATATCCTATTGACAAGACTATGGGAGGAAATGCCAACAACATTGGAGGAAATCTGCAAAGCTGAAATGAACTTCAAAATCCATGGGTGACCCTGAGTCATGCTTTGAGTCCTGAAAAAAAGGTCATGCAGACCTGCAAGGCAGAGGAAAAAGGCATTGTTCCTCCTCCATTGGCTCTCTTGAGGCTGGAGGATCCAAAGTCACTCTCAACCAGGACACCAGGCAACCAGCCTCTTTTGTAGATAATACATTTTGAAGCAACCTGAGTATTGTTTACACACACCCCCTTCCAACCAACAAAGCCCATGTACCCATCTCAGTTAGATTAGAGTCAGAAACCCCTAGAGACCAAATGTAAGACCTAAAAAATTGGGCTGATCTCCCCACCCCTGGCTTATCTCTCACTGTCTCATCAGAATAGAATTCCAGCTCTCTGAAATCATTCTAAACTAAAACTTATAGAAACTCTGATAAAGGTAACCTTTCCTGAACAGACACTATCCATAAAGTTCTAACTGGCTTGCATAACATTTAAAGCCTACTCTATAGATTCAATCTACATTTATCATCTTAATTCTTATGTTACTTTCTAAACATTGAGAACTCCAGATCCATAGTCTTATCAAAGATTTCTAAAACATTTCCAGTGCTCTCCTACCTTCTTGTCTAGGTTCCCCTTTTTCCTTCTGCCTAAAAGACCCTCTCTTCTCTCTTTAAGCTCACTGAAATTGTCTCATTATTAAAAATCCATCTTCAAGGTGCAAATTTCTTCACAAAGCCTTCCCCAAATCCCTAAATTGGAATTAATCTCTCCCTTTCCTGTGTTCCCATAGAACTTACCTTGTACTCTTTATTATAATACTTATCACTGTCTGCCTTATGCAGCTAGCACAGTTTTGCTTCTCCCATTGGACTGTGAATCTTTCTTAATCAGCTAACATATATCATAGTGTCTTCCGTATCATAGCTTTGCAGCAAACATGTATTGAATTAACTGAAGATGAGATGAAAATGAACTTTCACAAAGAGCTTCTCACTCAGGTCTCAATTTTTGCTACTCAACTTTATATTGATCTTTAAAACAATAGCTGAGATTTGTCACAAAGCCAAGCAGCAAGCTGAAAAGGAACTAAATCTTGAATTTCCTTTACAGTGTTAAAGAGGAAACCCAAAGGTGATACCTTCCCTGACAGAGGAAAGCGGAACTAAAGGCCACAAGGGGGGTTTTGGGGTCATGGAACAAAAGGAAGTCCTATTTTCTAATCTCCATAAGATGGTGGGTTTGCTGATCTCTCCTGTCTCACTAGAGAATAAAATATGTCATGGAAGACCTGAAGATGCTACAATAGTGGGAAAAGCAGGAGTGCTGTGACAAGGAGCAGCCGAGATGTTCAGTAGATCCATATCAATTTCTCGTCTTCCCTTCTTCCAAACAAATGGCAAATATATAGTCATTGCTAATTTTAAAGCCAGTTAGGTATTTCTCACACAATAATGAATCAACCACCCAAACAGCTTTCATCGTTACGTCCAAATTAGCCAGACACTTTAACTGTGAAGTTTGCAGTCATCCTGGAGCTAGAGGGCTATGGAGAACTTGCCGCTTTGTATTGGCCGCAAGAACTTCAAAACCCATAATGGTTTTGAAAGGCATAGAAGCTGTGCTTTGGGTTCCTCTTCTCACCAAATCCAAAAGCACACTTGCTCTTGCTTTTCAATCATTTATTCAAAACATTAATCAAGTTCTTGCTATGTCCTAAGCACCGTGCTAAAAACTAGTGGCAAAACAATGAAAAATAGCAAGCATGACCCATGGCCTCATGGAACTTACTTTCCCTTAGAGGAGACAGATATCAATAAAATAATCCCATGAAATGACTGCTGTGAAAGAAGGCCTTGTGATACGTTTATTAGACAAAGGAATCTGAGTTACTCTGGAGAACTACAGTTTCTCTAGAAAGGGATTTTACACTGAAGTTTGAAGGTTGAATAGGAGTTTAATAGGAAGAGTGCAGGGAGGAGAAGAAAAGAGAATGTTCTTGGCAGAGTGAAGCAGGGCATACAAAGGCCTTGCTGCCTGAGAAAAGACATTTGTGAGATAAAAATAACTTTAAAGGGAGCTTCCCTGGTGGCTCAGTGGTAAAGAATCTGCCTGCCAATGCAGGAGACACAGGTTCAATCCCTGATCTGAGATGGTCTCACAAGCCACGAGGTCACTAAGCCCGTACACCACAACTACTGAAGCCCGCACTCTGCAAGAGAAACCACTGCAATGGGAAGCCTGCGCTGTGCTCCGCAACTAGAGAAAGCCTGCATGCAGCAGCAAGGACCCAGCGCCGCCAAAAGTTAGAAAAATAAACAAATAAATAAAATTATTTTTTAAAAAATAGCTCTAAAGCTAACGTGGTAACTACATCACATCATTCTTTCTGTCTGCCATACTACCTACTGCCCAAGTTCATGGGATTCTACAGAAAGGTTCTGTTTAATAAAAGTTAACTGTGTAGCAGTTTGGAAGCTTAAAATTGCAGGCTGTTTTAAAAAGTTGAATGAAAAACGTGTCATCATATCGGGGAGGGGAGAGATGTGAATACCTGAGTGTGTCCAGAGACTTCTGAATTGTTTCTTTTTAATTTTTGTGACCCATCCTCCTTCCACTTCCTCTCTGAGCTCAGATGACCGTCACAGGGTCCAAGTTTTCCCTTCCGTTATTCTGCATTTTCCCCTTCAAATGAAGGACAGTCCTACAAAAACCAACTCAGAAAGGATTTCATTATCCTTTCCTGGGCAGTCACTGGACTTACTAACTAAGCTAACTGCACAACTCCATTGCACTTTGTTTAAAGCTCCTGGGAGAGAAACCAACGTTTTTATTATTTTTTTTAATTATCAGATAAGAGGAAGCTGATTGGTTTTGTACATCTAAGAGCTCATTTCTTAAAATTTCCAAAATTTGTTTCACTGATTCAGAACGACTCTTGAAGCCATATGTTAATTCAGTGTTTTTACCTACTGGCCAGCATGTTCTGATTTCTGCCTTGTTAGGGGCAATACATTAATCTCCTCCCACAATCCTGACATATAGGATTGGCACAGCATTTATTAATTGACCTTTCACTTAAATTGGTTTTCTTTTTACCTTCACCACATCCAACATCTCGGACTGACCGTATCTGTGTTTTTAACACAGTGTAAAATGGGGTCAAGCTGCTACTTCCTGAGCTGCGTTCAATAAATAAAACTAATAGCTGAGATTGATTACCCATTTAGATGGCAAACTACAAAACCCAAGATGGATTGTGTAATTTGCAGCTCTATGACATGTATTAAATTTCCAGACATAAGATAAATAATTCATGTAAATAACCAAGAGAGGATAACCAAGAATGAAGTTGTATGGTTCTCCTTTCACGGCAGGCGAAATAAATGACAAATTTAATGACAAAGTTCATTAACTTTTGACTTAGGTTCTCCTATAAGTGTATTTTAACTAACCACCACCTACTTGAAACCATGTATAGATTAAGGAAATTCTGTGATCTGTCCTTATTTAGAGGCTTTCTTAATTGAATGTCTAGACCCCTCCAAAAATAATCTCTTAGCCTACACGTTTCTTGCTGTTGTTTAGCTGCTAAGTCATGTCTGACTCTTTTGCATGGACTATATGCACAATATATATGGACTATAGCCCACCAGTCTCCTCTGCCCCTGCGATTTCCCAGGCAAAAATACTGGAGTGGGTTGCCATTCCCTCCTCCAGGGGATCTTTCTGACCCAGGGATCAAACCTGCATCTCCTGCATGGCAGGTGGATTCTTTACCTCTGAGCCCACTCTGAATTCTACCACCTTGTGATTTAGGTAATTACGTCCCTCAGATAACGATTGGAGGGCAAAAGGAAAAAAAAAGCAAGTATAAAAAAGGATATGAGTGCTAAATTCTTCTTCGTTGGTGCCAGGAGAGTAGAACCAGGTGGATAAAATGTGAAATGAGTGTTGAATTTTGTTTATACTTGCCCATGTTAAATTGGTAAGCTGAACATAATCACTTAACCCCTAAGGTTTCATAACTTGCAAGATAAGGATAAATAGTCCACTCTATAAGGTGGTTTCATGGCTTAATTAGATTTGAGGAAGCCAAGATAATCCTCATATCCTCCCAGAGAGATATATAAATAAGGGATGATGTGATGTTCAGAGCCTTTAGTGAAGAGGCTCTGCCACTGGGATATTCCAGCCTGGGATGAGAGAGTGGCTACATTTGTAAACTGTCAAAAATAGCATGTGAGACGAGGCAGTGTAGATCCCTAGCCTTCAGGGATGAGAATAAGCACATCTGGGCACTCTGTAGCTCAGAGAGTACTTACTGCTGGTGCTCATACTGGACACTGCTTTCGTCAGTGAAGTCCTTCCAAAGTGTCTACAGACAGCAGAACAGGTTTTTCTGGAATATTCTAAAGATGAAGAGGATTCTGCTTTCCAAGTGTTTTTTTGTAATGGGAGCTATAAGCAACTAACTTGACTTTCACTCTTTAGAAGAATCATTACTGTTACTACCATTCCCATTTTACAGATGAGAAAAGCACAGAGGAGAGTTCAGAGGTCCGTCCAGGACAACAAAGATGGGGGGGACACAAACGAGGCTCAGCTTGAGCTCACTCTGTGCCCTACTATTTAAGAAGCAAAGAGACGGAGTCTGGAATCTTCTTTTGTGTTGACTTTGTTCTTCTCATAGGATCCAAAGTTGGCAAATCTTCATCAAGGATGATAGTTTGAATTTTAGGAATTCCTGAGGCTTTGTATAAAAGTACAGGCATACTAGGGTTTCCCTAGGGCTCAGTGGTAAAGAATCTGCCTGCAATGCAGGAGACACGGGCTTGATCCCTGGGTCAGGAAGATCCCTTGCAGATGGAAATGGCGACCCACTCCAGTATTCATGCCTGGAGAATCCCATGGAGAGAGGAGCCTGGTGGGCTACAGTTTATAGGGTTGCAAAGAGTCAGACACAATTGAGCAACTAAAAGTACTGGCATGCTATCAGTTCTGGGTATAAATTCTCTGCAGTAACCCCTTTTACTTTGGATATAATACTTGGGTTGCCAGGTCTCTCCAGGCATTGCATTGAGCTACCATAATCAAGGAGTCCCTCACTACATATAATAACAAACGAGTCTTTGAAAATTTTCTGGGAAAGTTAGAAATGAGTGAGGAGGTAACATTTTGAATACATTCAGATTAAAGCAGAGGCTTCGTATTGTCTCAATGAGGGAGGAGTTTAGGGGAGTTGATTCTGTCTTTGACAAACTTTCATCAGGTTTTGTAGCCACAATAATACCAGGGGCTCTTCTCTCGGCCCAGGGACAGAGTCGCCCTTTTGTCAGCTCCAGCCCTACCCCCTTCCACATGAAATTTGGCACTAGCATTTTCAAGGACAAGCTGACTTTTCTTAGGGATTTTTTTTTTTTTTTTTTTGCCCGCAACTGTTGGTGTTCCCAGGCTGCTGACTTCTCCCACACTCAGTCTGGGACACACGAGACAAAAAGGAAACCCGTGGAACTCACACTTGTGTCAGTCCTTGGACCTCAAGGCTCCTGGTGAATTGCCTTTTTCTATCTTTCATAGGTTTATGTTTTATATATCCTGTCCTTATAGCTTATATAACCACATATAAGCTATATTTGGAGAAACAGAGAAAAATATACCTACTACATCTTTCCAGAAATGACAGTCTCCTTAACTTGCCTTTGTGTGTATATATGTTCAAATACATATAACATAACATTTGCTGTGTTAACCATTTTTATGTGCATGGTTCAGGGACATTAATTACTTTCACAAAATTGTGCAACCATCACCACCGCCCATCTCCAAAATTTTTTCATACTCCAAAGAGAACCTCTGTATCCATTAAATAATAATTCTTTATTCTCTCCTTCCCCTAAACTCTGGTCACCTCTAGCCTACTTTCCATGTCTATGTATTTGCCTATTCTAGGTTATTTCATGTAAATGGAACCATATCATGTTTGTCCTTTTGTGTCTGGTTTATTTCGTTTAGCTTAATGTTTTAAGATTCATCCTTTTTTTTTTTGGTATTGAAAAAAAAAGGTCCATCCATTTTTTAATGTGTATCACAATTCTATTCCTTTTCATGGTTCAGTAATATTCCACTGTGTTCTATTTATTCATTTATCTGCCAATCAACACTTGGGATGTCTCCTAACTTGCCTTTTTTGACAAGGTAGTGCTGAGGACAAGGCAGAAGAGGGCAGGGGAAGTGTGTGAAAATCTCACCTTGGTTTGCCCTAGTTCCTCCTCTCGGTTCTATCAGAGGCAGCAGGAAAGGGAAAGGCCTGACTCTTAAGATGCAAGTCCCAGCATCCCGAAACAGTCTTCAGCCTGCCTTCCTCTAGGAAGCCTATGAACTTACGTGGTGGGCAAAGCTGTGCTCAGTTCCTTTGGTAACCTTCCAATATGTATTCATTCACAATGCAAGCTGATGCTTTTTGAACGCCAAAAAAGAAAAGAATATTGTTAATCTGCACATCCCACTGCTCTGGGCCTCATCAGTCCCCGTCAGAGCACAGTCCTAGTTGGACTGCCCAGCGCTGTCACCCAGCCCCAGAGAACCAGCCAATGGAACCTGCAGGAAATGGGGGATGGGAAAACCCTGCACAAAGCAGAGCGTGTGTGCTTAAGGAAACAAAATGCTTTTACACCAGTTTACGTTTTGTGGGAAGACACAATTAAGGTGCTAAGTACAATAATTAAGGTAACCAAGTAGAAAAGTTGTTTAAACTCTGTACAACCTAAGAAACTGAGAAGAGTGTGACTCACTGGTAGGAACCCTGACTCGGCAAGGGGGAGCCTGTATCTCCGTCCTGACCATGCTCCAGGCCCAGGAGGGTGGCGCTGGTGGTGCTGTGACTTCTTGGGGGTGACCACCACAGTCCTACTCAAAAGTGAACACTCCACAGGCACCACCTTGAATTTCCCACAAATCCTACCTGCCCTACTGTGCTATTCCTGGTAAAACAAATAATCTCAACTATTCTCCAAAGTTTAAAATTTTCAGTCTCACTGGCATCAGAGTTTAAGGTCTGTGCCTTTTATTCCAGATAGTAGATATTTAATAGTAGGAGACCATTTTGCTTTGTTTTCCCAAATAGCCTGGCCTATTGTGATGGACTCTGAGATTTTAGATCCTGGCTCTAGTTTCCATTGCCAATTCTGCTGATGCTACACATTAGACATGGCATGCTGGGAGATCTGAAAATCAGGAGATGTCAGATCCTCTTTATACCAAAATCTGGAAACTAAGCTGATGGATCCTTGGTCTTATTCCAAAAACTTATAAATCTTGGATAAATTATATCAGATATAATTACACCAAAGTCAAAATGGGAAGATGGAATTGGAAATCATTGGCTGCAGAAACAGTAAAGGAATTGAAACCCAGAATAGAAAGTAGGAAATGAGGCTTAGGCTATCCACAGGGCCATCAGCTCCTGATAGAAGTTCAGGTCCTGAGAATGAAGGCAGATTGGGGTTTTATCACTCACGTGTTTCCCGTAGCTTCCATCTCAGTCAGGAAGAGAGCTGAGATAAAGCCGAGGACCTTAAGGAACTACCTTAAGAACTAGAAGTTGGCCAAAAATCTAAATCTAGATCCTTTTCCAAAATAATTGTATTCCAAGCTTTAGGTTCAACTGAAAAAGATCTGAGGAAAATATTTCTTGGCGCCAGGAAATTCAGAATCTTTACCAAGCAATGATACTTTTGACCCTTGTCTAAGTCATGTATTTGTTTAACTAGAATTAATTGAGACAATGAGGGTAAAATCAAGTTGTCAAGTTCTGTTTCTGATGCATATTAGGTGAATTACCATCAACATCCATGTTGTCTGTCCTCATTAATATCACTGTTAAAATTCTCTAAATGCAGATCATCAACACTCCACACTAGATTTCTTATCAATAAATTATAGGAGTGGGCTCCTGCGAAAACAGAGTTTACAAGAGGAGCAGGGAGGGTTCACGCGAAACTAGTTTATTACTCATCAAACTGTTCTGCCTCATCAATAAAATGATTAAGAGCAATTCAACACTGTTTCAGGGTTTATTGATCCAAGCCTTTGATTTCACTGCCAGAAGCCCTGTGTGGGAAAACTTATCTGCAACCCTACCAAAAATCTGTGAATCATGGCATTGCGGCCGGTCCATGATAGATGGCTCAACAATGACCATGAATGAGATCTGCTGAGTGGGAACAACGCAGTGCTGATGAAGGGACTGCGGGCTTGTCTCAAACACCATTCTTCCCTTGTAAACACTTCTGTAGTCTACATGCACTGTATTAAATTTCTTTTATGGAAACCTTTCTCTTCTCCACTTTAAATGGAGACCTTGACTTCTATTCTCCAATATTATCTTAACTACAACATAGTAACAATAGTTCATATTATTGACTATAAACTAGGCCTTGTGCCATGTGATTTATATACATTACTCACTCACTGTTTGCATAGAGAATATAGAGACTGTGTTAGCCTAAGCAGCCTTCCCAAGGTCATATATTGAGAAGGTGAGAAAAGATATTTTGGCCCAGGCATGTTTGACTCTGATAATGCATATAATTATAGATGTGCTTTTATCTACTGTAAATACTGCCTCTAACAGTAAATGCCAATATTGAGAATAGAAAGGTCCATTAGTAGTCCACATTAACTATATATATATATATTCAGTAATGACACTAACATGTAATAATGTTAGCTAGGTGATTATCATTGCTACCATCATCACTATGTTTAAATTAAGTCACTCAGAAACTGTGAATACAAAAGCCAAGTGTAGGGTGATTATATCATCCAGTTTGCCTATGACAGTCTCAGTTTATGTTTGGTGGTCTAGCTTTATTATTAACAGCACTCCTTTTTACAATTGGCTAAGATGGTAAAGAATCTTCCTGCAATGTGGGAGACCTGGGTTCAATCCCTGGGTCAGGAAGATCCAAAGAAGAAGGAAATGGCAACCCACTCCAGTATTCTTGCCTGGAGAATTCCATGGACAGAGAAGCCTGGCAGGCTACACTCCATGGGGTCGCAAAGAGTTGGACACGACTGAGCGACTAACACTACTATCTTACCCTCGAAAGGGTTTATATTTAGATGACGAATGGTATGGTCTAAGAGTAGCATGTCCAAACTGATCTAAAAGCTAAATATGAAGCTATTTTAGAGACGATGGAGGTTGACAAATGTGACCTAGGCTACAATCCAGAAGCCGTATATGCCCTTCACTGATGGCTGGAAAATAAGGAATTCCCTGTATCTACAAGAGATGCCGCAACTGTGTTCTGGGTGAGCCAGGTGTTGTGTGACAGCAGAACTAGATAATTCCATATCACTTTTTAGTTTTTCCAAAGGACAAGTTACATTACCTACACAAACAAATGGTAAGTCGAAGCAGAACACCTCCTCTGTATGAATAGTTGCAGGAAATACTCAGCTCCTCCTGGTTTATCCACATGTAGAGAGCTGGCACCCAGCTCTCTGACTGGGTCTGGGAAATAAACTGCAACCAGGCTTCAACTTGCATGACCTGGTTATTGCCTGGAGCCTTTGTGCTGAGTTTTATTATTAATGCAAAAATAACATGCACGAGAGACAATATTTCCATTACAGAAGGAACACACTATTTTCTCCAGGGAATATACTCGGACCTTCCAACTAACCAACATGTCGCAGCTCCAAGAGTCGTTGTCACAAGCTGTATGCAATTAGGCTCTGAGGAGTGCTTGGGCCACAACGTGTAATTAATGCTGACAAATTGACAGCAGAATGCTGTTCATTTCCAATGTCAACCTAATTGAGGCTTAAGGGAACATATCCTAATGGAATAATCTTGTCTTTGTCAGCAGTCTTCGGGTTATAAATAATAGAAACCCCTTGCCAATGCAGGAGACGCGGGTTCGATCCCTGGGTGGGGAAGATCCCCTGAAGGAGGAAATGTCAACTCACTCCAGTATTCTTGCCTGGAGTATCCCATGAACAGAGGAACCTGGCAGGCTACAGTCCATGGGGTCGCCAAGAGTCAGACACGACTGAGCATGCATGCACGCACTCATGATATTGACTTAAAGGAAAGGAAAATTTAGTAGAAGCTTGGAGTGGGAGAAGTATCTGACAAGACAATGGCAGGAAATGTGACTGGTCCCCTTGTAAGCAGGAACCTGAATGAGCTGTCACCTCTGGAACCTAGGGGGCCATGGCTACTTTTTCTCTCTTTTTATAAATCTGCTTCATTCTTTGGCTTTTCACCAAAGATTAGCATTCTCTGCTATTTGTGTATAGAGCCCAAAAAAGTCCTCCTCAGTGTAGTTTTCCATCCCTTCTTAGTTCAAGTGCCCAGCTATGGACTCTAATTCTAAAGTCCCAGGAGAAAACAAATCCGACTGCCACTAAGCTAGACGTGGTGTGCCCACCAGCTTCGAGCACAGAACTCCTGTGCTATAAACATGGGTCCTTGGGAACCTGGCTTGAATGAATATTCCCAAAGGAGCATATTAATGGATACAAAATGGTCATCTGCATTTTTACTGTCTCTCTTTAATACCAAGGAAACTTGTTTTCGATTTTTCCCAAATACATTCAGAAATAAGTTGGGCTTATGGGCATGCAGAAACATGATGCTCTGCATAGGTAGTAATGCCTTTTTAGCACACTCAGCAGTGCCTCTGAAAACTTCTGTACAGAGGATCAGGTTGTGTAATTCATGAGCGTTATCCCAAGGGCCCAAACCAAGGTACTCACTGTGGACTCACAATGAGGAGGCTGATGTTAATTATTCTCTATCCTGTCTGCTGTCATATGGCTATTCTATTAATTTTTTATTTTAATACACCTCAAGGTTGTGGGATCTTAGTTCCCCAACCAGGGATTGAACCAGCGCCCTCGGCAGTGAAAGAGCCAGAATCCTAACCATTGTACTGCCAGGGCACTCCCCATCTGGCTATTCTAGTCTGAGCCTCTACAGAGTTTCTGTGCCCACCACCACCTCTGAGCTCTCCTATCCTGTTTACACCAGACTTTGGGCTGGAAAGAAAGAGGGGGTCTTGAATACGGGGATTAAAATCATAATAAATATTTCCTTAGGCAGCTTGTCCAAGTCCTACTATTCAGACGTCCTTGGTTTCTAAGCAACGAGAAAAGATCCTGAAATTTTAAGGAACGCAGACAAGACTATATTAAAGGCTGTTTAAGTTTTTATAAATGGTCCTAATATTTTTTAAACTTGATGATTATCTTTGAAAACACATTTGCCTTGGTGATTTGTTTTATAATTGTTGTTTATTTTTCTTCTTACCCAATTAGAATTGTGTTATTGAAATGGAACAGGACCCTATGGCCCTTGCCCCATTCCACCCCCCCCCCCCATCATGTTCTCTGCCTGCCTTTTGTCTGTGGAAAACTTGAGTCACAGAATAAGTTTAACACAGAGAAATGAGAACATGTAGAAACAAAGGAAAACAGTCAAAGGAGACCAAATAATAATAATGTAGTCATTACAAGTAGTCGAGGACCTTTAGTTCTTTCTCAAGGGCTATAGACAATATTCTGAGCCATATCCCATGCGGTGTCTTACAGACACTAAAATCAGGTGGAAGAAGTTAACTACGTGATGACCAGACAGTACAACATAAGCTGCCGCAATTCAGAGACCTGGCCTCAAAGAAATGGCAACAAACCAACCCTGGAACTGAAGCTTAACTGTATCTAAAACAATCAAGATGATGCCAGTCAGACCACCAACGACCAATCTGAAGATCATTGTCAGAGCTGGCTGTGCTGTTTCTGCATGTAGCCCCCTCCCTCTATCTATAAAAGCTCTCACCCCCTGCTTGTCAGGGGCGAAGTCAGCCTTTGGACAGATGTCCATCCTACCCCCCAGTTACCAGCATCTGAAGTAAAGCAAACTTTCCTTTCCACCTAACTGGCCTGTTTATTGGCTTTTGACTGGCGAGCAGCCTGCCCCCTACCTTGCAGTAACATTACTGGCTACTTTTTATTGAAACAGAATTTGCTGTGATTCCTTTAAGAATGAATTTACATACAGTGAGACAGAAAACGGGAGCTTTTCTGTAATTTCCACTATTTTATCAGATCCAGAGATTGTATGTGTTTTAGTACTGAGATTTAGTTAGAAAATTAGCAAATGATTACCTAAAAGATATGGCTCAGTTGTGAGTCTTGTGAATTAAGCCTATGTTACTGCTTTTTGAAGAATTACATTGTTTAAAAATTTTGACTGTTATGATTTTATCTGGTTAGGGTTTAAGTTCAAAATTTTAAAACACCATCTTTTCATAGAGAGAATAATATAAAAATTCAATAATTTGGAGCTTGATCATATTTTAATTATTGGGGGCAGGAGGAGAATGGGACAACAGAGGATGAGATGGCTGGATGGCATCACCAACTCGATGGACATGAGTTTGAGTAAACTCCGGGAGTTGGTGATGGACAGGGAGGCCTGGCGTGCTGCAATTCACGGGGTTGCAAAGAGTCAGACACGACTGAGCGACTGAACTGAACTGAATATTTCATATTTAATCCAATCCAATCAGCATTTATTAAATATATACTATTGACCAGCCAAAGCAATATAAGGATCAGAAAGACGGAGAAAAAAATTATAGCTTCTCTGCCTTTCTCTCCCCTGCTCCAAACATGCATGAGTCCACATACTAGCTAAGAAGGCAGATGGAGATAAAGCAAATACAATACAAGAGAGTTGGCAGTATATATCAAAAGAAAAGCATGGAGTGTTTGGCAAATCTAGAAAGATTAATTCTCATTTGGGGAGCACCTGGGGAGGAGGAATTTAGACTAGGTTCTAGATTTGGGGTATGTAATCTACTTATTCAATACCCTCAGAAGCAATTTTCAGGATCACCATGTAAAGTATGATTTTTACTTAATTTTTTTTAAAAGAGGTTAGGCTTTATTTCATTACCAAATTCTTATTTTTTGCTTTTTATTTTTTGGCCATGCCAGATGACATGCAGGATCTTAATTCCCCTACCAGGCATCAAACATGGGCCCCCTGCAGTGGAAGCTCAGAGTCCTAACCACTGGACCACTAAGGGAGTCCTGACTTTTACTTTAGAAAATGCAAAATTAATATTGTTACATTAATTTTCATCATGAAGGCATGACAGAATTTTGTTCAACATATATAGTATTTCCAATAGACACACGCACACCTACCCTTCTGTCCCCTAGATTCTTAGTTGGTGAGATTTGAGTAGGATCTGTGCACACCTCCTTCCCAACACACACTCGCACAGATACGTACACACACGCAGGAAGCAGACAAAGTGTGAATGCCATGATGAAAGCTTTTATAGAGACGTATTCCAGTGTGAAACACAGCTTCTATAAATACTTTTTTTGGACAGATAATGTTAAGGTTTCTTGGACAGATCTCATTTGACTCCTGGATTTAGAAGATTTATCACTATAGTTCATTTTTATTTAAGGTTTTCTGTATAGATATGAAATGTACTTCAGTCCTTTTCTGAAACTGAGTGAAGTGGAAAAACAAAATAGGAAGATGACCTGAATGACCTGAGTATTCTCTATTTCCACTTTTGGAAAGCCAAGGTAACTGAGGAGTACTCACTACTTAAGACTGACTCCCATACACACGTGATTCACCAAACCATGGTTAAATATCTTACTAAACTTCAGCCCCACCCCAACCCCATCAGTCTCGGGTATCCAGACAGAAAATCCCCAGGCTTAAAACAGTCTACAGCCATAATATCCAGGTGGCATTGTGCTCTTTGAAATTTTGCAATTTCAGTATAAAAATCTTAGTAATGTACGCTATTGATCAGTTTCCTTTCTCAATAATCTTAAGTGGATTTCTTTCTTTCGCATTCCATCATCAGAACCTGACAACACCATAAACTGCTCATTTTAGCTTGTCAGGGTGTAGTGCAGAACTGACTTATTCAGTTTCATTCCTGGAGCTAATTGTTGTTCATACGACCTAAGAATGTCCACAGATTAATATTTCTCAAATAATTTACATATATAAACCTTTTCATTGGAAACATGAGTTTGCATGAGACACAGCCAAAATCTTTATTAGAAAAAAAGAAAAAAAAACTATAAATGGCAGAGACCAGTCTCCAACAGGATGGAATCAGGGCAACTTGCATCATAGGATGGTTTAACCTCGTTCACCTACCCAGTACACCAAGGAAAATGAAATGGCTTAACACCCTCTGAAGTGTCTTTCTGAGCCTTTCTCACTCAAAAGTAGACTGGAATCTATTTTGCAGGCGGTGCTATTGCACAGAGGTAGGCTTTTCACTAAGTAAACAAGATTACTTTTTCAACTAGTGCAGCCATTTGAATGTGGTTCACTGAGTGCTAATATTTTGAGGAGCTGTGTGAGAAGCATTAATTAGGATAATAATAAAAAGAGGCTATACTGGTCTGCAAAACGAAGCTAAATTTTGAGGCAACAGCCCTGAAGAGTGGGATGAATAACTCTCCTTGACATGAGAACTGACTGGCTGCTGAGAAGAATTGGATGGACCTTCCACTGTGACTCTCATCCGCTTTCCCCAAGGTGCCCCAAATCACTGTTGAACACAACAGAGTGAGAAGCAGCAGAAAAATTGATGGAATCAGGTGAAGGATGCAAACTCCTATACAGAAAATTCTCATACTCGCTTGAAAATAAGACAGTATTGGAATTAAATTTGAGAATCTAGTCATTGTTAAAGCTGGCATTGTTCATGTCAAACCACGTGAAGAGATTAATCTTCTCATTTACAAAAAATAACATATGATGCAAAATACTGTGAAATCCCATGAACTGCTTACAATCATTCTGGGCACACATGCCATGATTTATGCACTGACTTAACTTATTTCTTTCTATTTTATTCTCCTTGTTTTCTTTTCCTGCCAAGTAAGCATAGCTGAAAGTCCTAAAGTTTATAGGATGATACTGCAATTTAACTATATATCTGCCACTTACATTATGACAGGAAAAAAAAAAAAAAAGGCTTTACATCAAAAGACCAAAACCCTAAGAGGAGAATTTCGGGCACAATCAGCTGATATAAGAGGTGATTTTTCAAATCTTTCCTGGCATTTCTACCTTCACACTCATAGACTGATGCCTACCTTGCGTGTCGTAGACTTCCTCTTTTTGAGCTGGAAGTTTCTTTGTGGGACAAAACCAGCTTTAGAGAAATATTTGTATTTCCCTCTCCTTGATATTGAGAAAATCTTCATTCCTTTCCTCTGTTTTCATCCTCTCTGTATGTTAAATACAGGATTTTCAGAAGCATAGTTAGAGTTCAGTTGTTCATTACAATTTGCAAATGTCATGCAATGTACTGAATGTGTGTGTGTGTGTTCAGTCACTCAGTCGTATCTGACTCTTTGCAATCCCATGGACTATAAACTGCCAGTCTATTCTGTTCATGGGATTTTTGCAAGCAAGATTACTGGAGTTGGTTGCCATTTCCTCCTCCAGGGTATCTTCCCAACCCAGGAGTCAAACCCGCATCTCCTGCATTGGCAGGCAGATTCTTTACCACTGGCCACCTGGGAAGCCGTGGTGTGCTGACGTTCAAATGAACAAAAACACTGTCCCAGTCCCAGCAGAGGGAACACTGCAGTAATATGTTATGGATGCTAAGACACAAGTCTGCTCAGGGTTACACTGGGGGTCACGAGCCATGAGTGGTAAATTCTATCTCCAGCATCCTTTTCTACATGAACCGACTAACCTCTGACAAACAAATATTCCACCTACTGTATAAAAAGATAGAATACCGTAACCCCCAGCAAGAAACTAGCAGTTGTCCTTAACTTCAAATGGAAAAAGTGATTTTGGGAAATTATGTTCTAACTCAAAAGTCATCAGGTTAACCACACATTTGTCACAAGTGTGACAAGAATTGCGAAACTCACAAACTCAACATAAACCAAAAAAAAAAAGATGTCATAAAATAGACTACACACGGAAATGTATCCTAAATAATCCTATACCTACACTTCTGGGAGCCACTTTTTCAAAGCAAAGCCTAGTCTTTAACCTTATAGCTAGTTTATATACAAAAACATCTACTTCTGCTTTATTGAAGGCCAAAGCCTTTGTTTGTGTGGATCACAATAAACTGTGGAAAATTCTCAAAGAGATGGGAATACCAAAACACCTGACCTGCCTCTTGAGAAACCTGTATGCAAGTCAGGATGCAACAGTTAGAACTGGACATGGAACAACAGACTGGTTCCAAATTGGGAAAGGAGTATGTCAAGGCTGTATATTGTCACCCTGCTTATTTAACTTACATGCAGAGTATATCATGAGAAACGCTGGGCTGGAGGAAGCACAAGATGGAATCAAGAGTGCCAGGAGAAATATCAATAACCTCAGATACGCAGATGACACCACCCTTATGGCAGAAAGTGAAGAAGAACTAAAGAGCTTCTTGATGAAAGTGAGAGAGGAGAGTGAAAAATTGGGTTCAAACTCAACATTCAGAAAACTAAGATCACGGCATCTGGTCCAATCACTTCATGGCAAATAGATGGGGAAACAGTGGAAACAGGGGCTGACTTCATTTTTCTGGGCTCCAAAATCACTGTGGTGGTGACTGCAGCCATGAAATTTAAAGATGCTTGCTCCTTGGAAGGAAAGTTATGGCCAACCTAGACAGCATAGTAAAAAGCAGAGACATTACTTTGCCAACAAAGGTCCGTCTAGTCAAGGCTATGATTTTTCCAGTAGTCATGTATGGATGTGAAAGTTGGACTATAAAGAAAGCTGAGCACTGAAGAACTGATGCTTTTGAACTGTGGTGTTGGAGAAGACTATTGAGAGTTCCTTGGACTGCAAGGAGATCCAACCAGTCTATCCTAAAGGAGATCAGTCCTGAATATTCATTGGAAGGACTGATGGTGAAGTTGAAACTTCAATACTTAGGCCACCTGATGCAAAGAACCAACTCATTGGAAAAGACCCTGATGCTTGGAAAGACTGAAGGCAGTAAGAGAAGGGGACGACAGAGGATGAGATGCTTGGATGGCATCACTGACTCAATAGACATGAGTTTGGGTAAACTCTGGGAGTTGGTGATGGACAGGGAGGTCCATGGGGTTGCAAAGAGTTGGACACAACTGAGCGACTGAACTGAACTGAACTGATACACACATATGATAAAGAAGAAGTCCCCTTTTATTCCCAGCATAGCACGTTGCACACAGTAGATGGTATTCAATGCTAATCTTAAAAAGACCAAACAGCATCATATAAGTCATAAGAATTTGTTTTTTTCTGTAACAGATATTTTCTTTACTCTCTTGACTTTTGGAATTTTTAAAATTCTATTTTGACCTAAATTTAATTTATAACTTATAAAGTTATAACTTTAAAAGTTGTAATTTGTTTATCTGAATTCCTTTCAGTTATTCAAGCGTGTATGCATGCTAAGTCGCTTCAGTCAAGTCTGACACTTTGAGACCCTATGGACTATAGCCCACCAGGGTCCTCTGTCCGTGGGATTCTCCAGGCAAGAGTACTGGAGTGGGTTGCCATGCCCTTCTCCAGTGGATCTTCCCAATGCAGGGATCGAACTTGGATCTCTTATGTCTTCTACATTGACAGGCAGGTTCTTTACTCCTAGCGCCACCTGGGAAGCATTTGCTTTGTCCTAGGCACTGATCTAGGTACCCAGGATTACGATGACTGAGAGAGAACAAGAGCTTAGAGTCTAGCAGAGTAAACAAACAACCAGCAAATAATCAAAATAACAGTCAGGTAGTGATGATGAGTTATAAAAAATAAAACAGTAATCTAAAAGTATGTTCTACAAAAGTAAACAAGTGGGACTAATTAAGCTAAAAAGCTTTTGCACAGCAAAGGAAACTATAAACAAGGTGAAAGAACAACCCTCAGAATGGGACAAAATAACAGCAAATGAAACAACTAACAAAGGATTAATTTCCAAAGTATACATGCAGCTCATACAACTCAATACTGGGAAAACAAACAATCAAATCCCAATCAATCCCAATCAAAAAGTGGGAAAAAGACCTAAGCAGACATTTCTCCAAAGAAGACATACAGATGGCTAACAAACATATGAAAAGATGCTTAACATCACTCATTACTAGGGAAATGCACATCAAAACTACAATGAGATATCACCACACACCAATCAGAACAGCCATCATCAAAAAGTCTACAAACAATAAATGCTGGAAAGGGTGTGGAGAAAAGGAAACCCTCTTGCATTGTTGGTGAGAATGTAAACTGATCCAGCCACTATGGAAGACGGTATGGAGATTCCTTAAAAAACTAGGAATAAAACCACCATATGACCCGGCAATTCCAGTCCTAGGCACACACCATGAGGAAACCAAAATTGAAAAAGACACATGTATCCCAATGTTCATTGCAGCACTATTTACAATAGTTAGAACATGGAAGCAACCTAGATGTCCATCAACAGATGAATGGATAAGGAAGCTGTGGTACATATACACAATGGAATATTAGCCATAAGAAGTAACTTATTTGAGTCAGTTCTAATGAGGTGAATGAACCTAGAGCCTATTATACAGAGTGAAGTAAGTCAGAAAGAGAAAGATAAATATCGTATACTAACACATATATATGGAATGTAGAAAGATGGTACTGATGAATTTATTTGCAGGGCAACAATGGAGAAACAGACATAGAGAACAGAATTATGGACATGGGGGGAGAGGGGAGGAGAGGGTGAGCTGTATGGAAAGAGTAACATGGAAACTTCCATTACCATACGTAAAATAGATACCAACATACCAACGGGAATTTGCATTCTGTCTCAGGAAACTCAAACAGGGACTCTATATCAACCTAGAGGGGTGGGATGGGGAGGGAGATGGGAGGGAGGTTCAAGAGGGAGGGGCCATATGTATACCTGTGGCTGATTCATGTTGAGGTTTGACAGAAAACAACAAAATTCTGTAAAGCAATCATCCTTCAATTTAAAAAGAAATAAATTTTTTTTAAAAAGAAGAAAAAAAAAAGCAATGTACAATGGACAGGAGCCATGTAGGTAGTGCTAGTGGTAAAGAACCCACCAGCCTATGCAGGAGATAAGAGATTCGGGTTCAATCCCTGGATGGAGGAGGGCATGGCAACCCACTCCAGTATTCTAGCTTGGAGAATCCCGTGAACAGAGGAGCCCGGCAGGCTGCAGTTCATAGGGCCTCACAGAGTCAGACACAACTGAAGCAGCTGAGCATGCAAACACACATCTTGATTATACACTGAAATGATAATATTTTTAACAGATTTGGTTAAATAAAGTATGCTATAAATATTAATTTTACCTGTTTTTTTTGACTAATCTGCTTCATTGTCTTCCCCCATCAGACTATTGCACTCCATGGGAGAAAGACACTGAATCAACTTTATTCACTGCTGTATCTCTAGCATCTAAAACAGTGCCTGTATTCTAGTTCACACTAAATAGAGATCTGTTGAATGAATACTGTCTTATGGAACTACTTCATCCTGGCGCTTGAGTGTGGGTGCTGAAGACATCAGTTCTAAAGCCCGTTTTTAGGGCCTTGTGTATTGTTCCTCTTAAATTTGAGGTTAAGGAAAGTCTCTTCCTTCAATTTTTATATGTTCTTCTCCTTTAGGTGCATCTTTTGTAAACTGCATAAAAATGGATCTTTTTTTTTTTTCCTTTTAACTGGTGAGTTTAGTTTTTTTAATAATTACTGATACCTTAGATTGTATTCTGAATATCTTTAGTTCAGTTCAGTTCATTTCAGTCGCTCAGTAGTGTTTGATTCTTTGTGACCTCATGGACTGCAGCACGCCAGGCTTCCCTGTCCATCACCAACTCCCGGAGTTTACCCAAATTCATCTCCATTGAGTTGGTGATACCATCCTACCATCTCATCCTCTGTTGTCCCCTTCTCCTCCTGCCTTCCATCTTTCCCAGCATCAGGGTCTTTTCCAATGAGTCAGCTCTTCACATCAGGTGGCCAAAGTATTGGAGCTTCAGTTTCAGCATTAGTCCTTCCAATGAATATTCAGGACTGATCTCCTTCAGGATGGACTAGTTGGATCTCCTTACAGAACAAGGGACTCTCAAGAGTTTTCCCCAACACCACAGTTCAAAAGCATCAGTTCTTCAGCACTCAGTTGTCTTTATAGTCCAACTCTCACATCCATAAATGACTACTACAAAAACTATAGCCTTGACTAGATGGACCTTTGTTGGCAAAGTAATGTCTCTGCTTTTTACTATGCTGTCTAGGTTGGCCATAACTTTCCTTCCAATGAGCAAGTGTCTTTTAATTTCATGGCTGCAGTCACCATCTGCAGTGATTTTGGAGTCCAAAAAAATAAAGTCTGACACTGTTTCCATTGTTTCCCCATCTATTTGCCATGAAGTGATGGGACCAGATGCCATGGTCTTAGTTTTCTGAATGCTGAGCTTTAAGCCAACTTTTTCACTCTCCTCTTTCACTTTCATCAAGAGGCACTTTAGTTTTTCTTCACTATCTGCCATCACGGTGGTGTTATCTGCATATCTGAGGTTATTGATAATCTCTCCCAGCAATCTTGATTCCAGCTTGTGCTTCATCCAGTCCAGCATTTCTCATGATGTACTCTGCATTAAGTTAAATAAACAGGGTGACAATATACAGCCTGACATACTCCTTTTCCTATTTGGAACCAGTCTGTTGTTCCATGTCCAGTTCTAACTGTTGCTTCCTGACCTGTATACATATTTCTCAAGAGGCATTTCTCCGGTGGTCCAATATTCCCATCTCTTTCAGAATTTTCCACAGTTTGTGGTGATCCACACAGTCGAAGACTTTTACATAGTCAATAAAGCAGAAACAGATGTTTTCCTGGAACTCTCTTGCTTTTTCAATGAGCCAGTGGATATTGGCAATTTGATCTCTGGTTCCCCTGCCTTTTCTAAAACCAGCTTGAACATCTGGAAGTTCATGGTTCACATATTGTTGAAGCCTGGCTTGGAGAATTTTGAGCATTACTTTACTAGCATGTGAGATGAGTGCAATTGTGCGGTAGTTTGAACATTCTTTGGCATTGCCTTTCTTTGGGATTGGAATGAAAACTGACCTTTTCCAGTCCTGTGACCACTGCTGAGTTTTCCAAATTTGCTGGCATATTGAGTGCAGCGCTTTCACAGCATCATCTTTCAGGATTTGAAATAGCTCAACTGGAATTCCATCACCTCCATTATCTTTGTTTGTAGTGATGCTTCCTAAGGCCCACTTGACTTCACATTCCAGGATGTCTGGCTCTAGGTGAGTGATCACACCATTGTGATTATCTGGGTCATGAAGATCTTTTTTGTATAGTTCTTCTGTGTATTCTTGCCACATCTTCTTAATATCTTCTCCTTCTGTTAGGTCCACGCCATTTCTGTCCTTTATTGAGCCCATCTTTGCATGAAATGTTCCCTTGGTATCTCTAATTTTCTTGAAGAGATCTCTAGTCTTTCCCATTCTATTGTTTTCCTCTATTTCTTTGCACTGATCACTGAGGAAGGCTTTCTTATCTCTCCTTGCTATTCTTTGGAACTCTGCATTCAAATGGGTATATCTTTCCTTTTCTCCTTTTTTTCAGTATTTTTTAAAAGTCTTTTATTTTTAATACTTCCAACTTTATTCTTTTTTTGTGTGTGTGAATACTTGCTATTACTTTATATATAATATCCCCCTTAATAAAACAAGAACACCTCTGGCACATTCTCAGACTTCTTGGTATAGGCTCATCATGCTGATATTATCTAGACTTTTAATTCTGAAAATTTATGGATGTATTTTCTCTTGGATATTTCTTTCATCTTAGGTATTTTTAAAGACAACTGATTTTACTAAAATATTTGATCATCTTTTCTTCAACATTTCATGCAGTATCACCACCTTTTCCTCAAGTAGTCTTACACTGTTTCCAATGTGGGTCTCAGAGCTGCAATATTCCTGAGGTCTTCTACACCTGAGATTATTTGTAGCCTATTCTCATATCTGAATGTCACCTTGAAATGAAAGTATTAGTCACTCCATGGACTGTAGCCCTCCAGGCTCATCGGGCCATGGAATTCTCCAGGCAAGAATACTGGAGTGGGTAGCCATTCCCTTCTCCAGGGGATCTTCCCAACCCAGGGACTGAATCACCAGGGAAGCCCTGAATGCACCTTGGCTGAATATAAACTTCAGTTTCTAAATTCTTTCCCTTGAATATGTTGAAAATCTTATTCTATTGTTCTTCTTGCTTCTTGTGCTATTGAAACATCTGATGTTAATTTTTCATACTGTAAATTTTTAGAATTTTCTCTTTGTCTTGGATATCTCAAATTTCCCTATAACCTGTGTAGGTATGGGTTTTCTATAACATTCTCCTTTGATACTTTATGGATCCTTCTAGCTGAAGTCTTTTATTTGTTCATCCATCCATTCATTCATTTATTGAAAATTAAACACTTTACCTAAGAAGTCATCTCTTTATTTTTCCTTCTCTTTCTTTTGAGGATTATCTGCATGCTTCCACTTCCACATCTGCTCCTCACTATCTGTTGGCTTTCCCCTTTTCTATTTCTTCATACTCCCTTCTTTCTTTGTGGAGATGACCTCAATCTGATCTTCCAGTGCATTCATATAATTGTATCTGTTCTGCTATCTCATCCCATCTCTCTTGTTCTTTATTTCAACTACTACATATATCATTTGCAATATGTCCAAACTGGTTCCTTTTTGTCTGTTTCTTTGTTTTCCTACAGCTAACATTATCCCTTATGTTTTTTAGGCTTACTTTAAATTTTTGGTCCACTCTAATGTTTATGCTTTTGCTGGAAACTATGACTACTATTTTCTTTGTCTTTTGAAACAACCATACTTATCAAAATATCTTCTTTGCACATGCAGTCATTTTCCTCTGGAAATGTGTGCGAGAACAGGCCTAGGATGACCCACTGGCCTGAAGGGGTTTTCTGGGATGCTAGATTAAAACCAGGACAGAAAGGTAAACAAGGATCAGTTCACTAGACTCCAGTCTGAGTCACGCCACGTTGTTCAGGGGGTGAGAGTAAATGGGCTCCACGGTGAAGAATCCCAGACCCCAATCAATCGCTTCTTAGATCAAGAATTCACCTTCTACTTTCCCAGAGAGAAACAACCTCAGGAGAAGCAGTCATTAGGTTGTAATTCACCAGCCCAGGGGAGTTAGAGAAGGAGGTGTTAGTGGGCAATTGCCCTAAGTTGGTTAGGACCTAAGGAGTTTCTTGACTCCTCAGAAGCATGGGGCAGGACTTCCCTGGTGGTCCAGAGGTTAAGAACCCACCTGCCATTGCAGAGGACAGGGCTTCCATCCCAGGTCTGGGGAGATCACACAGCCACGGAGCAAGTAGGTCTATGTGCCACAACTACTGAAGCCGGTTCACTCCAGGGTCCATGCTCCACAACCAGAGAAGCCACGGCAATGAGAAGCCCGCACACAACTGGAGAGAAGCCCCCGCTCTCCGAAACTAGAGAAAGCCCGTGAGCAGCAACGAAGATCCAGTACAGCCAAAATTAAATAAATAAAGAATAAGCACAGGACTTCTACACAGCCTCGTCTTCTTGAGTCCTTCTGGACCAGAGCTTAGAGTCACAATACAGGTGAGGGCGGGCGCTGATTTCCCCAAGGCAATGCTGACAGAGAAGCTCTGGCAGATTTACAACAGTTCTTTTCCTATTTTACTCTCCCACAAGGTGGCTGGCTGCTGACTGCCCCAGGCCTACACCACCACTACCCTCTTCTAGTCCCAAACAATCAGAAAAATAAGCAAAAATCCTCATGACTGGCTTTTCCCATAGTCTTTTCACTGGATGGTGTTTCACCCTCCACAATACTCTAGCGATCTAGGAGGAAAGAGCATCTTCACTTTACATGGTTTAGCATCTTCATTTTACATATGAGCACAGTTGCTCCTAATTAGTTTTAAAATTTTTATTAAAAACAAAATATATCTTGGATTTATGGGACAGGCCTTTGAAAATGCAAAACTCAACAAATATTAGTTACATTATTATGAGTAACATCAAGATACTCATATGTCTACTATAGCTTAATTTGTTAAATATTCTTAGATTTGTATGGAAGATATGAGAAAAATTACTAGAACTGTATTTGACCAAAAACCAAATAATAGCTGATAAATTTCTGATTTTTAATACAGGTATTTATTACTGTGGCTATACTATTAAATTTGGCAAATCTTTTTTTTTTTTTTAATTTCCAAAATGGATCACTAAGCTGTAATTTATTACTCCTTAACAGATCCAACCAGGCCATCCTAAAGGAAATCAGTCCTGAATATTCATTGAAAGGACTGATGCTGAAGCTGAAACTCCAATAATTTGGCCACCTGATATGAAGAGTTGACTCATTTGAAAAGACCCTGATTCTGGGAAAGATTGAGGGCAGGAGGAGAAGGGTACAACAGAGGATGAGATGCTTGGATAGCATCACCAACTCAATGGATATGGGTTTGGGTGAACTCCGGGAGTTGATGATGGACAGGGAGGCCTAGTGTGCTGCGGTTCATGGGGTCGAAAAGAGTCAGACACGACTGAGCAACTGAACTGAACTGAACTAACAGCTTTTTTATTGAAGTTTTTTTTCTCCCTATGGCAAAAAGGTACTGTACAGAAAACATTTTAAATTACATTATTTACTAAAAAGACTTACCTTTATATATTACTGGTCTGTTGAAATTTTTTTCAATCAACTTCCATTCATTTTTACATAACAGCTACTATGAAAAAATAACTCTAAGTAAAAATTGTTTTCCAACCTATCTTCCATCTTCATCTTTTGCTTCACTTCATTTTTTCTTGCTTCTATCTGTGAAAGTGTGAATCCCTTCTTCATGATGTCCTCAAGTCCGTTATTACCTCCTATGACAGTTTCTTCATGGCACCCACATTATAAATTATTCATTATTTTTGAATAATGCCTTAATTCACCCATTCCTGTCCATTTTATTGATAATTCACTGATTTCTAAGATGTCGATGTTCACTCTTGTCAGCTCCTGCTTGACCATGTCCAATTTACCTTGATTCTGCACCAAATCTTCTAGGTTCCTATGAAATACTGTTCTTTACAGCATTGGACTTTACTTTCACCACCAGACACATCCACAACTGAGCATCGTTTCCACATTGGCCCAGCCAATTCATTCTTTCTGGAGCTATTGTAATTGCCCTCTGCTCTTCCCCAGTAGCATATTGGACACCTTCTGATCTGTGGGCTCATTTTCCAGTGTCATATATCTTTTTGCTTTTTCATACTGTTATGGGGTTCTTGTGGCAAGAATACTGGTGTGGTTTGCCATTCCCTTTTCCAGTGGACCATGTTTTGTCAGAACTCTTCACTGTGAACCATCTGTGTTGGCTGACCCTGCCCAGCACGGCTCATAGCTTCATTGAAGGCAAGCTCCTTCGTCACAACAAGGCTGTGGTCCATGAAGGGGTAGGTACCTTTGTACTCTTCTACTTTTTCTTCTGGATTCTTTTTTTTTTATATAGTATTTTTTAATGTGTTATAATCTTGCTTGGAGACTTCTGATTTTTTTCCTTGAGAGCTGTCACTAGAATGGTGTTGCTATAGAGAAGTAAGGGATCAAGTAATCCTGTATTACCCTTTATTTCCCTCCACCTCATTCCTGCTTCCTTCTTTTGTTCTTTAGGTTGTCACTTCCTCCAAAATATGGCTTCATATTAATTTTCTCAGACAGCTTTCCTTGACTAAATCCCCTCCAGGTTATTACATTTCTCTTGACCTCTGGCAATTCATGTATAAATGATACATAATAGTACCATGTACTTGAAAAAGTGTTTTTGTAGTTTTATTCAATTATTTAGTTATGTATTTTCTAATCTTATTATTTATTATACCCATTGTAATTCCAGATTTTCCCCTCCTTATTAGTATTAATTATAACCATTAACGTAATAAGTTAAATGTGTAATCAGCTGCCTAATGCATGCCTCTTCTGTTTATAGTATCTATACCTCCTTCTAGAATGCAAGCTCTTTCAGCTGTCTATTGTTATATCCTCAGAGCCTAGAATAATATGCATAATAAGTGCTCAATAAATATTATAATGTCTTTGAAATACCATCCAGGACATTAGTAGAAAGAAAGTGCTCCATGAGTGTTTGTTAATCTTTTTAAACATATTTTTGTCTCAAATCCCTAACACTTTGTGTTACAGTTGAGACGTATCTGACTGCAAGATACAGAAAACCTAACAAACTAAAAAGCATAAATGAAAGAACTGTTTACTTAGCTATGGTCCAAAAGAGGGCATTTGCAGTATAGGTTTGACATTTTGATGTTGTCATCAGGATTAGGCTCTTCCCATCTTTCTTCTTAGCCATCCAAAGCATCACAGCCCAAAGATGGTGGCCATATACTCACATTTCAACGTGCAAAGCAGAAAACAAGTGATGTCAAAAATGGGGAATGTTGACTTAAGTCTTGTCAGAATCCCAGAAATCCCCCAGTCCAGCATCCTTCTCCCCAGACCAACAGCAGTGCTTACTTCTGAACTATTAGTAACTGTATACAGGGGGGAAGGTGTTACCTTCAATGATCAATCCTGATTCATCCCCCTCACCTTTTTTTTTGTTGTTTTTTCAAAAGTAAAGGAAAACTGCAGGGTATGCAAGCAACATTGTGCCTGGTTTTCTATGCTCAATAAATTACACTAGAGTTATGTTCCTCGGGGCTTCCCTGCTGGCTCAGTGGTAAAGAATTCACTTGTCAATGCAGGAGACTCATGAGACAAGGGTTTCATCCCTGGGTTGGGAAGATCCCCTGGAGGAGGAAATGGCAATCCATCCCAGGAGTCTTGTCTGGATAATCCCATGGACAGAAGGGTCTGATGGACTACAGTTCCCATGGCTGCAATGAGTCAGACATGACTGACCACACAGGCACATATGTTCCTCTGGACCTTCAAGCTCTTAAGATTCTTTAAGGTTTTTCTTTCTTTTTTTCCTTTCCCTTATATTTTAATCATTAAGCCTTTCCTTCAGGGTTGTTTTTTTTTTTGTTTTTTTTTTCTGTTTAAAATTGCCTATTGAAAAATTTCTCAACAAAAAGGTTTTTTTCACTGATTTGTTTACATACTCAATTTCTGCATTTCTGCATTCTAATTCTTTGCTAAAGTACTGAGACATATTTTCAAAAGAGACACACATTTATTTTGCCCCTTCCTTTTCACTCTTAATGAATATTTTTTATTCTAACCTATACGGGAGCCTGGAAGGCCAAAAAATGTCTTCAGCTCTCTTTATAACTGCCGGGTGCATTTCATAGGTTCTAGATGTATTTGATTTGTCCTTCCCCTTTATGGCTAGTCAGAGATACATTGGCTTTTATAGAAAACAATAGAAATCAGGGTCTTATAGCCAAGAAGCTCTGGTCATTTAAAAATGCCCTCTCACTTGTTTACATTAAATTCATTGCATATTCGCTTTCTTGCTATTGCCAGAAAGTCCCAGAACACAGAGTATTCCCCACTTCATTCCACCTTTTCCAACATCTTTCACAGAAGCAAAGAAAGGAGCTGGGTTTCCATGGTAACACAAGTGTGACAGTTGAGGGTATATGGGCATAGGTGAGATAACTCTCAGATTCAGTGAGGAGAGGAGAAATGAAGTTTCTCTCTCTCTCTCTCTTTCTTCCAGCAGTGCACTTCTGAAGCTAAAGAGATCCTAAAATGTCAGTGTACACTATTAAGTTTTCACTAGCATACAGATTTACCACTCTCGGGGAAAATTCAATTTCATTTTATCTCATTTTTATTTTGTTTTCCATGAACAAATGAATGGAGATATTTTATTTCTAAAATCACTCTCAGAATAGATAGTTCATGCTAGCATAGCAATCAACACGACTAAGGGATCAGAAGATACACACCCAATTCCCACCCAAATCTTCAAAATTTTCTCCACATTTCAACATACAGCAGCTAATTCTTCAACCAGCATTTCACACTGAGCCTCAAATCAAGTCATGACCAAGACAGAATAAGTAAGAAAATATGCTCCTACTTAACATGTTTGTCTGCGTGATTAAAAATCTATCTTTATGGCAACACTGAGAATGAAAACTGAGGCCTGTCATTGTGAGAAATATAAATGAGGTACGACTACTCCAACAGCCGCAGTCTCTCTACAGCTTCTCCTCATCAATAAAGTCCACACTGATGAAAGACCAGGGAAAATAACCTAAGAAATGTCCCCCAAAACTTCTCCTCTCTCTCTAAGGCTAAGAGGAGTAAACGGGCACTCCATTCACTATTTTTTTGTGTGTGACAACTTCTAACAGATGCATTCCAGGTCATAGCTTCTCAACTCCTGGGGACCTAAGAAATGAAAACAGTATCTTAAGGGTACATTCTGGAACACAATCCCAATGCAAACTTATTTATGTGCTTATTTATTCATTTATTTTCACTGCACCAGGTCTTAGTTGCAGCAGGAAGGATCTTTATTTCGACATGCAGGATCTTTAAGCTGTGACATGTGGACTCTTAGCTGAGGTATGTGAACTCCTAGTGGCAGCATGGGAAATCTACTTCCCTGACCAAGGATTAATGGAGAAAGAAATGGCAACCTACTCCTGTATTCTTGCCTGGAGAATCCCATGCACAGAGGAGCCTGGCAGGGCCATTGTCCATGGGGTTGCAGAGAGTTGGACATGACTGAAGCACATACCACCAGGGTTAAAGCCAGGCCTCTTGCACTGTGAGTGCAGAGTCTTAGCCACAGGACCACCAAACAAGTCCCTCAATGAAAATTTCTCAACAACAACAAAAAAAGTTGCTGGACTTTTACTCCTTGCAAAATGAATGGTTTTTCAGTTCCACTGTAATAGACGGTACTACACAGGAAGTAAAGAACTATACAAAGAGAGAAAGTTTGATGTTTCTTGGCTCTATTTTAAACCCCAACATATCTAGGAACTTATTAACACAATTCTCAAGTTGGATATTAAAAGGACAGTATGTCTTTTCTGTGAAAGAAGTATAGATCTTACAAACAAACTACAAAAAGCATGTAAGTTTTACACAATATATTAAAAGTCTAAAAAGCTAGTTGTACACTGTATGCACCTACTAAATCATCTTGAAACAAGACTGCCAAAAAAGCTTAGATGTGAAGCTTTACTTCAAACCCATGTGAGTTCTTAATTTTAATTCACCTAGTCATATTACTAGTTTAAGATGGGATAACAGATCCTCTTTGGTTTCAATTCTCTTAAAACTTTCCTCTTGATTCTTCTTGATTAGTTCTTTTGCAATCTACCCTCACTGTTGATTCTGGTGGCTCAAATGTAACTCTCATATTTTGATATGTAATCAAGAAATAATGACTCATTTATATATTACTACATATTTTGACAGGACACTTCCCTGCAATTCTTGTAAGCATAAACTTGAGGTGTTATACTATACCAAGGTAATGCAAAAGTAGGCTATCCATTTTAAAATGACAGAGCGATACAGCTGTTAGGACACTGCTAAGTTTGAGTACATCTTTATAGTAGTTCAATAATTGATGAAAAAAAGATTTTAAAAGAACATCTGTTTTATTGATTAACACAGACCAAAACCCTCTCTACAAGATGACATTGTGGGGACCAGAAAGGGTGAAGAAGCATGCAATGATCAAACCATGCTGTGGTTGTTGTTTAGTCGCTAAGTTGTGCCTGTCTCCTTTTGCAATCCCATGGCCTATAGCTCACCAGGCTCCTTTGTCCATGGGACTTTTCAAGCAAGAATACTGGAGTGGTTGCCATTTCCTTCTCCAGGGGATCTTCCCGACCCAGGGATTGAACTCAGTCTCCTGTGTGAGTCGTGTCGCCTGTATTGCTAGGGGATTCTTTACCACTGGAAGCCCCAGATCAAACCCTAGAAATATACAAATTTGTAATTCCCAAGAAACGTGTACTAGTAATGGATGGGTGTAGACTGGTTAGAGAACGACATAGTTTAAGAACGGTAAACCCAATAAGCAGTTATTGCAAAATACAATCCAGGAATATTCAGTGACGTAAGTTCTCCTAAATTTGACTTTATGGATGGGAGAAAATGTGTAATTAAGAGAAGGGTAAGTTGCAAAAGTGAGTTGCTAAAAACATTTTAGGAGGCACGCCTGGAGATCCCATGCAACTGCTGCAGTGTGTCTCCCTAACGACCAGAAATTTTCTCATCCTAAATACAAGATACTGTTATCTCGATTCACCCCACGATTTAGCCCACATCCCTCAGCACTATTTCTGTGTGCATCATTTAGGCAGAATGCCACAGAGACGACATTAAAGCGAAATTCATCACTCTCGCCTACAGTTCATCTCGTTCCTTCGCCAGACTAGGGTGCTGCGACCGCCACCTCAATCAATGACCCCACCCAAGCCCCACCAATTCGCCCGTCTCCATATTACCAGTCTGGGCCGGCAAGAGAATCGCGATTTCTGATTGGCTCAGAGCAAGTCTCCGTCATGCGTGAGCTCACCTACCATTGGCTGGCAGAGCACGCTCAGGCGCAAAGGCCCATCCTGGCCACGCAGTTTGCGATGGGAGGGCGGAGCCTGCAACTGGACTTTTCCCCCCACTGGCTGATGGATGGCAACGTGGTATAAGGCGGCTCTCCATTGGCCGAGGGTGGCACCACGGGGTCCACAGAGGTGGGCTGGTTGGCTGAGATGGATCCCTAGCTTGTCCCGGCTGGCTGTTGCTATGAGGTGTCCCCGGGCTTTGGGGCTGTGGCTGAGGGCTCCGCTCTCCCGATTTTCCAAGCGCCCGTGGGGACAGGGCGTGGGAAGAGCTCGACTCTCTCTCAGGCCAAGAAAAGGGCGGGGCTGGGGAAGGTGGGCGGGACCCCCGGCGACGTCACCGGGCGTGGGCCCCGGCTACTGCCTCGGGCAGTAAGCTCCCAGGGGCCTCTCGCGTCTCCCCGAGTGTCCTAAGGCGTAAAATAAAAGCTTCCTTTCGTGGTGTGCCTGCTCCTCCCTAAAACAAAGAGCCTTCTCCTTCTCTTTATAAAAACAAGTCCCTCAGGAATGCTGACGGACCGGGTGGTGTCCAGCCAGGCCCTCGTGCCAGGGTCGCCGTTTGGGCCCTGCCGGTGTCTCTCTTCTCACTCCCGCCTAAGGTTAAATCTCGGAGCCTGCTCTGGCCCCTCCAACTAGCCTGTCTCCGCTAAAGTCTTGAACGTGGCCTGTTCAGGTAGAAACCTCCCATCGCTGGGTGGAGAACTGCGCATGCTCAGTATGCCCCCTACCCGCTGGGTTCGACGGGGTGGGCTGTTGTCGGGTGGCCCAGGTGGTTGTTTATCTAAGCCTCCCGGGAGCGCGCGCGCGGCCGGTCGCCTAGGCGACGTGGGCGCAGGGGCGGGGCTTTCGCAGCCGGGCCCCGCCCCCCGGGCCGCCGGGCCCCCGCCCCCCGGCAGCGCTGCGGCTCGGGCTCGGGCTCGGGCGCGCGCTCCGCCGCCGGGAAGAGCAGCAGCAGCGGCGGCGGCGGCGGCGGGCGGGGAGCTGGGCGTGGAGGCGCGAGGGGCGGGGCGGGGCGGCCGGGCGGGCGGCACTGCGGGCCCGCGGTTCGGGCGGCTCGGGCGTCTCCTTAGCTCCCGCTACCCGCTCGCTTTCAGTGCCTGCTGGCGCTCGCGGGGCCGCCTTGCCACCCGGCTCGGCCCCTATGCCCAGGGTTGCACTTGCCTCCGCCGGCGCCCGGGGTGCCGCGGCGGCCGTGAGGTGGGGGCGGCCGCGGAAGGTGGCGGGGCCGGCCGCCGGCGCAGGGTCCGGGCGCGCAGCGAGGCGGGCGTAGGTCTATGTCGCGGGCGGCGGCGGCGGCGGCGGCCGCGGAGGGACGATGCGCGAGTACAAAGTGGTGGTGCTGGGCTCGGGCGGGGTCGGCAAATCCGCCCTGACCGTGCAGTTCGTGACCGGCACCTTCATCGAGAAATACGACCCCACCATCGAGGACTTCTACCGCAAGGAGATCGAGGTGGACTCGTCGCCGTCGGTCCTGGAGATCCTGGACACGGCGGGCACCGAGCAGTTCGCGTCCATGCGGGACCTGTACATCAAGAACGGCCAGGGCTTCATCCTCGTCTACAGCCTGGTCAACCAGCAGAGCTTCCAGGACATCAAGCCCATGCGGGACCAGATCATCCGAGTAAAGCGGTGAGAGGGCCGGGGGCGCGGGCAGGAGCTTCCCCGGTGGGGGGCCGGCAGCCCCCTGTTCGGAGATCAGAACTCCCTCCCGCGTGCTCTGGGGTGGCCGTGGGCTGGAGGAACTGTCTTGGGAGACAGCTTTAGGATCATAACGCTTTATCATAATTTTTTTTTTTTTTTACCAGCATCGTCCTCATCCTCTTGAATCTCAAATTTGAGTGCTTTGTTTCACAACTCAAATTTGGCATCCCACAAGCCCAGCTCTTTGTCTCTTGGATGTTACTAGTAGCGCTTGTGCAGAACCCCCAAAGCAAAGAAAGTTTAAATCTCGCAGAGGGGAGAGGGGCGGGTTGGTTTCTGCTGGGAAGAGCAGCTGTGCAAGTATAGTGGAGACATTTTCAGATTCAACAACAAAAAGACCTTTGCAGTTAGTTGACAGCAAAAATTGCCCACACATACGTGGTAAACATGTCAAGTCCGAAGGAAAAAGACCTTTCTCATTTCATAGAAGACTGAAGGGTGCCAAGGCGTTTTAACAAAAATGAACTCTGCAATTAAGATGAAACTTGAAAGACAGATTTGAAGACTTGGCTCAGTGGGATCGAGAAAGTATATTAGTATATAGAGGCATAAATATACCATTCACATTAAAGAATGTAACAACTTTTTTCCCCTTTTTTTAGTCTAGCTGCCTTATTCCTCTCAAAAACAGAAAGAAAAGGGGGGAGGGGGGAGGCATTCCTGGAAATAAAGCAAGTTTCTTCAAAGGTGTGACTCAAATATTAGCTAATGTAAAGTTACTGCAAATAAGCACTTTCCTAATAGGAACTCTTTTTCTCTAAAGTGTGCATTTTGAAAATATGGCCGGTAGCTTAAATGGCTTATGATATTTGTATTCTCTTAAACTGATTATATTTTTTCCTATAATTTCAAGAATCAGAAATGCAATGTCTCAGTTCCTAGTTTTAGCAAATTTTTCTAATTACTGTTTAAGTGTACGTTACTGTTTTATTCTTATTATTAATAATTGCTAATAATTTTGATCTAGTGTAATTTTGTTTTTCTTACCCGATTCTACCTATAACCTTGAATTAATAGACATCGGCTGAAAGCTAGTTGTAAGTGTACTGTAGACATAATCTCATTTTTAGCCAAGTTGAATCAACTCATTTTGAAAGAGCAAATACCAAGTCATGTGCCCTCAGGGGTTGTTCAAAAATTCATTACAAGAAGTAGATTTTTGATGCCACATATAAGATCAAAGGGGAAGCCCTCTCCTGAAGCTCCTCCTCCTTAACTCATTGAGTATGCACTTTAATAGGTAAAATAAAATTATGTATATTACTTCTTCCATTAAATTTCAAACTAGAATAAAGTTAATATTTTTACGGTCTCTGATGATGTTCTAAGATATAAATCTGATAGCTTTTTTTTTTCTTCAGTATCATTTTCTTAAAGTTAATTGCTATAGTTAACATAGAAATACTTTTGGTGTTAAAGTATGTGATATTAAGAGGCTACATTTAAGTGACTCAAATCTTTAACACTTCCCCCTTACTATTAACAACAACAACAACAACAAAAAATCCCTATAGAACAGGGCAATCAAACACATTGCCACATGTCAATCTTACATATATCACATTAAAGTAAATGCCCCAACTGCTACACTCTTTGTATTTACATATATACAGATAATACATACATCGATAAAATCACATGCCCAGTGCAAACTTCTTGACAGGAGCCCAGGGGACAGAATAGGGCAAAATGTCATTGGATAGTATAGTTCACATGATTTTGTAGTTTCTTTTGGTGTATTTGAGATCACCAATAATGAGTTAGTCTGAACTTAGTGTACTGGAACAATTTATTTGTTTGCAATATGACCCAGGAAGAAAAAACATAAAACTCTACTTGCCCTGATGTCATTGTACTCACTCGTCTCAGTTCCTGATGTAAAAGATTGAAAAAAATCAGCTGACATGGAGTTCCTAAGCTCAAGATAATTGTCCGTAAGAACCACTTGGGCCCATCTGTGTCCTGATATTTTTTTTAACCTCACCCTAACCTCATTATCTGGCCTCCCAGCCTATAGCATATTTTAAACAATATTGAAAGAAAGGATCTGTGTATTTTATGTATGTTATAATACAGTATATATTATGCTAAAGCAGGCATTCAGTGTATTGATTCTTTAACTTTTCCCATTTAAACAATAAAATGTGATTTTCAAATAAGTGCATTTTTTGTTCTTTTTGAGGATCAGTTTTTAAGCAGTTGCTGTAGGAGGTATTTGTAGTTGTTCTTTCCCCTCTGCCAGTTAGCTGCTTTACATATTACACACAACAGTTGTTTAAGGATGTTTAATATCACCATAATGCTGATGACATAAGTGAAATGTAGAGAGGGTTGATATTTTTTTGCCAAAAACTAGTCACTGGTGGAGAGGATATTTAAACCAAATCTGCATGAATCCATGTACTCTTCTCTTCCTCTGCACTGGGCTGCCTTTGAACTTGGCATTTACTGACAAATTCAATTATGCAGCCTTTGGTCTACGGCAGTACTATTCAATTCAAATATAATTGTGAGCCACATGTGTAGTTTTGAAATATCTAGTAGCTGAATTTTTTTTTTAATGTGAAGCAGGTAAAATTAATTTTAATAATGTATTTTATTTAACCCACTCTAAAATACTGTCATGTCAACCTGTAATCAGTATTCAAAAATTGAGGTATTTTCATCATTTTCTTTTGCATACTAAATTTTCAAAACTTGGGGTTCTGTTTATACTTACTGCACATCTCAGTATTTATAGAGTATTATAGCTGTATTTCAGTTGCTCGGCAGCCACACGTGGCTCCAAGGCTAACATATGGGACAGTGCAGGTCTAAGGTGTAAATATTTTGGGGAAACGCTGGCTTCTCTAAGCCCCAGCTTCCATGTTGTGAATTATGAGTATGGCACGCACCTCTCAGAGAATCTGCCCACAGTGCTGGAGACCCAGGTTCGATCCCTAGGTCAGGAAGAGCCCCTGGAGAAGGAAATGGCAACCCACTCCAGTATTTCTGCCTGGAGAATCCCATGGACAGAGGAGCCTGGTGGGCTACAGCCCATGGAGTCGCAAAGAGTTGGACACAACTAAGCGACTAACACACACGGACGTGCACCTCTCAGAGTCTTTGTCATATTAAATGAGGTGATAGATTTTAAGGTGTCCAGCACAATACCTTGAACATAAAAATGGCAGCTGTTATTTAACTTTGTCTCCTTGTCTGCTTAAATGTTATTTTAGAGGAAATAAATTTGTGGCTGCATTTTGAAATTCATCACCTAGTGTAGACTAGTGAAGTGTTAGTCACTCAGTCACGTCTGACTCTCCGTCCCCATAGATTGTAGCCCCCCAGGCTCCACTGTCTATGGGATCTCCCAGACAAGAATACTGGAGTGGGGAGCCATTCCCTTCTCCAGGGGAATCAACCTGACCCAGGGATTGAACCCAGGTATCCTGCCATTGCAGACAGATTCTTTACCATCTGAGCCACCAGGGAAGCCCAAGATTATACCAAAAAAAGCAATCATGATGAAAACAATCCTTGGAAAAATTTTGTTGGTATTCTTTTAAAATATTTTCGCTTATTAAGGATCTTGCGGGAAAGGCCACAGAATGAACATGTAACTTTTACTGTAGCATCCATGCGTGGGCAACAGTGAAATGGAGCGTGTCGCTGGATTGTTCTTGCATGGAGTGTTGCTTCTAGAAAATATAAAACAGGCCCCCACTCCCTTAAGTGTCTATCAGTCAGTTCAGTTTAGTTGCTCAGTCATGTCCAACTCTTTGCGACCCCATGGACTGCAGCACACCAGGCTTCCCCATCCATCACCACCTCCTGGAGCCTACTCAAACTTATATCCATTGCGTCGGTGATGCCATCCAACCATCTCATCCTCTGTCGTCTCCTCCTCCTGCCTTCAAGCTTTCCCAGCATCAGGGTCTTTTCCAATGAGTCAGTTCTTCACATCAGGTAGCCAAAGTATTGGAGTTTCAGCTTCAGCATCAGTCCTTCCAATGAATATTCAGGGTTGATTTCCTTTAGGATGGACTGGTTGGATCTCTTGCTGTCCAAGGGACTCTCAAGAGTCTTCTCCAACACCACAGATCAAAAGCATCAATTCTTCAGTGCTCAGCTTTCTTTATAGTCCAATTCTCACATCCATACACAACTACTGGAAACAAAGTAGTCATAGGTTCATAGGTTCATGGATATCCATACACAGGTTTCCCACGCCCCATCTGAAAGGAGAGTGTTCCTATGAAACCTTTCCTAAGCCACAATGGCATAAAGCAAATAAGCGGTTACCTTAGGACATATCGTGCTTACAGATACACACCCAAAAAATGTGCTAGGTAAAGCTCAGATGCGCATAGACACAGTTCAAAGCGGTGGCAGCTTGATGCTGAGATGCTGAGCGTGGTTCCTGGGGAGGGAGCTTGGGGGTGCCTCTCTCCCCATGGGGTAGTGCTACTTCTCAGCTGCTCACAGCAAACCAAATGCTGAATACCATTTTCATTTTTCACTTTTAAAAGCAAAAATCACCTGATTTCTTTTGGTTATCAAAAACAGGTACTAACGGAGGTCCTTTGTAAAAGCAAAGTGGTATACAGCAACTTTGGAAAAGCACAGGGTGTTTGGAAAGTAGGTGCGCAAGTTTCTATCCAAGCTTAGCAGGCCAACTAAATGGTGGTTTTTATAAATTCCCATGCTTGCTTTCATTGAAATTGACTTTGAATGAGATCAAATGCATAGAGAAGAGTGACAGGGATAGAGAATGTATTTCAGTTGAAATAAGACTCGAATTCTTTCTAGTGTCCTGGTTACTTGTCCCATTCCCCCCAGGGTAAGCTGTGGTCCTGACTTGAAGTATCTTGGAACATGCTGTGGAAGGCCTGTCGTAGGATAAAGCCCAGAAATCCTCACCATGGCGAGGCTCAGCATGCTGTTGTCCCTCCCGGCCTTTCCAGCTTCCCCTCTGGCAACCTTCCTCGCCCCTTGCATTTGAGCACCCAGACCTCCTTTTAGTTCCTTTTAGTTCCGTGAAATTGCCTATCTTCTGGGCATTCCTTCTACATGTAGAAATCACCTGCCTTTTGCAGGGTTAAATCCTCCTCTTGGTTGCTGTAGTTTTTTAGTCACTGAGTCATATCCGACTCTTTGCAACCCTATGGACTGTAGCCCTCCAGGCCCCACTGTCCATGGGATTTCTCAGGCAAAAATACTGGAGTGGGTTGCCATTTCCTCCTCCAGGGGATCTTCCTGACCTAGGGATCAAACCTTCATCTCCTGGTGGCTCAGACAGTACAAGAGTCTGCCTGCAGTGCAGGAGACCCGGGTTCGATCTGTGGGTCAGGAAGATACCCTGAAGGAGGAAATGACTACCCACTCCAAAATTCTTGCCTGGAGGATTCCAAAGACAGAGGAACCTGGCAGGCTACAGACCATGGGGTAGCAAAGAGTCGGACATGATTGAATGACTAACACACACATAAAAGATTTCCTCCTCAGGGAAGCCTTCCTCATCTTCCCAAATTGAATTTACTCCTTCCCATCTTCCCACACTATACTGACTTCATGCCTTGCCCCTTCCCTCAACCACGCGTATTTCAGACATCAGTGGCACCCTGTGCTTCCCCTCTTTTGGTAGTGCTCATCAAAGTTTAAATATTTGAGTGATACTTAAGTACAATCAGTCTTTCTTATTAAACTCTAATCCCATGTGGCTAGCACAGCCCCTGGCACTTAGGAAACAATCAAGAAAAATATGTTGAAAAAATTCAGTGTTCAAAGAAAGATTTACTTTAGTGGCCTCAGTTTCCCCAAGCATTTTAATTTTACAGATAGAGGAGGTGATTCTTTAAAGCCCATTTTGTAGCTGGAGTAGACATTCTCCCTTCAACTCTTAACATTCTAGGAGAATACTCCTATCTACATAGGGCAACCAGAGAAGAGGTAGTTTAATAAGAACCTTAAAGAATTAGGAACATGACGTCATCCAGATGGAGAACTTGGCATGGGAAATGCTCAGCAGATGTTTTGTTCAGGTGCTCAGTCGTGTCCGACTTTTTGCAACTCCATGGACTGCAGCACGCCAGGCTTCCCTGTCCTTTGATATCTCCCCATAGTTTGCTCAAACTCATGTCCATTGAATCGGCAATGCCATATAACCATCCCATCTTCTGTCATCCCCTTCTCCTGCCTTCAGTCTTCCCCAGCATTGGGGTCTTTTCCAGTGAGTCAACTCTTTGCATCAGGTGGCCAAAGTGTTGGAGCTTCAGCTTCAGCATCAGTCCTTCCAATGAATATTCAGGACTGATCTCCTTTAGGATTGGCTGGTTTGATGTCCTTGCAGTTCAAGGGACTCTCAAGAGTTCTCCAGCACCACAGTTCAAAAGCATCAATTTTTAGGTGCTCAGCCTTCTTTATAGTCCATCTCTCACACTCATCCATGTCTACTGGAAAAACCATAGCTTTGACTAGATGGACCTTTGTTGATAAAGATGGACCTTTGTTGATAAAGTAATATCTCTGCTTTTTAATACGCTGTCTAGGTTTGTCATAACTTTCCTTCCAAGGAACAAGCATGTTTTAATTTCATGGCTATAGTCACAGTCCACAGTGATTTTGGAGCCCAAGAAAATAAAGTCTGTCTCTGTTTCCATTTTTCCCCATCTGTTTGCCATGAAGTGCTGGGACCAGATGCCATGATCTTAGTTTTTTGAATGTTGAGTTTTATGACAGCTTTTTCACTCTCCTATTTCACCTTCATCAAGAGGCTTTTTAGTTCCTCTTTGTTGACTGTTAAATAGACCAGATTAGCTAAACCAGGAATTTATATAAAGTGTGAGAGGAGGTAAGGCTAAATATTAATATGCAAAGCTGAATTACAGAAGGTTAAAGACTTTCGGACTTGATCTTGTAGTCAAGGAGCACGATCAGGATTGTTGCTGAAATGGTAATATAGTGATGATATGATAGATGGCTTAGTGATAATAGACCAGAATCAGAAGGAAGAGTTGTGAGATACTGTCAGAATCTCATATAAAGATTCTGAGTGAGCATGGTGTCTGTCAGAACAGAAAGGAAAGAATGGATGCAAACGATGTGAAGAACGAATTAATCAAACTTAGTGGGAGAGACGAGGGAAAGGTCAAAAGTAACCTTGACGTTCTGAACATGAGCCAATAGGCTTAGGGAGGAATAGCTGGGGGAGATGTTTTCACCTTTGGAGATGGTGATCATCCAGATAAATGCATCTAATAAGCAATTAGGATATTGGAATAAAGCCTGAAAAGTCAGTTTATGTATGAATACAGAGACTCGAGATCATCTTCATAATTCAGATCTGGAGAGCAGATGAAACCTTCTGGATAGAGTATAGAGAGACAGAAGTGGATGGCCGGTAATAGAAAATAGAAATGTATATGACCAAGGATAGAACTTGAGAATTTCAAGATACCTAGAGGAGACTTTGTTAGGTTAGAAGAAATGGCGTGTTTTAAGACTGGGAAGAAGACTGGGGAAAGGGGTGGTTAATGTTTACTACCCAAGTGAGTGAGTGACTTTTTTATGTTTTTTTAACCTTATTTATATTTCTGTATCATTTGAGCGATCACTTTTAAGTGACCAGCTGGTTGTTTGCACTTTTTCTTCTCACAGCAAGTTGCCAAAAAGCCTGCTCTAAGGTAGAGATGGATTGCCAATTGTTAAAGCATAGATCTTGACCCACAGTAATTTGGCGCACAGAGCTAAAACCAGGAAATACATACAGTGCTGTTTGTCCCGATAAATGATTTCTGGAATCTGCCACCAACTCCTTCTTCCCCAAACACTACCTTGCCCTGTTTGATCCCCCCGAAAACCAAAATTGTAATTGAGAGCTCCTCCAAGGTACAGAGCCTGATAGCTATGAGTCATCTTTTTATAGCCCAGAGTTTTTTTTTTTTCCCTGAAAGGGGAACTTGGTTTCGCTGCAATGTAAAATTAGAGTAAATTACAGTAGAGTCGGGTTCTTTTTACCATCCCAGGATTAGAATTTTTTGAGTTCACTTTGTAGATGATGTCCCTACAGCTCAGCTTTCTGGGAATACCTCTGTGTAGTTAGCACGATAAGGGAAAAAGTAGTTTGCTATGAATCTTAAAGAATCAGCAGCTTGTGACCTACAAATCTTAATCTAGTTAAGGTTTTGTAATCATTGTATCAATAAAATCTCTAATCAGGGGAATCATTACAGTTTCTTTTTAAAGGTAGATAGGGCAAAAAGAATTTAGCCAGCTAGCCATGCCACTGTATACAAACAAAAGATATAAACCCTCCCCAAATGGATAAATCCTCTGGCAAATGGAACAAATGGATGATTCAAAAGGCAATTTGACCGGCCACTGAAATGAGAAGTATTCAGGCAGGTAGAGGACACTGACCACCTAACTCTCCTTTGGGGAAAAGTCAATAATTGATAAACGTTAAGGAGTAGGAACTAATAAAATATGTCTGGATGATAAAACCAACAGGAAAAGCCAACATATTTCTAAGCAGTGATCTTTATATAATACTAGGTATACCACACTTAAGGAGGTTTTTTCTAAGGATAATTTTTACTTTATATGGTTTCTCTCTTAGCCATCGTCTTTAGAACCTGAACCCCTGGGGAAAGAAGTGAGGTTCCCATTCTAGAGTTTCCTCTGGCTTTGTTTGGACTTCCCCCCTTCTCTCCATCTGTTCTTACCTACTGTTTCCTCAGGTACTTATGTTTTTCTGGCCTATAGTATAAAAGGAATTCTACGTACCCCACATTGTGGGGAGAAATATTTGAGTTTGAATATGAGTAGACTTTAACCCAAGATAAAACTGTTGGAGACGGAATAATTGCAGAAGTAAAACTGAAGAGAGTGTATTTCTGTAGGAAATGTATTGTGAAATATTAATGGTGTGCAGAAATATACCATGTATATATTTGCCTTTTTATTTGTAACTTGGACAGTTGTGAAAGTGAAACTCACCTGTTTAAATTATACTTAGAAAAGATTGAAACCTCTTTGGAAACATCTGACCTAATATTTCAACTACTTCACCTTTTATTCTTGTAGGAAAACTCTAATAAAAAACAGACACCTATATTAGCCTGATTTTTAATAAATTTCAGTTTAAATTAAAGGTCACCGCTATGAAATAAGATTCTTTTTTTCCAGCATGTGAGTCAGAATAAGGTTATTGGTTATCTGAATCAAATGTCAGCAGCGTATTATATTGAAGACATGGTTTGGAAGGTCCAGTAACAGAACAGCATTGGGATTCTTTGCAGTTTGATGTATTTCATTACTTAATGTTGGAAATGAACTTATCACACATTGCTGAACTCTATCTGAATAAGCTATTTAAAACAGATTGCAGCATGTGAATAAAGTGTACTTGTAAATTACACATTCTTTAAATCAAAATGCTGAAATGTATTCACTGGCCGCATTGGATAGATTGTTGGATTTATTTTTGTTTTGAAAACAAGTCAGATTGGTATTTTATGGGGAAGTATGCTGATTAATTATTTTGTGGGTTTTTACAGTTTATTCTTATTGAGATAATTGATGTATATGTTGTGATAGTTGTAGGGTTTTTTCACTCAGTAAAATTACCCAGGACAAAAACATTGTAAAGCTTTAACTTAAAATATTTAGAAGTTATTTCTCATAAAATGTAATGATTTGATATACATATATACTGCAAAATGATCACCGCAGTATGTTTAGTTAACATCTGTCACCACACCTAGTTAGAACTTGTGTGTGTGTGCTGACAGCTTTCATGGTTTACTCTCTTAACAACTTTCAAATATCCAATACAGTATTGTTACTATGCTGTACCTTACCTCCCCAGGACTTACTTATTAGTTATTTTATAACTGGTAGCGTATACCTTTTTTTTTTTTTAACCACCTTCACCCATTTACCACCCTCCATCTGTTCTCTGTATCTTTGAGTTCAGTTTTGTGGCTTATTTGTTTCTCTTAAGATTCTCTATATAAGTGAAATTATACAGTATCTGTCTTTTTCTGTCTGACTTATTCCACTTCACAGGCTACCCTTAAGTTCTATCCCATATTGTCTCAAATGGCAGGATTTCCTTTTGTTTTTTTATTTTCTTATGGTTTAGTAATATTCTGTTTTGTGTATATACCACATTTTCTTTATCAACTGTCCTTCGGTGGATACTTAGGTTGCTTCCATGTCTTGACTCTTGTAAATAATGTGGCAGTGAATTTGAGGGCGCATGTATCTCTTTGAAATAGTGATTTTGTTTTCTTCAGATGTAAATATCCAAATGTGGCATCTCTAGATCATATGATAGTTCTATTTTTAATTTTTTGAGGATCTTCCATACTGTTCTCCTTGGTGGCTGTGCCGATTTACATCCCTGCCCACTGTGCTCAGGGGTTTTGTCTTCTCCACATTCTCAACAACACTTGTTATTCTTTGTGTTCTGGGTGATAGTCACTCTAACAGGTGATAATCTCATTGTGACTTTGATATGTCCTTCCCTGATTAGCAGTGTTGAGCACCTTTACATGTACTTGTTGGTCATCTGTATGTCTCCTTCAGAAAAATGTCTGTTCAGATCCTCTTCCCATTTTTTAATTGGATTTTTTTTTCTATTGAGTTGCATGAGTCCCCTTTATATTTTGCATATTAACCCCTTGTAAGATGTGTGATATGTAAATGTTTTCTTCCACTCTATAGGTTGCCTTTTCATTTGGTTGATGGTTTCATTTGCTGTGCAGAAGCTTTTTAGCTCTTTTTTTATTTGTTTTGTTGCCTTCGCTTTTTATGTCAAATCCAAAAACTTATTACCAAGACCAGTGTCAAAGAGCTTACCACCCTGTGTTTCCTTCTAGGAGTTTTATGGTTTTAGGTTTCATGTTTAAATCTTTAAATCTGTTTTGAGTTGGTTTTTGTTTCTGGTGCGAGATAATACTCCAGTTCCATTTTTCTGCATGCAGCTGTCCAATTTTCCCAGCACCAGTTCTGGAAGAAACTACTCGTTCCCCATTGTATATGCTTGGCTGCTTTGCTGTGAAGTAGTTGATCGTATATGTATGGGCATTCTTTAATCTGTCCCATTGATATATTAATATATGTCTGTTTTTATGTTGGCACCATACTGTTTTGATTTCTGTGGCTTTGTAATATAGTTTGGAATCAGGAAGTATGATGGCCCCTGCTTGGTTCTTCTTTCTCAAGATTCCTTTGGCTATTTGAGGTCTTTTGTAATTCCATACAATTTTAGAATTGTTTATTATATTTATGTGGAAAAGGCCTTTGGAGTTTTGATAGAGATTGAATTGAATCTGTAGACTGCTTTGGGTAGAATGGACATTTTAACAATAATCGTCTAGGCCTTAAGTACAGAACAGTCTTAGATTTTCCTTCATTTTCTCTCATCAATGTGTTTTTTTTTATTGTTATTATCTGTCAAAAAGGAATATTTTTTAAAAAGCTATCTACTTCTTTGTATTTAGTCAGCAATGAGGGGCTTTTACATTTTATTAAATCATGGCTCTCAGAAATACATTTTACAGTGCACATACAGACATAAATACATGTAACTGAAACCAAAATTTCATGAAACAATAGTTACACTTGCTGTGTTGCTATTATTATAGTTTCTGTATTATTCTTTCCTTACTTTGTAAAAATGAAAATATAATAAATATTATAAAATTATAAATATTATAAATTATTTTATAAATACATATAAATTATTTTTATATATTTATAAATATATATAAATGATTATAAATATTATAAAATATTATAAAAATATAAGTGTTCCTCTTGATCCACTAAATTGATCTCATCACACACAATTTGAAAACTGCTATTGTGGAACATTTTTCTCTAAGAAAAATAAATGGAACTATCTCTTTCATAGTTTGAAACAACTTTTATCTTCTCTTCCCACTTTTCCATTTTCCAGCAATGCTGTATAAATGCTCTAAAAGTGAAATAAATTTCCCAACTTGAGTTAGTAAATGCAGCCTCTGTTATGGAAAAAGAAACCATTTAGTCAAGGATCAAAAAGATACAGAAAGTGTATCTTTTGAGGAAGCATCTATTACTGTTTGCTGGGCAGGTTACAATTATGAGGACTTGTTTCTCAAGTAGGTTTGTTCGTCCTGATAAGGCGGGATAGCTCTGGCCCTGTGCAGCGTGGAACAGAGAACGGGGCGCTGCAGTTGGATTCCAACCGGAGTGCGTGTTCATTAGCACAACAGGTTGCTGGGGAGACTGATCTTTATAAGAGGCCTGCTGCATCTCTCCAAGATGATATTGATTCAGCTCTGCCTTTACGACAGTAAAAAGAGATGAAGATGACCATAATTATAGCTATCTTAAAATTACTTTGTAAAATTACCCCAGAGAAACATTATAGACCTTTACTTAAAACACTTAGGAGTGTTGTTTTTCATGTTTTTCTTGGAGCAGCCCTTAAAAATTAATAATTCAAATGTGGAAATCCTACATCCTGTTAATAATTCAGTACATCTTAATATTTTCTTCTTACCAGATGTCTTTACATCTTTCTGCAAATGAAGCCTTAGAGTGTTTTTCTCGCATTTTGGGTGGAAATTTTTATTTTGTTCTTAATTCTAAATACATGCATCCTTAGGTTTCCAATGAACATAACAAATATACTGTATTTATTGTAGTTCTAATTCAGTTTTTAATTTTATCATACATAATGATCTGATTTTACCTATGAAGACCCATAACAGTTAATCTGGTTAAAGCTGAGCTTCAGTACTTACTAGTTATGAGGAGCAAGTTAGCATTCTCTGCATCTCAACTTCCTCATCTGGAATATAGGTATAATATAATAATTGATGAGGTAATGAATGTAAATTTTCTTTGCCTTGGTGTAGTTGCTCAGTTGTGTCTGACTCTTTGCGACCCCATGGACTGCAGTACTTCAGGCTTCCCTGTCCATCACCAACTCCCAGAGCTTGCTCAGACTCATGTCCATCGAGTCAGTGATGCCATCTAACCATCTCATCTTCTGTCATCCCCTTATCCTCCCGCCTTCAATCTTTCCCAGCATCATGGTCTTTTCCATTGAGTCAGTTCTTCGCATCAGGTGGCCAAAGTATTGGAGCTTCAGCTTCAGCATCAGTCCTTCCATTGAGTGTTCAGGACTGGTTTCCTATAGAATTCTTTGCATAGTAACCCTAAAATATCAATAATAACGTTTCACCAAAGATCACAGAAATAGAAATGTGAGCCAAATATTTTCCGACTTTATAAAATCAGTGTACCGCCACGTGATTTCTTAGGCCTTTGACTCAGTTGCCTTCCTATATGTAGATAAATTATATAGCTTATCTAGTATTGCATTTCCATTTTTCCATTGCTTTCTCCTCCGTGGGCTTCCCTGGTGGCTCAGAGGTAAAGAATCTGCCTGCAATGCAGGAACTACAGGAGACACAGTTTCAATCCCTGGGTCAGGAAGATCCCCTGGAGAAGGGCATGGCAACCCACTCCAGTATTCTTACCTGGAGAATCCCATGGACAGGGGAGCCTGGTGGGCTACAGTCCGTGGGGTCGCAAAGTCGGACATGACTGAAGCAGCTTAGCACAGAGCACAATCTAGTATTGCATTTCCATTTTCCCACTGCTTTCTCCTCCACGTCTGAAGTGCTCATCCAGTGTGTGTTACAGACCTTATAGGCCTGAGTGCTTTGTATGTTCGCCTTCCACAAGACTCTGTTGCCTGTAGATGGTGACAGTATGATTTTGGGCTCACAAAGAATTGTGATTCTTTTTTTTTTTTTTAAATGTGTGTTTGTCACTCAGTCGTGTCCGACTCTTTGCGACCCCATGGACTGTAGCCTGCCAGGCTCCTCTGTCCATGGAATTCTCCAGGCAAGAATACTGGAGTGGGTTGCCATTTCCTTCTCCATTTTTTTTAGTACATATATGTAAAATATAAAAATATTTCACAGGAAATGATCAGATATATAAAAAGTATTTGTTAAATAACATTTCTTTTTTAAAAAGTTGACGATGATAATAGACTTTGTGTGAAAGCCAAAACTGCGCACGGGGTAGAAATAATTTTAATAGTGTTTATGGCTAGTTATATATATAACTACATCTGTATATATGTATATATAGAGAGAGAGAAAGAAGGAGGGGGGCAATGGAGGGAAATATGTTGACAGAGCTTTTTAATAAATTGATTCTAGAAGTCTTGTCTTTGCATAAAAGTCATCACTGTCAACATCAAATACTATGGTTTAAAGCATTTTATTTGCATAGCATTGCCCTGGGCGTTATGCAGAATAAGTACAAGATTCTATCTTCGTCCATGTGGTGTGTCAACATGTACTACAAATGAATATATGTTTGACAGTGTTGAGTTTATTATATATGGAGAGAGAGACAGAATACATTTTTTTTTTGGAACAATTTTATTTCTAAGTTTTAAAGTATTATTCCACCAAAGACATTGCTTTTACTAGACCACTTTTTCTAAGGAAGCTTTTGGGGTGTACAACATTTTTTCCCCTTCCTATTTTATTGAGCTGTAACTCACCCACAGCACTATATAAGTTTAAAGTGTACAGCATAATGATTTGACTCATGTACATCATGAAATGATTATCACAGGAGGTTTAGTGAACATTCATAATCTCATGCAGATGCAACATTAAAGAAATAGGAAAAAAAGATTTTTTTTCCTTGTGATGAGACTCTTAGAATTTACTCTCTTAACAACTTTCATTGATAACATACAACAGTGTTAATTATATTTAATCATGTTGTACATTATATCCTTAGAACTTATTTACTTAGAACTAGAAATTTGCGCATTTTGACTCCTTCATCCAGTTCCTCCCCCAACCCCCATACACCCCTGCCTCTGGTAACCACAAATCTGTTCTCTTTTTCTGTGAGTTTGTTTTTTTGTTTTTGAAGCCTACAACAAATAATTGGCCTGCAACGCTATGTGGGTTCCTGGTGCACAACATAGTGATTTGATATTTCTACACATTGCAAAATGATCACCATGATAAGTCCTGTTACCATCTGTCATCATACAAAGATTTTACATTATTATTGATGCTATTCCCCTGTACAGATGTATACTATATATTTCATACTTCTGAATCATTCATTTTCTAACTAGAAGTCTGTGCCTCTTAATCCCCCTCACCTATTTCTCTCACCTTTTCTAAAGATGCATTCTGACTCAAAAATTTCTCTCTAAGACTAATGTCAACAATTGTGTATTTACTTTATTTAGTACATCTTAATCCTCCCTGGAAATGAAATCTTAAAACTTTCTGTCTGGGGACTTCCCTGCTGGCCCAGTGGTTAAGACTCTGAGCTCCCAATGCAGGGGGCCCAGGTTCAATCCCTGGTCAGGGAACTAGATCCCACATGCTGCAACTAAGACCTGGTGCAGCCAAATAAATGAATAAATAAAAAGAAAAAAAAAAAAAAAAAGAAAAAAAAAAAAAAACTTTCTGTCTGTATTTGGTTGTTGAATGGTTTGAGCAGAATTGTTATCTTAGAAAGCATTAAGAAAGCAAACTGATTTATGGATAATTGAGAGAAAATAGAGTCGGTTAGCTAGTACCCAGGGAAGATCGCTGGGAGATAAGCTAAAGATAAAAGTTCATTTAAAAATAAAAGTTCGTTATCAGGGATAGTTTAATATAGATTGAGAAACAAAGGATAAGCTTTATCGCCATATCAGGTTTTTGTTTTTTGGTCTTTGCATTTAGTAAAACTGAAGTTTCCAAATATGCTATATATAAAACTATTTTCGTTCAGTGTCTAATTAAGTCGTGTCCGACTCGGTGAGACCCCATAAACTGTGGCCTGCCAGGATCCTCTGTCCATGGGATCTCCCGGGCACCAGGCAAGAATACTGGAGTGGGTTGCCGTTTCCTCCTCCAAAACCATACTGAGATATAATCTCCTCCTCACCCAGACGACCCACGTATACTCAGAATGCTTTCTCTTCTGCTTTGTGAGCCAAACAAACTTTGCCCATCAGTCCTGTTGGCATAATGAGGGGCTCGGTGTGCTCACAAGTGCATGCTACATGGACACTAACTAGAAAGTTAAGGTGATTTTTTAAGTTTTATTTTAGAGGAGCTAGAGATGAGAAAATAACATCTCGATGATATATCAGTTTACGCATAATACTAATGACACAGAACTTTTTTCAGTGGCCTTACATTAAAGAGCCGTAATGCTTGCATAAACTCTACCTGTTCTTGCACTCAAATGGCCATTAACCAGTTTGGCATACTGCTGTCTTCAGAGGGGAAGGACGTAAACACTGTCGGGTGGTAGGTAGGACGCCTCCCAGAGCTACATCCATCTGAAAAGACCACTCTTGGTATTTATTCCTCAGGCTATCCTGAGCACATCATCTGGTTTTACTAAATGAAACAGTTGGACATTTACAGAGGAAGGACTATTTGGGGAAGGCGAGTGGTTCTGTTGCTCCCATCAGCACACGCTGTCGAAATCACAAATCCTCAAGTTTTTGGAGGGGAAGGGGACAGCAGAGGATGAGATGGTTGGATGACTCAATGGACATGAGTTTGGGTAAGCTCTGGGAGTTGGACATCTGGGAGATGGACAGGGAGGCCTGGCATGGCGCGGTCCATGGAGTCGCAAAGAGTCGGACACGACTGAGCGACTGAACCGAACTGAACTGAAAGCTTTTGTAGGCCATGCTGATTGGCTTCTAACAATCCCATAAATATTTTCCTTTGAATGAGTACCACCACTTTCATCTGTTCCCTTTTCTCCAAAGGTGACCTGATGTCTTTTTACCTGGGACAGTTCAGGTTTATGCCTGTTGCCTTGGCACATTTGTTTACGGTGTCCCTTTCCATCTCAAAAGCATCTCTTGGCAGTAAATTATATAGTCCCTCTAGACTCTTACCTTAAGTTCCCTGTTTTTAGAATCATGACAATTGCAGCCTGGTTTTTTACATGTATTTTTGAAATACCCAGTCTGTATAAACAGTCTCTTTCTTTGACTTGGCCGCCATCCTTCTGTATTATATTTCTTAACTTGGGGCAGCAGATCCTCATGACCTGGAAATTCAGTTTAAAGAATGACATCTTCTTTACAAAACATGCTAGACTAAAGATGGCTGTGGATTGTTGGACACGACTCCCAGAAAGAGGTGGGATCTATTTCCCCTCCCCCTGAATCTGGGCTGGCCTGTAACTATTTTGACCAAGAAAGATGGCGGAAGTGATGCTAAGCAAGTTTGGGGCCTAGTCTCTACAAGGACTGTGCACCTTCCACCATGGTCTTTTGGAGCCTTGAGCTGCCATGTGAGAAGTCCAGCTGCCCTGAAAAGGCCCTGAGACTGTGTGGAGAGAGAGAAGGAGCTGCCCGTCCAACTGAGTCCACCAATGTGCCAGGCCTAGGGTGCAGCCAGCGTTGACTGCCTGCCCAGCCCAGCCCTAGCTGAGCATCACTGAGTGAGCCCAGTCAGTACCACATGGGGCAGAAGAATCACCCACATGGAGCAGAAGAATCACCCAGCTGAGCTCTGCCCAAATTCCTGACTCACACCACCACAAAATCCAGTAAAATGGTTATGTTAAGCCATTAGTTTCGGGGTAGTTTTTTATACAGCAATAGTTATCTGAAACAGTAAAACATTTTTAGATGAACATGTTGATATTTTAGAAATTATTTTGACAAAAGAGCACTATTGATCCTTTGGATTTCTCTGTGACAATCTTTAAAGAATATTGAGGATGGGTGGTAAGTGAATGGATGAATGTATTTTAGCTATTAAAAGGTGGCAGAGTGATGCAGGCACTCACCCTTTGCCTTCACATTTTATCTGCCCTGTGTCATTTTACTGTTCTTACCCACACATGACTGACTACACTTTGAAGATCATACTTAATTTTATTAGATTATAACATATTAAAGTTTAGTTTCAGCAGAAAAATCTAAGTCTACTGTATATGCTTTGCACCTGCTTGTAATAATAATAGTCTTACTGGCCCCTCCCCCTGAACTCTGCCCGCAGTGTATATTGTTTATAAACGTAGTTGACATACACCATCTAATCTGTGTTAAGAATAAAAGCTTCTTCCATGTATTTATTTGGTGGTAGTCTGCTTCAATTTTGATATCTAGCACTTGGTACAAAGAAAGCATCTAGTAAATATTTGTTGAATTATAAATAAATGTTCCTTTAGTTCATTACATTATGGATTTTGACCATTTTTCTTCCAAATATCTGGAGAGCCTTTATGCTGCAAATCAGTTTTAAGCACTTTGGCATCTAATGGAAAGCACGATAAAGGATAAAGAAAAATAAAGCATTCTAGATAAAGTACATCCAAAACGCTCTCTCAGCCTGGGGACCATGGATATGGCTTTCCTGGTGGCTCAGTGGTGAAGAATCTGCCTGCCGGTGCAGGAGACGCAGGTTTGATCCCTGGTCAGGAAGATCCCCTGGAGAAGGAAATGGCAACCCACTCCAGTGTTCTTGCCTGGAGAATTCCACGGACAGAGGAGACTGGTGGGCTACAGTCTGTGGGGTCGCAAGGGAGTCGGACACAACTGAGCGACTAAAACAATAGCAGCCATGGATGTGTTTGCATGGTTTCTGTGACATTTTCACTAGGGGCTCCATGTGAAAGCTGTCATATTTGCAAATCATCACTTTAAGTCATTCTGTTTTGTAAGACTGTAAGTGTCAAGAATTGATTCCAGTACTGGAGAAACAGCTACATAAAAACATTCCTGGCCCTTGCTTTCCTGAGGTCCCTGATCTAACTTCAAAGGTGGCACCGCTGGTTTAAGGCAGAAACGAGACCTCGGTTCTCCTCCTTCTCTTCAGTTCTGTTCCATTTTCTTTTTTATTATCCCACATTGTTCTGCAAGGCTTCAGAGCCACGGTTCAGCCTACGGCCATACCACCCTGAGCACGCCCGATCTCGTCAGAGCCGGGGTTCATATCTAGTGACTTGACTCAGCAGTGTTTGAAGCAAGAAGATGAATAGAGTAAGGAAAGATACTTCTGTTTGGAGAAGATGGTAAACGGTCAGCTTTTGATGTTAGAGGCAGTTTGATAGTAGTAGTAGACTAATTTGATATTAGTATCTATCCTGTTGTTCTCACATTGTACCCACAAGAGCTAATGGCCTTTATTGTAGAAGACCATCCTGCCAGGGAATGGGAGCTGGAGATAAGAAATAAGATACTATGGAACAATTTGTGTACTTTTTTACAGCTATATCACCACAATTAAAATTCTAAAACTGACTTACTAACAGATGGTTGGAGAGAACTTAGAAAAGAATAATTAGCATTTTGTAGTATTTTACAGTATCCATAATACTTCAATGGATAATTCATGTAAACTGCTTAGCACAGTGTCTGGCACCTACTAAGCCCTCTACGGATGCTAAGCTATCATTAGTAAAGTCATCACCGTCTTCTTCCATGCTGTAATACCTAAAGATCAGTAATGTTTGTTTCACAAATAAGGAACAGGAGGGGAATTTGTTTGGCAAACCAGTGGTTGGACTCCGAGCTTCCCGTGCGGAGGGTGCGAGTTCAATCCCTGGTCAAGGAACTAAGATCCCACATGCCACATGGCGCAGCCAAATTTTAAGGAAAAAAAAAAGGGGGGGAAACTGAGACTGAGAGAGATCATATGACATGTCTTAGGGAGCACAGCGGGGACTTTTTGTAGGTGCCCTAAATATGCATCCAGTTCTCTTCCCATTGTGGACTCCATCACGATTTTAGCCAGTGACCAAGCCGTGGTTGACCTTGAGTGTTAGCCTTTATCTAGTGGTTGTAACTGTTGTTCTTTAGTTGCTAAGTCATATCCAATTCTTTGCAACCCCATGGACTGTAGCCCGCCAGGCTTCTCTGTCCATGGGATTTCCCAGGCAAGCGAACTGGAGTGGGGTGCCATTTCCTTCTACAAGGGATCGTCCCGATGCAGGGATTGAACCCACATCTCCTGCATTGGCAGGCAGGTTCTTTACCATTAAGCCACCGGTGAAGCCCCAGTGGTTGTATAGCCGCCATTTATTTTTCTAAGGTAGCGATTTGCGGGGATGGGGCGAGGACCGTGTGCAGGGTTGTAGGATAACTGTTGTGGACATGGCATAGAGGATAGAATAGCGGGGCAAGAAATTGGAGGTAGGACCAGTTAGGAGACTTGCATAGCTCAGGCTTGAGTTGTTTTGGAAATTAAAGGAGTTTTGTAGCAGGAATGAAAATGAAGGGACCAGTTTTCTCACATCCAATAATTCTCACCTTGCCTGTCCCCTATAATCAGTACTGTTCCAGACCTGTTGTTACAGCCTCTCATCTCAAACTTGATTACTTTAGAGACTCTTGAAGACTTTTGCTGACCATCCTTTCTCCCTCATTCCCACAGTGACCTCTTATAACCATTTCTAACTTTTTTTACTTCGCTGTTGGGTTGAACCCTGCCAACATACCCGTAGCTCATCATTCTCCATTGACTGCTCTTGGGCACCATAATCTCTGCCAATAATGAGGGTTTCCAGTTCCTTTCTTCACTGTGCGTTTGTTTTGTTTTGCCTCTGCCATCTGTCACCTGTTACTTCTCCCAGTTCAAATGAAAAATCCTTTTTAATGGACATCACCAGTAAAATTTACGCCCAGTTGAACCAACCAGTTGCAACCTGCCGTACATAATTGATGCACTCATTCCCTGAGCTGTTTATTGCTGAAAGAAGAAAAGCTCATTCTGCTGGTCTGATAACCTGAACTTTCTAGAGATTCAGCGTGTTTCTGTTTTTTAGTTTTATTTGGTGCTGTTTATATTTAGTGGTTTGGAAATAAATATTTGAAGATCTTACTACAACAGAAGGAAAGTACCCCAGGGAAAAACACTGTTCTGTTCATAATTTAAAAGTTTCTTAAAAAGTGTTAGCTCTACCTAGCTTTGATGCATCTTTAAATGTTCTTCAGTCAGAGGTAACTTTTTTAAAAATACTTGTAATTGAACTTTAACTGTGTACCAGAAACATACGAATTTTCATTCACCAACATTTTTGCCAAGAATGCTGAAATGAGGGGATGCTGAAAAGAAATATCCTATAATTTGACATAAATATAGATAACAGTTCAAATAACTTGTGTATTTCTGAGTAATTGACTCAATTTAGTCTTTTCGACTACAGTAGTTGGACCTGTTTTTTAATGCAGAGGTTTTAGATTTCAACTGTCATTAAAGATAAAATGCAAGTTTTATGTCTGAAGACCTTTGTTTCTTAGATGAGACTTCTGTGTTCTTTGAATATGTGCCCATGCTTGAATTGTCCCTGCTGTTTAAATTATCTAAGAAGATGCTTACTTTGTTGACAGATTAGTTGATGACTGAATATACATTAAAATGCAGGTTGAAATTTAGTTACACATTAAAGTACCAAATGTGAACCCAGTAGCTGCTCTTCTCTGCCTTATTTTGGATATCTTGGATATTGTGCTTTAAAAAAAATTAATAATAATGGTTTATTCAGATATTTGCACATGTAGTTTCTAAATAACAAGGTTTAAGGCTTCCAGTTGCAAACACTTACCCACATAAGACACATATCTGGGGTGGAGCATTTTCATATCTAGTAGATAAAAAGCCAGGTTGAATGTAGTCATAGTTATATTTTTTTCTAACATGAATATTTGGAGTTCTCTGGCTTACTGTGACATGTTGCTATGCCTGAGAAGGATTGTAGTCAGATGGATACAATTTATAGATCCAATAGTGAAGAAAATGTTCAGAGTTTTCATCGTTTTTATTTCTAAAAGCATTTACTTTGGTATAGTATTCCTTATGCTTTCAGTCTTCAGCCAGCTTTGAATATAAGATAAATAGCATGGGGCGTGGACAGAATTTTAGAATAGACTAGCAGTATTTAGCTGAGCAGTAAACTAACTGATCCACTTAATCATGTACTGGACTTCCCTGGTGGCTGTGCCTACAATGCGGGAGACCCGGGTTCTATCCCTGGGTGGGGAAGATCCTCTGGAGAAGGAAATGGCAACCCACTCCAGTACTCTTGCCTGGAAAATCCCATGGGAGAAGCCTGGTGGGCTACAGTCCATGGGGTCGCAAAGAGTCAGACACGACTGAGCGACTTTACTTCACTACTTCACTTGTGCAACTTACACCCATTACCAACATGCATGCTCGCTCGGTTGGCCTTGAAGGTTATTTTACTATTCCTATTTCAGTGAGGAAATCATTTAGATAATTATTTATTGATGTTTTTTGTTTCAATTTCTTTCTTTAATTGAGGTATAACTTTTATGTGGTTAAACATACAAATAAGATCAGACAGCTAGATGTATACTCCAGGTAGCCAAATCCTGCATAAAGATGTGGGACAAACCTCTCAAACAACACAGCACTTTCCCTCATGTTTCATGCCTGTTACTTCCATGCTCGAAGACCAACACAGATTAGTTTTGTTTATTTTTAGGCTTCTGAAAGTGAAAGTGTTAGTCGCTCAGTTGTGTCTGACTCTCTGCAACCACATGGACTGTAGCCCACCAGGCTCCTCTGTCTATGGGATTCTCAAGGCAAGAATACTGGAGTGGATTGCCGTTTCCTTCTCCAGGGGATCTTCCTGACCCAGGGATCAAACCGGGGTCTCATCACAGCATCCTCATTGTGAGACTCATCCATGTCACTTATAGCAGTAGCTAATTCTTCATTGAGGTACAGTAGTCCCTTGTGTGGATATCCCATGATTTCATTGTTTATTCTGCTGACGGGCACTTGGGCAGTTTTGAGATCAGGGCTATCATGAGTAACACTACTGTGAACGTTCTAGTACGTATCGTTGGGTGCATATATGCACACTGTCCCTTGGTGAACAGCTCGGAGCAGAATTATTGGGTCATAAATGCATAGTAGATACAGCTAACCCTTGGACAACGTGGGACGAACTGTGCAGGTCCACTCACATGCAGACATTTTTCAGTGGTAACTCCTGCATTGCCGCGCAGTCCATGGTTTGCTGAAGCCCGAGCTGTGACCACGGATACAGAGGGCCAGCTCTAAGCTATGTGTAGATTATCCCCAAGTTGTTGAAGTTGTACTAACCAATGATTCTCCCAAACAGCTGTGCTGATTTCCTTTTTTCCCCAATAAGAGTCGTTCCACTTGCTGGCCAACATTTGATATTATCAGCCTTTTAAAGTTTTAGCTTATCTGATAAGAGTTGAGTGGTACCTCATTTTGATTTTAGTTTTTATTTCTCTGGTATATAATGATAAACACCTTTCTATATGCTTAATGACTGTTGGCATATCCTCTTTTTAAAACAACTTACTCACATGTTTGGTCCACTTAAAACTTGTATTGTCTTTTTCTTAAATTTTGTGGAAATTGTTTATACATTTTGGATTGAAGTTCTTTTTCAGATACATGTATTGCAGGTACCTTTTCCTCACCTTTGCCTTACCTGTTCACCTGCTTAATAGTTTCTTTTAAAGAACATAAATTCTTAATTTTAGTTTATTAATCTTGCATTTTTATGCTTAGTTCTTTTCTGTGTCCTAGTTAATGTATCTTTCTCCACTCCAAGGTTATGAAGATTCTTCTTCCATGTTTATTTCTAGAAGGTGTATTGACTTTTATTCTGTGATTCATCTCTAATTTGTATGAAAGGTGTCAGATGCAGAGAGTCAAGGTTTTTCTTTTTGTCCCCCCATGTATGGCTATCCAGTTGACTTAATGCTATTTATTTAAAAGACCACTTCCCCAAAGAGTTGTAGATGGACCTTTGTCATAAATCATGAAATAAAGCTACACTTGTAAAAGCAGTAGTTTACCTATGAATCATTTACTGATTTCTCTGTCGTCCAACCATTACCTGCTGTCTTCTTCAGCCAGTCCATTATCATGTCTTTGTTGATGCTGCCTACAAAATTTATTTTTTTTTCTTTCTTTCTTTATTTATTTTTTCAGTGGGTTTTGTCATACATTGACATGAATCAGCCATAGATCCACACGTATTCCCCATCCTGACCCCCCCTCCCACCCCCCCCCCAACCCGACCCCCCCGGGTCCTCCCAGTGCACCAGGCCTGAGCACCCGTCCCACGCATCCCACCTGGGCCGGTGATCCATTTCACCACAGACAACACACATGCTGTTCCTTCGAAACATCCCACCCTCACCACCCCCCACAGAGTTCAAAAGTCTGCTCCGTACCTCTGCGTCTCCTCCTCCGCCCTGCATACAGGGTTGTCGTTACCATCTTTCTAAATTCCATATATATGTGTTAGTATGCTGTAATGTTCTTTATCTTTCTGGCTTACTTCACTCTGTATAATGGGCTCCAGTTTCATCCATCTCATTAGAACTGGTTCAAATGAATTCTTTTTAATGGCTGAGTAATATTCCATGGTGTATATGTACCACAGCTTCCTTATCCATTCGTCTGCTGATGGGCATCTAGGTTGCTTCCATGTCTGGCTATTATAAACATGCTGTGATGAACACTGTGGTGTCTCTTTCAGATCTGGAGTCCTCGTGTGTTGCCCAGGAATGGATTGCTGGTCATATGGCAGTTCTATTTCAGTTTTTTAAGAAATCTCCACACTGTTCTCCATAGTGGCTGTACTAGTTTGCATTCCCACCAACAGTGTAAGAGGGTTCCCTTTTCTCCACACCCTCTCCAGCATTTATTGCTTGTAGACTTTTGGATAGCAGCCATCCTGACTGGCGTGTAATGGTACCTCATTGTGGTTTTGATTTGCATTTCTCTGATATGAGTGATGTTGAGCATCTTTTCATGTGTTTGTTAGCCATCTGTATGTCTTCTTTGGAGAAATGTCTGTTTAGTTCTTTGGCCCATTTTTTGATTGGGTCATTTATTTTTCTGGAATTGAGCTTCAGGAGTTGCTTGTATACATTTGAGATTAATCCTTTGTCTGTTTCTTCATTTGCTATTATTTTCTCCCAATCTGAGGGCTGTCTTTTCACCTTGCTTATAGTTTCCTTTGTTGTGCAAAAGCTTTTAAGTTTCATTAGGTCCCATTTGTTTATTTTTGCTTTTATTTCCAATATTCTGGGAGGTGAAGCCCAAATTCTTAATGACATCAGTTCAGTTCAGTTCAGTCGTTCAGTCGTGTCCGACACTTTGCGACCCCATGAACCACAGCATGCCAGGCCTCCCTGTCCATCACCAACTCCCAGAGTCAACCCAAACCCATGTCCATCGAGTTGATGCTGCCATCCAACCATCTCCTCCTCTGTCATCCCCTTCTCCTCCTGCCCTCAATCTTGCCCAGCATCAGGGTCTTTTCCAGTGAGTCAGCTCTTCGCATCAGGTGGCCAAAGTATTAGAGTTTCAGCTTCAACATCAGTCCTTCCAATGAACACCCAGGAATGATCTCCTTTAGGATGGACTGGTTGGATCTCCTTGCAGTCCAAGGGAATCTGAAGAGTCTTCTCCAACACCACAGTTCAAAAGCATCAATTCTTCAGTGCTCAGATTTCTTTATTGTCCAACTCTCACATCCATACATGACCACTGGAAAAACTATAGCCTTGACTAGATGGACCTTTGTTGGCAAAGTAATGTCTCTGCTTTTTAATATGCTGTCTAGGTTGGTCATAACTTTCCCTCCAAGGAGTAAGCGTCTTCTAATTTCATGGCTGCAATCACCACCTGCAGTGATTTTGGAGCCCAGAAAAATAAAGTCAGTCACTTTTTCCACTGTTTCCCCATCTATCTGCCATGAAGTGATGGGACCAGATGCCATGATCTTAGTTTTCTGAATGTTGAGCTTTAAGCCAACTTTTTCACTCTCCTCTTTCACTTTCATCAAGAGGCTCTTTAGTTCTTCTTCACTTTCTGCCATAAGGGTGGTGTCATCTGCACATGTAAATATAAGAGTTCAGACTAATGAGCTATTTATAAAAGTAAGGGAGGGTTTTGAAAGATGAAATCTGACCTAAGCTTTGAATGGTTCTTAGAATTTGATTGGTAGAGACCATTATCTTTAGAGAACTATCATGAACAGGCAGACAGAATTCAGAATGGAAGATTCTCTTTATCAATCTGTAGGAGATAAAGTTGAATTAGATAATAAAGAACTAGAGTTTATATATCTGAAGAAGTGAAACAGAGAGGTTTAGAGATGATATCATCAGTGCTTTGCCCTCTGAAAAGAGGGGCATGAGTGACGTCACATAAGTAAATTGTTCCAAGGTATTGGTGCATTTCATCCAAGTTTCTCTTTCAGGAGCATATTCTTTTCCATGTCTGTAGTGTGTGTAGTAAGCTTTCTCTTTCTGGTATTGTTAACTTGTGTCATCTTTTTTTCTTGATCAGTCTGGATAAAAGTTTGCCGATTTTATTGGTCTTTTTCAGAGAACCAGAGTTTTAGTGTTTCTGATTTTTTCCTATACTGTTTTTCTGTTTTCTTGTTCTTTTATTTTTGTGGTTGTTGTCCAGTCACTTAAGTTGTGTCAGGCTCTTTGCAACCTCATGGACTGCAGCATGCCAGGCTTCTCTGTCCTTCACCATCTCCTGAAGCTTGCTCAAACTTATGTCCATTGAGTCGGTGATGCCATCCAACCATCTCATCCTCTGTCGTCCCCTTCTCCTCCTGCCCTCAGTCTTTCCAAGCATCAGGGTCTTTTTCCAATGAGTCGGCTCTTCACCTCAAAGGTGGCCAAAGTATTGGAGCTTCAGCTTCAGCATCAGTCCTTCCAATGAATATTCAGAACTAATTTCCTTTAGGATTGACTGGTTTGACCTCCTTGCTGTCAAAGGGACTCTCGAGAATCTTCTCCAGCACCACAATTAAAGAGCATCAGTTCTTCAGCACTCAGCCTTCCTTATGGCCCAACTCTCACATCTTTTATTTTTGTCCTTTAGTATTTCTTCCTTCTGCTTAATTTGGATTTATTTTGTGCTTTTTCTCTTAGTTTCTTAAGGTAGTAGCATAGATCACTGATTTGAGGCATATAAACATTTAGTGCTATAATTTCCCTCTCTGCAGTGCTTTAACTGCATCCCACAGATTTTGTTATGTTTTATTTTCATTCACTTAAATTTTTTCTAATTTTTTAATGATGTCTTCTTTGGCCCATGGATTATTTAGAAGTATATGATTCAGTTTCTCAGTATCTGGAGATTTTTCTAGGTATCTTTTGTTACTGATTCCTACTTTAATTTCATTATGATCTGAGAACATATTTTGTATCATTTCAGCTCTTTTACATCTGTTACAGTTTTTATAGCCAAAAATATGGTCTTGAGTGAACATTCCAGGTGCACTTGACAAGAATATGTATTCTACTTTTATGAAGTAGAGTATTCTATAAATATTAATTAGGTAAAGTTGGTTGCTATCCTTCTGCACTGCTGCACTAAACTAGTAGTTCTCCCAGTTTGGGTCATCTTCCTAGCAAAGTGGGCAGAGAAAAGAGAAGGGAAAAAACTAGAGCTTTCTGTCATCCTCTTTGGACCTTAAGAAGCCCTGTTTTCAGTTCCTCTAACCAGAAATTTCTAATGAAGTCTTAGCTGTTGGCATTGCCCACCACCCCAGCTCTGCTAGGGGACCCGTTGTAGGTGAGCTTTGAAAGGACAAGCAAGGAAAAAGGAAGGCTTTCCCACCCACGCACACCTTCCAGCTCACAGGCATCCCTTCACTTGACCTTCTGGGTAGAATGAATTTCTCCCAGAGTTCTGACTGTGTGCATACCACTGAGTGCCCACTCCATGCAAAGAGAAAAAACCAGGAAACTCAACCTCATGGGTCTTCTCTCCAGGAATTGGCCCCCCACCTCAATCTCCCTGTTTTTCTCTTTACATTTCAGAGTTGTTTGGTAGTTACTTTTTGTATCCTGTCATGAGTTTTCACTTGTGATCAGTGGGATATAAAGACTTTAGTGAACTTAAGCCCCCTTGGTTGCCCTAGTCCTCCATTATAGCTTTCTTTTTTAAAGACTCTATTTCTTTAGAGTGGTTTAAGGTTCACAGCACAATTGAGACAATGCAGAGATTTCCTGTATAGCCCTTGACCCCACACATGTATAGCCTCTCCCATTAGCACCATCCCCCACTGGACTGGGGAAAGGGAAGGGAAGCTGAAAGTCACTCAGTCGTGTCTGACTCTTTGCGACCCCTATGGACTATACAGTCCATGGAATTCTCCAGGCCAGAATACTGGAGTGGGTAGCCTTTCCCTTCTCCAGAGGGTCTTCCCAACCCAGGGATCGAACCCAGGTCTTCCACATTGCAGGCATTCTTTACCAGCAGAGCCACAAGGGAAGCCCAAGAATACTGGAGTGGGTAGCCTATCCCTTCTCCAGCGGATCTTCCCGACCCAGGAATCGAACCAGGTCTCCCGCATTGCAGGCAGATTTCTTTACCAGCTGAGCTATGACATTGGTTAAATTGATGAATCTACACTGACTTGTAATCACCCAGCGGTTTACCTTCGTACACTCCTGGTGTTGTATGTTGTGTGCATGCATCAGTTGCTCGGTCGTGTCCAACTCTTTGCAACTTGATGGACTGTAGCCTGCCAGGCTCCTCTGTCCATGGGATTCTCTAAGCAAGAATACTAGAGTGGGTTGCCATTTTCGTCCTTCCGGGGGATCTTTCTGACCCAGGGACTGAACCTGCATCTCCTGTGTCTCCCACATTGCAGGCCGATTCGTTACCTGCTGAGCCATCAGAGAAGCCCTGTACATTGTGTGAATTTGGGCAAATGTTTAACAGCATGTATTCATCATGATGGTATCATGAAGAGTATTTTTAATCATGATGGTATCATGAAGAGTATTTTTCATCATGATGGTATCATGAAGAGTATTTTCACTGTCTTAAAAATCCTTTGTATTCCATCCATTCTGCCCTTTCTCCCCACCCTAACAACCCCTGGCAAACACTGATCTTTTAACTTGTCTCCAGAATTTGCATTTTCCAAAATGTCATGCAGTTGACACCATGCAGTATGTCGCCATTGCAGATTGGTTTCTTTCACTTAATAATGTGCATGTAAATTTCCTATTTTTTTCATGAGTTATTTCTTGTTAACACCAATGATACTTCACTGTCTGGATATACCACAGTTTATTTATCCATTCACCTGCTGAAGGATATGTTGGTTGCTTCCAAGTTGGAGCAGTTATGAATAAAGCTGCTGTATACATCTATATGCAGGTTTTATATATTTGTTAGTACTTGATTTGGGGAGCTAAATACCAGGGATTGCTGGTTTGTATGCTAAGGATATGTGTCGTTTTCTAAGAAATCACTAAACTGTCTTCCAGGTGGCTGTACCATTTTGCATTCCCACCAGGAGTGAATGAAAGTTCCTGTTGCTCCATGTCCTCTCTAGCATTTGGTGTTGTCAGTGTTCTAGATTGTGGCCATTCCAGTAGGTGTGTAGTGTCTCAATTTTAATTTCTCTGACAAAATATGATGTGCAGCATCTCTTTACATGCTTATTTGCCCATCTGTATACCTTCCTTGTTGAGGTGTATCTTAAGGTCCTTGGCCCAGTATTTAATCGGGTTGTTTGTTGCCTGTTGAGTTTTAAGACTCCCTTGTATATGCTGGATAACAGCCCTTTATCAGGTGCCTTCTGCCAAGTATTTTCTCTCCCAAATGGCTTTTTAACACAACATTCAAAGTGCCTGAGTTGCACTGTCGTGACCAATTGGTGCCTCACCATCATCCTGTTCTTCTGATACAGCGTCAGCTCTTAATTTCTATAAAAACAGATTATTTTCATTTGTATCATCATGGAGTAGCCCTGAATGCCTTGTATATCTTTCTGGTGTCATTACAGCCCTTACTTAATTTTTAGATTACATTTACAAATTTCTCTTTGTTCTTCTTCAGTATGCATGCAGTCTGAAACCAAGAGACAGACAGTCACAGCAAGAAATTTAGGTTTCCTTTTATTATTCAATCTAAGTTACCAGAAATTCCCTTTTAAGATGAAATATTTAGTCACCTCAAAACAAGTCATTTTAGAGGAAGAAGGAAGCCTTACTTAGCTTAAACGTTTTCCACCTTAATAAGAAGTATTGATGTTTTTATGCTACCGGGCTGTGGTTGGGGCCTTCATCTCCCAGCCATAAAACCATTCTCTTTGTCCAGAACTGCCATAATACTTCCCTGAAAGATTAAAAATACCCATCCCAAGGGTGGGGAAACAGGCACCCTTGACCTGAGCTCTACTGGCTGTAGTATAAATTTCTGGATGTCAGTCAAGATTGCATGTGTGTGAGCTCAGTAGTCTGAACTAATCTAGAAATGTGTGTGTGGTTTTTTTTTTTGTTTTTCCTGGTTCAAAGGGTATGCCGTGCACACATGCACACAACACAGACTATGCACACTTTTGAGAAAGAAGCTCCACGTCTAGGTGTGGTTCATCAGTTTGCTGTGGGTTAATGAAAACATGAATGGAGGGGAACGCTTCACGCACAGATGGGGAAGGGGCAATTAGTTACGGTACTTTTATTATCACACAGATGCTATAAAATGGAGTACTCTTTAACCATTAACATGATGTATACCACTTATTGGTATACAGAGTCCAAGGTAATAAGTGAAAATAGAAGCGACTAAATATAACGGGCATGATCGCCTTTCCAAAAAATCTATATTTACATAGATATGTATAAGAAAATAGCCTGAAACAATACACACCAAAGTAGTTATAGCAATCATTCTCATGGAGGTGAGATGAAGAATGTTTTTTTGTTTTCTTCTTTACCTATTTAAATATTGCCATGGACTTTAAAAAATCATTTTGTGTTACTTAATTTGACCAGGGAGGTGGGGAAGGAAACCTGTGAGAAAAGATTTCTGTGTTCTCAGCGGTCACAGGAAGGATGAGGTATTACAGTCATTAGATAGGGATAAACTTTTTAGCACCAACTTTTTAACACTCACATTTAACAGGGCTGACAGGACAAAATGGGTTGCCTGAGATGTGAGTTCCGCATCACTGAAGGTGTTCAGATATAACCCATTTGGTGAGGTTGTCATGGAAATGACTAAAGCATCAGGTGTTCTGACATTTTACCTTGAGACTCTCTTGGTGGGTGAGATTTTTCACAATGGGTAGAAGGTTGAACAAGGGAACCTTGTAAGTAAAACTCTCTCTGATTCTCATTTCTGAGTTCAAAGAGAATTGTATTTCAGCCTGCTTGATGGAAAAGTGACTAAGGACATATCAGCGTGTTGAAATTCATGTGAGAGCCTAGCCTCTTCACCTTCCAAAAGACGTCAAAGGAACTGAGTGTGGTGGCATCTGTCCACAACTTATCATTGGTGAATCAACGAAGGGAAAAGGAACTGATCCTGGACTTGCTGCAGTATAAAACCATGAACTGTACACATCCAGTGCTATTTGGGGTCACAAAGTAACAGATCAGGTCAGTGATTCCTGAACCCTGCCGAACCTCACAATCATTCTTCAGAACTTAGACCCAGTTTTAAGTAGGCTTCTTAGGCCCAACCCCACAAATTCAGATTCAGGAACCCTGGATTTGGGCCTGGGAATCTTGGTGATCAGCCGAGTTTAGACACAACCAGAATGAAATACACGTACACGTATACCCCTATCAGGACAGTTACATAAAGACCATTGATAAACATCAGATGCTCCTGAACCATTCAGGTGTACAAAGCCGCCTCGTGTGGAGAAGCCCATCAGTGTTCTACAGCTAAGGGATACTCAAGCCAGTGTTTCTGATGTTTCATTCAATGCATTAAGTAGAGCTGCTCAAAAGAACTAGCTCTGTTTATTAATACATTATGTAACCATGCTTATGAATACTGTAAGCAACAGGGACATTCATGTTAATAAAACCAGTGTTAGTTCTCAGACTATAAACAAAAGTAAAGCGATTTGAGCTGCAGAAGCCACTGTATGACCCTGGTTGCGCTCTCAAAGGAAATACCAAGGAAGATACGCTGAAGTTGATGAGAAACCAGCTGATGCCTGAGATGTGGATACAGCGGTACCCTGCTCACGATCGCATCAACAGTAACACGTAAATGAAGTGTTTGGGGGATGTTGCATCTTCAATTTTGTTCCCAAGTGATATGTTTATTAATAGAAAGGGGGGGCAGAAATCAAGACAGCTCACCAAACTATGGTAAATAAAGAGCATGAGATGAAAATACTAATTATCACCTGCTAACCAAGCACCCAGTCTTCCTAAATGATCTAGTCGATCTCATCATAGAGGTCACGTTTGTCTTCTGAGGCCACTTTTGCCAACAGGTTCCAAAGTTCATTTGTTCCGAGTGAACAGGTTTCCTACACCAGGCTTTCTGAATGCTGGAGTCGGGGAGGTGATACAGAGGGACCCCACGGGCCCTTTGCTCTTCTTCCCACCAGCTTTTATGCTGCCTGGTCCACATCCTGCCTGGAGTGCTCTCCCCCAGACACCTGCTTGGCAAACTTCCTCACTCCCTTCATGTCTTGCTCACCTGCCACCATCCCAGTAAGGCCTTCCCTGCTCATCTGATTTAAAATCGCACCTGTGCTCCCAGCCCACTCCCTGTTCTGCAATTTTTTTTTTCCATCGCACTTAACACCATTTAGTAAACCAATAATTTACTTATTTACTTGGGTTTATTATCGACCACTATCTTCTCTGCTAGACTCTATGGCAGAGCTTTGTTCACTGATGTATCTTAAGTGCCTTGAATAGCATCTAGCACAAAAATAGGCCTCTATCAAATAAACACTTGTTAAATGGATGAATAAATATGTAATACATTGAAAGTGAGAGTGTTAGTCGCTCAGTTGTGTCCAATTCTTTGCAAACCCATGGACTGCATCCCCCCAGGTTCCTCTGTCCGTGGGATTCTCCAGGCAAGAATACTGAAGTGAGTAGCCATTCCCTCCTCCAGGGGATCTTCCTGACCCAGGGATCGAACCCAGCATCTCCTGCACTGCAGGCAGATTCTTTACCAGCTGAGCCACAAGAGGAACACTTAATTATTATATGTGAGGCTCCTAGAAGATGTGCAAAACTCTTGGGTCCTATGATCAGAACTCTCAGTATGATCAGAGAGCAAAATCACCACTGATATATAGTAAATGCCTATAAAGTCCTTTGATAAAAATTAGAGTTGTCCAGATCCATTTCCTGAGAAATGGTAATATCCAAATCTTAGATTTATCCTTGATAATGCTGCTGTTCAGTCGCAAAGTCATGTCCCACTATTTGTGCCCTCATGGACTGCAGCACACCAGGCTTCCCTGTCCATCACCCTCTTCCAGAGTTTGCTCAAACTCACGTCCATCGAGTTGGTGATGCCCTCCAACCATCTCATCCTCTGTCATCCCCTTCTCCCAGCTTCAGTCTTTCCCAGCATCAGGGTCTTTTCCAATGAGTCAGTTCTTCGCATCAGGTGACGAAAGTATTAGAGCTTCAGCTTCAGCATCAGTCCTTCCAGTGAATATTCAGGGTTGATTTCCTTTAGGATGGACTGGTTTGACCTCCTTGCTGTCCAAGGGACTTTCAAGAGTCTTCTTCAGCATCACAGTTCAAAAGCATCAGTTCTTCGGCGCTCAGCCTTATTTATGGTCCAACTGTCACATCTGTCCATGACTACTGGAAAAACCATAGCTTTGACTGTACGGACCTTTGTCAGCAAAGTGTTATCTCTGCTTTTTAATACGCTGTCTAGGTTTGTCATAGCTTTTCTTCCAAGGAATAAGAGTCTTTTAATTTCATGGCTGCACTTATTTTGAAGTTGTGTGTTTCAGATTGCTAAGGAACACACTGCCTAGAGCGTGCCCTCTTGTTGAGACCATTGTCAGTGTGATCTTGCATCAAAGGGGAAAAAATGAGACTCTGTTGGGAATACAGTTTGCTTTATAAATTAGAGTGAGCAGAGAGAACCATCTTGCCAGGAAGATGAAGCTGTGAAAGTATTGTTGCTAGCATTAACTGCCCGCCTGTTGCTCTGTTTCCTGAATGATAAAAACGCTGCCCAAATCCTGCCTTAGTAAATCCTGACTATGTGTAGTTCTCTAACGGATTAGCTGTGTCTAGTCACATTTGTTATCACTCGTGTGCAGTTTTGCAGTTTGCTTCCTTGATAAATTAGAGATACATTCTGCTTGGAGGAGAAAGTACAGACACACATACTGATTTATACTGAAATCACAAAAAGCCTTTAAAACGATGTATAAAGTAAAAATGTATTAGCAACATTGCTTAGGACAAACATAAACACAAGTAGTAAATAAATTTGCACAGTGGCACCATTTTTTACACCATGAATAACCATTGTAGAGAGAATCATCTTTAGGTACAAAATGATTTATGACCTCTTGTCTTTGTTCTTTTCATAGTTCTGTTGTCTGTTAGCATTTTCCAAACATCGTGACTTATAGACACCTTATCTTAGTCTATCTGGCTCCTATAACAAGAATACCACAAACTGCATGGCTTAAACAACAAATTTATTCCTCATATTTCTTGAGGCTGGGGAGTCCAAGGTCAAGGCCCTGGAAGATTCAGTGTCTGGTGAGGGCCCACTTCCCTAGGATCATCTTTTCACTCTGTCTGTATGTGGCTATAAAGGCAATGGTGATCTCTGGGGTCTCTTGTATAAGGACACAAATCCTGTCCATGACCCAGTCCTTTCCCAAAGTCCCGACCTCCTAAATACCATTCCATGGGGGATTAGGTTTCAACATCCAAATTTCAGGGAACACACATTTAGTCTATAGTACGGTGATTCTAGTCAGGAAGGAAAAGAAGAGATAACATCAAACAGAGCTAATGATTGGAATGTTTAAGTCCTTGTCAGGCCGAAAAGAACAGTAATTATCTTTCAACAGGCTAATCTATGACAGTTTGTATAAAGGGATAGAGCATAGTTGTATTTGGTGCGTTCCATCCTAGTGAGTTCTGCTAGCTTGTTTCTTACTTAGGAATGATTAGAACGTGATCAGTTTTGCATACTTTCATTGTTTTTAGTTGCTCAGTCATGTCTGGCTCTTTTGCGCCCCACGAACTGTAGCCCACCAGGCTCCTCTGTCCATGGGACTTTTCAGGCAAGAATACTCCAATGAGTTGTCATGTCCTTCTCCAGGGGTTCTTCCCGACCCAGGGATTGAACCCGTGTCTCCTGCATTGGCAGGCAGGTTCTTTACCACTGAGCCACCTGGGAAGCCCTTGTATACTTTTAGAACATAGTAAAATTTATAAAATTACAAATTATGTGTTTAGTCACTAGAGGTATTACCTCATCATCTGAAATTCTGCATCAGCATCCCTTATAATGAACACAGTTTACATTAATCCATCTAAGGGGAATATTCTGAGATTCTGAGAATAATTTTCCAAGTATATCTGGGAAAATAAATTTATTTTAAAAGATATGTAATTGATTAAAACATCATTTTGAACAACCCATTTGTGATCTACTATGAGAGCTGCCTTCTGGTCAATGTCAAACCAACTGGAGCAAATAATTTTTCATGCAGCTAAGAATATCTGTAGTACCAGTTCAGTTCGGTGGCTCAGTCGTGTCCGACTCTTTGCCACCCCATGGACTGCAGCATGCCAGGCCTCCCTGTTCATCACCAACTCCCGGAGTTTACCCAAACTCACATCCATCGAGTCAGTGATGCCATCCAACCATCTCATCCTCTGTCTTCCCCTCTCCTCCTGCCTTCAATCTTTCCCAGCATCAGGGTCCTTTCCAGTGAGTCAGCCCTCCACATCAGGTGGCCAAAGTATGGGAGCTTCAGCTTTAGCATCAGCCCTTCCCGTGAATATTCAGGACTGATTTCCTCTAGGATGGACCGGTTGGATCTCCTTGCTGTCCAAGGGACTCTGTAGTACCATATGGTGAAAAAAGAGAAAATCCACTTTACCTGTCACCTCTGTGCTAACGTCTGCAACCCCTGTGTGTCCGCGTCTGTTCTCTCGCAGGTACGAGAAAGTGCCGGTCATCTTGGTGGGGAACAAAGTCGACCTGGAAAGTGAGAGAGAGGTGTCCTCCAACGAAGGCCGGGCGCTCGCCGAGGAGTGGGGCTGCCCCTTCATGGAGACGTCGGCCAAGAGTAAAACCATGGTGGACGAACTCTTCGCCGAGATCGTCAGGCAGATGAACTATGCCGCCCAGCCCGACAAGGACGACCCGTGCTGTTCCGCGTGTAACATACAATAGCATTGACACGTGGCTGCCCGCCCCCCTCCCACCCACCGGAGGCGACACCAGCCTCGCCTCCCCGACCGTGGAGCCTGCAGGGTGCGCGGTGTGAACCTCCAGTGAAGCGGCAGATCGTCCTTCAGAGCCCAGCGGCGATTGTCAGCTGAGAGCTCTGAGTCACCTTTGGGTCCAGTAACTCCAGTCTTCACCGTCATCCTCGTCTCCTCCATGGCACCTGCAACTTCAGGCGTCGTGGCCCAGTCGATCCGCAGGGCGACCTCCTTCGAAAGCTATGATGGTATTGTCACTTGAGTTGACAGAAGCAACTATGGTCGTCGTTAAAAGTAATCACGGGAGAGAAACCGGAAGAATTCCTGTGACCGCTTAACCATTAAAATATTTTGTCTTCTTTAAAAAAAAAAATAGATGAGTCAAGGAGAAATATTTTCCTACCAGAGTACTGAATTTCAGGAACTGAGATAGTGCTTCTAACCAATATATCACATCAAGGAAGATAATAGCAGCTGACCTGCTGGCAGCATTCCAGGGAGAGATTCTTTGCTCAGCTGACTCACTCCTGTTTTTCAAAGTCGATGCTTAACTGTAGATGTTATCCTAATTTGTGACGCGGAACTAACTCACGCACCAGTCTCTGATAGAGCCAGAGTCAGCGCAGGTTGGGTAAAAATACAGCCTGGTGTTACAATGTGTTATCACCTGCTTTGCCCAGAAAGTGGAGACTCTCATAAGGGTCTGAGTCAGATTAATACCCCAGACCCACCCCTCTGTTCACCAAGCAGGGATGGTCTTTGTTACTTTACTGAACAAGAAGGAAGCAACTGTGATGGAAAGAGATTGCCTAGCCTTACTAATGAGAAGCGTTCCAGTAGATGAACTAGTACCATCGTGTAAGGAAAATGAAGCCATGTTGCATCCACATGTTCCCGTTTGCAGAAACCTCGCAGGACAGTACAAACATCTTGCATTTTTACGTTCGTTAAAGCAGCAAATTCCTTCTTGCCTTTAAGGGCTATGGTTGTGGTGTGATTCTTGGCTAACCTGCTTTCGAAATAAAGTTTTCTATAGCAGAGCTTTATTGCAGGCATTAAAAAAAAAAAAATTGAATAACCATGTGAAATAATTGGGGCTTAAAAGTAGAACAGAAATTATAGAGTGGAAGGTAAGAGACAAAAAAAAAAAAAACCCTTTAATTTTCCTGGAGAATTCTATAAAGATTTTCTTACAACAATTTTGCCCTGATTACTGAAGTGGCAAATAAAGCTAGAGTGAATATTTTGTCTTGAAAAGGTGCTCAAGTCCTGACATTTTTGGTTTTTATAGCCGCCAAGTATTTATCATTTGCATGAATAATGGCACAGGAAAAACGTATTCATAAGTTTTACAATCAAGCGCAGAAGGGTTTTCACCCACCTTCAGAGTTATAAAATGCTGAAGAGAGTATTTTGAGCTGATCCTCTGGAGATGAATTTGGCCTTCAGAACTGCAATATCACTGAGCCTGTGATCTGCATACCGCCCCATATTTCTTGTTGGTTTCACACTCTTGTGCAAGTAACCTCGGGTCTTAACGTGTGTTACTGAGTGAAGAATGTGTGTTTGCGTGTGCATGTGTGTTTAATGTTATGAAGAATTTGGCACAAGTCAGAGATAATTGCCTACACTGAGAATCTGTCCTGCAGAATACCATGTATCAAAAACATTTTTTTTAAGTTTTTTTTTTTTTTATAGATTCCTAAAATCATTGCTAGCCCGCCCCCTAAGTGTTTAGTAAACTGATGTTAAGGTTGGAGGAGAGAAAAAAGGTGGATAGTACTTTTCATAAATGAGAAGACAGATGTGTGGGTAAAACCAGGCATGGTTGTCAAAAGTCTTTGAATTGTGAATATTTGCATTCTTCAATATAATTTTTTGAATAATTCCCAATTATGAAGCACCTTTTATAGGCCAGAAAGTTCTAACCAATTTTACTGCATCAAATTTGGTCATGTAAAAGGTGATTTGACTCAATCATGTAGACAAGTCAGTGATTCAAGAAGTAAGATTTTTATCAACTGAAAGAGAAATATTTGTTAGTGTACCGTTTGAGTTTTGAAGCCTCTTAACTTCTCAGAATGATTCTGGTTTTTAGAATTCCATATTTAGTAGAAATTTATGGCAAGTAAGATTACATATAAAAACATCTATAAAGATTTTACAGTTTTACCTTGTGGATTGCTATGCAGACAAGAAAAATAAGTTAAATAATGTGAAAGGTATGGCAGGATATGAGGTAGAAAAGATTATCTAAAAATTTGGGTTTTAGTTAGATGTGTTTATGTCAGACAATAAGGTGGCTTTTTTTTTTTTACTGTAAAGATGTTAATAGCTGATACGGCTGCCTGATGAGTGTTTCCACCCAGCCTTGCGTATTTAGTGACAAAGCATCAAATAATATCCAGAAACTTGGAAACCCTTGTGTGCTCTTACTGTCGGTGTTTCATCTGGTATGAAAATAACTCCGCTTGAATGAATGTGTTTGTTGAGATGTTAATACAGAGCTTAAGAACAGGAAGATGAAATTTGTTGGCACATGAATTAATAGTTGGTGACCTTGTGTCACTGTTTATTTTATGCCCTGATCAGAATAGCAACTAGATAAGTGAAAGTTTTTCTAACATGCCTTAAAAATGTTATGGTTTGATCCAAAGACCCACTTTTTCTTTAGCTACTACGATAAGGTTTTCTTCCTTTTTTTTTTTTTTTCCTTTGTTTCGTCTTGTTTTACTTTTATACAAAGGCAGCATTTTGTTGTTGTTGTTCTATGTTGCAACTTTTTTTTTTTTTTTTTGGTTCTCTTAAGCTGTGATAGTGATGGTGACTGATGCCTTTCTTTTTGTTCAACTCATACAAAACAAGCCAGCATCTGATCAAAAGTATTACATAAAATCTTCCTTAAACTATTGAAAGGTGCTTTGATGATTTTTCTTCTTTGGTTTGTAGAATTAGGACTGAAATTTTTACTCTAATCGCTACAGTTGCCATCACTTTTCTGTGGTCAAACTACTGATATTTGCTTTTCTGTATAAAGAAATGTTGCCTAAGGATGTCTACTGTTTGTTTTCAGGAGTTGTCCAGTGGGAATATTGCCTATATGTATGAATATGAAAGTGCTTATTTCGCTTGTTGCCATTGGGTTTTTGTTTGTCTGTTTTGTAGTTTTTTGTTCTCAGTAATCCTGTGTTAGCACTTGGGTAAGCTTTAATTGTCTCCTTAGCCAATCAAATGTTAAAGACTATGGGGGTCTTTTTTTTTTTTTAATTAACGTGTCATTGTGCATCTCTTAAATCTTGATCAGGGTTTCAAGAATGACTGCAGTGGGTTTTGGAAACAGACTTATCCTTATTGATTTGGGGTTTCCCAGAGATAAATATAGTTCACAGTTAATTGTTGAGCTCTAATACAACTGACCATTTAAAATTGAACAACAGTTTATTGTTTTGTAACAATGTCAGTTGTTAAACCTTGACCTTTCAGTTAAAACATGAATTGTAGTTATAACTCAATGCAAATTCAACAGTTGTATTTGGAGTTAAATTATTTTAACAAATAAATTTATTTAATGAAATTGCCTCTGGATTCTTTGTTGTTGTTGCTTTGTACATATTCATGCGTGAAATGTATTTATTTAAAAACGAAAAAACTGCTGTAGAATTCTATTTACAGAAATGGTCAAGCTAATTGAGAACTCATCATATTAAAAAGGAAGGTTAGTAGATCATTTTCATAGCTTTTAAAAATTAAAACATGAGAAGATTTTTAAATTAGTAATTTTAGATATAAATGGTATTTTATATTTTTGATGATAGCTGACTAATTTGAAATCTCAACGGCATTCATGTTCACAGAATTGTTCTAGATAATTAACATTAATTAGCAGTTGCTTTGTGGCCCTGCTGGTATCACAAAAACCTATCAGTGTCCTTCCAGTGATGGCTTGGGTGGGGGTGTCTCTTTGTTTGGGTCTTGTGCATTTTTAAGGTATCAGAGGCTGGAGGTTGCTCTTTAGTAGGGCTATAGGGCCTGCTTGTTCTATATAGGGCCCTGTGAATGTTGACAGATGCTGTTAATTATATACAGCCTTCAGCTGCTCTGATAAGGAGCCCATTCATTCCCTAAGCCAATTTAAACTGTGCCTTTTGGTCATGTTGCCTTCAAACTGTGTTGAAATTTCCTGGCAACATTCCACCAGTTTAGAAGCCTCATTGTTTTGGAATAGAAGAATAATTTGAATGAATATAACAGAGGCACTGTAGGCAGAATCTCAAATATTTAAAGGAAAATGTGTCTATATTTTAGTATAATAAACAAATACCTACTGGTTGGCTTCATAATCTCATTTGAAGCATTTGTAAAGTATTCAAGCCTGTCACATTCTGCTTTCAATTGGGAGAATTTCTTTGTGACTGTGAAATAAAATTTTGAAAGTCTTACACACTGTACTGTTTATTGATTGTTAGAGGTCCATGAATAAAAATATAAAAAGCTGAAGAGAAAAGTGCTACCGATTGGTCTGACCTCTTGAGACGTGTGAAGCGGAGAAAATTGTCACAAACTCCCTTTAAAAAGCTGCTAACCTCTTAATTTGTTTCTCTACAAATAAACTTTATTATGTTATTACGTGACAAATATATTACATTAAAGGGTGAAAATGTAATCCCTGAAGAAAAAACCAAACGTCCTCTTTCATGAGCAATACCCATTTGTTCTAGTGTAGCACACTTTTTTTATGTTCTTTATTTTCTTTTTTTTATTTATTTATTTTTTAATTGAAGGATAATTGCTTTACAGAATTTTGTTTTCTGGCAAATCTCAACATGAATATCTATGTTTCCAAGTAACTAGGAATAAAACATAGTGACACTTCATTTGTTAAATGGAAAATTTTAACTGGTTTTACATTTTCAATATTAACTTTTTCCCCTGCTTTTTGCTTTTTTTTTCCCTTTGAAGTTGTTGTTCAGTCACTAAGTCCCATCCAACTCTTTGCAACCCCATGGACTGCAGCACACCAGACTTCCCTGTCTTTCCCTGTCTCCCAGAGTTTGCTCAAACTCATGTCCATTGAGTCGGTGATGCCATCCAACCATCTCATCCTCTGTCGTCCCCTTCTCCTCCTGCCCTCAATCTTTCCCAGCATCAGGGTCTTTTCCAGTGAGCTGGCTCTTCTCATCAGGTGGCCAAAGTATTGGAGCTTCAGCTTCAACATTAGTCCTGACTCCAGTGAATATTCCAGGTTGATTTCCTTTAGGATGGACTGGTTTGACCACCTTGCCGTCCAAGGGACTCTCAAGAGTCTTCTCCAACACCACAGTTCAAAGGCATCAATTCTTTGATGCACAGCCTTCTCTGCGGCTCTTCCAGGTAACGTGATATGTTATTTCTTAAAATATTTTCTTCAAACAATAGTCTTAATGTTACCTTTCTAAAGATTCCTGCACGATTAATGGAGAAAAAAGTAGAAGACTATCTGCTGGAAATACTCAATATGAAGACCTATTTATACACACAAATGAGAGAGGAAGACCACTGAAGGGGCAATAATGTGATTCAGTTTATGGGGATTTTTATTAAGGATCCTCCCATTTCAAAAACTCAAAAATATGAAAGATTTCATTGTTTTATCATATGATTACAATTTTATATTGACTGTGTTTGGGGTATTTACACTTTTATCTTTAAAAAGATCGAATATCAGTGAAATGTACAGAAAGGGAAAAGCCACTCAATTTCCAAATTCCCAAAACAACCATGTTAATATTTGATGTAAACCATTCTAGACATCTTTCTCTGCATATACAGATACACACACATGTGTAAGAAGGATAAATAATTATATGTTGCTTATAAGAAAACTGGCTCTAAAGCAATAAAAATGAATCACACATGGTCACTGAACTAATAAAAGTGCCAGGATTGAGATCCAGACTCTTGTAACTTTAAATCACCTTTTCCCTACTGTTACTTCTTTTTTTAAATGGTATCCACCATTCCAGGCTCATTCATCTGTTCTTCACTGAGGATTACTCCTACACCTAGTATGGCACAAGCATGCAGATAGGCACGTACACATAATCCCGGATATCAAAGACAATTTAATTGTCCTGGTCCCTTCAATCTGCTCTGACAAAATACCATCATGCATGCATGCTAGTTGTGTCCAAATATTTGCGACCTCATGGACTGTAGCCCACCTGGCTCCTGTGTCCATGGGATTTCCCAGGCAAGAATACTAGAGTAGGTTGCTATTTCCTCCTCCAGGTGATCTTCCTGACCTAGCGGTCAAACCACATGCTCTGTGTCTCCTGGATTGGTGGGTGGATTCTTTACCACTGGGCCACCTGGGAAGCCCAAAACACCATCAGCTGGGTAGCTTATACAACAAACATCTATTTCTCAGTTTCAGAGATCGTAGAGTCCAGGATGAAGGCTCAGGCAGATTCAGTGTCCAGAGAGGGTCCTCTTCCGGGTTGCGGATGGCTGACTTTTCCCCGTGTCCTCACACAGAGGACAGAAGGGGGAAGGCAGCCCTCTGAGGTCTCCTTCATCAGGGCACTAATCCCATTCATGAGCAGTCCACCCTTGTGACCGAGTCACCTCCCAAAAGCCTCCTCATTACACTGGGGATTAAGTTGCAACACACAAATGTGGAGGGAACAAACATTCTGCTCTATTACTGGTCTTCTCCTTGCCTTTCCCTTTAGCTCATCATATAAGAATTAGCCTACTGGCAAGAATGAATTAACCTGTATCTTGCCTACTTCGGGGCTCGGATGTAAAGAATCTGCCTGCAATGCAGGAGACCCAGGTTCAGTCCCTGGGTTGAGACGATCCCCTGGGGAAAGGAATGGCTACCCACTCCAGTATTCTTGCCTGGAGAATTCCATGGACAAAGGAGCCTGGCGGGCTATGGTTCATGGGGTCACCAAGAGTCGCACATGACTGGCACTTTCACTTTACATCACCTATTTTTACATGCCAGGGCTCTAGCAACCCAGGAGGACCCAGGGTCCTGGGCATAGCCCACAGACACTACAGCTGGCTCCATTCCTTCCAAAGCCAATGCAACCAACCTGAGCTGTTCCATCCTGGGACTTGAGTCTGGATGGATGGCCACACAGCAGGGTTCTGGGGCTCTGCTGCTGGAGCAAGTGTCCCTTTCCTAAGGAAGCCTTCAGGCTGACAACAGGATCTGCAAGGGCCCTCCCTGCTCCTGGGGGGTGGGCAGTGGGGGGCTCTGAGGCAATTTAGGGACACAGCAAAACAGGGGGGCAGAGGCATGTATGTATCCGTACACAGGAGAGTAAATGCCAGGTCTGTGCCTGCAGTTGGGTATTAGACATTTTTTGGTTTTAGTGAGATTTATGGTTAAAAACATCAGGACTGGGAAGTTCTTCTTAAGACCCTTCTACAAAATGAGTGATTCATATATACTTACAGCAACTGAAATAAATCACTGTTGAGTGGAAACTACTAACACCAAGAAATGATATACTATAAAGAGACAATAGAATTTCTGTGAAGAAAGTCACAAACTCTAAGTTAGGAAACCAAAAAAGGGTGAGCCAAAGCAGCCAGGGGCCTCATTTATCTGGTCCGTAGTCATGTCTGTGTGGTAAGAAAATGAGAAAGTTCTAGCCTGCATTGGGAGTGTGGAGTCAACCACTGGACAACCAGGGAAGTTGGAAAGGTTGAGCCTTTAAGTTATAGCTTTGATCCCTCTCGGTCAAGGTTAATGAAAATGTATTTATGAAATTCATTTAAAAAAATAGTAACTCTGATTCCTTTTTTCTTCTTTGTATAATTGGTTCATAATTATTGATAATGAAGCAGTTTAAATGTCTAATGATGGTTGATTTCCTGTCAATTACTGAATTTACCTGACTGCAGATAAACTGGTTTGGTTTGTAGACTATTCTAACTGCCCATGAAAAGAGATTGTTCTCCTCCCTACAGAGGTTTTCTCCCAGAGAATCTTGGCTGATAAGATCTGGTGGTAGATATATGAGCCGGAAGAACTGTCTTGATTAAATCAGAAGTATGAACCCTAGAGTATTCCTCTCTTCCTCCATCAGATCACCAAGCCCCAGAGCTTGGTTCTTTCTGCTGCAGAGGAGCAAGTCAGTGCATTAATCAGGATGACCTTTTTACTAAGCCCATTCCAACCAACTTTCCCTAGAAAGTGACAGTATCAGAGGTGACTATAGCACCTAAACCAGATTTAGTTCACAAACCAGTTAATCTACAATGGGTTAATACGGAATTTAGTTTGTCTGCTTTTTTTTAACTGACCTATAACACACGTATATATATGTGTGTGTGTGTGTGGATGTATGTATGTATGCATATATATATATATATATAGCACACACAAAACGCTTGCTCCTTGGAGGGAAAGCTATGCCAAACCTAGACATGTATTAAAAAGCAGAGACATCACTTTGTTGACAAAGGTCCATATAGTCAAAGCTATGGTTTTTCCAGTAGTCATGTACGGATGTGAGAGTTAGACCATAAAGAAGACTGAGTGCCAAAGAACTGATCCTTTCAAATTGTGGTGCTGGAGAAGACTGCTGAGAGTTCTTTGGACAGCAAGGAGATCAAACCGGTCAATCCCAAAGGAAATCAACCCTAAATATTCATTGAAAGAACTGATGCTGAACATAAAGCTCTGATACTTTGGCCACCTGATGCAAAGAGCCAACTCATTGGAAAAGACCCTGATGCTGGAAGGATTGAAGGCAAAGGGAGAAGAGGGCAGCAGAGGATGAGATGGTTGGATGGCATCACCTACTCAATGCACATGAATCTGAGCAAACTCCGGGATTCAATGAAGGACGGGGGGAGCCAGGCATGCTACAGTCCATGGGGTTGCAAAGAGTCAGACACAACTTAGCGACTGAACAACAACAAAAATAAAACACATATAGTAAAATGCCCAAAACTAAGTGTACAATTCAGGGAACTTCTACATATGAAACCACCAACCACATCATAATATAGACTATTTCTGTCCCTCCAAAGGGCTGCTTCATGCTCCTTCTCGGTCAATACCCACACCCCACAGGTCAACATCATTCTGACGTCTATTGCCATGGGTTAGTTTTGCCAGTTCACGAGCTTCATATAAATTAAATCACACAGTATATGCTCTTTTGTATCTAGACGCTTTTGCTCAGCATGGTATTTGTGAGATTCAACCATGCTGTTATGTGTAACAGTAGCTTCTTGTTTCTTATCACTGTACAGTATTCCTATGTGTGAACTTACTTATACAATCTACAGTTGATGGACATTTGCACTGTTCCCACTTTGGATCTATTATGGAAAAAAATGCTGCTATGAACATTCCCGTAGATGACTTTTGGTGGGAGACTGACACAAGGCTCACCTCTCCCAGGTAAATATAAAGTCACAGTTGACAGTTTTCTCAGGTTGTACCAGCTCACACCAAAACCAGCAGTGAGTGAGAACTCAAGTTTCAGAGGTCACAGGACAGGCTCCCTGGGAAGCAGACGCTACAACAGAGTGTGGTATGCAGGATGTTCATTACGGAGTGTCCTTGGGACCCCAGGTGGCTCCCCAGGCAGCACTAGGGGTAAAGAACCCTCCTGACAAGGCAGGAGGCTTAAGAGACGTGAGTTCAATCTGTGGGTCAGGAAGATCCTCTGGAGGAGGAAATGGTAACCCACTCCAGTATTCTTGCCTGGAGTATCCCATGGACAGTGAGGCCTAGTGAGCTACAGTCCATAAGGTCGCAAAGAGTAGGACACGCCTGAAGTGACTTAGCACACACACACACACACACACATGCCCTTGGGATCGGATCCTGCAGACGGGAGCAGTAGGAACGAAGACTGGAGACAGGGAGAGGGAAATTGAGCTGCAATGCAGGGCCAACAACCACCTGGGCTTGGGAGAGTTAGAAGGGCCCGGCAGAGGTATCCCGAGTCGGGCCAAGTGACTCACGTCACTCGTGTCAGGTCCTGTGGGCCTTCTGTCCTTCAGTCACTGTGACCTTGGGTGAGATGCAGCTGAGACAGTCACAGAGGATTAGGGATGGAGGCTGTCCGTGCCCCAAGCATCCGGGCAACAATCACTCCATTGAAAGGAGATCCAGGCAGTGCCTCGCAGTGTCTACCTACTCCACACACCCACGTGCATACCTAGTGCTGTTGGCGTTTCATTCAGTCATGCTGGCGGGTGTGCAGTGGAATGCCACTGTGGATTTTACTTTGCATTTCTCTAAGGTCAATAATAATCATATGCCTATTGGCCATTGGTTTTCCTCTTTTGTGATGTACCTTTTGGGGATGTTCCTCACCTTTTTGTGATGGTCATGTCTTTTCTCCATTGTTTAAACAGATTGTTTTTCTCTTATATATTCATATTAGGTCTTTGTATTTTATGGATATATATATATATATATATGGTTCACGTATTGTTGAAGCCTGGCTTGGAGAATTTTGAGCATTACTTTACTAGTAATTACTTTAAATTACTATCCCAGTGCAAAGTTTGCCTTTTCATACTCTTGTTGGTGTCTTTTGATAAACAAAAGTCCTTAATTTTTTCTCCAAACTTTAAACTTTTTATTTTGTATTGGGATATAGACGATTAACTCCAAGGCCAAATTTGCATGTTACTACAGGTACTTCTTGGTAGCTCAGACGGTAAAGCGTCTGCCTACAAGGCAGGAGACATGGGTTCGATCCCTGGGTCAGGAAGATCCTCTGGAGAAGGAAATGGCAACCCACTCCACTACTCTTGCCTGGAAAATCCCATGGACGGAGGAGCCTGGTAGGCTACAGTCCATGGGGTCGCAAAGAGTCAGACATGACTGAGTGACTTCACTTCACTTCACAGGTACTTCTTGACTTCCTACTTTTGCCTGGAGTAACAGGCAAATTTGGCCTTGGAGTACAGAATGAAGCAGGGCAAAGGCTAATACACTTCTGCCAAGAGAATGCACTGGTCATAGCAAACACCCTCTTCCAACAACACAAGAGAAGACTCTACACATGGACATCACCAGATGGTCAATACCAAAATCAGATTGATTATATTCTTTGCAGCCAAAGATGGAGAAGCTCTATATAGTCAGCAAAAACAAGAGTGGGAGCTGACTGTGGCTCAGATCATGAACTCCTTATTGCCAAATTCAGACTTAAATTGAAGAAAATAGGGAAAACCACTAGACCATTCAGGTATGACCTAAATCAAATCCCTTACGATTATACAGTGGAAGTGACAAATAGATTCAAGGGATTAGATCTGATAGACAGAGTGCCTGATGAACTATGGATGGAGGTTCGTGACACTGTACATGAGGCAGTGATCAAGATCATTCCCAAGAAAAAGAAATGCAAAAGGCAAAATGCTTGTCTGACGAGGCCTTACAAATAGCTGTGAAAAGAAGAGAAGTGAAAAGCAAAGGAGAAAAGGAAAGATATCCCCATTTGAATGCAGAGTTCCAAAGAATAGCAAGGAGAGATAAGAAAGCTTTCCTCAGTGATCAATGCAAAGAAATAGAGGGAAACAATAGAATGGGAAAGACTAGACATCTCTTCAAGAAAATTAGAGATACCAAGGGAGCATTTCATGCAGAGTTCCAAAGAATAGCAAGGAGAGATAAGAAAGCCTTCCTCAGTGATCAATGCAAAGAAATAGAGGGAAACAATAGAATGGGAAAGACTAGACATCTCTTCAAGAAAATTAGAGATACCAAGGGAGCATTTCATGCAAAGATGAGCTCAATAAAGGACAGAAATGGTACGGACCTAAAAGAAGGAGAAGATATTAAGAAGATGTGGCAAGAATACACAGAAGAACTATACAAAAAAAGATCTTCATGACCCAAATAATCATGATGAGTGATCACTTACCTAGAGCCAGACATCCTGGAATGTGGAGTCAAGTGGGCCTTAGGAAGCATCACTACAAACAAAGATAATGGAGGTGATGGAATTCCAGTTGAGCTATTTCAAATCCTGAAAGATGATGCTGTGAAAGTGCTTCACTTAATATGCCAGCAAATTTGGAAAACTCAGCAGTGGCCACAGGACTGGAAAAGGTCAGTTTTCATTCCAATCCCAAAGAAAGGCAATGCCAAAGAATGCTCAAACTACCGCACAATTGCACTCATCTCACACACTAGTAAAGTAATGCTCAAAATTCTCCAAGCCAGGCTTCAACAATACGTGAACCATGAACTTCCAGATGTTCAAACTGGATTTAGAAAAGGCAGAGGAACCAGAGATCAAATTGCCAATATCTGTTGGATCATCAAAAAAGCAAGAGAGTTCCAGAAAAACATCTACTTTTGCTTTATTGACTATGCCAAAACCTTTGACTGTGTGGATCACAATAAACTGTGGAAAATTCTGAAAGAGATGGGAATACCAGATCACCTGCCCTGCCTCCTGAGAAATCTGTATTCAGGTCAAGAAGCAGCAGTTAGAACTGGACATGGAAAAACAGACTGGATCCAAATCAAGAAAGGAGTACATCAAGCTTGTATATTGTCATCCTGCTTATTTAACTTACATGCAGAGTACATCATGAGAAATTCTGGCCTGGATGAAGCACAAGCTGGAATCAAGATTGCTGGGAGAAATTATCAATAACCTCAGATAAGAAGATGACACCACTCTTATGGCAGAAAGCGAAGAAGAACTAAAGAGCCTCTTCATGAAAGTGAAAGAGGAGAGTGAAAAAGTTGGCTTAAAGCTCAACATTCAGAAAACGAAGATTATGGCATCTGGTCCCTTCACTTCATGGCAAATAGATGTGGTAACAGTGGAAACAGTGACAGACTTTATTTTTGGGGAGCTCCAAAATCACTGCAGATGGTGACTGCAGCCATGAAATTAAAAAATGCTTGCTCCTTGGAAGAGAAGTCATGACCAACCTAAGCAGCATGTTAAAAAGCAGAGACATTACTTTGCCAACAAAGGTCCATCTAGTCAAAGCTATGGTTTTTCCAGTAGTCATGTATGGATGTGAAAGTTGGACTATAAAGAAAGCTGAGCACCAAAGAATTGATGCTTTTGAACTGTGGTGTTGTAGAAGTCTTGAGAGTCCCTTGGACTGCAAGGAGATCCAACCAGTCCATCCTGAAGGAAATCAGCCCTGAATATTCATTGGAAGGACTGATGCTGAAGCTGAAACTTCAATACTTTGGCCACCTGATGTGAAGAACTGACTCATTTGAAAAGACCCTGATGCTGGAAAAGATTGAGGGTGGGAGGAGAAGGGGATGACAGAAAATGAGATGGTTGGATGGCATCACCGACTCAATGGACATGAGTTTGAGTAAACTCCAGGAGTTGCTGATGGACAGGGAGGCCTGGTGTGTTGCAGTCCATGGGGTTACAAAGAGTCAGACACAACTGAGCAACTGAACTGACGATGTGACGTGACGTGAGGGCGCTCAGTCATGTCCGACTCTTTGCGACCCCATGGACTATAGCCCACCAGCCTCCTCGGTCCATGGGATTTTCCAGGCATGAATACTGGAGTGGGTTGCCATTTCCTTCTCCAGAGGATCTTCCTGACCCAGGGATCGAACCCCTGTCTCCCACATTGTAGGCAGACGCTTTACCGTCTGAGCTACCAGGGAAGCCCAACTGAACTGAACTAATAATCAATCAACAATGTTGTGGTAGTTAAAGGGGAACAGCAAAGGGACTCAGCCATACATACACATATATTCATTCTCCCCCAAAGCCTCCTCAGAAGTTCTTAATTTTAATGAAGTTAATGTATCAATCTTTTCTTTTATAGTTAGTTGTTTTCTGGATTCTTATAAAGGAATCCTCCCTTACTCAGGGTTGTTCTTGACTTTCAGGCCCTCAATAGTATGCTGAGCTGAACTTAACATGGAATGATTATAGAATAATTACTCATACAGAAATTGTTGACCAAAGGGAAATACAGCTACTGTTACTATTATTCATTATTTTATTTATTTTGGCTGCACCAGGTCTTAGTTGAGACATGTGGGATCTAGTTCCCTGACCAGGGATCAAACCTGGGCCCCCTGCATTGGGAGCATGCAGTCTTAACCACTATGCCACCAGGGAAGTCTGTTTCATATTATTAGTGAAACACTTAATTAACAAGTTTGGTTCTTGGCCAGTGTTTCCCTAAACATATTTCACCAAGCACTATGTCTGTGGTGAAAAAAGAAAAAGAATTCCATGGTCAAGTAAGTTTGGGAAATACCTGGTTAAACAAAATTACGCAGGTTCTTTCCTGTAGAATTCCTTGGAGTCTTCAATATTCTGATGTACACGAGGCAACTTCAAGAGAGATGGCAGGTACTTTCCAGCTCCAAATTACTTGACCACAGAATGCTTTTCCCCAAGAGCATTTCACCCAAGTGTTGTTTCACAGGTGACTAATTTAGTAAATATATCTCAAGGCAAAGGATATAATGTCCAACAAAAAAAGGGGTTGAAAAATCTGAATCTAAGAGTCCATAGAGATATTTTAAAATATCTCTAAAAATAAGGGAGGAAGGGGAGTAGCCACTTTTTATAGGATACTAGTTAATGAAAGTAGAAAGACAGAATTAGAAAATCATCCTCTTGCATCCCCATGTAAAAGTTGATTTGGATTTTGCATGCTCTTTGTGATCCCATGAACTGCAGCTCGCCAGACTCCTCTGTCCATGGGATTCTCCAGGTAATAATACTGGAGTGGGTTGCCATGCCCTCCTCCAGGTGATCTTCCTGACCCGGGGATTGAACCTGTGTCTCTTACTTCTCTTGCATTGGCAGGCGGGTTTTTTTTTGTTTTGTTTTGTTTTGTTTTGTTTTTTACTGCTAGCGCCACCTGTGAAGCCCTGCATTATATTATGGAGTGGCAATCAGACAAGTCCACATCACAGGTATTCCACAAAAATAGGTTTGAATGCAGCAAAAAGGTTTGTCTCAAAAGACAAAAATTGGGGGAGAGGGGACGACACTGTTCTAGATTTAAGGAAAAGAAACAGACATTTTAAAGAAGAGAAGATGCATTTTTCCTGCCTCTTGGTCTTTCATTGTGCAAAGTGAGCCCACAGGCAAAGTTGCATTGCACATGGAACATCTCCAAAGAAGGGAAATGGGATCCCACTCCTAACGGAATGCATCCAAATCTGTGTGTGAATCTCGGGAGAAAAAGCCAGCCTTCCCCCTGATCTTGATATTCAAAAACCTCCTCGGCTGGGCTTGGACTCCCTTGCTCCTGAGAATCAGTGAGTTGGGGTAAGGTTTTTCCCTTAATGTAAGTGATACTCATAATACTTGCTGCCCAGAGACCCACCTGTTTGTTTGTTTGTAGCCACCTTTATGGTTGAACAATACAAACTAAAGAAAATCCAGGATACTGTTGCCTGAGGCCAACGCCAGAGCAAATAAGGAATTTCGGAGTTCATCCTGTGAGACTGAGTGGGAGGTTTAGGATAGGTATCAGCGGTCCCCTTGAACCAGTTCAGAGTTTCATCACACGCCTCCCTCCACCTTCCCTCCCTTCATCCCTTCCTTTTTGTCTCTTTTGCCACTGCATCTTCCGTGGCCCCGTGTGGCCGGGTTTTCTCCACATCCCAAGCACAGACAGTTGCTATTTAAAGCATTCACATTACTTCCCTTGGAGGATGATGCTGGTCTGGTGGTTGCTCTGGTTGTTTTTTTCTAGCAATAAATTAGCTCACTTCAGCCATTTCCGGTGGTGTCAGTCTGTGATTTGCAACGGAAACAAAGCAAAGATGCAAGAAACTCTTCTCATGCACTCATGCCGCTAGTATTTATTGTGCATTTCTTTTTAATTACAAACTTTTTATGTATAACAAAACCAATTTCTCTCCAATTAAAGCAGGACAACAGTGATGGTGACCTCTAGGGCCTCCCAAAGTCCCCCATGGCCTGGGGCCAGGTGGGAAGGACCAGAAAGGATTCACAGGACTGGCTGGGACACTGGAACCAACTGGGGAACCAGAACAGATGCTTCTTGGACTCAAGGAAGAGGCGTTTCAGAAGTAAATCCTGGCAAGAGTCTGAAATGGAGAAATGTGATAGTAAGAAGTGAAAAAAAAAACCCTAAAATAATGGCTGGCCTTCTCATCCTGACTTGAAGGAATTCCAAAGAGGAGCAAATGAACACATCTTTTCTTCTTGTTTTATTCCATCTGCAGAGCTCCCTTCAAGATGACTGTGTCCTTGTTTCTTCTTCCTACAGAATTTTGTCAGCCTCCATCCTGAACAAATATTGTCTGACGTATTAGCACAAGGGTAGCTTGGAAAAATACAATTAAAGGTAAAATGTACTAGAACTGAATGATACAGATAACCTCGTCATTCACGTTTAATTACATTTGGATGGATTCTTCGTTGCCATGGAAACTCTCTATCCTTAGGAAATTTTGGAGGCAGGGATCTCCTCCAAATTTCACAGTTCTGTATCTTAAAGAAACTTTTTGTTCTATTTATGAGTTTAGAAGATATTATGCAACTCTCCATTAGGTAAGCAGGCTAACAGCCAAAGCAGTTAACATAAAAGGCATTGTTTGCTTTTCACTGTTACAAATTTCATTGCTACAAAAACTGCTACAAATTCTTTATGGAACTGTTTTCTTTGCTGTCTGTAGATCCGTTGATTCATTAAACTTCTAAATGTCCAATATGGCAGCCACTAGCCATGTTTGCATGTAGCTGCTTAAATTTATGTCAGGTAAAGTTAAATTGGAATATAATTCTTCAGGCTTTCCAGGTGGTTCAGATGGTAAAGCGTCTACCTGCAGTGTAGGAGATCTGGGTTCGATCCCTGGGTCGGGAAGATCCCCTGGAGAAGGAAATGGCAACCCACTCCAATCTTCTTGCCTGAAGAACTCCATGGATGGAGGAGCCTGATGGGCTACAGTCCATGGGTTGCAAAGAGTTGGACATGACTGAGTGACTACCATACATAATTCTTCAGTGGCATTACTAGAATTTCAAGTCCCACTACCCACATTTTAAGTGCTCAATGGCCTTAGGTAGTTAGTGGCTATATATTAGCATAGATATAGACCATTTCAGTCATCACGGAAAGTCCTATTGAATGGCACTACATTAGAATAAAAATTGCTTGCATCAGACCTATTCAATTTTCTTTGCTCAGAAACAGCAAGAGACTTAAGAACATATATCTGAGACTGGTTACATGGGTGCGCACCCTGTGTTGTCATAAATGGCCTTGCACTTAAGAAGGACCCTGCTGCTGCTGCTGCTAAGTCACTTCAGTCGTGTCCAACTCTGGGCAACCCCATAGATGGCAGCCCACCAGGCTCCTCTGTCCATGGAATTCTCCAGGCAAGAGTACTGGAGTGGGTTGCCATTTCCTTCTCCAAAGAAGGACCCTATGCTTGGCTTAATGCTCTGTTCTCACGATCTTGAAATTCTTAATAATTCTGAACAAAAGACTTCACATTTAGGTACTAGGTTTCTCTCAAATTACGTAGCCAGCCCTGAGCATATCACATGGAGCTTGGATGCTGAGTTCTTTGTTTCCTTCCCTTGTTGTTGTTCAGGTGCTCTTTTGTGTCTGACTCTTTGAAACCCCGTGGACTGCAGCACGCCAGGCTTCTCTGTCCTTCACCATCTCCTGAAGTTTGCTCAAACTTATGTCCATTGAGTCGGTGACGCCATCCAACCATCTCATCCTCTTGTCGTCCCCTTCTCCTCCTGCCCTCAGTCTTTCCCAGCATCAGGGTCTTTTTCCAGTGAGTCGGCTCTTTGCATCAAGTGACCAAAGTATTGGAGCTTCAGCTTCAGCATCAGTCCTTCCAATGAATATTCAGGATTAATTTCCTTTAGGACTGATTGGTTTGATCTCCTTGCCATCCAAGGGACTCTCAAGATTCTTCTGCAGCATCACAACTTGAAAGCATACGGTTCTTTTTCAACCTCCTTTCCTACAATCTTCAGAGAGTAAGGAAAAACAGTTGGCACATGGGATAAAATTTAAGTGCCTGTAGGACTTTAGACCATCTCATCAGAGACCCTCATCAGGGATTCAGTTTAAATAATGTCTGTTCCCAAGAATGCCAAAAGCCTGCAGCTATGTCCTGGCACCTGGAACGTTAAGGGAAAATTGAGTTCTCTTTTGAACAGGTGTTTTATAACAAGGATTCTGAGTTGCCCACAGTGGAATTCTTTTCCATTAAACAGCCTTGCCAGAGTTCATGTTTAAGCTTTAGCCCGATTGGTTTTATTCACCATTCATTCAATCTTTATTCTCACTGTCATTCAGTCAGCAGAGACAAAGCATCTATTATGCACAAGACACTGTTGTAGATCTGAATAAAAAAATTATATTACACAAACCTACTGTTGCCATCTGGTAAATTACGTGCTGCAATTAACCCAGCATTAATGATAGATACAGGAGGACAGTTAAAATCAAATGCAAGGCCTGAGTACCATCAGGGGCTTATTAGCTACTATCCATGTTTCCATGGTCACATTAAAACAAGAAGAATAAAGCTAGAATGAATGTGGCTGCAATTCTGACTGATTCCTATATTGTGTTATGAAGGGGAAGGGTTTCTTTCAAACCAAATTTTGGTTAGATTTCTTTTTCAAAATAAGTACAATGTACCTGCCAAAAAAAAAAAAGGAAAAAAATAGTTCAGAAAATAGCAGTGTTAATAATAACAATACAGGAAATACTAAAGTCATTTTCACTTGCTTTGGAAATTCATTACATGAGGTGCTTTTCTGACCATTTTGATTGCTTCTTATGTTGATTTAAGCTCACATTCACATTGATGTTGCACTCGGTGAGCTTATGTGATTCAAGAGTAGATCAAATGGCAGAGAGAAGACAGTTAGATGATTCAAATGGCCCCCCAAAATTTGCAAAGTGAGAGACACTCATGCTGAGAATTGGACTGTCAGTTTAAAATGTACTCTTCTCTCCTTTCTATATCTTGTGGACTTGCAGAAAATCATGCCACGAAAATTGATGAGGAAATAAGGGAAAACAAAATATAAAGTAGAAAAATCAGAAAAAAATAGAGGTGACATTATTATTCACCATGTGTGCCAGATGGGCATGTACTCCTGCAAGCTGAGCTCTTCCTGTTCCATTCTGAGCTCCCTGGAAGCCAAAGTAAAAGCCGAAGAGGAAAGCAAAACTGTACAATTCACTATGTACTTGAGATGAAGATAACCCACTCTGCAGAGGTTCCAGGGGTTCTTGTGAAGCCCTATAAAGGGCTCCCTGTAAGATGAAGCAAATGACACCATCTGCTCCATAATAGGGACTCTTCTGTTGTCAGTCTTATTCCCTGTCACTCCTTTATTCACTTAAATGATTGCTGTTTATAGAATAATTTTCTGGATTTTCAGCAAAGGGGCAGGTTTTAAATATTCCACTCAGACCATTACAGAAAGATGAAGCATTTCTGCTTGCTTCATATTTCAGGCACAGTGAAAATACCGTGAGCCTATTTAAATGAGGTGAATGAGGAAAGGACTCATGAGGTGTCTCAGAGTTTAGGGGTCAAGATTATTTTTACAGAAGGACCCTCTTCAGATGTTTCATGATAGGGAAAATGGTGTGGGGTGAAAGCTCAGGAATTAAAAAAAGAAAGAGAAGGAAAGGGGGGCGGGAAGACAGATTAGGGAGCAGAGAGCAGTCCTGAGACATTAGCCCTGTTGGATTTAGCATCCTACACAGTGACACGTGTAGCAACGTTGGGTGGAAAGATGCTAGACATTCAATAGGAGCAAAGATGGAGTGAATGGACACTCTGGGCATGACGTCGAGGTATTATTAAGCCTGTGTGTAATATTTGTGTGTGTGTTTACTTTCTTATTATCTATATACAATTGACATATAAAATTATATTAGTTAGGTATGTTTTTAATAAACTTAACTTTTAGAGCACTTTTGGGTCCACAGAAAAAAGGAATGAAAGTGTACAGAGTTCCTATACACACCCTGCCCCCTCCACGTGCACAACCTCCCCACTATCAACATCCCCCACCATCATCGTCTGAAGTTCATAATTTACATTAGGGTTCACTCTTGGTATGGTACAACCTGCGAGTTTGGACAAACATGTAATAACAAATTTGCAACAGCATAATGAATGAAAGCTTTTCTTAATTATATTCTAATTGACTATAGTTAGCATTCATTTGTGCTTATCTATATAGCCGATCCCTTCTCCGGCAGATCTTCCCGACCCAGGAATCCAACCGGGGTCTCCTGCACTGCAGGCAGATTCTTTACCAGCTGAGCTACCAGGAAAGCTATGTATATACACATATGGGTGTATATATACATACATATACATAAAATCACATATTCTTTATGCACTCATCCACTGATGGAAAAGTCCATCTATTTTTATCCTCAGGAAGCCCCAGTTCTTTATAGTCATTTGGCTAGACTTGAGTGTGACATTATCAAGAGCTCAGGCTATGAGAACAGCTAGAACCAAGCACTTCTCGTCCTCAACAGAAATCAGTGGGTTCAAGAGGCTTTTTCCTTATTAATTCCACATTTGACTTCCTTTAGTCCTGGTCTGGAACACTATACATTCTAGTGGGAGGTGGAAAGAATATGGGTAATGGAAAATAATGGAGTGTGGGATAAATCTAATTAGGAAAAGCTGATTACAATCTTACCTCAGGAGACTGAGTTGCTTAGGGAAATGAATTAAATTTTAAAGTTAATTAGGCAATAATGTATTGCATCATTTGTTGAAAACCTTCCTAAAAATTATGTGCTCAATTTCAGAGTCAAAGTAGCAGCAAGTTTTGGAGCCCATGTTCTGTTTCCAAGTCACCACTAAATTGTTCATGAAAATACTAAAAAGGAAAAATTGACAAAATGGGAAAGTCAAGGTAGGATTTCTACTAACTGCATTATTTATAAGTTTTATTACACTTTAAAACACACACACACACACACACACATATGCATCTATACTAACTTAAGGGCAAAATGCTAGAAATAATTTCAGTACAGTAAAGGAAAAAAAGCAATATTCTTTATAATTACCATATCATCAAAATTTAACACTGTTCTAGGAGTTTCCCTAATTCAGTGAAAGATGGAAAAGATAGAGATAAGAAATAGTAGGAATTAAGGGAAGAAAATATTGCAGACACAGTTGTCTTGTTGGAAAACCTTAGAAAATCAATTGGAAAACTAAAATTTTAACTAAAAACAAATACAAATAAACATACACAAATCAGTGCTGGGCTGTTCTTAGCCACTCAGTCGTGTCCATCTCTTTGCGACCCCATGCACTGTAGCCCACCAGGCTCCTCTGTCCATGGGGATTCTCCAGGCAAGGACACTGGAGTGGGTTGCCATGCCCTCCTCCAGGGCAAATCAATGCTAACTACAGTCAATTAAAATATAGTAAAGAAATGCTCCTGGTTATTATGGGACAAACAAACAAGTAAAAATGCCCTAACAAGAGAGGTGAAGAAGCTACAGCAGAGGGAACCACAGAATTAAATAAGGCACTTAAGGACATGATGCAGCTGAAGATCTAAAACTATCCAGATGCTATTTTTCTTGAATTTGATGCAACATCAGTCAAACTGCCAATTTTGAGGGAACTGACAAAATCATTGTAAACAGTTCATCTGAAAAATAAATGGGAAGGAAGAAATCAGAATATTATAATAATGTAGGAAAATGTCAGTGGGGTGAATCTTGAGTGCCTGAGCTTCCTCAGTTTCTGATGAAAAATAAATAAATAAAACTTTGTAGATGCTTCAGAGTCAGACCTGGTTGAAGCTATACCAATTAACACCACCTGGGTTATCTTAGCCAAGGGGCTAAACTTTTCTAAGACAGAAAATTTCTTCATCTAGAAAATCATTATATATCTAATTTATTTTTATCTAAATATATATTTTTAACACATTAGTGTATTATTTGGGCCTCCCACATGGCGCTAGTGGTAAAGAACCTGGCTGCCAATGCAGGAGATGTAAGAGACACGGGTACGATCCCAGAGTCGGGAAGATCCCCTGGAGAAGGAAATGGCAACCCACTCCAGTATTCTTGCCTAGAGAATTCCATGGACTGTGGGCTCTGGCGGGCTTCCATCCACAGGGTCACAAAAGAGTCGGACACAACTGAAGCAACTTGGCATGCAGGCAGTATGTTATTTGTTTATAAATATATATTATTATATGAAGTATGATTATAATTAAGAGATCATTTTATCTCTTAGCACAATACCTGCTACATTTTTACTCATTTATATAGACAATGAAACCTTTAGGGAAATGTGTTCCACGAACCAAAAGAGGGTCATTTCTCAAAACTGACAAAGCACATAATTTAGAATGAAGCCATATTATAAATCTTTATGGCTATAATAATACTCACTGCTGGTAATTGTCTGATAAGGTTCCTCCTGGAGTGAAAAATGGTGTGAAATTACTGAAAAGTAATCTAACAATACTTCTCAAGAACTTTGAACAGGTTTCTACTCTTTGACCCAATGATTCGACTTCTAGGGATCTAAGCCAAATATATTCATTATCTCATCATGAATAACAGTTCAACTGAGAAAATATAAAGTAATATATGGTATATGCACATGAGAATATTTTAACTTATGTATAATTTATGCAAGTAAAGAATTATAAGTGACATGGTAAAATGTTCACAGCAGAATAAAGAATATTTTGAATATCTTTATGCTTTTCTTTTTTTTCCCCTACAATAAGCAATTAGAAATGAAGGTCACTTTAAAACAATTTTATTTTGGAGTATAGTTGATAAAACAGTAAGTATTGTGTTAGTTTCAGGTACACAGCAAGTGATTCAGTCATACACATACACGTATCTGTTCTTTTTCAAGTTCTTTTCCCATTTAGGTTATTAAAGAATATCGAGCAGAGTTCTAGCAGTGTGAATACGTCAATCCCCAAAAAAGCATATCTATGAGAACAGTTAGGCTGCTGTAAATCAATAAAGTATAAGATTTAAACTTTCTTTAAATGAAATAAAATATGTAAGTCTACTTCCCTGTATTAGTATTAATTCGCCATTTATATTTTGGCATTGATTTATTTAAAAGCCTTGGAGTTTTTTTTGAAAATACTAATCATTCTATAATACTTATAATATTAAACAGTAGAATTTTAGACCACATATGTTTTAAGGGAAGGACAGAGTACTCCCTGGGATTGTATATATACATGCTTATATTTTATTTACTATTAATAGAGTTACCATTCTTATAATTTTCCTCTTTCTCTTAAAAAATAATTTCAACCTAAAAAATGAGGATCACAGTTATTTGGATTCTTGTTGACGGAGATTCTCTATATACTGAAAATTACAGAGTGCCTCTATTCTGTTCTACTGAGGAAATGAACACAGCCCTGGGGAGGTGTCAAATCTTGGTGAAAATTCTAATTCACTCCCTTGCTAACTGTACGTCTTGACTTTGTCCAAATTATTTCACCTCTACCAACTTCAGTGATCGCAACTAAACAATGAGGGACAGTTTTACGGGTTCTTTTGAGATGATTCCTGACACACCTGTGGCTAGGATTAAAAATATAGGCTCTGGCCCAGAGAACTAAAGTGAAGGGACAAAATTTTACATAGAAAAACAGAAAACAGAGTGCAATTTTAAGAGGTGCTGTGTTTAGAAGATAAGAGTGTACTCTGACAGCAGCACAGAAGAAAACCAAGTTGAGGACGGAGTAAAGAAGAACAAATGGCTAACCTGGAATAACAGAGCGCAGGGCGTGTTTGAAGTCAGATTCGCTAGTTTGGCTTCTAGGGCAGGGAGCGGGTCCTACCCGGCCCCACCAGGCTCCTCCCCTTTTCTCCTTCATATAAAGGAGAGTTAGAAAATGAATTTTCTAGTAAGCCGAATATTCTGATTCACTGATGCTACAGTAATTACTGTAAGACAGCTTACACATTCCCAGATAGCTACAATCTTTTCATAAAAAGTACTTCACCTGAAACTGCTCTGAGCATAATCATAGACTGAATCACAGATTGTATCTGAATCTCTGTAGATGCAAACATTAGCACAAGATCTTACAGGCTGTCCATTTAAACATCATTTATATACACAGCAAATAAAAGCCTGATTATTTTCACTCTATGGCTTTCTGTCTGCTTTTCAGTTACTTTTTGAACTGGAGTTTGTGACAAGTGTTATAGCTATGGAAAAAAGATAAATCACAATACACTGGGAATCTCCTGCATTAGACAAGTTGGAGAAGATTTTATGTGGCTGTACATAGAGGACTTAGATATTAAAAATGACTAGGTTTGGAGAGCTGGCTTGAAAAGCAGATAAAAATTTAAATACTGTGGTATTTTTATTTTGGCTATTTGTATGGTTAAATGCACACATTGACCTTTTGAAAGTCAGAAATTTCCATGACCCAGACAAATAAATAGAACATAGTAGAACATATTTTAAATCCAACCCCATTGTCTTTAAAGCATTTGGAAAAATAAAAAGCAGCTAGAGAGATAGCTCAAGAGGAAAACAAAAATACTTAGTACAAATAAAATATTCAAAAGTCTATAAACAAATTAATTTTAAGCAGGAGAGTCAATATGAAAAGCACAACACTATTTGGCACTGGTCTTTCTGACTTTTTTGGCCCCAGGCTGAGAGACAATGTTGACAGAAGAGGAGCTAAAACATTGGCTGCTGGCGTGTGGATGTATATTTTGGTTCAAGGTTGTGTGAGTTAATCATATTGGGAGAAGAGACGAGAGAGCATTTGGTTTTGGCAGAAAGAGCTGTAGAGTTTGCGAAATAGTGGACCTGGACAGTGAAAATGCTGTTCAGTGGTAGAAGGTGGAAACCAGAAAACCAAAAAATCCAAGGGTTGAATGGGATTTGAGAGACCTTGTTTACTCATGAGAGTGAAGCCAAGCAGGGTCTCTCCCAATGACAGAGGCCTCAGTGTCCCCTGCTTATCGTTGAAGGGGAACAGAGGCTATGGAGATAAACTGCAGCCTCCTGGGCCTTCCCCGAGTTCCAAAGAGCAGATACTCAGGGAACTCAGAAAATGTAGAAACAAAGCAGTCAAGCAAGACAAAATAATAGTTTAGCGGTCAAACAAGGCCAAAGACATTTAATTCCTCCTCGAGGACTCTAGATATTATCCCAAGCCATCTCCTTGAGTTATTTTGTAAATACTAAAGCCTACACCAGGTGGGAGATTCTCAGCATGTAGACCCCAGAGAGGTTGGAACCAGAATGTGGGTGATTGAGATTCCAGAACATTCCAGAACATTATCCTGTCACCTCACCATCAATCAGTCATGATTGTGCATGAGCTGATCACGTGCCCTGCAACACACACCTCTGATCTTGCCTTTAAAACCTCTTCCCTGAAAGCCAGCAGGAAGTTCGAGTCTGTTGAGCAGGAGTTGCCCTTCTTCTTGCTTGTGTATGGAAGTTGCTCAGTCGTGTCTGACTCTTTGTGACCCCACAGACTATACAGGCCATGGAATTCTCCAGGCCAGAATACTGGAGTGGGTAGCCTTTCCCTTCTCCAGGGGATCTTCCCAACCCAGGAATTGAACCCAGGTCTCCCTCATTGCAGGCAGATTCTTTAGGATCTGAGCCACCAGGGAAGCCCAAGAATATTGGAGTGGGTAGCCTATCTCTTCTCCAGCAGATCTTCCTGACCCAGGAATCGAACCAGGGCCTTCTGCATTGCAGGTGGATTCTTTACCAGCAGAGCTACTAGGAAAGCCCACACTTTTTCTTGCTTGGCACCCTGCAACAAATTGTAGGCTTTCTTCATCATAACTGGTTGTCAGTAGACTGGCTTTGCTGAGCACAGGTAAGTAGACCCCAGTTCAATTCAGTAAAAAGCGGTAGATGTTACTAATCGACTCCCTGTTTTCTCCTGCCCTAGCAGAATGATTTCTCAGAAGCCAATCTCTCTTAGAATTCAGCTCCAAACATTAAAAGATTTACTTCCAGCCTAATTTTTGCAACATGCTAAGCAAGTATCACAAGAATTATCTGTGAAAGATAAATCAGTGTGAATGTACTTCAAACAGAAGTGGTATATATCACTTTGAAGAGCACAGAATGTATCAGAAACCAAACATTTTTTAAAAGCCCAACACTAGTTGCCTTCTTGCTGATAATAGAGCATGCACATGTTTTTTTAAAAATTATTTATTTATTTGGCTGTGTTGTGTCTTAGTTGTGGCCATGCAGGATCCTTAGTTATGGCATGTAGGATCTAGTTCCCTGACCAAGGATCAAACCCAGGCCCCCTGCATTGGGAGCACAGAGTCTTAGCCACCCAACCACTAGGGAAGTGCTTCTCACACTTTTAAGCCATTGTAAAACCATGGTAAATTCTAATTTTCTTTATCCTTAATCATTATGCTTAGTATTATAGGACTTGAAGGTATCCTAGAGAACAACTCCTCTGAACCCTTCGTTTTATCCATGAGGATATCAAAGCCTAGAACTTTTACAACAGCCCAAGGTGCATAGATGTTTCAAAGAGCCAAAAATGGTATAGCAAACTTCTTCCTTTTCCTATAGTCTCTATTTCAAATAATAGTGGAAGCATTCTTCAAGTAACCTTAGCTCTTTCTGTTGTTGTTATTGTTCAGTTGCTAAGTCATGTCTGACTCTTTTTGACCTCATGGACTGTAGCATTCCAGGCTCCTCTATCCTCCGCTATCTTCTGGAGTTTGCTCAAATTCATGTCCATTGAGTTGGTGATGCTATCTAAACCATCTCATCCTCTACATCCATTCATCCATTTATCCATCTATCCACCTATTTATCTTTCAAATGCTTATTTGGCATTGACTATGGAAGATCCCCTGGAGGAGGAAATCGCAACACACTCCTTATTCTTACTTGAAAACCCCCTGGACAGAGGAGCCTGCCGGGCTACAGTCCATAGGGTCACAAAGAGTCAAACACGCCTGAGCAACCGAGCACGTCTGTAAAGATACGGCACTTCCCAGGTGGCAGAGTGGTAAAGAATCTGCTTGTCAATGAGGGAGACGCAAGAGACATAAGTTCAATCCCTGGGTCGGGAAGATCCCTGGACTAGGAAATGGCAACCCACTCCAGTATTCTTGCCTGGGAGATCCCATGGACAGAGGAGCCTGACAAACTATAGTCCATGAGGCAGCAAAGAGTAGGACTTGACTAAGCAACTGAACACACACATACTTGTTAGGCTCTTTTGATATAAAGATTGAGTAGAATACCATCTCTGGTCTCTAGACCTTGGACAGGAGGAAAAAGAGTAGTCTCAGAGTTCCAGGTAAGCCAAGCATGACTCACCATCAGTCCCTTTGGTGAATAGCAGGACATTTCACTTCTGCTAGTAAACGAGGCCGGAAGGGAAATGGATCAAGTTTAGTCAGATTACAAGTGCTGACTTCAACTTTCTACAAGGTGTTCCCAAACCAAGCAAGTGAGAAATATCATCATGCAGTTTTAGCCATATTTTCTGCAGGTCTTATGACTTGATTTATAAGCTGAAGTGTTTTTACTGACATCCTTTAACTTTCTTGGAGATAATCTCACTTCTTCTGTGCACCTGCCTACATGGCCTTCTACAGTCTACCCCTTCATCCTGGCCTTCCCAATTCTCAACTTAAAAGTTGCAAGAGAAGTATTAACACTTGAGAATGTCCTTACTTGTTTTAGATCATTCAAAGGTATATGAGTGTTAACTTGTATCTAATTTATGATGTGCTTCACAAGGGTACTCTTTATTGCAACTGTAAACTCTTTAAAAATTAAAACATCTTCAGTTCTCATTACAAAAACAGTATATGTTCAGTGCAGAAAAGGAAGTCAGAAGCCCTTTTCTCCTGATTTCAAACACTTTACATTGAAAATCCATTCGTGCGGCCAGAAGGCTCTTCCGGCGTGGAGACGCGGAGGACCTGTGATATTCTATTTACTCTCATGTCAAGGGAATCTACAGCAAGAACTTAAAGGTCTTGATGGAAAAGTCTGAGAAACTCTCAGCTTGACTGCAGCTTGCTGCCCTGTGCTTGGGGAGCTAAGAGAAGGCCAAGCTTACAGCTGAATTTTCTCAAGTGGCTTGATTTTAAATTAAATGTAGTTCTGAGGACATCTGCCTCCCAGCCTGAGCTACAGATTTCTGGAGCACTTCCATGAAGGTAAGGACTGGGTTTTTTCTTGTTCAGGGCTGCTGGTCTCTCATAGCTATTGTGATGCGAGACATACAGTGAAGAGGGCATATTCTACTGACTGGGAGTTGAATTAAACTAAAGATATAACGGCCCGATATAAAAAAAATCTCCGCAAAGCATACAAGGTCATTGTGCCTAGTAACGGTCCTTTTTTTCTTTTTTAAAGTGCATCTGGGGCAAAAGGGTCTCACAAGCATAACCAAGCAGACTCCAATAAGAAAGACAGTGAGGAGAGTGTTTCCTCCAATGCAGACACTTTACCATCTGAGCCACCGGGGAAGTCCAATAACCATAATAGCTAATGCCTGTCATACTTCATGAGGGCTTCTGCCCTGGTTCAGCAGTAAGGAATCCGCCTGCAATGCAGGAGATGTGTGTTCGATCCGTGGGTCGGGAAGATCCTCTGGAGAAGGAAATGACAACCCCCTCCAGAGTTCCTGCCCCGGATATCTCATGGACAGAGGAGCCTGGTGGGTTATAGTCCATGGAGTCGCAAAGAGTCAGACATGACTGAGTGCACACACACACACACACACACACACACACACACACACACACACACCATACGTCACATGTACCAGGCACTGTTCTAAACATTTTACAAATATTAGCCAACGCAGTTCTCCCAGCAGCCCCTACGTTAGAGATGAGGAAACAGAGACCCATAAAGCTTAAGCCATGTGACTGAAGGTCACATCACACAGAGCCAAGTCTGTATCTCCCTCACTTCATGTAAAAAGTCTGATTGGAACTATTGGAGGAAGAGTTGAAAAGGGGCAGCGGGCAATTGTGTAGAGTGAATTCATTTCTCATCCAGTCTCTGTTCTCTGGGTGAGTTCTACATCTGGAATGTTGACTCGGTAATATGAAGCCTGACCCCAGAGCTGACCAACGGTCTCTCAACGCTTCGAACCTTCAGGCTGGACTGTGCCCCTGGGCTATTTGCCGGGTCTTTCTCGGATCTTGCTGTAAGAAAGATGAGACGTCACTACAAGTCAGTCGATCTAGCTTCCAAGTATATAGGTTGGGAAAGAAGGTCAAAAGCTTCATTTCCGAGGAAACACTGTCTTCTGAGTCATTCATTCACTCATGTGTGAAAGAGAGATGGAGAGAGGCAAAAACGTTTGTTTGCAACAATAAAACATATAGGATGTCAGACGGTGATAAGTTTTAGGGAGCAGAGTAAAGCAAGGAGAGATGGTAGAGAGTGCTGGGCTGTGGGTGGGGGAAATGTCACGTAGACTACTTCAGGTGTGTCTGAAATCTCTATTGATAATCTGAAATCGGTCCACCCGATGCCAGTAGCGGTGAGTAAGTGAGTTCTCTCCTTTCTTTTTTCTTTTTTACTTGGCTGCCTCGGGTCTTGGTTGCAGCAGGCACAAGCTATCCACGTTGTGTCATGCGGGATCGTTTGCTGCGGCACATGCCTCTCTAGTTGCAGCTGTGGGTTTAGTTGCTCCATGGCATGCAGGATCTTCGTTCCCCAACTAGGGATCAAACCCATGTCCCCTGCGTTTCAAGGCAGATTCTTAACCACTGGACCACCAGGGAAGTCCCAGCTCTTTCCTTTCTTAACGTCACCGCTATAAGAAGAAACACCACTGCACTAGGAAAGTAGCTGGCTAGCGGATCCTCCGGAGAAGGCAATGGCATCCCACTCCAGCACTCTTGCCTGGAAAATCCCACGGACGGAGGAGCCTGGTAGGCTGCGGTCCATGGTATCACTAAGAGTCAGACACAACTGAGCGAATTCACTTTCACTTTTCACTTTCATGCATTGGAGAAGGAAATGGCAACCCACTCCAGTGTTCTTGCCTGGAGAATCCCAGGGATGGGGGAGCCTGGTGGGCTGCCGTCTATGGGGTTGCACAGGGTCGGACACGGCTGAAGCGACTTAGCAGCAGCAGCAGCGAATCCTCATTTCAGGGTGAAAGGGGGAAAAGTCATTTACTGAAAACTCAGCTTTGCTTGGGTTTGAAATTGTTAGCGCTGTTACAGTGGCAGTTTATCCTGACCTTGAACTTCGTGATGTGCACCTTTGATAAAACAGACTGGGCGAAGTGAAAGCAATACCTTGGTTTAACCAGAAAATCAGGAAGCAGAATGCAAAAGATGACTGATACTGGCTGTTGGAGACTGGCCACACTGATGTAGGTGTTTCCCAGGTGGTGCTAGTGCTAAAGAACCCGCCTGCCAATACAGAAGACAAAAGAGATTTGGGTTCGATCCCTGGGTCGGGAAGATTCCCTGGAGGAGGGCACAGCAACCCACTCCAGTATTCTTGCCTGGGAAATCCCAGGGACAGAGGAGCCTGGCGGGCTACAGTCTATAGGGTTGCAAAGAGTCAGACACTAGTGAAGCAACTGAGCATGCATGTACGCACACTGATGTAGACATCTTCTCATTGGGTCCAGAAACCCTTATGAACCTTTTCACACTCCTTTCATTCCTTAGGCATCTTCCAAACAGACCGAAGGACTCAGGGCTTCAGTATTCTGATCTGGGTGCTGAGGGGGCCACATATGAAAATATTCCTGCTTGTTTGCCAAGGTCAACCCAGTGGCACCAAGCTCCACAAGAAAGCAGGGCCTGGGGAGAGGGCGCGAGTTTGAAGCATACTCTGAACGCACTGAAAATCACGAGAAATGATCTTCTCAAAAATTTAATTGATTCAGCCAATTAGATCCATTTGCTCACCAAACCACTCCTAGGAGCATGGTGCAGAGACAGGGACTTATGGGCAACACCTAACCACTGTCTCACCTGCCTTGAGCAATGAGAGAAGCCATGGGCATCAGCTGAAATAGAATCTGATCTGCCTTCTATCAGAGGGTGGGAAGATGCTCAATGACCTACTCTCCCATCCAAGAGCCCCAGGTGATGTGCCGAACGAGGGTGGAGGTGGAATTGGCGAGGGCCGTAGGAAGCTCCATGATGTTCCTGGGGACACTTTGCAGCAGGACGCAGAAGAACTGGTTCCCACAGTCTTCAGAGCACTGGTTGAAGGTTTGGTTCCTGAGCCCCATCTCTGGAAGTGGATGGGCCCCCTCTCCACCTCCCCTGGCAGCCGTGGAGCCGGCAGTTCCCCATAGTCTGGGAGCAGGACCATGGGTTTCCCAGGCCTGGGACGCGCTCCAGAAGTGAACACCAGTAAGGTCAGGATTTCCTGTGACCTCCACACAGCCTCCAGAGCGCTCCCAAGGAACATCATGGGTCCCGCTGTTCTCCCGAGGACTTCTGCCCTTTCCCACACTCTAGGCAGGAAGATCTTTTTATCCCTAGCTTCTCTCCGGGCCTTATTGCTCTTCCTCCTCACTCTGAATTGGAATACAAGTTACCTAAAATTGTTCTTAAGATTTTTAAAGTTGTAGATTGACAAAATCACCCCTTCGATCCACCCATTCGACAGTCGGGATGTGACCGGGTGCCTGAGATGACCGTTTGGGCTACGTCCACCCTGCCTGGGAGCAGTGACAACAACTCCAGTCCTCTTCTTGTGCTCGTGCCAAGACATACTGTATTTAAGAAGGGTGGAAATTCCCCATGGCATTTTCTTTCTGATGTTTGAAATATTTGCTTATTTTTCCCACAGGAAACTTAACAGTTAGTGTGCATTCCTAAATGAATTGTTTTCTTTTTTCTCCTCTTTCCCTCTTTAGCAAATCCTCGGGCAGCTCGTGACGGCCCTCTCTGCCAATGTGACACCTCACATCAGCACGAGACCTTTTCCTCTGCACAGCACGCTTTGATCCATGGCTGCCAGTTTTCATATTTGCTCAGTAAATAGCCATTGCCTTGTTCAGGACTCCTCTCCACATGTAAGAAGCATCTCCAAAGCCAACTGGACCCCGTTAACTTTTTCACCACTCCTAGGCTCAAACTCATGGCTTTCTCTTTTTTCTAAAAAAAAAAAAATTTATTTTATATTGGAGTACATTCAATTAACGATGTTGTGATAGTTTCACGTGAGCAGTGAAGGGGCTCAGCCATACACATGTATGTAATCCATTCTCCCTCCAAACTCCCCTCCCATCCAGGCTGCCACACAGCATTGAGCAGAGATCCGTGTGCCATCCAGGAGGACCTTGTTGGTTACCCATTTTAGGTATAGCAGTGTGTACATGGAGTGAAGTGAAAGTCGCTCAGTCATGTCCGACTCTGCCACCTCATGGACTATACAGTCTGTGGAAGTCTCCAGGCCAGAATACTGGAGTGGGTAGCCTTTGCCTTCTCCAGGGGATCTTCCCAACCCAGGGATCGAACCCAGGTCTCCCGCACTGCAGGCAGATTCTTTACCAGCTGAGCCACAAGGGAAGCCCAGTGTGTACCTGTCCACCCCAAACTCTCTAACTACCCCTTCCCCCTATCTCTCCCCCTGGCAACCACAAGTCAAACTCATGGCTTTCTCTTGACCACAGTCCCAAGGGTTCCCATGGGGCTGGCTATGGAACCCAAGCCCCACCAAACTCTCCAGGTCAGTAGCAGTTGGCCAGGTTCTGCTTCCTGGTTCCACAGCAAGTACCACAGCCAAAGGAAATAGAGACTCGACGATAAACTGGAGCGGCTGGTGGCCGAAAAGTTTCCAATTGGAACACTCGGGGGTGGGGGTGGGTTGTTTTACAGCTCTTAGCTTCGCATGGTCATGAGGGGCAGTCCTGTGAGGCAGAAGATGGTGCAAAATGTCCACAGAGGACGGAGGATGGAGTCAGGGGAGCCCTGTGTTTTGAGGCACCTGAGGCCGGGGGAGGGGAGGGAGGCATCTCCCATCTCAGAGAGATTGTCGGCGGACTTGACTGGGGATCTGGGAGCCTGCTGGACCAAGTGGAGAGGTTGTAGTCAGTTTCCCTTTCCTGGGATTCTCTGTTTCCAATTAAGATCCAAGTGAACTCTCCAGGTTAGAAGATGCAAAGTTTTAGTGCTTCCAAAACAGTTTTCATGGTCGGATCTAAATAACTGAGATTCAGCTGAATTCTGAGCGTATGTAAGAGAATCTGGTCTCCATAAGCCACTGTGCTAACCAAGGCTGGGTCAACCACGTGACCCCTGGGGAAGCCAGGGATCTTGTCTATAAGGGCTTGGAGCTTGGGGGAACAAATTTGGACATGTAAGCAAATACATTTTTCTAAGGGACTTAGGATATAATCATATAAGGTAATCTTATGGGTCCAAAAGAGGGAATGGTCATTCTCCTTGAGGAGTCAAAGAAGGGTTAATAAAGAGGTGATAATTCTGAGAAGGTCTCTGGGAGAAGCCGAGGGTGGGATGTTTCGAGAGAACAGCATGTATATTATCTATAGTGAAACAGATCACCAGCCCAGGTGGGATGCATGAGACAAGTGCTCGGGCCTGGTACACTAGGAAGACCCAGAGGAATCGGGTGGAGAGGGAGGTGGGAGGGGGGATCGGGATGGGGAATACATGTAACTCCATGGCTGATTCATGTCAATGTATGACAAAACCCACTGCAATGTTGTGAAGTAATTAGCCTCCAACTAATAAAAATAAATGAAAAAAAAAATTAAAAAAAAATAAAATAAAATAAAGGGATTTAAGTGGGTGAGGTGTGAGAGATCAGTGGGGCTTTGTTATATGTGGTCTGGGATAGAAGGATCATTCCTGACAGAAGGAATACTATTAGGAAGGTCATAGGGGGAATTCCCTGGTAGTCCAATGGTTAGGACTCGGCACTATCAATGCTAGGACCCTGGGTTTGATCCCTGGTGGGGGAACTAAGATCCCATAAGCCAAGGCACAGTCCCTAAGAACAGCCACCCCTGGCTTGTCCATCCAAAGCCTGAATAGCCGCACGTGGTGACCATCACACTGGACGCTGCAGCGGTATCTCAGAAGGACTCTCTCTGCCTTCAAAGAGCTTGTGGTCTGGGGAGGAAAGGATTGCTACAGAGGCAGCTACAATACCAGGCAAAGCAAGCTTGGTGGCAGAAGGGAAGTAAGCAAAATGAATGTAGAGGGAAATCACGATGTAAGCTGTGGGCAGAGGAACAGGAGTGGAAGGAGGAAGAGGAGGCTGAGTTATCTTGTGGGAGCCGCCCATGCCTGGTCTTAAACTGACAGGTCGGCGGACTGTGCCTGAGAAGATAACACTGAGAAAAACTGGCAAATGTGTTAGGAGGCTGGGAGCCAAGAAGAAACGCACTTCACATAGTCAAGGTAAAAGATAAGGAGGCCTGAACTCGGATGATAACAGTCAAATGGGGACAAGACACTGAACTGGGAGGTGTTTTGAAGCTTATAAAGATTTCATTTTGACTGACCGTGAAGTTAAAAGTGAGAAAATTAGTAAGAAACAAAATACCCATGAACCCCAATTTTAATATAACAAGAAACAACACAGTCCCAGATTTAAATTGGACAACATGAAACTGTCATTTTTTGTAGGTTAAAAAAATTGTCAACTATCAGTAATTTCATGAATTTCAAATTTACTTGATAATAGGATCCCCTTCAATATCACACTGTAGAAAAAGTATAACCCCAAACAAAAACAACAGTAAAAGAAGTAAAAATTAACCACGGATACAAAAGAGCAGGAAGTCATTTACTTAGCAGTGAGACAGGTAAGGGCATGTTTTAAAGAGAAGACTCTGTTCGTAAGGAGACTGTAAAGAATTTCCCCGTGGCTTTCAGCCTAAGGCAAAAAAAAATTCTGGAGAAACGTGGTTAGGTGAGTGAAAGCCCAATACTTGTTTTGAAACCAAAGAAGGGTGTTGTAACTTACTTCAATTTACAATTACCTATACATCTCCCTTTGGGGCTTTTCTTAAGAGGAGGTTTGTTCCAGAGTTATTGGCAAAGATTAAAGATACCTCCAATGAAATCTTCCCTGAGTCCATTTTCTGCCTGTGCACCATTCACCATAATATATACTGAAGACAGAGTTTAGGAACAGAGAAAACCTACTTAGCTCTGTTAAGCAAAACCTTAAGCAAACCTTCCATCACATGAAGGTGTCATTAGGTCACCTAGTAAATGTTAATGACTACCCAAAAGTGAACCCTGTGAGTTCCAGTCAGAACGATGCAGGTCGTAGAACCTCCATAATTTTCACTTCCAAATTCTGAACCACATCAGTGTGCTTCCAAGCCTTTGCTCCCACTGATTCCTTTTTCTCCCAGTTCTTTGCTATTTAAAGAATGCTAACTCATCCTTCAAGCCCTGGCCAACCCCAGGCTTGCCTACTCCCAAGGACCTGAAAACATACCGTTCATGCTTTTATTTCCATTGTATTCAGTTTGGTTGTCTCCCAGTGTTAGTTTGGTTTTCACTCTTAGATTCCATCAAGAAAACGAGCCCCAAAATGCCTGTTGACCAGTATGGACCGGTGTTGATTACTAAAATGAAGGAAAATAAATTTCAAGACTGCACACTGATAATTGGCAGCATTTGTGTCAATGAGATAAAGCAAAAAAACAAAAACAAAGCCATCGGGAAAGAGTTTGCAAGTAATTTCATTTGTGTATAAAAGTATGCGGTTTCCCTGGTGGCTAGCGGTAAAGAATCTGTCTGCCAATGCAGGAGACTTGGGTTTGATCCCTGGCTTGGGAAGATCCTCTGGAGAAGGAAATGACAACCCACTCCGGTTTTCTTGCCTGGGAAACCCCATGGACAGGGGAACCTGGCAGGCTACAGTCCATGGGGTCACAAAGAGTCAGACACAACTTAGCAACTAAACAACAATAAGAAAGTATACATCACTTGTGTGTAATAAAATATGTTTATAGAGGCATAGAAAATATTTGAAAGGATACCCATCAGTTTCCACTAGGAAATGAAATTGAGAATGATGGAAGGATTATGGGCATTCACAGTATTATTTGATCAACGCTTCATTCCTTGATTTCATTTTAAAAAGAATCCTTTTACTGAAAAACAAACATAATTCTCCCATACTGGATCTCAGAAAACTGTGGTTCATTCAAGATCATCACCAAAGGTCATATGTCCCAGAAGCCCAGAGCACCCAGTCCCAAATGGAGACGTGTCTTCAAGCCTGTTCCTTAATGCTTCTAGTAGAAAGTGTTTGTCATACCACAGGGTGATCGCTCCAGGGCCAAACACAGACAAGTTAACTAACTCAGGAGGCTACATTTCACAGCCCCGGGGAATGATCACCAGGAATAAATGAGGGAGCTTTTAAGTTAAGTCTTTTAGTAACAGAAAAGGATTGTTGCTCAAGAAAAACATAGGACTGGCAAAGATTTTAAATGCAATATTGAGGACTTCCCTGGTGGTCTAGTAGTTGAGACTTTGAACTCCCCACTGCAGGGTGCACGGGTCCCATCTCTGGTTGGGGAGCTGAAATCCCATGTGCAAAAAAAAAAAGAAAAAAAGAAAAGAACATTTCTTGAACTGAATAAAAATGAAAGTACAATATATCAACCTAAAATTTTTTTAAATAACTGCAATATTGGTCATCATTTTACAACGAATTAAGTAGCTGTACCCCAAAATAAGATGTTTCTCACATAAATCCTTTGGGAGAAGGCAATGGCAACCCACTCCAGTATTCTTGCCTGGGAAATCCCATGGACAGAGGAGCCTGGTAGGCTACAGACCATGGGGTTGCTAAGAGTCAGACACGACTGAGTGACTTCATTTTCACTTTTCAATTTCATGCACTGGAGAAGGAAATGGCAACCCACTCCAGTATTCTTGCCTGGAGAATCCCAGGGACTGGGGAGCCTGGTGGGCTGCCGTCTATGGGGTCGCACAGAGTCGGACACGACTGACGTGACGTAGCAGCAGCAGCACATATATCCTTTGATCTGAGCTTCCTGCCATCTCCTTGCCTCTCTTGTTTCTTCCACACCTCCTCTTCCAGTTTCTACCTACCAGTCTTCAACCATCAAACTCCTATTCCATGATTCCATTAAATTCCCTATCCCTTCAAAGTGAGATTTAGATTTACCTTTAAATATCCCCAAATGTCAGCAACTGTGTTAAGGTGACTCTGCTTAACAAAGGACCTTGTCTCTAGCATGTCTTCCTGGATCTACCAACATGTAATCAGGTGAATCAACATCTGACTTCATCAAGGCTCCTAATGAGACCGATCAAAGCCCATTCAAAGCCAGCAGAGGTATAAAGTGGAGGGAAGGTCCTCCTAAAAGCAGTAACAACAGAACAATGAACATTAATCAGACTCTTTCTATGGACCAAGCTCTGGACTAAGACCTTGCCCCTGTAATATCTTGTTTAGTCTTCACAGCAACTCTAAAAAGTTATGATAGAAAAAAAATCACCCTGAACTTGGTCTGCACGATGCAATTTATAGCCTCCATTTGGAAAGAAGTTAGGATTTTACTGATCAAATGTTCAAGCCGTTTTCTGATTAGCTTTAATGAAATTAAGACTTGTTCGGGGGACTCATTGCCCATGCCTCAGCTGACTGATCAGTTAAGAATCTAGTGACCATTTTTAATGACTTATGCATTTCTTTTAATAATCAGCCTGACAAGGATAATCTACTTATTGTCTTTCTCTGCAGAACATCTTTACCAAAAGTGAATCCTCTTTGGGCTGTAAGAGGATTTTTTTCCCCTTCCTTATTGCAAGATTTTTGTACAATATTGACAATCAAATTGCCTGGATTTTTTAAAACAATTTTATTTATTTTTGGCCACACTGGGTCTTCCTTGCTATGTGGACTTTCTCTCGTCGTGGAGAGCAGGGGTTACCTTTAGCTGTGGTGCAGGGATGGGCTTCTCGTGGCGTTGGCTTCCCTTGTGGTGGAGCACAGGCCCTAGGGCACACGGGCTCAGTAGCTGTGGCAGGCGGGCTCTAGGGCCTGGGCTTCGTGCTTGTAGCACACGGGCTTGGTCGTTCCATAGAAGGTGGGATCGTCCCAGATGGGACTGTGTCCCCTTGCATTGGCAGGCAGAGTCTTATCCACTGCGCCGCAGGGAAGTCCCTGCCTGGATTTCAACTACTCTCTCCCCCATTGCATTCTAGCCTGGAGAACTCCATGGACAGAGGAGCCTGGCGGGCTGTCCTCCGTGGGGTCACAAAGAGTCGGACACGACTGAGCGACCGAACACACAAGCAAGCTGGCTTCTCACCTCCCACTTTCATGCCAGTTTGTGACTCAGTCTCACTTGTCTGTGGAAACCATTCTCTCAAAGTCTCACCAGTCAGGGTGTCAATACCCTCCATAAAACCAAATTCTAATTTTCCAGTTTTGACGCTGGTGATAAGATTTCCAAGTGGGGAGAGAAAACTGGATGTGCCGCCTTCCCTGTGTCTTCTACAGACTGTCCTTCTCCTGGAGGTTCTCCTTCACCTCCACAGCGGGTCCTGCCTCACAAGCGTACGGTTCCCCCTTTATTGTCCCCGGTTAATCGACACCAAAGCCTCATGCTCCCATCATGACTGAAAGCCGCCTGGAACGGTTAAACCAGCTTGGCTCAAGGCCGGGGGAGAAGTAAGAGAAATACTCAGAGTGCACATCCTGGTGAGTAACTTCCATGTAAGTATGGGAGCTCACAGTTCAGCGTTCTTTGTAAGATCAGAGTCACCCATAGGCCCACTTGACAGAGGTTATTTTAACCTACTATTCGAGGGGGTCCTTGGTGTATCCAAACTCCTTAAATTACAGACCCAAGGTGGTGAGGTCACAAAGCCTTGTCTGCCTGCCTAGGAAGTACCTTCAGACTCCACTTCCTGTATAACCTGTATCAGACAGGAATATCCAATCACCATCCACAGAAACACTTCAGACTCTATGCCAAAGAAATATCAGAGTGTCTGAAACATCAGAGTGTCCCCATTCAAAAATGTCTGATCATTGAATATTCAATCATTCATTCATTTAGTCGTTCAGCAAACCTATCATATGTTATCTCTCTGCCTTTGATCTTGATAGTTTTATTTCTGAAATGGTCACCCTCCATCCCCACCCCCACTTTATCTGGATATCTCTTTCTCATCCTTTAGGTCTCAGCCTAAATGCTCCTTCCTCCAGGAAGCCTTCCCAGATACTTTGTAATACCTCACACTTCACCTGCTATATAGCTCTTATCCCTCTTTTAGTCACCTCTTTATTTGTTCCTTTTTGTTACCAGACTCATACACAAGCTCCATGAGTAAAGAATTTGATCTACCTGTTCATTGTATCTCTAGTTCCTGGCTTAAATAAAGTGTTATGTAAATATTTGTTGAATAAATGAATTGTGTAGCATAATGCATTGCACACAGAGGGTTTTTAGTTAAGGAGCTCATGTTAGGTTGTTGCTACGTGAGGTTGCTGACATCTTCAGGTAGAAAGAACTTCAACTATTGTATGATAGAATCAAAACCAGCTTCCTTTCTTCTGCCTTGAAAGCAAGGGGTCCAGAAGATACTGGTTTATTTCTCCTACTCTGACAGTGCCATATTTCTATGAGACAAAGTATTTATATTAAGTGGAGGAGGTTATTTAACAAACAAGACAGTGAATCAGGTAATAAGACCTTATACTTTATTTCTGACTCAGCTCACCACCTCAGGCAACCCACTTAGCAGGCTTTCAAGTCTGTCCATGAATTAGGATGTTACATGATCAACCATATTTAGAAATCCTTTGGTGGTGACTGTAATTCTCAAGTACCTATATTCTCATTTCAGTCATTATTGTTGTAAACAAGGAAGGACACCCAGCCTTATTAAAATGCCATTTTGAAAAGTGTCATTGACTGTAAACTTACTATCACACCACCTTAATTCACCTGGCACTTAGGTAAAAATTGCTCCTGGCAAGCCAAAGACCAACTCAAAGCAAACTCTTATTAATGGGGATATTAAAATTATAAATTCTCCTGCCTGTGGGTCAAGTTCCGATCAGCTTAGCTTTTGAGGTTGAGACTTTGAATAAGACAACAGCTGTGGTTCTTCTACTTTCTAAGAAACACTATTAACCCAGAGTGGAATGTGCAGAGGACCTGTGGATCACCTATTGTAAACAAGTCTATTCTGTGGATCACCTATTGTAAACAAGTCTATTCTGCTCTGTGTCAGCTCCCTTTAGAGAAAACAAGCCCAACAGTTAACAGCTTTAAAAAACAAACACACATAGAAAGGTGTGAAAATAAGTGCACATGCATGAATTTTTTTCTCTTTACATTTGTCCCTTATATTGCTTTTATAAAAATTTTATTCATTCATGCATTTATTTTTGACTGTGCTGGGTCTTTGTTACTGCACATGGGCTTTCTCTAGTTGTAGTGAGAGGGGCTACTGTGTTGCGGTGCTCAGGCTTTTTGTTGCAGTGGCTTCTCTTGCTTCGGAGCACAGGCTCCAGGCACATGAGCTTCCGTACTTGCAGCACGCAGCCTCAGTATTTGTGGATCAAAGGCTCTAGAGCACGGGCTTCAGTAATTGCAGCACATGAGCTCAGTAGTTGTGACCCACGGGCTTAGTGGCCCTGCGACATGTGGAATCTTCCCAGACCAAGGATGGAACCTCTGTCCCCTGCATTGACAAGTGGATTCTCAACCAGTGGACCACCAAGAAAGTCCAAGACCCTTATATCTCTAATCTACTAATGTTAAAGGACTTGCTGAATACCGTTTTGACTAGCCAATAATTTCTTCCTAGGAACACAATCCTAGTGGATATCTTCTATGGGAAAATAAACTCATAATGCCTACATGGAGGAACTTTGGAATGATGACTCTGATGATGTGAAAACCTTCCATAAAAACACCTCTGTAATGGAGAACAGTGTGGAGATTTCTTAAAAAACTGGAAATAGAACTGCCATATGACCCAGCAATCCCATTCCTGGGCATACACACCGAGGACTCCAGATCTGAAAGAGACACGTGCACCCCAGTGTTCATCACAGCAATGTTTATAATAGCCAGGACATGGAAGCAACCTAGATGCCCATCAGCAGACGAATGGATAAGGAAGCTGTGGTACATATACACCATGGAATATTACTCAGCCATTAAAAAGAATTCATTTGAATCAGTTCTAATGAGATGGATGAAACTGGAGCCCATTATACAGAGTGAAGTAAGCCAGAAAGATAAAGAACATTACAGCATACTAACACATATATATGGGATTTAGAAAGATGGTAATGATAACCCTATATGCAAAACAGAAAAAGAGACACAGATGTACAGAACAGACTTTTGGACTCTGTGGGAGAAGGCGAGGGTGGGATGTTTCGAGAGAACAGCATCGAAACATGTATATTATCTAGGGTGAAACAGATCACCAGCCCAGGTTGGATGCATGAGACAAGTGCTCGGGGCTGGTGCACTGGGAAGTCCCAGAGGGATCGGGTAGAGAGGGAGGTGGGAGGGGGGATCGGGATGGGAAATACACGTAAATCCATGGCTGATTCATGTCAATGTATGACAAAAACCACTAAAATATTGTAAAGTAATTAGCCTCCAACTAATAAAAATAAATGGGGAAAAAAAAAAACAAACACCTCTACAGAACCTACTTGTGCCAGGTAACCTCTGTGGTGGAAGACAGTTCTTCTCAACTTTAACAAAGTCACACTGGTCGGTGTGAGCTCTACAGCTGATATGACTCAGCTTCTAAGCAAGAAGTAGCTCTTTTAACCAAAAGAAATTTAACTCATTGTAGGATGCTGATCCCAAAGACAGTGCAACTAGCAGAGAGCATGGAGGCAGGATTTCACAGTCACCTTAGAAAGACACTTGCCCCCAAGTCTCCAAAATATAAAGGAAAAAAAAAAGAAAGCTTGCAGGATAAAGGAAACACTGAAAAGTTACTCCTTAATTAATATAAAAAAGAAGCACCATCATTCTGTGGAGCATATAGGAGAGAAGTAAAGACCCCACGATGGCTTTATAGTAGCATTGTTTTGAAAGTCTCATCCTAGTGCAGAATCTCATGAAATAAGACATTGTGGTAAATATGGAAGAGACTTGGTGGAACTTGAACAAGGCAGGAGAAGGGTCCCAGGCTACCCTAGCATGAAGATCTTTCCCAAAACACTCTGGTTAAAGATCCCTCTTAGATTCTTAAGGACTGACATTTATATGAAAATCCAACTGTATAAAACATTCAAAAGTGTGCCTGTTTATATATACAAAGTGAAAGTCACTCAGTCATGTCCGACTCTTTGCCACCCCATGGACTATACAGTCCATGGAATTCTCCAGGCCAGAATACTGGAGTGGGTAGCCATTCCCTTCTCCAGGGGATCTTCCCAGCCCAGAGATCAAACCCAGGTCTCCTGCATTGCAGGCAGATTTTTTTAACAGCTGAGCCACAAGGGAAGCCCAATGGATATATCATGTGTATGTGTGTGTGTTTGTGTATATGAGCTTCCCTAGTGGCCCAGATAGTAAACAATCTGCCTGTAACGCAGAACACCTGGGTTCAATCCCTGGGTTGGGAAGATCCCCTGGAGAAGGGAAAGGCTACCTGCTCTAGTTCTCTGGCCTGAAGAATTCCATGGACAGAGGAGCCTGCTGGGCTACAGTCCATGGGGTCCCAAAAAGATGGTCATGACTGAGCAACACGTGTGTATATGTATGCCTAGTTAAATATAAAGGAATCCCCATTGCAACCATTCTAAACAAGGTACTTTGGTATTTTGATGCAGTATTAAGTTCAAAAAATTCCTCTGAATGCTGTATATGTAGGCATTAACCAAGATGGATCAGACATCCAGTTTGACTAGTTTCCACGTAAAACAACTAAAAATAATGGATAAAATGAAAATAAAGAAACAAACAAAAGTTATCTCAATTACGTTCACAAGTTAGCAAAATGTCAAGAATTCTCAGGTTAAAAACTAAGTAAAGACAGGCAACCAGAAACAAAAGCAGAGACAGCTTTTACATTGAGCATATTTACCATGTGACCTGCCTCTTGAGAAACCTGTATACAGGTCAGGAAGCAACAGTTAGAACTGGACATGGAACAACAGACTGGTTCCAAATAGGAAAAGGAGTACATCAAGGCTGTATATTGTCACCCTACTAATTTAACTTATATGCAGAGTACATCATGAGAAACACTGGGCTGGAGGAAGCATAAGCTGGAATCAAGACTGCCGGGAGAAATATCAATAACCTCAGATATGCAGATGACACCACCCTTATGGCAGAAAGTGAAGAGGAACTAAAGAGCCTCTTGATGAAAGTGAAAGAGGAGAGTGAAAAAGTTGGCTTAAAGCTCAACATTCAGAAAACTAAGATCATGGCATCTGGTCCCATCACTTCATGGCAAATAGATGGGGAAACAGTGGAAACAGTGGCTGACTTCATTTTTCTGGGCTCCAAAATCACTGTGGTGGTGATTGCAGCCATGAAATTTAAAAATGCTTGCTCCTTGGAAGGAAAGTTATGACCAACCTAGACAGCATATTAAAAAGCAGAGACATTACTTTGCCAACAAAGGTCTATCTAGTCAAGGCTATGGTTTTTCCAGTGGTCATGTATGGATGTGAGAGCTGGACTATAAAGAAAGCTGAGTGCCAAAGAACTGATGCTTTTGAACTGTGGTGTTGAAGAAGACTCTTGAGAGTCCCTTGGAATGCAAGGAGATCCAACCAGTCCATCCTAAAGGCAATCAGTCCTGGGTGTTCATTGGAGGGACTGACGTTGAAGCTGAAATTCCAATACTCTGGCCACTTGATGCAAAGAGCTGACTCATTGGAAAAGACCCTGATGCTGGGAAAGATTGAGCGCAGGAGGAGAAGGGGACGACAGAGGATGAGATGGTTGGATGGCATCACCGACACAATGTACATGGGTTTGGGTGTACTCCGGGAGTTGGTGATGGACAGGGAGGCCTGGCGTGCTGCAGTTCATGGGGTCACAAAGAGTCAGACACGACTGAGTGACTGAACTGAACTATTTACCGTGAACGTGAGCCTTGGTGTTCAAAGTCTTGCAGAGTTTGGAAAAGAGGAGGCAAGGACAGGGACCCCTTTAAGTGTGACTTAATGGAACCCCCCAAAAAAACTCTGGACCCCAAAAGCTATCTTCTAAAAGCATACCCTAGAAGCAAACATGATCTCTGCACCTCTCCCTGGGGGGAAGTGAGAACAAACACTGTCTGGAACTTTGTCACTGAGTAGAAGGGGAAAGCCACATGCCAGTCTTTGCATGGTTTGCAATCCCAATTTACACAACCTGTGCTGTCCAAAAAGTACTGTCAAAAATGTAGTTAAAAGTGGTCCCAGAATGGCAGTTGTACCTGTTGCCTGGCAGAACCAAATATAGTTCTTTTCTCGAAGAACTACCTTCATCGCAGAGACAGAAGGGAAAATCTGGCCAAAGAGAGAATACCGAATTAGAAAATAGAGCTGAATAAACTATAAGGAATGAGGCATAGAAAGATGGAGAAATGGGAAATGGAAAAGAGCTTTTAAGAATCATGGATGGTAGGTTGGGAGAAACTATCTCAGGTCTGATGTGAGTGCCAGATGGAAAAAGAATCAGATATAGAAACAACATGTGAGGAGAGAATAGTTGAGAAGTTTGAGAACATTCAACTAGAGATTCAGAAAGATCAGTATAAAGCAGGATGTGGGTGCTAAGCCGCTTCAGTCGTGTCTGACTCTTTGCGACCCCATAGACTGTAGCCCGCCAGGCTCCTCTGTCCACGGGACTCTCCAGGCAAGAATACTGGAGTGGGTTGCCATTTCCTTCTCCAGGGGAATCTTCCCAACCCAGGGATGGAACTAGGGTCTCCTGCATTGCAGGCAGATTCTTAACTGTCTGAGCCACCAGGGAAGCCCTGGTATGTATTTGAATCATTGCGAAACCATCGCCGCCCCTCCCCCCCACCCCCCCTACCGCAACCCTGGTGCGTGGAGAAAGTGTCTTCCACAAACCTGGTCCCTGGTGCCAAAAAGGTTGGGGACCACTGCGTACCTTCTAAAATAGAAGAGGAAAAAAAAAATGAGAAAAACAAATCTATAAGAAGCTGAGAAAAGGAAGCAATGAAACATAGAACACAAGCACACACATAAACACACACAACTGGAAAAAAATAAGTCTAATTTATAAACCTGGCAGTTATAACAAATGTAAATAGGTCTAATGGTTTAGTTATGAAGCAAAAAAATGCAGTGGGGTTTATAATGTGCCACTGTATGCTTTTTTACAGAGGCCCACTGAAATACTTAAATCATTAAGACTGAACACAAGCAGATGGAAAAAGATACACCATATAAACATTAACTGAAAGAATGCTAGTGTAGTTCTACTAATACCAGCCAAAATAGACCCAGTTTAGGCCATGATTTGTGTCTAGAATTGTGTCCTTCCTTTCTCTTACAGGGGCTTCCCTGGTGGCTCAGATGGTAAAGTGTCTACCTGCACTACAGGAGACCCAGGTTCAATCCCTGGGTCAGGAAGATCCCCCGGAGAAGGAAATGGCAACCCACTCCAGTATTCCTGCCTGGGAAATTCCACAGACAGAGGAGACTGGCAGGCTACAGTCCACGGGGTTGCAAAGAGTTGGACACGACTGAGCAACTAACACACATTTCTCTTACAGTGAAAGGTCACACCTTGAAAGCTTCACATCCTTCGCATGTGTTGCAGTTGTTCAGTTGCCCAGTCGTGTCCAACTCTTTGTGACCCCCAGGACTGCAGCACAGCAGGCCTCTCTGTCCCTCACCATCTCCTGAAGTTTGCCCAAGTTCATGCCCATTGCATCAGTGACGCCATCCAGCCACGTCATGCTCTGACGGCCTCTACTCCATCTGCCCTCAATCTTTCCGGCATCATGGACTTTGGTACTCAGTCATGTAGTACCAAATATTTTTTCCTTTATTCTGTGACAACTCTGGGCAGTGTTTCTTATTCAAAAAGTCCTAACATCTCTTGCTCAGAAACTGCTTTGAATTTTTGTTTTTCTTTTCTCTTTTAAAACATTTTATCAGCTACACCAGGAAAGTATGAAAACAAGTCATTCTGCCTCCTCCATATGTCACTTAACTCTATCATCACTGGGTCTTGTGGCATTTCAGTATCATCTCTTTATTCTATTTCCATGCATGACTTATTTCATAAATCCATGCCTCTTTTAGTTTCTGCAATTTTCATTTAGGTTCCATGGGTTTCTCCCTAAGTCAAATCCCCATTGTTTGGATGCACAGAGTTTACTTGGGGTCCAACTTTCTCTTTCGGGTGCCATGCATTTGCAGATGAAATCAGTTAATGTTTGATTCACTCCAAATGGTTTCATGGTATTTTAAGTAACAACCATGGCTTCAATTAAAGCTTCAACTTTCTTTTTTTTTTTTTTTTTTTGTAGTACACACCATTCACCTGAAATCTTGGTTCCTTTCAGCTAATTGAGCTTCATCTTATATTTCACATTAAGTCCATCTCATTTTTCTGTTGCAGCTTGAACTAACCTATTCGAGCTTCTTACTCCATTTGTTTTACTCTGTGCTGTTCTTAGTCACTCAGTCGTGTCCAACTCTTTGCTACCCCGTGGACTGTAGCCCACCAGGCTCCTCTGTCCATGGGGATTCTCCAGGCAAGAATACTGGAGTAGGTTGCCACGGCCTTCTCCAGGCGATCTTCCCAATCCAGGAAGCAAACCCAGCTGTCCCACACTGCAAGCGGATTCTTTACCGTCTGAGCCACCAGGGAAGCACCAGAATACTGGAGTGGGTAGCCTATCCCTTCAGGGGATCCTCCTGACCCAAGAGTCAAACTGGGGTCTCCTGCATTGCATTCTTTACCAGCTGAGCAACCAGGGAAGCCCCAGTTCCCCAGAAGTCAAGCATATTCAATTGACTGAGGAGATAACTGGTTCCTCTATCTGATTTTTATACTCTATATGTCAAGCACTTAGTGATCCCATTCTAAGCTATTCTCAACTGTGTGTTATGCACGTAGCTGACTGCCCTCTTGCTTCTGTCCTCATCCCCATGCAGGTTTATTAAGCACTTGGTGACTATATCAACATGATATTTATGGATCAGAGAATTTTGGTTTTCAGTTACCATCAGTTGCCCTCTCAGAGTCAAGGGTCAGGAAATAATGAGATCAATCGTGGCAAACAATGGTACCTATGAGGGAGCCCATTTCTTCCTCCTGGCGTTCCTAAACTCTGTACAATGAGCATGCATTTTCCCATCAAAGTCTTTGGATCAGTGTTTGGGTTCTGTCACAGACCAGCTAAGTGAGCCTGAGAAAATCACTTAATTTCTTAGAGCCTCAATTTTTCTCTTCTGTAATATGGAGATTATTATTATCATATCAACTGTTGTACAGATTAAATGTGACAGTGCATGGAAAGCTTTTTGCAAACTGTAATCTGATTAATTAAATATAATCTGATTAATTAAATGTAATCTGGTTAATGAAGTAATCCCAATTCTCCTTAAAACCGAAACTATACCCAAATTAAGACCTATCTTATAAGGCTTCTAGGGGGCCAATCTTGACTCTTTCAATCTGATTATTAGTAATTCGATTTGGACTCTGGCAGCCCCCTGGTTCTGGGTTCAGTGGGGAAAGTGGGGCAAACTATTTAACCTCTGTCTTCTGCTTGAACCACTATTCAACATTCTGCCTAGTCTTTGAGATATTTCAATAGATGATTTTAAATTTAAAAAATTATATATTCTTTATTCATAAGTCAAATAAGGTATATTGTAAGAAATGTACTGTAAATAAAGGCATTCAAAGTTGCTTTTTCCTATTAATTCTGGGCAAATCATTTCCCCTCTATGGACCACAGTGTTCACTGTTCTAATATTGAGTTTCCACACTCAGGAGGATATTTTGAAGGATATATTGGAAAAGTCCCTGATGCTGGGAAAGATTGAGGGCAGAAGAAGAGGGCATCAGAGCATGAGGTGGCTGGATGGCATCACCAATGCAACGGACATGAACTTGGGCAAACCTCAGGAGATGGTGAGGGACAGGGAGGCCTGGCATGCTGAGTCCTTGGGGTCACAAAGAGTCGGACACAACTGGGCTACTGAACAACAACATGATAAGCCCAACATACCCAGGGCATTTACCCCTTATTGCCATCACTTTACATCAGGGATTGTCTTAGTCATCTCACGGGTGTGTGCTCAGTCACTTCATCGGGTCCGACTCTTTTGAGACCACATGAACTGCAGCCCGCCAAGCTCCTCTGTCCATGGGATTTCCCAGGCAAGAACACTGGGGTGGGTTTCCATTTACTCCTCCAGGAGATCTTCTTGACCCAGAGATCAAACCTGGCCTCCCAAGTCTCCTGAATTGCAGGGGGATTCTTTTTTTTTTTAACTGCTGAGCCAACGGGGAAGCCCCTTAGTCATCTCAGGCCACCATAAAAAATACCACTGACTAAGTGGTGTAAACAACGGAAATTTATTTTCTCACAGTTTTGGAGCCTGGGAAGTCTGAGATCAAGGTGCCAATTGATTCAGTTCCTGGTGAGAGCTCTCTCCTTGGGTTGCAGATGCCTGCCTCCTTGCTATGTCCTCACATGGCCTTCCCTCTTCGTGTGCTCTTCTGAGGTTACTAATTCCATCATGAGGGGCCACCCTCACGACCTAAACTAACTCTAATTGCCTCCCTATGGCCCCATCTCCACACAGCAACACACTGGGAGTTAGGACATCAACATATGAACTTGGGAGTGGAGACATTCAGTCCCTGACATGATTAAGGCGACTTTTGTTACTATCACATTCATCATGTAATGTATGTATTTTCTCTCCCTGTGATCACTGGACTGAGATCAATCCAGTCATGGTGAAAACCCTGCCCCTGCTATTAAGAATCTATTTTCAGTATAAAGGTAGGTCTGGGGAGTTTCAGTAACACATACACTAAGCAGAATATAATTTTAATAACTGACACCTGGGGAAACTTCCCTGGCAGTCCAGCAGTTAAGACTCCACACTTCTATGGCAGGGGTCCAGGTTCAATCTCTAGTCAGGGAACTAAGATACCACATTCCATGCAGTGCAGCCAAAAAAGAAAAAAATAAAAAATATGACACCTGGAAATATGAGCTAATAATGATGACCAATTAGCTAAATCCAGGACCCTTTTAGGTAAGCTCTGTGCCTCTATTGTATTAGTTGCTCAGTCGTGTCTGACTCTTCGTGACACCATGGATCGCAGCTCACCAGGCTCCTCTGTCCATGTAATTCTCCAGGCAAGAATACTGGAGTAGGTTGCCATTTCCTCCTCCAGGAGATCTTTGCAATCCAGAGATCCAACCCAGATCTCCTGCATTGCTGGCAAATTCTTTACTGTCTGAGCTACCAGGAAAGCCTAGAATCTTTAAAAACTTGTTCAATTAGCATTCTATAGATATGACTCTAGCCTGATAAGCCCTATTGAGATAAGTGAGTCTTTGCACATCACTTAGCTCAGATGTCCTCAAATGCCTGGAAATATTGACTTGGCCAAAAAGTTTTTTCTGGTTTTTCCATTACACCTTAGGAAAAACCCCAACCAAGTTTTTGGCCAACCTAATATTTGCACAGTCAAGGCTGACCCACCAAAAAGTATATGAGTAAGAGCTCCCAGACAGGGCAGCCCACTGCATCTCTGATTTCTCATCATGGCAGACAACTGAAAGACAGAGAATAAATACACGGCATGCAGCAGGATTGGGGCCCCCATCAGGCTGAATCAATGGGCAAAACAAAAAACAAAAAAACTTGAAGCCAGGGTTTGGTTGCATCAAGTCACATTCTCAAATCGATCAGAAAGTAGCAAGGCTCCTTGTTCTCTCACAACAGATTAGAAGAGCAACTCCATGATCTCCAGGTATGACATAAAATATTCTCTAAAATAAGCCATGAAATGAGAAGATGATTGCTTCTTGGCAGGAAAGATATGAAAAACCTGGCAGTGTTTTGAAAAGGAGAGACATTACTCTGTCGACAAAGGCCCATACAGTCAAGGTCATGGTCTTCCCAGTGGTCACGTACAGTTGTGAGAGCTGGACTATAAAGAAGGCAGAATGCCAAAGAATTGATGTCTTCAAACTGTAGTACTGGAGAAGTCTCCTGAAAGTCCGCTGGACAGCAAGGAGATCAAAGCAGTCTACAGGGAAATCAACCCTGAATACTCATTGGAAGGACTGATGCTGAAGCTCCAGTATTTTAGTCACCTAATGCGAATAGCTGACTCATTGGAAAAGTCCCTGATGCTGGGAAAGATTGAGGGCAGAAGGAGAAGAGGGCAACAGAGGATGAGATGGCTGGACGGCATCACTGATGCAATGAACATGAACTTGGGCAAACTCCAGGAGATGGTGAGGGACAGGGAGGCCTGGCGTGCTGAGTCCATGGGGTCACAAAGAGTCGGACACGACTGGGTGATTGAACAACAACATTCTCTAAAAAGGGTATGCCTTTAGCATATGGCCTGATTAACTTCTGCTCTTTGGATGGAATATTTCTCTTTTTTTTATTTCTTTTAATTTTTTGTCTCATATTTCTAGCCCTTGTTATTTATATACTCTGATGGATACTTTAAGTATCTGCAATATGCCCTCAATGTTTCAACCCGCAAGTGTCTCAGGGCACTTGAAAAGATCAGAACCAAGCAAGGGGCCAAGGCTGATGTGTCTCCAACAGTACTGGGCTGAAGTCCTCAGTGGGAGAGTCCATCCAAAACAACTGAGTGAGTGTTGCGAGAATCAGAACCTCTTCTCGCATGTTTGAGAATTTTTGTTGTGAGCTCATCTGTGGTGAGACCCTATGTGTGCAAATTTCACAAGGCTTTAATTAACAGCTTATTTCTCTAGAGGGAATTTGCATTCATTTTTTCCACATGCTTGGTAGTGCTCTTCCCAGCTTGACCAATTTAAAGTTTGGTCATGAATGTACAAATAATTATATCGCTACTTGTCTATGAATAATTTCTAATAAACTGCTTTATAGTCAAAAAATTGGGGCCATAAAAATTATTTAGGATGTCTTAAGGTTTTCTTTGTAGTTAGATAAATGATTTATTTCCACAGTTGTCTGGGGGATGTAGTGAAGAGTAGGGCACAGAATTATCTAAGGCCTATGTCTGGATCTGGTTTGTTGACTACCTTATTTGAGACATTCACAGTCTTACTTACTGTTCACTTATTTTTCTGAAAAAGGTATGCTACAGTCCCTACTATGATTTTGGATTTTATAAGGTCACTTTGCATTTCTAGTTCTTGTTTTACCTTCTATGTTTTACTGCTATGTTATTTGGAGACAAACATTTATTATCTCTTCCTTATAGATTATGCTTTTTATCACTCTCCTATATCACTCCTCAGATTTTTTAAATCTGGTATATATTATTACTGGAGTAAGAAATGGCAAACCACTCTAGTACTCTTGCCTGGAAAATTCCATGGACAGAGGAGCCTGGTGGGCTACAAACAATGAGGTTCCAAACAAGTTGGACACGACTGAGTGACTGAGCAGACGTCAATATAGCTGCCTTTACCTTTCTTTGGTTTTCTGTTTTGCTAAAATCAGAATCCGCCAACAATGCAGGAGACCCCGGTTTGATTCCTGGGTCGGGAAGATCCGCTGGAGAAGGGAAAGACTACCCACTCTCATATTCTTGGCCTTCCCTGGTGACTCAGCTGGTCAAGAATCCACCTGCAATGCGGGAGACCTGGGTTCAATCCCTGGGTTGGGAAAAACCCCCTGGAGAAGGGAACAGTTAGCCACTCCAGTATTCTGGCCTGTAGAATCCCATGGACTGTATAGTCCATGGGGTCGCAAAGAGTTGGACACGATTGAGCAACTTTCACTTTTGCTAAAATATCTTTGTATGCCCCATTAGTTTCCACTCTACTATTTTACTTTAGTTGAATTTATTTTAAACAGCATAGAGGTAAAATTTGTAAGTATTCTGAAGCTGCTTGTTTTTTATTAAAGTAGTCCTTTACTTTCATTGTAATATGCATTTTATTTTTACATTTTACTTTCTGTTTGTAATCAATTTTCACTGTTGCTTCCTCTTGATACCATTCTTAATTTGCTGCATTGAAAAAGTTTTTTTATTATTATTTTTATTTCCACCTTAACTTTGCAAATTAATTAGGAACTTTCTCTCTCTGTGTCAGCTACTCATAACTCCCTAACTTCACAAAGTCATAGATATGTAGTAATAAAATTAAGTAATAATGATGTTCCCCACATCAAGATTTTTATTAATCTGTTCTCTACACCACCAACCCTAAACAAGAGTTTCCCGTCACCCTTGTACCAACTGGTGAGACTCATTTAAAATTGAAATCGTAACCTAAGTATCACTCATAAACATTAGAGCTTATTGCCTGGGGAGACAGCTATTATTTCATACAGATACATGCAGTCAGCCTCTTCTATTTAGGGGATTATTACTTAACTCATATTACAGTTCACAGCCCTTGTCATCATCCTTTAGACTTAATTATACATCTTAGAAGTACATTGCTCACTGCTGTTTCTTATACTCTTCATCTTCTCCTATCCTGAGATCTAGGTTATCATTAAATTTCATTCAGTTAGAATAATTCCTCCAGTCATATAAAAAGTGTACCTTCAAAGAGAGTGGATCCCAGCCTGTTTAATAATGGCTGTCTTTTGTCCTCCCATTTGAATGACATTATGACTCAATTTCTCTCGAGACTTGTAAGTGATCTTTATTGTTTTCTAACTTCCAGTGTTGCACATAAGAAGTCTGATGCTAGTCTAATTCTGCTCATGCTATAACAGCTTTTCTCTTCGCACTGGGAAAGTTTACTAAACTTTTTCTTTTTTTGAACTTTAGAATATTTATTTGGATGAATTTGGTCTATATGTCGTTGTCAGAAATACTTCTGGAGTTGGTGGAACACTTTCAGTCTGAAAAAGCAAGACTTTATTCAGACAAGGAAGTTTTACCTATTGTTCTTTGAACTGTATTTATCTCCCATATCTTCTTCATCTCTTTATTTGTACTTTCTGTTATCTGTGTCTTCTATGTCTTTTGTCTTTTCATCTGTGGTATCCATTTCTTCAAGTTTTTGTTCTGCACTGTGTACAACTTTCTCCACTTGCTCTGTCAGATAATCAGTTTGATTTTCACCAGGAACTGCTCTCTCTTTGAAGTCATCTTTTAACTTTAAATTTGGAAATTTTGTGTGGGGCTTTACAAAATATTTCCAGAAGTCTTTTTATAACCTCTTATCTCATTAAGCCTTCTCATCACATTTTTATTAAATCTCTAATCTGTTCTCCCATTAATTCTGCCTCAGTCAGTTCAGTTCAGTTTAGTCATTCAACAGCATCTGACTCCTTGCGACCCCACGGACTGCAGCACGCCAGGCTTCCCTGTCCATCACCAGTTCCCGGAGCTTGCTCAAACTCATGTCCATCAAGTCGGTGATGCCGTCCAACCATCTCATCCTCTGTTGTGCCTTCTCCTCCCGCCTTCAATCTCTCCCAGCATCAGGGTCTTTTCAAATGAGTCAGTTCTTCACATCAGGTGGCCAAAGTATCGGAGTTTCTGCTTCAGCATCAGTCCTTCCAATGAATATTCAGGGTTGATTTCCTTTGGGCTGGACTGGTTAGATCTCCTTGCAGTCCAAGGGACTCTCAAGAGTCTTCTCCAACACTACAGTTCCAAAGCATCAATTCTTCGGCACTCAGTTTTCTTTACAGTCCAACTCTCACATCCATACATGACCACTGGAAAAACCATAGCTTTGACTAGAAGGACCTTTGTTGGCAAGGTGATGTTTCTGATTTTCAATATGCTGTCTTGGTTGGTCATAGCCTTCTTTCCAAGGAGCAAGCATCTTTTAATTTCATGGCTGCAGTCACCATCTACAGTGATTTTGGAGCACCCGCAAAAATAAAGTCTGTCACTGTTTCCATTGTTTCCCCGTCTATTTGTCATGAAGTGATAGGATCAGATGTCATGACCTTAGTTTTCTGAATGTTGAGTTTTAAGCCAGCTTTTCCACTCTCCTCTTTCATCTGCCTCAATAGGACCTATGTAATCTAGCTGTTCAAGCTGTTAGGCTTATTGAAGTGATTTGTTACTTTCTTTTCCTACTCAGATCACTGAGTGTGAATTTCTTCAGCAAGAAACAATGCAAGTCCAGCTACTGGGTCTCTCAGGTAACAGAGACTTGGCACATAGTGGAAAACCATTCTTAATACAGTTCTTGACATTCAAAAAATATCAGAGAAATGCAAATCAAAACCACAATGAGGTACCATTACATACCAGTCAGGATGGCTGCTATCCAAAAGTCTACAAGCAATGAATGCTAGAGAGGGTGTGGAGAAAAGGGAACCCTCTTACACTGTTGGTGGGAATGCAATCTAGTACAGCCACTGTGGAGAACAGTGTGGAGATTCCTTAAAAAGCTGGAAATAGAACTGCCATATGACCCAGCAATCCCACTTCTGGGCATACACACTGAGGAAACCAGATCTGAAAGAGACACGTGCACCCAGTGTTTATTGCAGCACTGTTTATAATAGCCAGGCATGGAAGCAACCTAGATGCCCATCAGCAGATGAATGGATAAGGAAGCTGTGGTACATATACACCATGGAATATTACTCAGCCATTAAAAAGAATTCATTTGAATCAGTTCTAATGAGATGGATGAAACTGGAGCCCATTATACAGAGTGAAGTAAGCCAGAAAGATAAAGACCAATACAGCATACTAACACATATATATGGAATTTAGAAAGATGGTAATGATAACCCTATATGCAAAACAGAAAAAGAGACACAGATGTACAGAACAGACTTTGGGACTCTGTGGGAGAAGGCGAGGGTGGGATGTTCTGAGAGAATAGCATTGAAACAAGTATACTATCAAGGGTGAAACAGATCACCAGCCCAGGTTGGATGCATGAGACAAGTGCTCAGGGCTGGTGCACTGGGAAGACCCAGAGGGATGGGATGGGGAGGGAGACGGGAGGGGGGATCAGGATGGGGAATACACCTAAATCCGTGGCTGACTCATGTCAATGTATGACAAAAACCACTACAATATTGTAAAGTAATTAGCCTCCAACTAATAAAAATAAATGAAAAAAAAAAGTTACTGAATTAGACTGATTTTAGGGACAACCCTGGTGGTACAGTGGCTGAAATTCCACTCCCCCAAAGCAGGGGGCCTGAGTTCAATCCCTGGTCAGGGAACTAGATCCCACATGCCGAAACTAAGAGTTCACGTGCTGCAACTGAAGATCCTGTGTGCCACAACTAAGACCCAGCTCAGCCAAATAAATAAATTAAAATAAAAGATTTTTTAAAAGACTGATTTGATTTCAAAATAATTAGCCTGGTGTAGACAAACCATGTTCACATGGTTTCTATACCATCCCTTCTCTTTCTAACCTTCTCACCACTGACATAGCTCAGGGTCCGCTCAACCTTCTCGAGAATGCTCATCTTCACAATCTGCATTTTCTGCTCTCTAGTAATCATTTCTGTTTAAATGAGCTCTTTTGCTTGCCCCCTGCCCCCTCCTCCCCACCCCGAGGCTCCACCCCGTGCATTTGACAGTCTTCATCCTCCTCTCTTCCTGAAGATGATGAGGCTTCTCATCATGATGAGGAACCCACAAATAAGCCAACAGGAGACTTGGTCTGCAGCCCCCATCACACGACAGAAGGGCCTGTGAGACCTGGGTGGGACCAGGGAACCCAAGGCAAATGACCAGCTATTGAATCAGCTGCATCATTAAACACAAGCGACTTCTTAACTGAAGAAGAACCAAATCAATAGTCACAAACTTGGAGGACCTACATGTTTTTCTCTACATCAATATTATACCTTACATTTCTCAATATTTTAACATGATTGCAAGTGACAAGGGCTCTTGTGACTCAACAGATGACTCAAAGGAGATCTTGGCTTTCTATGACTGGCTCAAGACTCGCTATCATGTGGATGCCTTATTTTTTTATTTATTATTTTATGTTATTTTATTGGATGCAGGGCTTGCCAGATCTTAGTTCCCCAGCCAGGGAGTAGAAGCCTGGAGTCTCAACCACTGGACTGCCAGAGATGTCCCTCACTGTCATTCTCGTCACAATGAAATTAACCAAAAGAAGTCTTTTGCCTTATCTATTCATTACATCATAACCCTTAACATGCATTGTTAACCATCAGTATTACCTATTGAGGTAGCAGAGAAGGTAACGAACAAAGACTGAAATTTTTTTAATCCCCAGGCCCTGCATTTGGCCCTCCTAAGTTTCCTGGGAGACTGCACTATCTGGGCAGGGCCTTTTAAATTTTGTTGCTTCATTGCTGAGGCCTGCAAGCTTCCACTCCTTGGGACCTCTATACTCAGGCAACATTCTTAGTGAAGGTAAACGGTAAACTTAGCTACTGCGATGCTTCCAATGCAGTGATGTTGATAGATGTGTATTCATGCCATACAAATGTGTGAACTACAATGTGTAAAACAGTCACATAAATGGGGATTTTAATTGTGCAGTAATTCCGGAAAGCAACCTGATAATACTAGTCGAAATTTAACTCTACTTTTAGGACTCAAATCTATTAAAATAATCTGAAACAACAGAAATAAGCTTGTCACAAAGATCTTCATCACAGCCTTATTTATAACAGTAAACAACAATAAAACCCTAAATCAAAGAATCCACTGGCCTATGCAGAAAAGGCAAGAAACGCTGGTTCAATCTCTGCGTTGGGAAGATCCCCTGGGGAGGAAATGGCAACCCACTCCAATATTCTTGCTTGGAGAATTCCACGGACAGAGGAGTCTGGTGGGCTATAGTCCTTGGGATCAGTTGCAAAGAGTCAGACACGACTGACCAACTGAGTGCAAGCACACACACACACACACACTCACACTCACACACTCAGACACATACACACTCACACACACACTCACACACTCAGACACATACACACTCACACACACACACTCACACACTCACTCACACACACACTCTCCCACACACACTCTCACACACACACTCACTCACTCACACTCACACACACTCACACACACACACACACACACTCAAATGTAAATGAGAGTGAAAAATAGCTATGTAAATAATGTAACACTACGGGGTCATAACCAATTATGTTTCATATCAGTCTAATTCGACAAACATTTACTGACCACTTTCTAATTTCTAGCAGCTCATGATCTACTGGACAGACATATATAAAATAATCTTTGAAATAGATTTTGCTTAAGTGCCACAAAAACAGAGAAGCCTCAACTACCTCAAGAGAGGAGCAGGTTGGGGAGGCAAGAAGGAAAACCAGGGATGCCCTAATTTGGTTATTTCCTGTGATTTGGTAAATAGTTGATTATGGGCAAGTTTGATGTGCACAGAAAAGGCTTCTAATCAAGTCCTACAAGAATGATTACGATGAAATGTAAGGGATCAGTACGATTTAGCATCAGTATAGGGGTAAAAGATGGCAGAGAAGAAAAAAATATGATCAAAACTCACTACTGTACATCATCATCTATTGATAAACCTTAAATATTGTACAGCGCTCTCTGTACAGTGCTCAGACGTTCAGTCTGTCTGACTCTTTGTGACCCCATGGATTACAGCTCGCCAGGCTACTCCATCCATGGGATTCTTCCGGCAAGATTATTGGAGAAAGTGGGTGCCACTTTCTCCTCCAGGGGGATCGAACCCGAGTCTCTTGTGATTGTTTAGCTTTTTCAGTTAAAAAAAAAAAAGTGAAAGTGAAGTTGCTCAGTTGTGTCCGACTCTTTGCAACCCCATGGACTGTAGCCTATAGACTAACCAGGCTCCTCCATCCATGGGATTCTCCAGGCAAGAATACAGGGGTGGGTTGCCATTTCCTTCTCCAGGAGATCTTCCCGACACAGGGACTGAACCTGGGTCTCCCTCGTTGTAGGCAGATGCTATACCATCTGAGCCACCAGGGAAGTCCGTTTTTTCAGTTAAAAAGGCATTTTCAAACGTATTCATTTACCTCTTCTAATAATTTGTTCAAAGTTATACAGCCAGTGGAAACATGTCGAGACAAGCCCCAGGCTTTCTGAACTCAGAGCACTTCCTTTTCTGTACATTGTTAACCTAAAACAATAAAACAGTCACTTATTTTTCCAGTTAAACAGGTTTATGTGGGAGCAGCAAAGAACTGCAATTCAGGACATGCAACTACGGTGACCCACATGCAAATTCTGTAAAGCAAACTCTCTTTATAGAGGAGAAGGGGGAGTTGAAAGGGGCTGCTATAAACAAAAATCATTGGAGGAAACTGGGAGTTTGAAGGAAAGCGGCGTCTCATTGGCTGGTCTGTTACCAGGCAAGGAGACAATCTCCTGCTGGTGGTTAAAGGATGTCACTTCTTGATGGAGATGCAAGGTACATTTCTTCCTGCTGGGATCTGTGTTGGCATCGTGTGATATGTGTATGAGAGCTCTCCCTTCTGGTCTCCTAACTCTATTTTAGTGCAGTTTTTCTTTATTAATTTTCTCAATACCAGGAGCCTTTCTGACCCCACCAGACTGGTGCTGAAGTAGCATCTATAAGGATTTGCAGCCTCTCACCCAGGGGTTATTCTAGTGAGGGTGCAGGATCTTTTTTCATAAGTGCCCTAGACCCATTCTAAACACACACACACACAAATGTACCCACACGGTTTACATTCAACAACAATTACAAGTAAAAGGGAAATGCTCTTGCAGACTCATTTGACTTGCTGACTCAATTCACTGCTTGACCCAGTGTCAAGAAGAGAAATGATATGGTTCCCTGCCTTCTCTGGAGTAAGAGATTTCTTGACCTAGAGAGTAAAGGGAACAGGAAAAGCAGAGACACCACTTTGCTGACAAAGGTCCATCTAGTCAAAGCTATGGCTTTTCCAGCAGTCACGTACAGATGTGAGAGTTGGACCATAAAGAAGGCTGAGCACTGAAGAACTGAGGCTTTCCAACTGTGGCACTGGAGAAGACTTTTGAGAGTTCCTTGGACAGCAAGGAGATCCAACCAGTCAATCCTAAAGGAAATCAACCCTGAATATTCATTGGAAGGACTGAGGCTGAAGCACCAATACTTTGGTCATCTGATGCGAAGAGCAGTCATTGGAAAAGACCCTGATGCTGGGAAAGGTTGAGGGCAGGAGGAGAAGGGGGTGACAGAGGATGAGCTGGTTGGATGGCATCACCGACTCAATGGACATGGGTTTGAGCTAACTCGGGGAGATAGTGAAGGACAGGGAAGCCTGGGGTGCTGCAGTCCATGGGGTAGCAAAGAGTCGGACACAACTTGAGACACAAAGAGCATAAGCCCAAATAAACAAGCCCTTTCCAGTTAATCATCGACTGGTATGAGTCTCGTCTCTTCTATTCATTTTCTCTCTCCTCTCCTCTCACACATCCTGGGGCTATTTGGTGAGGATGTACTGGGTTGGCCAAAAAGTTCATTCAGGCTTTTCCTGCTCGTACAGAAAAACCCAAATGAATTTTTGGCCAACCCACGAATATGGAAATAGTACCCCTGAGGAGGAAAGTAGCAGAATTCCTTAATCCTTTCTGTATTCAGGAATCTTCTCTCTCCCAATTTTTCTCTATCTCAATTAGAAACACTACAAGACAGCCAACTCCCCTTACTGAGTGAGTTACAGCCTTAATCTTCACCATCTCTTTTGAATTGTGTCACAAGATACTGGCTTTTGTCCAGTAATTGGCGTTTCTTGGACTAACATGTGGAAACCGGAGCTCCCAAACCAAGATGAGGTCATCGCTTGACTGTTGTCTTCCATAGCTGTCAACCTCATCATCGATGATTACTATCAAAATGCAGAGACTCTGGGGAAGCAAAATCTCTATCTTATATGAAGAAAAATTAAATGTTAGATATATCTGAACTTCACAAGCACTTGATATTTGGTTCCTGACAACCTACAAGGAAGAGACTGAGATATATATACTTTCTTTCCATTAAAAAAGGAACAAACGAGGACTTCCCTGGTGGTCCCCTGGTTAGGACTCTGTGCTTCCACTGCAGGGGCCATGGGTTCAATCCCTCGTCAGGTAGCTAAGATCCCACATGCTGCGTAATGTAACCAAAACAGTAAATTAATTAGAATTTTTAAAATAAATATTAATAAAAAACAAAAACAAACCATTTCAAAGGGGGTTTATTCCCCCCAAGTCAAGCAGATATAGAGTCAAACTCTAGTGCTGTAACTTACGGGGTTGGATGAACTTGGTTAAGTGACTTAACCAAGACACTTAAGTCTAGTTCTTGGGTGTCCTATTAATAGTTCTAGAATGTCCTATCGTAAATGGGAAAATATCTCCTCCACAGAATTCGGAGAGAATTAAAAGAGAGATTGCAAGTGAAGCAGGTACGAAACAGTCAGATACTAGTCTTCAGCCATCCCCTTCTCTCAACCCTCACCTACACCCTGCCGGAATCATAACTAGTACACAAAATATTACTTAAAAAATTAAAATATTTGGTGGGAAAAATAACTTTGCAGGTGCCAGTGTTATTTTTATTTTGCTCTGCAAAGACATGACAGGATGGGACAGTCTTTTTTCCCCAAAGCCTAATTAGCGTTTTTCCATGGCTGTATTTGTGTTTGTTTTTGCTGCTTTTGTTCGAGTTAGGTCTTTAGGCGACTGAAATGAAATGCTCGCCAACTAGTCATCCTTTGTAGCAGTGATGACACAAATTACATTGTTCTCCAGGGTTTAAAACACCCAGCCATTAAATTTAACTATGTGAGCTTGGCAAATCTTTTCAAAAACAAAGCAGCTGTTTCCCTTTTGTTCATTTTTGTTTAAAGCATTGCTCACCAGCTTAAAGACACACACACCCCTATTGCAAACCCAGGGAAATACCATGAAGTACGCAAATGCATTTACTAATGTGGAGGCGCACAGAGATGAAAGGAGAAAGAAATGCTGAATTTTATTTTCAAGCAACTGAATACTCCCTATGTCTTAAGCACTGAGGTTTTTGTGATTATGTGGTGTGTCAGCCCCTAGTCCAAGTCTTTATGAATAATAAGTTGTCTTTATGAATAACAGTTCCTTGTAAGGTAGGAAATATTATTCCCATTTTACAGATGGAAAGTGAACAATTTGCCCAAGATCATGTAGCTCTAATATGCAGAGCAGGGGTTCTGGACCCAGAAAGGCTGGTTCCACAGTCCTTGTTTTCATGACATTCTTCCTCCTCTGTTTTGCTATTTATTCTCTTTATTTCATGTAATTTTTTATCCTTTTAAAAAAATTGTTTTATTTCTTTTTTTACTTTTTGGCCATGCCCCAGAGCATGTGGGATCTTAGTTCCCCAACCAGGGATTGAACCTGCACTCTTTGCAGTGGGAGTTTGGAAACTCAAACATTGGACCGCCAGGAAAGTCCCTATTTTTTTATCCTTCATGTCATGGCCCTCAATTGTTGCCACTCATCAAGGTAAAGCTCTTGCTTTCATCACCCTCTGGTAACTACTTCCCTCCTCCAACAAAGATGACATCTCCTAACTGGTCACCACCATTGCAGCTGCCCACAGACACGCCTCTCCAAGAGGTAGGGAATCAGTAGAAAACTCAACCGGTCAGTAATTCATAAGATGACACTTGGCCCAGGTTGCGGGCAATGTAGTTACAGCTGGAGGAAGTGTGCCCAAAAGCCCACAGCCACACCCCTACTCTGTGCCATCCACAGTGGTCACCTTCTTAGGTCTCTGCAGAATCCTTCCCGTCTGCGACATTCTTGGCTCCCAAGTCTGTTCAACACCCACATAAGTATGAGCTGCTGCTGCTAAGTCACTTCAGTCGTGTCCGACTCTGTGCGGCCCCATAGACGGCAGCCCACCAGGGTTCACCACCCCTGGGATTCTCCAGGCAAGAACACTGGAGTGGGTTGCCATTTCCTTCTCCAATGTGTGAAAGTGAAGTCGCTCAGTCGTGTCCGACTCTTAGCAACCCCATGGACTGCAGCCTACCAGGCTCCTCCATCCATGGGATTTTCCAGGCAAGAGTACTGGAGTGGGGTGCCATTGCCTTCTCTGATAAGTATGAGACTCTGTCACTAATACCACTGGTCAATACATGGTCTTCCAGTGAATTAGAGAGGGCAAATGGTGCATGAGGGTATCAGGCTATGGTTTGTGGGTAACAGGCATGATCAGGTCATGAATAACTTCAGAGTTCACCTGCCATTGTCCTGGCCCAATCACTCATTCCTCCAAGTGCAATAGTTCAGTCCAACAAAACCTTGCCTGAGTAGCTATTGAGGACCAGGAACTGTGCTAGGTACAGGAAAGACAAAGAGAAATATGACAGGCTCCCTACCCACTTTGGTCAATGTCAAGAGTAAATGTCAACCTTGCATAATACATCAACGGTAGAGTTAAGTCTGGTACATGAGATAGCAGAGGGGAGAGCCGCCCATCTCGCTGGACAGTTTCTTTAAAAAGCAACCTGACAAAAATATACAATGAAGACAGACTCTTCAATAGGTAGTGCTGGGAAAACTGGACAGCTACATGTAAAAAAAATGAAATTAGAACATTCTCTAACAATAAACTCAAAATGGATGAAATACCAAAATATAAGACGTGCTATCACTTCAGTTGTGTCTGACTCTTTGCTATCCCATGGGCGGTAGACTGCCAAGCTCCTCCATCCATGGGATTTTCCAGACAAGAATCCTGGAGTGGGTTGCCATGCCCTTCTCCAGTGGATCTTCCTGACCCAGGGGTCCAACTCAAGTCTCTTGTGTCGCCTGCATTGGCTGACAGGTTCTTTACCACTAGCACCACCTGGGAAGCCCTAAATGCAAGAACAGATGCCATAAAACTCCTAGAGGAAAACATAGGCAGAACACTCTTTAACATAAATTGTAGCAGTGTTGGGGGGCTTTATCTTCTAAAGCAAAGGAAATAAAAGCAAAAATAAACAAATGGGACCTAATTAAACTTAAAAAGTTTTTGCATAGCAAAGGAAACCATAGATAAAATGAAAAGACAACCTACAGAATGGAAGGAAATATTTGCAAATGATGTGAGAGCCACAGATATAGAGAAAAAAACTAGTGGTTACCAGTGGGGAGAGGGAGGAAAAGCAAACTAAGGGTGGGGAGTGGGAGGCACAAATTATTATGTATAAAATAAACTATAAGAATATCTTGTATAACACAAGGAACATAGCCAATATTTTATCATTAACAATACCTTCACAATACCACACACCTGTAATTTATATAACATTGTGTACCAACTATGTGTGCGCATGTGTGTGTGCACGTGTGTGTGTGTGTGTGTGTGTGTGTGTGTTAGCTGCTCAGTCGTGTCCGACTCTTTGCGAGCCCATGCACTGTAGCCCGCCAGGCTCCTCTGTCCCTGGGATTCTCCATGCAAGAATACTGGAGTGGGTTGCCATTTCCTACTCCAACACCAACTATACTTTGACTGAAAAATCTATTACCACTGTATAGCGCATCGAACCCTACTCAGTATACTGGGGTAACCTAGATGGGAAGGAAATCCAAAGAAGAAGGGATATGTGTATACGTATAGCTGATTCACTTTTCTGTACGGCAGCAACTAACACAATATTGTAAAGCAACTATACTCTAGTAAAATTTTTTAAGTGCAAAATGACAAAAAAAATATTTTAAAAACATAAAATAAAACCATGCGCACACACACACACACCCAAAAGCTGCCTAAGCACAGTGCTTAGGTGCTCAATAAATACACAGAGAATGAATGAATGGACAAATGCAGAGATGCACGTCTTCAAGAAAGAGTAGGCAATAACAAGACAAAAAGAAAGAAAATAGAATCCAGGCAAAGAGAGCAGCATGCGAGAAGCCCAGAGACAGGAAACAGCTTGGTTTGCCTGGGGAATCTCAGTTCAGATTCCAAGAAGGGGAGTAGCAGGTGATGAACCAAAAGAATGAGGAACAAGTCTTCATTCATTATATGAAGTGGAAACCCTCATCAGTAGATCAGGGCTTCTCAGAGTTCAGTATGTACACAGATTACTTTGAGATCTGATTCTGATTCAGGAGGACTCAGGAGAGGCCTGAGAACCTCTGGCTCTAACAGGCTCCCAGGTGATGCTGCTGTTGCTGGTCCAGGGACCACACTTTGAGTAGCAGAGCACTGGGAGGTGATGGAAAGTGCTGACGAATTTGAAGAAGGACCGTGACTTGCGATGGGCCCCCTGGCAGCTATTCAGTAAATGTTAAATGAATAAGAATGTTAAAGTACACAAACAATGACTAAAGTTTATTTCACAAAGAGAAGGAAGCAAGCATTTTACTGAGCACTTTTCATATATTAGTACCTGGTAAACATTATTTCTTCTAATAATTAAAATGAAAGCCCTATGTCCCACTGTGCCTCTTTAAACTGTATAATTATATAATCAAACAATTGTTTCAGGTAATTTTTAAACAGAAACAACCAAATGGAAATGAACTCACACCAGAAATGTTTCGCATGGTGTAAACTGTGAATGCTACATAAAGAGCATTTCTCTTCTGAGTCATGAGTCTAGGCACAATTTAAAAAGTCGACTAAGCCACTACTCACAGTTTTGATGCTTATTACTGGGGAAGAAGTTATAAGCTTGAGCGCTTGGTCACCACCCTGCAGCTACCAATTCCTGAAATAGGCTCAGATCTCTAATTTTGAATTCAAAATTACACTTTGCTCTTGATGGAGCTAGCCTTGGGTGTTTCGGTGAGTGACACACCACACAGGGAGGTTGTTTGGAAGTCTTATTTTCAGAGAGGGAGAGAGACCAGCTGAACCAAGAGAAGAGAGACGAGGGCAGCAGTGGAACATGGACTCTCCCCCCGGGCCCGCAGTGACTGCAGAATCAGACGGTTCTCTTCTGCTTGCTTCCCCCTTAGCCTGGCTGACTTACCAGTTCCTCTGAACTTGTTGACACTGGGAAAGAGGCTGCGGGGGGTGCAGCAAAGGAAATAAAAACCTAGGGAAAAGCAGAAAGGCATGAAAGGTCAGACAGGGCTGCTGACTCATTTCCACTGAAACCCTACCTTTCCCTGGAAGAGTTCAGAAGGTTTTGTAAACACAGGGCTGTGGATCTTCTGGGCTGTGGCTGTCATCATGCTGTTCTGCTCAGCGGAATAGAGGGGAGTCTGCACGGGGAGCGCGAGGGGAGGAAACCCACAGGGGCTCAAATCTCAGCCTTGACATCTAGACACGTGCCCTGACACGGAACTGAGCGTAACCGACCTCCTTCCTCGCTTGTAAAATTAGGAGACTATTCTAGTAGGCACTTTGGATCTTGGCCTGAGCAGTTTCCCTTCCTTGTTTCTTTGGGTAACAGCCTCCCTTTGTAGAGTAAAGCCAGCCCCATCCAGGGAGGATCAGAGTACCCTAAGGGAGGGCGTCCCTGATGGCTCAGGGGTAAAGAATCCGCCTGCCAGTGCAGGAGGCACAGGTTTGATCCCTGATCCTGGAGGACCCCACATGCCACAGAGCAGCTAAGCCCATGGGCTGTAACTGCCGAAGCCTGAGTGCCCTAGAGCTGGTTCAGTTCAGTCGCTCAGTCGTGTCCAACTCTTTGCGACCCCATGGACTGCAGCACGCCAGGCCTCCCTGTCCATCACCAGCTCCCAGAGCTTGCTCAAACTCATGTCCATGGAGTCGGTGATGCCATCCAACCATCTCTTCCTCTTTCATCCCCTTCTCCTCCTCTCTTCAATCTTTCCCAGCCTCAGGGTCCTTTCAAAAGAGTCAGTTCTTCTCATCAGGTGGCCAAAGGATTGGAGTTTCAGCTTCAGCATCAGTCCTTCCAATGAATATGCAGGACTGATCTCCTTTAGGACGGACTGGTGCTCCATAGCAAGAGAAGCAAGCGCAACTACAGAGTAGCCCCCACTCGCTGCAACTAAAGAAAAGCCTGTGCAGCAACAAAGACCCAGCATAGCCATAAATAAATAGATAAATAAATAATTTTTTTAAATACCTTAAGGGAAAATAGACTCAAGCCAGGACCATCGGACACCCCACTGCCACCATCATTTGTAGGACTTGAATCAGGGTCCAGGAACAATGAGAGGCTCCCTAGACAAATGACTCATTCCTTTCTGCTCCTGAATCCCCCAAACTGCTTTCCTTCATGTTCTTCCTGAAGCCCGTGTGTTCTGCTGTTCCCATGTTTCCCTGAGCCTGACAAATTCCTTCTTGATATCAAAAATTAGCCAGTGTTACTGTAAACACTGCTTACTGTTGCTTGCCACAAGGAAACCTAAATGATGCTAATACTTACTTCTTAGGGCTGCTGTGGGAATTAGCAACAACATCTGCCGTTCTAAGTTTAAAGGCTCAATATCTGATTTCAAATAGTTAATATTAGGGAAAAACTTGAGGTTATATCACAAGCAGTCAGTCCTAGGAAAACTCACAAAGTTAACAAGTCTGCGCCCCTGGACGTTGCACCAGGAGTGCCCCTGGCACTGTTTCTGTGGCTTAATTAACTGTGAGGCACAGAAAATTCCCCAGATCAAAATTACCTTCCCCTACCTGCCTGCCATCTCTCCTGAAATTCCCATAGTTCATATTACGTCTCATGTTTTCTCGTAAAGAAACACTTGCTTAACAAGCTTAAATATGGTGCCTCCTTGACCTAGTTAAAGATATTATTGGTGAAAAAGTGAAGTGAAAGTGAAAGTCGCTTGGTCATATCTGAATCTTTGCAACCCATACAACTATACATTCCATGGAATTCTCCAGGCCAGAATACTGGAGTGGGTAGCCTTTCCCTTCTCCAGGGGATCTTCCCGACCCAGGGATCAAGCCTCGGTCTCCCGCACTGCAGGCAGATTCTTTACCAGCTGAGTAACCAGGAAAGTCCAAGAATACTGGAGTGGGTAGCCTATCCCTTCTCCAGCAGATCTTTCTGACCCAGGAATCGAACTGGGGTCTCTTACATGGCAGGTGGATTCTTTACCAGCTGAGCTACCAGAGAAGCCCATATTATTGGTATATACATGAGGGAGTGAGTGAAAGTAGCTCAGTCGTGTCCGACTCTTTGTGACCCCATGTACTATACAGTCCATGGAATTCTTCAGGCCAGAATACTGGAGTGGGAAGCCTTTCCCTTCCAGGGGGTATTGCCAACCCAGGGATCAAACCAGGGTCTCCTGCATTGCAGGTGGATTCTTTACCAGCAGAGCCACCAGGGAAGCCCAAGAATACTGGAGTGGGTAGCCTATCCCTTCTCCAGCGGATCTTCCTGACCCAGGAATCAAACTGAGGTCTCCTGCATTCCAGGTGGATTCTTTACTGTGAGCTATCAGGGAAGCCCAGTATATGCCTAATATGTACTTTTGTGTCCTTTCTGCTAAATGCAGGAGACAAATGTTTGACCAGTCTAGAAAGAAGCTTAAACTCCCTATGCCTGTTATGTCATTTGTAATCAAGGTTTATAATCATAAACATTCACTTTGTTAAGAAATTCTATGGCTTTTTAAAATATAGACTTTATTTCTTAGAGCAGTTTTAGGTTCACAGCAAAACAAAATGGAAAGTACAAAAGATTTGCATGTTTGCTTAACTATTTTATTATAACTTCTGTTTTTCCTTTATGATAAAACATAATTATGCAGCCCTATAAAATGTTTAATTTGATATATCCCGCTGAACATAGGCAATACCAGGGTGTTTGCTTTATACAGTGTGGTGCTTCTGTCAACATTTAGAAACCGGTAAGCCACCCTTGCAAAGCCCTTTATGTTCCCTCTGAGTGAAGCTGGGAGCCTTATGCTTCTTGCTCCAAATGCTGCCCATTTATTATTTATTGGCTAGATATCAGAGGCAAGCTTCCTCTGGAAAGCTCAAGGCCATGTGCAAAGGACTTTCATCTTCATTGTTATAAACATCCTTCTAACCGTATAAGAGCCCAAACAGCAGAGTATCAAGGGCATCAGGAAAGCAAGAGGGAAAGTAAAAAGCTCATTCAAGGATCGTCTCAGTGTCCTGTCTGGAAGCTACTTAGCTGAACACCAGAGTGGCCTTCAACTGAAGGAGGAGGTCTTTTGCTTTTCTTTCTTTGAGAAAAATAAAAGAATTTTATTCAGAAATCACTTTTTAAAAAAAAAAGAAAAGAAAATTGAACTTTTAGGGACTTCCCTCCTGGTGGACCCTGTGAAGTGGAAGTGGTGGACACTTCCCTCTGGTGGCTCAGTTAGTAAAGAATCTGCCTGCAATGCAGGGGACCCAAGTTCAATTCTTGGGTCGGGAAGATCCGCTGGAGAAGGAAATGGCAACCCACTTCAGTATTCTTACCTGGAAAATCCCATGGACAGAGCACAGAGGAGCTTGGCGGGCTACCGTCCATGGGGTCTCAAGAGTCGGACACGACTTAGCTACTAAACCACCACCCCTGGTGGACCAGTGGCTAAGGCTGCATGCTCCCAGTGCAGGTGGCCTGGGGTTTGATCTCTGGTCAGGGAACAAGATCACACATGCCACACCTGCCACGGCCCCCCAAAAAGGAAGTACAGAGACAGGATGTGTTGTCTATCTGAGTGGGATTTAAACAGAAAAGGACGGCAGGTCTGAACGCCATCAGATTGAAGGAGTTTTGATCTAGGTCTGCCTGGAGAGGAAGCTTTAGGAACAGTGGAAAGACAGAGGCTCTGACTTGACCTGGAGACCCTGGGCCCCTGCCACCTTGTTCGCTAGCCAGGCACCCTCCTGCCTTCAAGCAGCCTGGACAAAGGGATGCAGACGGTCCTGGATCAGCTTTGTTCTTGGCTTTACTTCTAGGTTTTCCGTCTGATAGCTTATGGTAGTCGGTATTCGGTGCTGAGTTCGTGGTCTCCGAAGAAGAAGGCATAACTCCAGGACCAAAGACAGTCTTAGTCACTCAGAGCTTTGTGTAGATTTTTATTTAAAGTGAAAGTGTCAGAAAAAGCTTCTGACATAGAGATCATAAGGGATTAGGACAGTACCCGCCTCACTAGTTTAAGCAGGGCCTTATATACTTCTCAACTGGTTGCTGAGAATAGATAAAAAGAACACCTCAAGGTTGTAAGAGTTCCATCAGACCCTTTCCCAAGACATACATCCTGAGATAACTTCAGTACAAGATTAGCCAAGGGAGAACCAGTTCGGGACAATATCTCTGGGTGAGATATAACTGTTGCTGTGTAATCAGGGGGACAGGTCTTGAGAAACAGGTTCCCAGGCAAGATTTGTTACAATTATAATTCTTAACGTACAGCTTAAGAAAGCATTTCCATGAGTAAGACATTGTGCTGTGTGATCATTAGCTCCTCAAGGAAGGCCAGTTCCCATGCAAGATACATTATTGCACAAGGCTCAAGGAAAGCATGAGACCAGAGAATGGTCACCTCCTCCTTAAAGGACCCTGGACACCCTGCCTAAGTTAACTCTCTCACTTCCACTTTCTGTTGACTCCATGGAGATGTAGGGCAATAGGAGGAAATCCTGTGTGTACTTATTGCAGACCTGATCAAACCCTCAGAGGCAGGACACTTGTGAGGACCCACTATGACCTGCCCAGCACTCGGCTCCATCAGGACCAGAAGATTTACAAGATCCCTTGGGGTCTCTGCCCCTAACTGTTCCCAGCTGGCAGAAAAAGGTACATGTTTAGAATACGGGAGCAATCAAATACCAAACCAGAGGGGGAACCCCACAGATACTTTGGGAAGATTCAGATCAGAGTGGTTCTTGTGATTTGCTAAAGTGATAACCAAAAAAATCAGAAGATATGAATGGGAGTTAGAAATCTAACCCCAGTTTTTCTGCAAGTTCTCACATACCTGGGAGTAAATGGCTTCATTTCAACACCAACTCTGCTGGTAACTACCAGGCTTTGAAATCTGGCTCTATCTTTGGTTGATGTGACACTAGGCATTAAGCTAGTTAACTTCTTTATGCTTCCTTCTTTATTATGTGCAAAATGGGCATTATAGCAGCACCTATGTCACCCTGCTTATTTAACTTATATGCAGAGTACATCACGAGAAATGCTGGGCTAGAAGAAGCACACGCTGGAATTAAGATTGCCGGGAGAAATATCAATAACCTCAGATATGCAGATGACACCACCCTTATGGCAGAAAGTGAAGAGGAACTAAAAAGCCTCTTGATGAAAGTGAAAGAGGAGAGTGAAAAAGTTGGCTTAAAGTTCAACATTCAGAAAACTAAGATCATGGCATCTGGTCCCATCACCTCATGGGAAATAGATGGGGAGACAGTGGAAACAGTGTCAGACTTTATTTTTTGGGGCTCCAAAATCACTGCAGATGGTGACTGCAGCCATGAAATTAAAAGACGCTTACTCCTTGGAAGGAAAGTTATGAAAACCTAGATAGCATATTAAAAAGCAGAGACATTACTTTGCCAACAAAGGTCCGGCTGGTCAAGGCTATGGTTTTTCCAGTGGTCATGTATGGATGTGACAGGTGAACTGTGAAGAAAGCTGAGTGCTAAAAAATTGATGCTTTTGAACTGTGGTGTTGGAGAAGACTCTTGAAAGTCCCTTGGACTGCAAGGAGATCCAACCAGTCTATCCTGAAGGAGATAAGTCCTGGGTGTTCATTGGAAGGACTGATGCTGAAGCTGAAACTCCAATACTTTGGCCACCTCATGCGAAGAGTTGACTCATTGGAAAAGACCCTGATGCTGGGAGGGGTTGGGGGCAGGAGGAGAAGGGGACGACAGAGGAGGAGATGGCTGGATGGCATCACTGACTCGACGGGCATGAGTTTGAGTAAACTCCGGGAGTTTGTGATAGACAGGGAGGCCTGGCATGCTGCAATTCATGGGGTCGCAAACAGTCGGACACGACTGAGCGACTAAATTGAACTGAACCCCTCCGATGGTGAGGATTACAGAGATAATATGAGAAAATCCCTTAGAACAGTGTCTGGTACTGAGTGTGTGCAAACATATTGTTTTATCATTTTTTATTTATTTATTTATTTATTTATGGCTGTTCTGGGTCTTCCTTGCTACATGTGGGCTTTTTCTAGTTGAGGTGAGCAGGGGCTACTGTCTGGTTGTGGTGCGTGGGCTTCTCATTGTGGTGACTTCTCTGGTGTGGAGACAGGCTCCACAGCATATGGGCTTCAGTAGTCATGGCATGTGGGCTTAGTTGCCCCTTAGTGTGTGGGATTTTCCTGGACCAGGGATCACACCCATGTCCCTTGCATTGGCAGGTGGAATCTTAACCACTGGATCACCAGTGAAGTCCCTTATTATTTTTTAAATATTATTATTTTTATTACTATGCCTCCTTGTAGTTCCCTATATACAAATGGGGACCAGGATTTAGTAACTTGCTTTGAATGAACCACTATCTGACTCTCATTTTCTTTTAAATAACCTACAAATTGCTATATCACACAATGTTCTGTTAGTGCTGTGAGGTTTGGGTTTCAATTAAAAACTCTCTGTCCCCAAGGATACAAATCCTGTTCTAATAACACTGAAGATTAAAGAGAATTTGAAGCTAAAACACAGTTGCTTTGTATAACTGAGTATGGATGCATTTTTTTTCTTTTTTTTCAAAATCTAAGTGCATTGTCATTGAAAGGTTATTTTTTGTTTGGAAAAAGAATAAAATAATCATTGTTGTACCATAGCAACCAGACTGTAAGTGATTCAGAACAGGCTGAACTGATAAAAATATCTGTGAAAATGTCCAGATTGATGAAATAGTCTAACAACGAGTTTAACAAAATATGAACAAAATGAAATGGGACTAATATTCCATATATGCTATTTCATGGGGTTTTTTTGTTTGTTTTTGAAAGTTAAAATATTCACTTTGAAAATGGTTCTAACAACTTCCATCTGGTTAAAAAAAAAAAAAGTAAAAAGACCTAAATTTTAAACAATAGAAAGATATGTTTTCAGCACTAAGGAGTAAAATGTAAACATTCTAAGGGAAAACAAATACATATGTAGCCCAACATTTAGAGTTTATATTTCTCCATGCTAAGTCTTCAAAGTAATATCTTTTAAAATACCCATATGCTTTGCAGTAAACTCACTTATTTTTTCCCACTATTATTTATTTCTCTTTTCAAGATTTCAAAGCAGATGTGACTGTTGCTTTGCTAGCTTTAAGAGAAAACAGAAGTTTCAATTATATATTCTAACATAAGATGAGTGAAAGCCTATTCAAGACTAACAAGGGAATTAAGGGTTCTAAAACAGCAGTGTTGCTTTTTTTGTTGTTGTTTGTCCTATTTATTTATTTTTATCTTTTGGCCACATGAGGCATATGGGATCTCAGTTCCCTGACCAGGGATCAAACCAGCGCCCCCGTCCCTTGGAAGCAGAGTCTTAACCACTAAACCGCCAGAGAAGTCCCTAAAACAGCAGTGTTCTAAGAGAGGAACGCCCAGTGTTTGCCAGGATAGACTTAGAAGGGTATGTGCTTCTGGTCTGCAGTTGATCAAGGGCTCATTGTGTTTCCAGAGTGGACCAGTAGCACTGAGTAATGCGCTATAAAGTTCAGTTACTCCAAAAGAAATTTGGGGTTTTTTTTTTTTTTTATAATTTTCTATGAACAGGAAGGACCAAGCAGTGAGCTGCTTTCTATGGGGCCTCATGTTCCATCGTTACAAGGCTATACTGGATAACATTTTATGAGTCCCATCTTCATTCATTCAACTTAACAAAACATTCTTTGGACAGATAGGGCCATGAGCCAAGCACTGAGCTGGGTCCTGGAGACCTGAGGATGAATAATACGTAGCTCTTGTCCATAAGGGCTTGGAGCTTGGGGGAACAAATCTGGACATGTAAGCAAATACATTTTTCTAAGGGACTTAGGATATAATCATATAAGATAATCTTGTGGGTTCAAAAGAGGGAATGGTGATTCTCTTTGAGGAGTCAAGGAAGGGTTAATAAAGAGGTGATAATTTTGCTGAGATTTAAAGGGATTTAAGTGGGTGAGGTGTGAGAGATCAGTAGGGCTTTGTTATATGTGGTCTTGGGTGGAAGGATCATTCCTGACAGAAGGAATACTATTAGGAAGGTCATGGGGGAATTCCCTGGTAGTCCAGTGGTTAGCACTCAGCACTATCATTGCTAGGACCCTGGGTTTGATCCCTGGTTGGGGAACTAAGATCCCGTAAGCCAAGGCACAGCTGGGGGGAAAAAAAGGAAGATCATGGAAGCATGACATAATTATGACAATAATCCAGCTTTTAAATGTTAAAAAGTTCTTTGTGTTTACTACTCCTCTGGACATATTTGTTAACTTTTGTTAAGCACTGTAATAGCATTTTTAAAACTGGAGTATTTGCATATGTTTGGGGCTATATTAAGGGCCTTCGTATGACACAGAAGAAATAATTTAACGGATCGAATCTCTAGCCAAGGCACACACTGCAAAACAGACACAAGTGATGTGCACTAAAATCATTAGATGGAAAGTCTGTACTTATGTAGATTTATTACTATATCATTTAAGAATTTAGGAGCGATGATAGAAATTTGAATTCCACTCCACCCACAGACTCAATTCCTCTAGCTGAAGCATAGGTCTTCTAGTGGCTCATCCATCACATCTCAGACTAGTGAAATCTCTCAGTCTTTACTTGTCTCAAAATGTCTTTATCCTGCCCTCAGTTTTGAATGACAGATTAACTGGATGCTGAGTTCCCACCGGATATTCACTTTCCATCCGTACTTTGAAGACGCTATCCATTGCTGTTGTTACTAATTGCAAGTCTAACTGTGGCTCTTTCTGTAAGCTCCATTTTTCTCCACTGACTTAAGGTTTGTTTCTTCTCTTTGATTTCCTGAAATTTCACTGTGATGTGTCTAGTTGTTTATTATTTATTTATTGCTATTTAACTTGCATGGAACCTGGAATCTTAGGGTGACAGGTTGAGTTCCTTGAAAATAGATGATGAGATACCCTGTGGCAAGTTCACTACATAAAGCCAGACACTCAAAGCTGGTGCTCTAGGACAACCCAGAGGGATGGGGTGGGGAGGGAACTGGGAAGGGGTGTTCAGGATGGGGGACACATGTACACCCGTGGCTGATTCATCTCGATGTATGGCAAAAACCACCACAATATTGTAAAGTAATTAGCCTCCAACTAAAATAAATCAATAAATTTTTAAAAATAGCTGATGGGATGGAATGTGGAAAGCACTGGGTTTATCAGGGTGTCACTGCTGCTGCTGCTACTGCTAAGCATTGGAGAAGGAAATGGCAACCCACTCCAGTGTTCTTGCCTGGAGAATCTCAGGGTGTCAACACCTGACCTCTATTTTGGTGGGTCCCATCACCCTCATTGCCATTATCAAGCCAAGTTCTATTACAGCCTCTCCCACTGTCAGCCCTGCTCGGCAGAGAGCCACCATGGACTGTTTAGTGATGTTCATACTCCTCCCCTCGGACGTCCCTCATAGCTCAGTTAGTAAAGAATCTGCCTGCAATGCAGGAGTCCCAGGTTCGATTCTTGGGTTGGGAAGATTCCATGGAGAAGGAAATGGCAACCCACTCCAGTATTCTTGCCTGGAGAATCCCATGGACAGAGAAGCCTAGCAGGCTACAGTCCATGGGGTCACAAGAGTCAGACATGACTTACCAACTACACCAGCCAACCATATTCCTCCCCTTAGCTCATCCCATGTAACTCTGGTAAATGGTGGTCATCCACGTCTTCCTGTAGAACATCACCAACTGGCCAGCCATACATGGAATACCTATGACTCATTGTCCACCACTTTGAGGCTTTTAATCCTTTCTGCCTTGGCCATTCTGGCATTTCAGCTTCATTTCTTAGGGTACTTGCCAGGTTTAAACTCACCTATTCTTTATCTCAGGACAGCACTCCCAGTAAACTTACACATCCAACTTTGTGCTTTGGCCCTCTTGAGCCAGTGCTCTCGGAATCAAGTCCCACATGTGAGCTCTGGCTCCTGCTGGTAGCCAGTATAGATCTGGTGGGTCTTAAAACGCCTTTGTAGGTATAGCCAGTCCCTTCCATTCCTTCTCAGGCCCAGCACATCACCAGTTAGGTTATACTGCTCCTTGGCCCTAATTACTGACCTGTGTCCAAGAAGAGGCATGGAGGGGAGTGTTGGGAAGAGAGGGGAGACATGTCCTGGGATTGAGCTCTCAGCACTAACACTCCGGAACTGGGGCAGGGGCGGGGAGTGGCGGGGTGGGGTGGTGGAGAGCAGGGATGTTCACTCTCATGGGGAAGACTGGCAACACCCTCAGACTCAGAAGGTGGGAGATGTCTTAGGTCAAAATCTTCAAGAAAACCCACCGCAATGTCCCCATGCTGTGTTTTCAGGTCTCAGGGCTTCTCAACTTAGCTGTAACAGACCTGCGCGATGCATTGAAGTTCAGCCATCAGATACTTACAGTCTGACGTGGACCTAATTATTCTCTACTGGAGGGGATGAGAGCTTCTTTGTATGGAGCCCAATGACTCCCAGCTCCCTCACCCAGTTTTCAGGTGCCTCTAGCACATCCATGGTTGCATTTCATATTTCTGTAAAGCATCAGTGTCACTTAGCAAAAGATGCCAAATCCAAATAGTTACCAGTTTGTCTATAATCTTAAAGGTCTGAGACCTCCAATCCACTGAGCATTCCTTTCTATCGATGAAAGTAAAAGTCACTCAGTCGTGTCCGACTCTTTTCGACCCCCTGGACTGTAGCCCGCCAGGCTCCCTTATTCACAGAATTCTCCAGGCAAGAATATTGGAGTGGGTTGCCATTCCCTTCTCCAGGGGATCTTTCTGACCCAGAGATTGAAGCAGGTCTCCTGCATTGCACACAGATTCTGTGTTGGCTGAGTCGCCAGGGAAGCCCAACTCTCTCAAATCGCCAGTAGGAGATTTAACAGTATGCCATCTTGTGCTAGGGCTACAGAAAGCAAGCCCAGTAGAGCTAGTTCCAGGCCTTGTTATGGTACACCCCAAGACACTCTGCTAACATCTCATTAGTGAGCACTGACTATTGATATGTGGGCTTTTCCCCGAAGCTGGAACTGGAACTATTTCTTTATCCTTAGATTCATTTATGTTGAGCAGAAAGCTTTTGGCACCCTGGGTAACTCTTGTATAATGAGTTTAAGATAGTTTTGCAACAATTTCTTACCTTTGCCAGCAATAATCCCATGTACCTTCAAAATGAGGAAATTCATATTGGTGTTTTGTATCATCATTTGGACTGTAATTGTAAATTGTTAAGAAAGCACTTATTAAGAAGACACTTACCAAGACAAACAAAAAGAAAAATATCCTTTTAAATGGGCAACATATATGTCTTTTCACCTTAAAGAACCTAAAAAAAAGAAAAAAAGAAAAAAAGGAAGTCCTAAAACATGATATCGGCAAAGGGAGTGATTATTTAAGTTAAATTATCCATTGATGAGATGAAAGTATGTTCCTCTCAATAAGACAGAACTTCCTAACAGTGGGGTGGGTAACTCGGTTTTCTGCTGTAACAAATAGTACTGCACTTTTCTGTGAAGTAGAGAGTAGCTGAAAGGTCATTCCAAGGACCTGAATGAGATCACAGTGCTATGATCAATAACAGCTGAGGAAATCCAGACCTTTCTCCAAGGGGGAGATTTCTAGTAGGGTATTTTCAATTACCTACTGTCTGTTTAACTTTTACAAGAAATGTAATTGGAACAGACAGAGTGTATCAGGAGAACAACTAGTGACGTCATAGACTGGTAATGATCAATAGTTGGGCAATCACTGCCCTAGTTGAAGCATGGTGGTTTCTGAGACGGGTATTTTTCATTCCTGGAAAAAAAAATCTAATTATAATTCTCCAGCATTCAACACTCTGGAGCTTCTAAGAATGTTCACATTCTTTCACGGAGAGGATAGAGTTTAACAGTTTTATTATTGTATGTTAGCAAATGTTGACGGCACTAGAAATCAATAGACAGACTGCTCTGCTTCTGTTGATTGGTATTCACATAAATAGCTCTTGAATGCAATTAATTCTCTGTACAGCATATTTGTCCTCCTTCCTATAGTATGAGTGTCAAAACAATGGCCTGAGTAAGTTGTATCAACATGAGGAATGTATTCTAATGACACTGTTTGGTTTTCTAGGTTTCTTGATGCAAAGGAATATTAATTATAACTATGAACTTTCAACACAGAAGATCCTATGCTGCCTATGGAGTAAATGTGAAAGCACAACCTTAATTTACTGTTAGTTTGAGAAAGGAAGTATTATAGTATCATCACATATAACTTTCCATTCCTTCTAGGAAAGACGTCATAGCAAAGAAAAATTTTCTCAGCAACTAAAATGTCATTGAGTTATAAATGACTGAATTACATATAAACTACCATATCTGCATGCACATTTTAATATAGAGTTTTCAAGATTACTCTTTGACTGTTCCTTTTGTGTGTGTGTGTGTTTCTTAATGTCTCTTCCTACCACCGGGTGGTAGCTGTTACTCTTTGGCATTCCTTGGCTTGCAGCTGCATGACTCCAATCTCTGCTTCCATCTTCATAAGTCCATCTTCCCTCTGAGTGTATTTGTGTACCTCCCTCTCCTTTCTCTTATAAAGACCCCAGTCATTGGATTTCAGATCACCCTATTCCTGTATAGCTTCATTGTAACTCGCCTACTTCCATAAAGACCCTATTTCCAAGTAAGGTCACATTCAGACATTGAGGGATAGAACCTGAACATATCTTTTGGAGGACACATCTCAACCCACTACAATGTATAAAATGAAGTGAAATGAAGTGTGAAAGCCACTCAGTCGTGTCCGACTCTTTGCGACCCCAGGAACTATACATTCTATGGAATTCTCCAGGCCAGAATACTAGAGTAGGTAGCCTTTCCCTTCTCCAGGGGATCTTCCCAACCCAGGGATTGAACCCAGGTCTCCCACACTGCAAGCAGATCCTTTACCAGCTGAGCCACAGGGGAAGCCCAAGAATACTGGAGTGGGTAGCCTATCCCTTTTTCAGTGGATCTTCCTGACCCAGGAATCAAACCAGGATCTCCTGCATTGCAGGTGGATTCTTTATCAACTGAGTTATCAGGGAAACCCATATAAAATAAAAATGGTGCTCATAAGAGACTCATGTGGGTGTAAAGCTCATAGAATCCATCTTGATACCTCAGAGTTACAATAAATTCTAATAAGAAGATAAGTTGGAAGTCTAATAATATTAAACATATTTTTAAAGCATTGGTCTTAATAAGTATTTATTTTGACCCTCAAAACATTTTTGGATCTGTCTCGTCTCCGTTACCCCAGGAGATACAGCAAAGACCATGCACCTGGGTGTGCGTTCTGGTCTACTACTTACGGTGGAACCTTATTAACCCTGTCTACAATTGACTGGATACTTGTTGGGCTTTGCATATAGCACCTAGCATCAGATTTACTTCTCACTCCAACCCCATGAGGGAGCAGTATTTTATAAATACCATTTATAAATGCCATTTTATAAACTAGGACTCAGAAACTTTAAGAGAATTGTCTAAGACCAAATAACTAGTAAGTTCTGGAGCAGAGATGGGAGCCCTGGTCCATCAGATTTCAGGTGCATTTTAACCATAATGTTCTTTTCACTTGGAGCAAACAATTTTATTTAGCCTGTCTGAGACAATTTACAACCTGTGATGGGCAGTCTCCTTAGCCATGACTCTGCCCTCCAGTAACTCAGAGTCTGGAAAGCCTAAAACTACAATACATCCCACAGATGCTCTTCCAGGTAGGGTTCTGAATCGCTTAGGTGTCCTCCCGTAGATTTAGAAGGCTGAAACCATCTCCCTGCCACTTTGGTTGCTTTTCTGCTAACAAGCAAGGTTGCAGGAAGTAAGGTTTAGGGACTAGCGGTCCAGCGTCCATTGGATGCTCTGCAAGCATCCAATAACGTTAAATGATTTTCTGTTGAAACTTCCCAGAATAGATTCTGTTTCATAGTGGGGTATAGCTTATTGGTAGAGCATTTGACTGCAGGTACTATTTTATACACTGATAAACAAACAAATATATATATATTTATTAATATAATAAATATTAATATCATAATATTATAAATAATATAAATCAAAATTAATCACAGTTATCCATGGGGCCTTCCTTTTAGAAAACTGAATGGGAAAATGTATATAAAGATAGATCACAGTGTCTACTTGTTTTTTGTGGGGTTTTTAAATATTTATTTGGTTGTGCCGGGTGTTAGCTGCAGCATGTGGTATCGTCCTTATGGCATGCGGGGTCTTTAGTTGCAGCATGTGAACTCTCAGCTGTAGCATGCGGGATCTAGTTGCCTGGCCAGGCATCGAACCCAGGCCGCCTACATTGGGAGTGCCGAGGCTTAGCCACTGGACCACCGGGGCGGTCCCCACTGTGTCTATTTGTGAATGCCCTTGTACACCTTCCTTTTCTGCCCTCCTTATGATAAAACCAAAAGAATGGACATTGTCAGCCTGTGTGGAAGATACTCAGCATTTTCCCACCAACATATTTCACCATAAAAACCACAGCAGGAAGGCATGAACTTGAGAGTCAGGGTATTTCTGTCCTGCCCCACTTCCCCACTCTACTGTCTGGTTTTCTTTTGGGCTACTTCCTTCACTTCCTCAACATTTAGGGGACTTACATGCCAAGCATTATATTATTTATACAGTTTTCTTGCCAAAAAGAAGGCATTCCCTATGAGATTGAATTCCCAATGGACACGAGCCTCAGGTTCATGAATAAATTCTTGACAAACAAGAAACACACTGGGCTGTGACATGATGTCACTTTGTGACCTGATCTCAGGAAAGATCTCTGAGAACTCAATTCCACTGGGAATGCTGCTCCGTCAAGCCCTTCACTGTGCTGAGAACAAACGGCCAAGAGCCTACGATGATGGCCTTGAGGATGGACTGCGTTCTTGTTCAAGTTGAAAATGGATTTTTGCACCATCTTGAGTCCACTGGCCTAATATGCAGCTGGGTACCAACCCCAACCCGCATCTGTCCCGAAAGACCAGTTATATCATAACTGGGAAAGGCAGAACACGAAAGAGAAAGAAACATTTTCCCAAGTTAAAAACTGTCCAAAACAACTAACTTAAATAGCATATTAAAAAGCAGAAACATCACTTTCCCAACAAAGGTCCATATAGTTAAAGCTAAGGCTTTCCCAGCAGTCATGTATGGATGTGAGAGTTGGGCCATAAAGAGCACTGAAGAACTGATGCTTTTGAACTGTGACACTGGAGAAGACTCTTGAGAGTCCCTTGGACTGCAAGGAGATCAAAACAGTCAATCCTAAAGGAAATCAACCCTGAATACTCATTGGAAGGACTGATGCTGAAGCTGAAGCTCCAATACTTTGGCCACCTGATGCAAAGAGCCAACTTATTGGAAAAGACCCTGATGCTGGGAAAGACTGAAGGCAGAAGAAGAAGAGGGTGACAGAGGATGAGATGGTTGGATGGCATCACCAACCTAATGGACATGAGTTTGAGTAAACTCTGGGAGATAGTGAAAGGCAGGGAAGCCTGATGTGCTGCAGCAGTTCATGGGGTCACAAAGAGTCAGACATGACTTAGCAGCTGAATGACAATGACATGAAGAATAGCCAATGGTTTCCAGGTCTATCAAAGCCTCAAAAATGTGGTGCCTCCATTAAAGACGATCTGACTTCTGTCTCTCTCCTGTTGAAATAAGCTCTGAAGCAGGAATTTACTGGAGCACCCTTCTTGGGTTGTGATTAGCTGGGTCTTGAGGCTCAAGCATGATCTAAAGCTCACTCACCTTTCTGATTTGTCCCGAGTGAGGTCAGGACAGATGGAGAACCCATGGACTGGTTCTCCCTTTGCTGTGCATGCTTACACACATCATTCACTACATCACACAGGTTCACTCTTCTGAAAAGACACCAGGTGTTTTCAGACAGCTCAGGTCTAGTGACTAGTGAGCAGGAGGAACGTAAGAGCCTCAAAAACCTCAAACCTAACACGCCCCCTCCCCTTTCATATGTCGTGCTGTGATTTCCCAAAAGCATGACTCCTTGGTTGTTGGGCTGTGTTTATCTGCTGAACAAAGGCTGCTCCCTGCATGTGTGATGGGCCTAATTACCAACACTATCCACATGTACACATGCTATTTTCCTTTCACTTGCTGTAAGACTGGAAAATGGCAAGAGAAATGACAGGCACAGAAGTGGAATTCATGCCTGCCCTGCACACCGCTTTCATGGCTTCTCTGCTGACATCTAAAACGTGGTGTTGGGACCTTGACCTGCCCCATCCTCCAAGGCAAGGGTGCAATTTATCAAATACTGTGGCAGGCGCTAGTAGGGAGGGAGCCTCAGACAACGAAGCTTTTAGAGAAAGGCTGGTTCTCTTAAGTTGAGAATTTGAAGTCCAGGCTATCTACTGTTGAATGAGCTGGCAGGGAGACTGGTTAGGCAGCCAGGCTCCTGGGGAACATGGGACCCTTTCTGACTGCCGACTTTGACCCAAAGATTCCCCCAAGACCTTGACAAACCTTAAAAACTGCATGACAGCCTCTGATGCTTTCACACAGACTTCTCTCCCTCTTTTCTTCACTGGGGTTCAACTTGCATGGTGAGCTGATGCTCTCCCAGTTTTTTCCCAACATCCTTTCCATTTCCTGCCACACGAGAGTGTCCTCTGATGAAATCCTTGCATGCTTAATCGTATCTTGGCATCCACTTTCCATGGAAACTAATGCATAGAATGCAGTGGTAGAGCTGTTCTCCCATGGAGCCATCTACCCATACACTGACAAAATAAAAATTACATTGTATTTTATAATACAGGACCTACAAGCACAGTTAAAGGACTCATCTCCAAGTTCAAAACATGTGAGACAAAGTACTTCTGCAGCTAAAACTATTCACTGACACCTTAGGAGCTAAGGAGCTGAAGTTTCAAGAAAAGTGAAGAATGGGTTAGGTGTAGGGGGGCGGTTATTGGAAGGGGAGGTGCAATAAATAACATCTTTTAAGAGAAGCTTCTGTGCGCGTGCGTGCTCAGTCATGGCCAACTCTTTGCCACCCCATGGACTGTAACCTCATAGGCTCCTCTGTCCATGGGATTTCCCAGGCAGGAATACTGGAGTGGGTTGCCATTTCCTCCTCCAGGGATCTTCCAGACCCAGGGATGGAACCCAAGTCTCCTCCCTTGGCAGGCAGATTCTTTACCACTCCTCCACCAGGGAAACCCAAGCAAAGACTATGTGACTCCAAAAACAACTAAATTCCCTGAAATAGCAAACTAGAGTCAGCACCACTAAATCCACCTCGACCTGAAGAAGGAAAGCACATCTATGCTTTTGCTCCATTTTTTTTTTTTAAACACAAAGGGTAATGAGAAGGCTGAGTTCATTATGGCAGTCAAGTCCCAAGGCAGTCAGAAAACCAAAGATTTCACTAGTCTGTGTCTCACCGACTCCCCATCACGCTCCTTTGGCCATTATGCCTCATATAATGCATTCTAATGGCTTAAAATGACAGCGTTTTGTTTACAAAATGGCTCCATTTCTCAGGAAACCCGAGAGCCTGTACGCCATAACAGGGCTATTGATAGAAAATAAAATGCACAATGTGCCAGAAGCTGGTCCCCACCTTCCTGGCCCGTAATCCATTTTAGGGCCAAACTTGCCCATTTATCAACTCAAAAATAAGGCCTGAGGGGCACAGCCTAATAGACCCTAAGAGAATGAAGCAAAGAACTCAGATAAGGTGAAGTGAGGTTCTCCGTTCTGTGCAAATAAAAAGGAGATTTGACCCGAGTTTTCACTACATCTCTGAACTTGAGAGGCCAGTCCTGTAACGCTATGGGTTTTTCCATCTCTGCTGAATGTTACAGTGTCTGTCACTCTTAGACCAAAGCATTAGCAGGACACTCAGTAACCCCTCCTTTCTGCTTTTAATGATAAAAAATGCAAACCACAACCATGGTCTCAAGCCCACGGAGTGGGTCTACTTTCTGTAAGAGGCAGAACTTATAGCCTAAAACCATGAACCAAGTATCAGTCCTATTATCAAATGCCATATTCTTAGCCCACTTTTATCTTCTATGAGTGAAAGAGTGGTCAGGAGTTTTTAGAAATAATAGGCCTTGACATAGGGTCAATTTGAGGTGATGTGTCTTTCTTTGTTACTTTAACAAATTGCTCTGCTTTGGATTATAACTGTATGCCCACCTTGAGAACTTCTAGGACACGATAATGTCTTGACCATTGTGTTCTGTCCTCTCAGTCATAGGGTAGGCACTGCAATAAAGGAATGAAAGAAAGGAAGGAAGGAAGCTAGGAAAGAAGGAGGGAAGAAGTAAAAGGGAGGAAAGGAGGAAGAAAGGAAGAGGATAATTTGCTTAAGGGTTAAAATAGATGAATTTTAAATTTTATATCTAACTAAACAGATATAAAATTTGAATATTAAAATTCCTTTTTGGACGCCTAGTGGAATATTCTTCAGCCTTAAAAAGGAAGTTCTGATATATGCTAAAGCATGGATGAACCTTGAGGACATTATGCTAAGGGAAATATGTGTGCTAAGTCACTTCAGTTGCATCTGACTCTTTGCAGCCCTATGGACCATAGCCTGTGGACCACCCTATGGACCACCAGACCCCTCTGTCCATACCATTTTCCAGCAAGAATACTGGAGTGGTTTGCCATGCCCTTCTCCAGGGGATCTTCCTGACCCAGGGACCAAACCCCTGTCTCTTACGTCTCCTGCACTGGCAGCCAGGTTCTTTACCACTAATACCACCTGGGAAGCTCATAAACCAGTCACAAAAAAACAAGTACTGTGTGATTTCTGTTCTATGAGGTGTGTAGTCACAGAAACTCTTAGCAAAGAAAGTAGAATGGTGGTTGCCAGAGGCTGCAGGGAGAAGTTGGGGGAGATAAAGAACTGAATGTCCATTTTGCAGGAAGAAAAAGTTCTGGAGATCGGTTGTACAACAAAATAAATACACCTAACATTACTGATCTATATATACGCCTAAAAATAGCTAAGATGGGAAATTTCATGTTATTTTTCTTTTACCACGAGTCAAGAAAAAATTCCTTACTGCATTAAAGGGTTTCCTGAGAGATTGCATTCTCCTTCAGATGACACAAACATCATTGAAGCCACACCTGATAGTCATACAGCCCAGGAATTGCATTTGTTCACATTCAGTGGGAAAACATCTTAGCAAGAGCTAAATTTGACCTGTCCAGTTCCCGTGACTGGTCCCAAGGGTTCTGAGTAAGGCAAAGAATTTCTGAGGAAGAAAAGTAGTGCTAGGAAGATGCCAACCCGCACGCTCCAAAGCAATTCTTACAGGGAATTTTTCTGAATTCTTTTTTTCAATCAGCCCACCCACCATGCACAAGGGTCTCTCTAGCAGATTATCTTGAAAGACAAAGGATTTCCTCCTCTTATCTCTTAACCAAATGGTCTACTGATGAGCTGACAAGAGTCCATATTTGCAACACATAATAATTGTTTCCTTGGCTAAAAAGGATTAGTAACTCTGACATCATAAACAAAGAAGCATACTAGGGATTCATCTGGAATTTGGTTAATCTTACATGGAGGGAATGGCATTAATTCCAGGGCTGATTTGAGGCTTAATGTCCCCCAAATAACTACTAAACTATTACTTAGAGGAATATAGGATGCTTTTACACATAAGACATACCAACTCTAGCCCCCATACCATTGTTGGTCCCTCAGCAATGCTAAGGGTTCTCATTTTGGAGATCGCCATGATAGACAAATTGGCCATGGTCTAGATACTAGGAGATGCAAGAATTGGGCTCACAAATCTCCTGAAAATATCTATCTGAGGACCTGTTCTGCTAGTTTTTCCCAGTACACAGAGTGCCTCATTCCTGATCCCCACCCTAAATTCCTTTCAGGGGGTGTTGAAGGTCAACAACTGAAGCAGTTCATAATTTGATCTTTGCAGAGGTAGATGGCAAATGCCAGTTTGTAGCTGGCAGTACAAAAGCAATAGTTGCTTGTAACAGGTAAAGAACAATGGAGTTATGTTAAGATAGTTCATAATCTTTCTCTCCAGGCTTCATTTAATCCCACCACCCTGGAAAAAAACAATGTTAAGTTTTATAAGTATTCTGCCACAGTTTATGTTTATATATACATATAAATAAATATATTCAAAAATATATAAGATCATGATATATAGGTTACAGTATTTTACTTTAACAAAACTACTATAATCATTACTCAGCAGATTACATTATTTCACATTAATAACATTATGGATTTTTCTATAGATGCAATGCAATCTTTTTTTAATAGCTGCATAATTGTCAATAGTATGAATGAACATAATTCATTCAACCATTTAGAGTTTTCAAATAATTATTTTTCTGTTACAAACCATTCTGGAGTAGCATGTTTATACATATCCTTATCTTACTGGTAGCTTGATTTCTGCAGACTAGATTCCTTGGAAATGAAATTTCTGGATGAAAGCGTATATACATATTCAATTTTAATAGATACCACTGTGTGTGCTGTGATTAATAACTCAGCCATGTCCAACTCTTTGCAATTCCATGGACTGTAGCCCACCAGGCTCCTCTGTCCATGGGGCTTCTCCAGGCAAGAATACTAGAGTGGGTTGCCATGCCCTTCTCCAGGGGATCCTCCCAACACAGGGATCGAGCACAGGTCTCCTTGCATTGCAGCCAGATTCTTTACTATCTGAGCCACCAGGGAAGCCCAAATAGATACCACTAGATTACCTGAAAAGATTACAGCGTTGTAGCCATGTGTTCCGGGAAACAAACTCACTCAGAAGGACAATGCAGATAGTGGGGTGCAGTTTATTACACCAACGGGCCCAAGGCAGAGTCTCCTCTTAGCCAAGGACCCCAACCAACTTTTGTGAAAACCTTATATACCTTAAGTGTACTGCTCAAGCCCACATCCCCAAATTCCTTAAATCTAGCCTGGAAAGTGTTAAAGACAGATGCAATCAGGTTACAGCCATGATTCATAATCAGAAGGGTCAGCTGGTTGAGTTGTAGCCTACACCAATGGGTACCATAATGATTACAAAGGTGATTGACTACATAGGGGATCATTCCATTCTTTTTGGCGATGGGAAATCTTGGTATGGAATCTGGTGTTTATCAGTCCAGGAGGCCAGTTTGGCCGTAGGTATGTTATCCCCATTGTTACCAGGCACATAGTCCAAAGCTCACTGAAAGGGCAAGATGGAGTTTCTTTTTCAAGATGGAGCCAGCTTGGCCTGGTCCTTTCCTCCCTCAATAACAATTTAATCTTCCACCAGCAATGAAGATTGTGTCCATTTCCCACCACCCTTGCCCGTACTGGATGCTAATAATCTTGAAATGTTTGCCAATCTGATAAGCAGAAATTGAAATTTCCATATTTGATTTCTGTTTACCTGACTACTTGAGACTTTGAGCATCTTTTCATATTTTACTGACCATTTACATTTCCGTTTCTGTGAATTGCTGGTTCAGAGCTTTAGCCAATCTGTCAGGTTGTTGGTTGTTTCCGTATCAGTGTGGAGGCACTCAGTTTATTAAGGGTATAACACTTTGTCTTACGTATGGCAAAAAAACTTGCCCTAAACTATCATCTTTTTTTTCACTCTGTGTATAGAGTTTTGGGCTTCCCTGGTGGCTCAGATGGTAAAGAATCTGCCTGCAATGTGGGAGGCCTGAGTTCAACCCCTGGGTTGGGAAGATCCCCTGGTGAAGGGAATGGCCACCCACTCCAGTATTCATGCCTGGAAAATCCCATGGATAGAGGAGCCTGGCAGGCTACCGTCCATGGGATTGCAGAGTTGGACTGAGTGACTAACACACACAGTGTTTTGACACATACAGAAATATTTGTACGTAGTCAAAACTGTTAATCTTTTTTTAATGGCTTTTGGATTTTTCTTTCAAATGAACTTTAGAACCAGCTTAACAAATTTGCGTTAAATAAACCCTTTTCAGCTATTAATTGGGATTGCATTGGATTTATAGGTTAATTAAAGAAAAACGACATCTTCACAGTAATAAGTGTGATTTCTACCCAGGAGTGGTATGATTTTGACTATATTTAGGTTTTCTTTCATTTCCTTCAAGAACATTTAGCAGTTTTTCTTCATTTGGGTACAGATGTATCTTGTGTGGTTTATCCTTGGGCATTTATGATTTATCTCATAATTATGGACTGCATCTTCTTTTCCAATCAAGTTTGTAGGGATGGAAATTGTGTTTGGAGTGAGTTGAGCCCAGTGGTAAAGGGCAGAAACTTTGGACTCAGTTCCCTGAACAAGCCCCAGATTTCCCACTCACTGTTAAGTAAGTTAATTCCTCTCTGAGCATGTTTCTTCACCTGTGAAATGGGAATGACAAGTTTGTTATGATGCTTAAAGTAAGATAATAACATCACATCTTTAGTTCAGACCTTAGACTGGAGTTGTCACTAAATGATAACAAAGATAATGTGTCCTACTCTTTGCCACCCCATGGACTGTAGCACTCCAGGCTCCTCTGTCCACGGAATTCTCCAGGCAAGAAAACTGGAGTGGGTAGCCATTCCCTTCCCTAGGGGATCTTCCCAACCCAGGGATCAAACCCGGGTCTCCTGCATTGCAGGCAGATTTCTTGCCATCTGAGCCAGTAGGGAAGCCCAACAACGATAATACAGACCTCTAGTTCATACATCTTAAGACTTACTGGGTTTGATTCTCTTGGCTTTTCTAGGGAGAAAAATCACATACTCTTCTAATAGCGATAATCCATCTTGATCTTTCCAATGTTTATATATTTATTTCTTTCACTGTCTATTACACTGGCTGAGGCCTCCATTCCAATGCTGAATTGGAGTGGTGGTGAGAGCCAGCATCCACTATCCAGTTTACATTCTCACCAATAGTGTAGGAGGGTTCCCTTTTCTCCACACTCTCTCCAGCACTTACTCTTTGTAGACTTTTTAACGACGGCCATTCTGATCGTCCTGAGGTAATACCTCATTGTACTTTTGATTTGCATTTCTCTAATCATCAGTGATGTTGAGCATCTTTTCATGTACCTGAAGCCCATCTGTATGTCTTCTTTGGAGAATTGTGTATCTATATCTTCCACCTATTTTTTTTGATTGGGTTGTTTGATTTGGGGGGGGATATTAAGCTGGAGGAGCTGTTTGTATATTTTGGAAATTAATCCCCTGCCAGTAGCATCATTTGCAATTATTTTCTCCCATTCTGAGGGTTGTCTGCATCTTGTTTATGGTTCCCTGTGCTGTACAAGACCTTTTAAGTTTAATTAGGTCCCATTTGTTTAGCCACTCTTTTTTTTTTTTCCCCCCTTCTCATGTTCTGTAATATTGGGTTGAGAGCTCTGTAATAACCAAAGTCAAAAAAATTAACGTTAAAAGCTGGTCATAGATGGGTAATACCCCTGGGGTCCCTGGCAAAATAAATACCAGGAAAGATACTCTAAACCTGGGGTATAAAGAAGTGCCACAGACAAAGCATCTCGCTCATGATTCCTTCCTTTCTCTCATCCCTCACACCCAATCTTTACCTCTATCTGAGGGACAAATACAACCATTTAACTTACTTGGTGCTCTGTCTCCCCTCTAGCCCTTCACCAAATCATTCTGTATGAACAATCAGTGTTTTAAAACTGTGCATCACACCATGTAACTCCCTTGTTTAAAAATCTTTACCACTGCTCTTAATATAACATTCAAGCTTTCTGCCTGGTGTTCAAGACTACGTATGTCCTGTCTCCTGCCCATCTTCTATTTAATTCTCCTGCATGACTCACTATGATTTACAGAGTTGTAGCCACATTGGCCTCCTTCATGTTCCATGAAGCCAACAAACATGATGGGGATTCCGCTTAGGATGAACAGCAGGAAGGAAGAGTAAAGAGATAAAGACCTCTTCCTGGCATCATCAAGACCCTGGATCAAACCTTTCCTGAAGCCCCATTTACCACTGGACTTTGCAATCAAGTCTCATTCCTTTTCCCTTTTCATTCCTTTCTTTCCACCAGCCATTCTCACACCCAGCATTTGTTGGTAAGTCAGGGTCTTCATCCATAAAGAACTATGTCCCTTTATTGACCATTTCCCAGAGGCTTTCAGAGAAATGTTACAGCCAAAAGCCGTCTTTACAGAGGCTTTGATTATATTCCAGGGTCCAACAAAAGCTGAAGAAGAGCTACTCGTGACGTATCCTTGGAGAATTCATATTTACCAATATTCAGGAGCAATTGAATATGACGTTTCTGAAATTTAATGTAGCAGTAATTTTCTCATTCAGTTTGCAATACCTTTTGAGAGGCTACACACATTTTTCTATTTCACCATCCTTCTATATATGCTTTTAATGAACTCAATAGCATTTAACAACCACAAAGCACTCCCATTCAACATCACTTCATGTAACTTCTCTCCTCATCAAAACAGTTGGTAGGAATTTTTTTCACAACCTATCAAACATCCTGGCCAATTCCAAACACTTGCCACATTCTTTGAACTCAAAATGTAGCAAGCAAATCAGAAGTGTGTCACATTCAAAAACAAAACCTTCTAGTTTACAAAATTCCTTAAACATACATTGTTGTGTTAAACCCTAATGACAATGTGTCAGTCCTGAAATGCACACAGTATGAAGAACATCCTGGTTTTACAACTGATGGGAGGAGAGTGAGAAAAAAGGAACAAACATGTACTAAGCAACTGCTCTATGCAGAGCATGCATGCTAAGTTGCTTCAGTTTTTGTGACTCCCTAGACTGTAGCCTACCAGGTTCCTCTGTCCGCGGAATTCACCAGGCAAGAATACTGGAGTGGGTTGCCATTTCCTCCTTCAGGGGAATCTTCCCAACCCAGGGATCAAACTCACATCTCTTGTATCTCCATCACTGGCAGGCGGGTTCTTTACCACTAGCGCCACCTCAGATGCCCATTATCACACAAGAAGCGTACATATGTCATCCACTCTAATCATCTCCAAAAGTTAAGTGTCCTCACCACATCAACACAGTAATTGCCAGAGGCGGGACACAAACCTGGTCTGCAGAGCTTTCTCTGTTGCCATCGCCTCTTCAACTCAGCATCCCTGGGAGCCTCTTGTCTACACAAGGATACGGGCTGAAAATGATTTATTCTACAGGAGCTCATTACTGTCTTTTCCCTCAGAGCTGCCCACAGACTTCTCTGATTTGTGTCTTCGACTTCATGTGATTGGTGCTGAGTTTGACACTTTATTATTTTCAAATGACAGAACAATCAGCTCTTAAGACAGGGTGGTATGGACCAAGTAAGCAGTTCTTAAAATTCAATTACTTATTAATAGCAGATCTTCCCATTTGAACTCTTTAATATTGTAGCCTTGGGCTCGGATTCTATTTTGGTTTACATCTCCTATAGGACAGAAGTACTTTTCTGGTGTTGCAAACACTGTCTCATGTCAAATCAGAACATCCCCTTTGAGACAGAGATGCTTGTATCATGTGAGTGTGATCTGAGAGTCTTAGGATGGAGTTTGAGATCCAAAGTGAGAATTATTCATTAAAAGGAAAAATACTCATATAGAGCTTATCTGCCAGGCGCTGTGTGCTTTACAAATATCAAATCATTTATATGATTAGTATTCTCGTTTAGGGACATTAGCTTAGTCGTTGTTTTCCATTGTAAGCAGCAACAGTAATCCTGTAATAAAAGAGCTTATGAAAGAAAAATTGAGTGTTCACAGTGGGGTTGGAAGGGCTGGCAAACTAGGCTAAAGGTTAGGCACCCTGGAAACTTCCAAAACCATGCCAACAACCGGCCTGGTGAGGGACCACCGTGGTTGACGCTGCCGCTACCATGCCCTCAAACCACACCCTGGGCAACCAGGAGCTCAGTCTCACAGACACCAGAAACCACCGCCTGTACCCGACTGCTTCCTCTTGAGAGGGAGGAGGTGTGGAACACAAACCCTCTGCACAGAGCCTGGGTCCTGACGTCACCCCCACCCAAAGCCTCAAGCCGGTGTGGCTGCCTGGAAGCTTCTGGTCACACATATGTCCCTGCCACAAAGCAGGCTGGGCGAACTTGAGCTCTGGTTTCTAAGCTCTGGCGTTATCTCCACAAAGAGCAGATCTCTCCCAGGGATACAGGATGACCACAGATGTGATGGGACAGCCGCTTCTAAATGAAAGCCCTCCTTCACCTAACTTCCAGTAAGCAGTCCATTCTAGAGGAATGGGTGGCTACGGCATGCGTTAACTTGGAACACCAATTCAATAAAGTGTATTTAATTCCACTACATTTGGATTGTTTTCTAAAACATCTCAACTCTAAAGGGGACTGGGGCTCAGATTTCTCTTTTTCAGCTACACTTATGTCCCGGTGATCTTAGCCAGTCTCACGGCTTTAAATATCTTTCTACAAGTGACTTAGAATTTCTATCTCTGACACCCACCTCTCCCTGGAATGCCAGCCTCCTAGTTGCAACTGTCTACTCGGATATCCGAAAGATCTCAAACCCCAGAAGGCCAACACCAAATGAATGGTCTTTCCCCCTGAAGTCAGAGGTGCCATGCAGATGTTTCTTCCACGCAGATGCTCAAGACGGAAGTGTGGGAGGCAGGCTAGATTTCACCCTTTTTCTCATTCCCCTCATCCATCCAACAGGAAAGCCTATTGATTCTACCTTCAAAGTACATCCCAGACTCTCCGCTTCTCCCACCTTCCCTGCTATCACCCTTCTCTCACCCAAATTCCCTGCTGTTACCCTTTTCTCACCCAGATTGCTGCAATAGCCTGTTGCCTGCTCTTCCTTCCAGGACCGCCTTCACAGGGGAGTGACCGGTGCCACTGCGTGGAGAGCCACACATACGGAGGCCCCACGCTTGGGGCTCACTGCTCTGTGGAGGTGGCCTTGACGCCCTTAATAAGTTCATCTTGAATTTGTGTTTCCAAGTAAAGCCTGAATCTGCACGCCCTTGGGGTTTGAAACCTAATGGGTGGCGATGTCTCTTGCTGTCTCATGGATAAACGTGAGTGAGTAGGCATGGGTTTTATGTCATCTCTCTATGTGTCAATGCACATGCGTGTTCAGTCGCTTCAGCTGTGTCTGACTGTGTGCAACCCATGGATGCAGCCCACTCAGGCTCCTCTGTTCATGGGATTTCCCAGGCAGGAATACTGGAGTGGATTGCCATGCCTTCCTCCAGGGGATCTTCCCAACCCAGGAATCAAACCTGCATCACCTGCATTGCAGGCAGATTCTTCCCTGCTAAACCACCTGGGAAGCCCCTGTGTATGACTATTTCATGCCAAATGAGCAAGAAGTGAGTAAGAACCTGTGTGGATAGGGATGAGCAAGGCCATCTTAGGGTCAAGCATGTGTTAAGGGCGGGGAGTCCTGTTTACATGGAGGGTGGTGTGTAAGAAAGCTAACAGTGGGTGATGAGCCGAGGGACATGTGCGGGAACTAGCAAGGGAGGTAGGATTAGCATCACATGCCAGCAGGTGTCAGGGAAGGGGGTTATCTAAGTGAAAGAATCCAAGGCCAGTTAACCGGCCAGCAAAGAGAGTAGAAGTCACTGCGTATGGTGTTAATATCCATTAGCAGTAGACCTGAAGCTCCAGCTTTGCCACTAGACTCATCAGGAATCTTTGGCAGCAAGAACTTTGCCATGCGCACAAACATATCCCATCACACTCAAACCAAGTAAATCTCCAGCTCAGCTTCCTCCTAGGCAGGTCTCAAATTTCGCCAAAGTTCTGCTAACCTCAGGCAACACGAGAGGAAGTGGTTTGACAAGAGGCGAGGTTGCATAGAAAACAACAGACATCTTAACCAATACTGGCCAAAATACGTGACTTTTGCAAGTTTTACAAAATCAGGTGAGCATGTCGAATAGTTGGCAGGGCCCCTCCCAGGGACTCGGAAGGAGAGAGACAGCGAGGGGCCCTCGGCTTAAGCGTCTTTGGCTGCCAGCTAAACCCCCCTGTGTGTGTGCTCAGTCAGTCGTGCCCAACTCTTTGCGACCCCATGGACTGTAGCCCGCCAGGCTCCTCTGTCCATGGGATTTTCTAGGCAAGAATACTGGAGTGGGTTGCCACGTCCTTCTCCAGGGGATCTTCCCAACCCAAGGATCGAACCCAGGTCTCCTGCACTGGCAGGAGGATTCATTAACACTAAACCACCTGGGAAGCCCAAAACCCTGACTTTGCAGGCCCTTAATAAATACTTGCCAAATAAATAAGTAAATGCATAGTAACGGCTTAGACTTGATGTCTGAGCACTAAACAATGAGCATATTCCAAGAGTACTTCTGAATCACACCAGTAACTAAAAAACAAACAAACAAGCTTAGAAACAAGAGCATAAAAGCTTAGCATCAGAAAACTGATGAAAAGTGTGAAAAGCTGGGGTGAAAAATAAAACCTCTTGGTGAGATACTGAAGGATGAATCCAGTCCCTGTGGCTGAACTTTGTACAGCTATCTCCTAGGAGCCCCGCAGGGGAACTTCAGTGTTTCCTGAATCAAAAGCATGTGGTCAAAAACGTCTCTGAAAATAAAAGACAAATAAATTCAACCCTCATTTATAATCAGCCAAAACTCATAGGTCTTTTCACATGATCTATTACTATGTCAAGTTCCTTATTCTTATTTATCAATAGTTGCTGTACACTTCATGTGTTCAGACCAAAAAGAGGTTTTTTTAATCTGGACAAAGTTCCTCCTTATTTATTACTTATTAAATAAACCATTTATCTGAGGTTAAAAAAATAAATAAATTCAACCCTTTATTAGCAGATGATAAATGTGTATTGAATGACTGAATAAAAGGAAAAATAATGGAACAAATGTTCACAGCTGAGAGAGTCCCTCTTGCCCATTCTCAGCCTCTTAAGGATAAAAGTGAGCCTGATACATCAGTCAAGTCTCAAGGGTTGTCTAAAAGGAACTCCCAGGTTTGGCTAAAAAGGATGCTCTCCTGGACTTGCAATGGATGAGAAAGAATGGCTCTCACACTCCTCTGTCCCTGAAGTAGGTCATTTTGATGTGGCAGAGCATGTATGTTATCTGCCCTCTATCTGTTTCTTTTCATCTGGGGACAGGAGAGAGATGGGCAGAAGCAACTCCAGAAAAGTCACTACTGTTGCCATTTCCTGCTCCAGGGGATCTTCCTGACCTAGGGATGGAACCCAGGTCTCCTGCATTGCAGGCTGATTCTTTACCATCTGAGCCACCAGGGAAGCCCCCCAAAAAGTTGTGGGTGTGCCCAATTAATGTCACACCCTCCCATGAGCTAAGACATGAGGAAATAAACCAAGACCAATTCCAGGAGAACAAGAAGGAGGAGGTTCTTGTTCAAGAAGGAGAAACAGAGGAGGTTTATCGAGTTTGCTGGAGCAAAGAAGGCAGCCAGGTCCCTTGCATTTGGCAGAGGTGCCAAAGCAGAGGGCAGCAGGGATGGGGGGGTTTCCTGGAGAAGAACGGGGGAGGAAGATTCCTGCGTCCTGCTCTGAGGCTGCTGATCTTGGGGAGCTGGGGGGGGGGGGCAGTGGGGGCAGGGGGGTGTCCTGTGTGATGGGTTGTGAAAGTCGTCCAGTCGTGTCCAACTCTTTGCGACTCCATGGACTGCAGCCTGCCAGGCTCCTCTGTCCATGGAATTCTCCAGGCCAGAATCCTGGAGTGGGTAGCCATTCCCTTCTCCAGGGGATCTACCCAACCCAGGGCTGCCTATTTGGCTTTCTCTGCTTGGTCCCAAGTTAGAAGCAGGGACAAAAATTAGGAAAGCTGGAAGTTTTCAGTCAAGTCCTGGCCATTTGGGGTAGGTGGTTACATAAGCCATAATTTAGTTTCCCAGATTGTTATAGATGGAGCAGTCTGTCTTCCTACAAGTCCAGTCTGTCCGACAGCAGGCTCGCTTTCCAGGCTGTTTGTGGAGGACAAGTAAGGGGTGGGGTGGCCTTCCTGGGCCGGGGCTTTGGGCTGTGAGTCAGGGCTCTGTCTGCCCACGTGACCTGGCCACGGCCCCTTCCTCCAGTCCATCTCTCACACACCATTTGCTGTCAGACACATGTCGACCTGTGGCTGATTCATGTTGATGTAAGGCAAAAACCATCTCAATATTGTAAAATAATTAACTTCCAATTAAAATAAATAATTTTTTTTTAAAAAAAGCTTTCTAAATAGGTATATTCACCGTTATAGGAAAAGGCCAGAGGGTATGGATATTGGTTGTTTTTCTTAGGAAAAAACTCTTAGTAGCTCCATGAAGGGAGAACTTATTAAATTAAAGGTTAAATGGAAGTGCAAGGGCCAAGCTGCGTGCATCTCATCAGGGTAATAGGAGGCGTGCGGTTAAGGGCCCACATGCCGGGCTAGAAATTGTCCCTTCAGTATTTTGAAACCAAAAAAGCAGGAAGAGGAGCCAGTTCACCCTAAGCCTCCTCAACCTGCTCTCAGCTCATCTCCTCTCAGGAGAAAAAAAGTGGGGAAGACGTGGATCTGTTACTATAATAGGGCCTGAGAGGTCATCATCTGGGCCTGATTCACAGCAATAACCACGTTCCAGGCCCAGAAGTGACTCAGATTGTTTGCAGAAGAGTGCTCTCATATTTCTTTTTTTTAAATTTAAGCCAATTATTTAAGGCAAAACTATCTTTCACATTAAAAACCCAGCAGGCAACTTGTAAGCATGGAATACATTGCACAGAGGGGAGGGGGCATTTTCAGGCTCTGTTACGTAAATTGCCAGCATTATTTGTTCTGCTAGTTATGGAAGAAAAAAAAATTTGCATTATTCTGCATTTCACACACACACACACACACACACACACACACACACACTCACACGAAGCTCAAGGCATTTTTAAAATGCAGGCTTGCCTTTCCAAACTTTGCAGAGTCCATGGGCTCTAGGAGGTCGAGTGAGTGGGCCAGACTCACTCCAGTAAATTAGCCCCAGATGCTAACAGAATGAATGTCTTCCCCACCCCGGGCAGGGCAGGAAGGCAGGCAGAACTCTCCCCTGGGGACCAAAGACTGCTTCCCCTCCTTCCAGAGAGGGTGTGGCCATTAACCAAATCCTCCCCTGAATCTCTCAAGAGCAGCAAATGTGAAGAATCAGTTCAGTTCAGTCTCTCAGTCATGTCCAACTCTTTGTCACTCCATGAACTGAAGCACACCAGGCTTCCCTGTCCATCACCAACTCCTGGAGTTTACTCAAACTCATGTCCATTGAGTCGGTGATGCCATCCAACCATCTCATCCTCTGTCGTCCCCTTCTCCTCCCACCTTCAATCTTTCCCAGCATCAGGATCTTTTCCAATGAGTCAGTTCTTCGCATCAGGTGGCCAAAGTACTAGAGTTTCAGCTTCAGCATCAGTCCTTCCAATGAACACTCAGGACTGATCTCCTTTAGGATGGACTGGTTGGATCTCCTTGCAGTCCAAGGGACTCTCAAGAGTCTTCTCCAACACCACAGTTCAAAAGCATCAGTTCTTCGGCACTCAGATTTCTTTATAATCCAACTCTCACATCCATACATGACTGCTGGAAAAACCATAGCTTTGACTAGACGGATCTTTGTCGAAATAAACCTCTCAGCGGCTCAGATCAGACCCCAAGCAAGGAAAATCTCCCTTCAGCTTCACTAAGCAGGTCTGTAGAAGTGCGTGAGCACAGCCCAGCGCTACGTGGTGAAGCAGTGACTGTCCCCCAAACTCCCCATAAAGTTGAGCTGGGGCCTCCATTTCCTTACTTTATTTCAAATAGCTGAACCTCCACTTTGCACAGTCACTACTGGGCACATTTCTTCCCAAGAGAAAAATAAACTAACCAGAGGCACCGTTTCCTTCAGCCTCCATCTCTGCCCATATGGGGTTTTTCTACCTGGGAGCTGATGAGCCTGGTGGCTCCCAGGAGGCCTCCCTGGAGAAGGCGTCTTGGGAGGCCTGAATGTCCTGTTGAGTCTCTATCTCTTTCGTTTTACACGAGGTCAGCGCTAGAGCCAGCCGTCCCTAATGTGCGGCTGGGAGAGTTATCACATGCATCAGATTGATAGAGTCCTCCACACTGTGCTTAATTCTGGAAAGGATTAAAAAAAAACAAAACCACCAAGGGACTTCCCTGGCAAACCAGTGGCTAAGACTCTGCACTGCCAATGCAGGGGGCTCGGGTTCTATCCCTGGTGGGGGAACTAAGTTCCCATATGCTGCTCTGCAGCCAAGAAAATTAATAAATAAAAATAAAAATGTAATATAAAAAAATTTTTTTAAACATGGAAGCTGCAAACCAAACCCCAAGGATTTACAAGTGACTGAGGAGAAAAAGAAAGCTGAGAGCTGAAAAGTTGATGCTTTTGAACTACAGTGTTGGAGAAGACTCTTGAGAGTCCCCCAGTACTTTGGCTACCTCATGTGAAGAGTCGACTCATTGGAAAAAGACCCTGATTCTGGGAGGGATTGGGGGCAGGAGGAGAAGGGGACGACAGAGGATGAGATGGCTGGATGGCATCACTGACTCAATGGACATGGGTTTGAGTAAACTCCGGGAGTTGGTGATGGACAGGGAGGCCTGGCGTCCTGCGATTCATGGGGTCACAAAGAGTTGGACACGACTGAGCGACTGAACTGAACTGAACTGAACTGAGAAGAAACCTGCAGTGTGAAATACAGAAATTCATTCATTTTCCAGATGAACATTCACGATATTCTCGGTGGGATTTCAGAGACCTGGCCCTGCCCTCAAGTAGTTGATAGTCTAGAAAGTCAACATTCAACTCATCGTCAGTCCACCCCCAAATTCTGTCAACTACTTTCTATCTCAATTGCCCAATTCACTCCCGCAAGGGCAGCCCGAACCATCACCGCCATCATCTTCACCATCATCATCAACCTCTTCTTCATCTCCCACCTGAACTTTGACAATGGCCTCCTCCCTGCTCCTCCATGTCTATGCTTTGTTCCCAAAGCCAGAATGATCTTTGCAAAGGCAAAGTCCACCTTAAAAATCTGTGAGCAATACACACAGACCACAAATAAAATGCCATAAACTGTCCTTAAGGCCCTGCCTGCTATGGGCTCAACCTGTAACCGAGCAGGACTCTGTGGGGCCTTCCTCGGACAGGCCTTCCCCCATATCCTCTGCTTTAGCTCCTCTCTGAAGCACCACGCTAACAGTGTTTGCACATTTCCTGAGTTTTACCACTGTGAAAACCTCACACCCTTCCCCACCACCACCATCACCAAAAGGAAGATGTTAACTGCTTCATGATATTAAGCATATAGGCCCGAGCATCCTTGAGCCTAAGGACTGATAATGTTAACCCCTGTGACACCACCCTATTCCCTCACCATCAGCCTGTCAGAGATTTGTGCATGAGCTGATCACATACCCTGAGACCACACCCCCTCACCCGACTTTTAAAAGTACTTTCCCAAAATCCTTTGGCGAGCTCAGGGCTTTTGAGGGCATGAGCCACCCGTCTTCTTGCATGGCCCCGCAATAAAACTTTCTCTGCTCCAAACTTGGGCATTTCTGTTTGTTTGGCCTCACTGTGTGTTGGGCACATGAAATTGTGCTAATAGTTGCAAAAATGGTCTCAATTCTCCACCCCTTCTTGTATCCCTGGTTCTGCAATGTGACTTCATAGCTCATTCCATTAAGAAGCAAAGTCCATTTTTCCACTCTTGAATCCTCTCTGTGAATCACTTTGGCCACTAGAAGGGGATGAAAAGGTTCTGAAAATGGAAGCCAGAAGCCCAGGTTAGAATCCTAGCTCTCCTGCCTGCTAGTTTTGTGTCCATGGAAAGACTTGTAATCTCTGCTCAGTTTCCTCATCAGGAAAATACCCATCTCAGAGCACGGTTCTGAGACTTCAGCTGGAAAGTGTTACTATCCATGGTTTAAGATAGCTCAAAGGAAAGCTGAAGATTGTACAACAATTTACAGATCAGAAGAGAAAATGTGGAAATTCAGATTGGAATCAACGGGAACAAGGTCAAAGGGATAATTACTATTATTTACACACACATATACTTTTTCTTATTCAGCCCTCGAAGACTCTTTTGCCTCATTAAGATGCCAACTACTCATTCACCTTGCTTATCTACCTAAATCATCCAGGCAGATTGCAAAGATCAGCATAGGGATTCCCTTAACGGACCTTCACTTATCCACCTGGCATGTTTAACCAGCACTCTCCAAGTTTCACTTTCCAAGTGGAACAGACTGATAAACAACACCTTAAATGTTCAGATCTACTATGTCATTCTCGGGCATGCATAAACACGTCTGCTCACATCAGCTCATTATATGTTTATCAAGATTTGGTTACTATTATTTCCCAGTCTATGTCCTTACTATTGCAACTACATAATGTAATTAAATATGAAAATCAACAAAAGATGTTTTAAAATTATTTAAAAAGTGAATTGTTTCTATGACTTCTAAGTTGAATGCTATAAAAAGAATGAGTTGAAAAGAAGATTGTTGTTGAACTTGGTGTGGGTGAAATAAGAGCATTGGAATAAGAATAATCCTTAACTCTAGAAGATTAATATACTCAGACTGATTTTTAAGTATTTTTCACTTCTCACTTCTTCTTCAAAGAAACTAGAAAATGTAGGTGATGCAAGATAAATTTAATTTGCAAAAAGAAACCCCAATATGTAGAATCAAACTCAATGAAAGAGTCATGGCACTGTATCAAGAAATCAGGGAAAGAATCCACACTTACATGTTTCAGGCTAAAATAAAATTACTGGAAATTTCTACTTTTGGCTAAGATGGATGAGCAAGAATATAAAGAATTTCCTATCTGAAAACTGAATGGAATATATGGAATAAAAGCTTTCAAAACACTGGACATTAGGAAATGAAAGGAAACTATCTCTAAGAGACAGAACATAAATTAGATGCCCCTGTGCATTGTCCCAGGCAGAGCCCAGTAAGCTCCCTGGATTGAAGAAATGGAGCTGCTGTCCAGGAAGCCCAAAGTGACTAGGGTTTGCAGGTCAGAATCTGGAGAGGAGAAAGACACAGGAAAACTCTGAGGATCTTCAGAGGAGCCCCCACAAGAACTCAGCCGGGTACAGATCGGTGCACACACGTAAGGAGAAAACCCACCCAAGGCTGGGGGAAAAGCCACTGGAAATAGTTGTCATATGTTGTTTAGTCGCCAAGTCATATCTGACTCTTTTGCAACCCCATGGACTGTAGCCCACCAAACTCCTCTGCTCATGGGATTTCCCAGGCAAGAATGCTAGAGTGGGTTGCCATTTCTTTCTCCAGGGGATCTTTTCCACCCAGGAACTGAACCCACATCTGCATTGGCAGGTGGATTCTTTACTGCTGAGCCACTGGGGCAGCCCACTGGGAAGAGTAGGGTGCCTATTTCCACCAGTCAGACTAGAAGTGTCGTCACTCATGAAGAGCTGAGGAGAGTTTACCTCAATGGTAGGTAATAACCAGCTTTACACTCACTACTGCTCTGATTAAGCCTAACAAATCTTAAAAAGCAAACCCCCCAAAGACTAAACTGTTTTCCAAATTATGAGTTACATTCCAAGAATGGAAGCTCAAAAGATTTATAAGAAAACAAAAATATCCAGTACCCAACATGGTAAAATTCAGAGAGCAGGGATTTCTACTAATTCACGACACAGGGGTGGTCTGGTTAGAATGCCATCAATGGCACCTTTGTCCTCCCACTCCAGGACAATATCACCCTTTCAGATCACCTGTATCACCGCCATGGACATCACTAACTCTGTTGCTGGCTGCCTTCATTATGAATAAATCCTAAACTGCCTTTTCTCCTCTTTGTCACTAGCTTGATGGTCACATATTTCTTTTTCCTACTACCTGGGGGCTGGTGTATGGTCATATGACTCAAGTCATGTGACCATACACCAGCCCCCAGGTAGTAGGAAAAAGAAATATGTGGTTACCTTTAGCTTTTATGGTGGGAAGTAAGGCCAACACTCACAAAGGTGGCCTCTCCCTAAATAGGATGGAGCTTTAGATGCTGGGCAGCGAAATGAATGGCAAATGTCCACTATGGTGATTAGCTGTGTATTATTTTTTTAAATTTTGAACTTTTTATTTTGTATTGGGGTATAATCAGTTAACAATGTTGTGATAGCCTCGGGTGAACAGCCAAGGGACTCAGCATATATATCCATGTACCATTCTCCCCCAAACTCCCCTCCCATCTAAGCTGCCACATAACATTGAGCAGAGTTCCCTGTGCTATATAGTAAGTCCTTGTTGGTTATTATTCTTCAAACCTAACCTTAATCTGTTGTCTTTTTTCATGGTCCACAGTAGCTCTCTGATAAGGACTTAAGCTCTTCTTTCTTAATCATCTATTTCATTTATTTTTCTAAGATACCTTTTTTTTTTTTTTGCATTTTATTTTTTTATTTTTTTATTTTTTTTATTTTTTTTTTTTATTCTTTGAATCAGCCATGGATTTACATGTATTTCCAATCCCGATCCCCCCTCCCACCTCCCTCTCCACCCGATTCCTCTGGGTCTTCCCAGTGCACCAGGCCGGAGCACTTGTCTCATGCATCCCACCTGGGCTGGTGATCTGTTTCACCATAGGTAACATACATGCTGTTCTTTCAAAACATCCCACCCTCACCTTCTCCAACAGAGTTCAAAAGTCTGTTCTGTACTTCTGTGTCTCTTTTTCTGTTTTGCATATAGGGTTATTGTTACCATCTTTCTAAATTCCATATATATGTGTTAGTATGCTGTAATGTTCTTTATCTTTCTGGCTTACTTCACTCTGTATAATGGGCTCCAGTTTCATCCATCTCATTAGGACTGGTTCAAATGAATTCTTTTTAATGGCTGAGTAATATTCCATGGTGTATATGTACCACAGCTTCCTTATCCATTCATCTGCTGATGGGCATCTAGGTTGCTTCCATGTCCTGGCTATTATAAACAGTGCTGCGATGAACATTGGGGTGCACGTGTCTCTTTCAGATCTGGTTTCCTCAGTGTGTATGCCCAGAAGTGGGATTGCTGGGTCATATGGCAGTTCTATTTCCAGTTTTTTAAGAAATCTCCACACTGTTTTGTTGTCTTACAATTAGTGAAAATTATCAATCCATTAGAACTGATGTCTTAAATCAATAAAAATTAAAAATTGCCAACTTCTTTTTTCTTAGAGGTTTATGAAAAGGATAGAGCTTTCAAATTATGGCACCATAGATTCAATGAAATCTGGCAGCATCTTTTCTCCCCTATTATGCAACTTATCACATTGAATCGTCTTTATCTCTCATTAGGCTGTAAGTTTCTACATATATCTTAATCTCAGTGCTTAACAGAAAATAGATCCAGAACACATGTTTATTGAAAAAACGAGTAATTTGGTGCATGAGAATAAAGCTGCTAAGCAAATTTCTGTATTCCATGTTTCATGCTCCATGAGTCTCTGAGATTTAAATACATCCTGAAAAGTTTGTTTTTCAATACTTTCGACCCCTGATGTCCAACTTATTCCTTCAACAATTATGGAAGTCTGAGTTGATCCCAAACATTGTACCAACTGCCTTCTATGAGTTATCTCACTTGACCACAAGTATCCTCAATAGGTACAGTGAGACTCAAAGAAGATTAATAAATTACCAAAGGTCACACAGCTATAAGTAGGGGAGACAATGGGTAGTCTAACTTCAGAGTTTATGCTCTCAACTCTTCCGCTATTGTCAAGACTATATTCTGTAGATTCTCTACTATTGTGGACTCTCTTCATTGTTAAATATATCAGGGGGTCCCATTCTGAGTCTAAGTTGGGTCCACACTTGGATTCTGTCAAGTTTGGAAGGTTGGTTGGATAGGTCCCTCAAGAGTCTACCTAGAAAAGTTCTTAATAGAAATCTCAGCACACAAGTTCAGGTTGATGAAAATGATCCAAGGTCAAGTGGAAGCACAATTCTACATAGAGCATTATCTGTGACACTCAGGTTTCCCCCATCCCCACTCAGAAATTCATGCTGAGATCTTGAGTGGGTATGGGAGAAGGGAGATAGGCTGGCACCGGTGGACCACGTTGACATCAGGTAGTACCATTGCCTTTGGCCCAGGCAGAAGCAACATCAGCTCTGGTAGCACCTTCACAGCAACCATTGTGTTTGAGCCAGGCATCAGCCTTGGTGGCCTGGTCATCACTTGTGGTATCATCACAACACAGAGAGGAGGAACATGGCAGGAGTCGTGGTGTAGTGAAGGGTTTCATCTGAGAAGCCCACTGCAGACCATTCCCAGTGGGCTCCAAGAACAATCTGAGAGACATCTGAGTGGGTCTTGAGGAGCTAGAGCAATGCTGTTGCATTGTGACCCTGTTTTTACTCTCAAGCTGTGCATAGAGGGCAAGATGAGTTATATAATTACAGCTCCAACCCAAGGAACACATTAAACCCATCAGAGCTTTGAAAGTGAACTAGAAAACAAAGAACAAGCAGTCTATTTGAAAGAGAACAAGGAGAATAATCAGTAGGATGACAAAGAATTTTTAAGAAGGCAAATGTCATGGATGAGGCAGTAAACCAGAAGTGAGGAGATTTTAGTTCCAGTCCCAGTTCTGCCCCAAATATTCTGTTTCACTGATAGGCAGTCAGTTTACCTCTCTGAACCTCCTTCCTTACCTACTGCACAAGAGGACCAGGTTGCATGGATGACCAACCCTAACTCCACCTAGCTCACAAATGTTGTACTTCGGCAAACACTGGGTTGTACATTCTAACACCCATTTGACCTTTAAAATAGCCTTGCTTGGGATTCAACCAGCATGGGAACTGCATGACAATAGCAATACTGAGTGGCTTTCTGGGCTCTGAAAATCACAGCAGTAAAGCAACAGGAAAACTGAATGTGCAGTCAACTGGTATACCCCAGCAGGTTCAAACAGGGTGAATAGATTCCATTTGGGGATGTTACTAAATGCCTCTGGCTGAGCTTGGTCAAGGTAATTGTACATGTGGGTAAATCATAAGACAATGTATATTTCTGAGCTCATAAACCCACAGAGTGTTTACAGATGGATTTAGTAGCCATAGGTAAAATAATGTTGCATAAAAGGACACCCATTTGAGAGCAACACTCTCATGGCTTAGTACCTGATTAACATCTACCTAAACTCCCTCTCTCTAACTTTTTTTCACACAAACCTTCATGGCATTGTCACTTCACAAAGTTGGAAGGGAAGTTGATTTTCATCAGGTAGCTGTCACAGGACTCTCTGGGCTCTGGGGTTGGCACAGGCTTCTCTCTGTGCATTCACATTACATTTGACAGCTAAGGTCCCTCGGGCTTCTGTGAACTTCCCTTCTAGTATCCATCACTCACCAGTCAAGGGAGACCATGCCATGGACCAAAAATACACCCTGGGCTTTCCTGCCTCCTGCCATTCCTTCTGCTCTGACTCCCTCCTTACCCCTCATTACCCTCTGCCTATCAAATCTTACCTATCTTTTAGGTCCTTAAAGTTTCAATACTCTCTAAAGTCATTTTTACAATTAATGTAATTCTGATCAAAATCTTGACAGTGTCTCCTATGGATCTTGATTCTGAAATGTAGGTGAAGAGTATAAATAGCCAAGACAATTATGAGGAAGAATGAGACAGCAGAAGTGCCATACCAGTTGTAAAGATATTGTATAAAGCACATTTAAAAAGCAATTGGTTCAAGGATAAACCAACAGACCAATGGAAGAGAAAAGAAAGGCTAGAAGCAGACTCAGGACACTTTATATGTGACAGATATGGTGCTGGAGACCAAAGGACTTTTTGTCTTAATAAATGGTGCAAAGATAATAGGGTACCCACGTGGGAAAAATAAAAGTAGAGGTCAACTCACTCTAAGCACTAATCCACTTCACTGTGGATTAAGATATAAATATAAAAAACAACCATTTCAGTACAAACCTGTATGTTGTTTTCTCACGCTCATAACAATCACAGGGAGTGGGTATTTTTCATTCACTCTAAGTGGAGAGCAAGCTCAAATAAATAAAATAATTTACTCATGGTCAGAGAGCCGACACGTGACTGGGTGATAATCCCCAATTGTCACCCCAAAGCTTTACTTTTGTCACCATGCCATATTGTCTCTCCCTCTTCTAAATATTACATTATTTGATTTTAAAAAGTAACTTTGGGTAAGCAGTACTCTATCATTTGTCTAGCCACCCACTTATCCACTTTCGTCTTCTGTTTGTATATCTCATCTGTTTATCTCATTGAAGTCAGAGACCATGTCTTGCTCTGTGGCATTTCTGCAAGGGGCCTGATGTGGGTCTTAGTAATAGGTCTTCCTGGCATGTTAATGATCACTGATTATCCATAGTCACACCTAAACAGTTAGCAGAGAAAGAAGAACAAGAGCAAGTCTCTTCTCTCTTCATTCCTTCTGTCTATCCTGTCATGTGACTGATACCTTTGATTTGAAGAAGTTATACTGGAAAATGCTGACCCAGAGACCACTTTTTGTTAAAAAGTGGCCCACACTTCCACACAGACAACAGAAGGGTTACGCTTTCGTGTGTCTGCTCAGTTCTCTCACACCCATCCTCCCATCAGACTTTGATCTAAGTCAGAAATAAAAGAGCTTTTTCACCTGTGACACCTTTTCTTTCTCATATTGTTACAGGTTTGACTGTGCAAAAAAAAAAACAATTCAAAGTAACAGTGATTTAAACAAGATAACTGTTTTTCTCTCATAATAGTCCAAGCACAAACAATTCAGGAGTGGCCTATTGGCTATAGGTACTGGGAATCCATGCTCCTTTTCTCTTCTTAGCCTGTCATTCTCAACATCAGCTTCTATCTCAAAGTCAAAGAAGGCTACTCCAATCCTGCCATCACGTTCACAGTCCAACCAGCATGAAGAGCAAAAAACAGGTAGACAGTATGTATGTGCTCATTAAACTTGGGCGGTTCTATTAGTTCAGGAATAGTGAGGAAATTAATATTTATGGAACAACGAAGATCTTATCACATCTATTTAAGGAATTCATCCAGATTTAGGTGAAGAAAATTTTTTCAAGTGTACTTGCCGTCACACTTTCCTTCTCTCATAGAAAACATATTTCTCTTTGTCCAGGACTTGAAGCACTTCTAATTTAAAGGGAAAGAGAGACATGTAAGTTAAACATAGCAATATAGCACAGAGAATGTTGTCAACATGCAGAGGAAGAAAAAAAAATGAAACCTGCCTGGGTGGCTGTGGAATGGAGTGATTGAAAAGGTGTCACTGCCCTGGGAACAGAGGGACATCCTGGCAAAGGGAAGAGCTTATTCCACACCCAGGAGGAGTGAAAACACATGGCATGATTTGTGAACTGCAAGGATGTCCCTGAAGCTGGGAGGGGAGACGTGGGAGGTATAGCTAGGGGGTGGAGGCCTAGGGTCGGATCAGGAAGGGCCAGAGGCCACACCAAGAAACCTGAACCTCATCTTTTGTGGGGAGCAAGAGTGTGTTTCCAAATGTAAAAGAAGAGACTTGGTGGAAAGAGAGCTTTACTTTCTGCGAGAACTCACAGGACGTTAGAATGAAGAAGATGGGATAGAGACGAACAGTAGATGGATATGTTTGTTATTCACTTTTGTCACCCAGACCTTGAATTCTCTTCTGCAGTTGTAGACTCTTAGATCATACAAATCCAAGCCCACCTTCCACTAGAAAAGCTGAAAAATGCCAGACCCTTGTCAGCCTCCTTTGCTAATAATATACACTGACCTATGATCTATGTTCAGTCAATCAGATCCACCTGCCTCAGACTTTGACTTGAAATATAGTTACAGGTAGGGTGATCAACTGTCCTCATTTGCCTGGGACTGTCCTATGTTAAAACGGAAAGTCCTACAGCCCAGGAGACGTCTCAGTCCCGGTCAAAGCAGGATGGTTGATCACTCTAGCAGGGACCACACTGACAAGAGAATGAGAACTTGCAGAAATACACAAGCCGTGGAGCCACCGCCAGAGCAGAGCTGAGAAAACACAAAAGCCTGATCGAGGGCAACAGCAGCGGGCTGGGGAGGGGACGGCTTCTGCTGCTCGTTAGAGGGGAAGTCAGCCAAACTCCAGGATGTGTGATTGTGTGGACAGAGATGAACGGCAACAAACGTGAGCCGGGCCTGGCTGTGAAAAGATGCCACCTAACAGAGAGAAGGTCCGTTCAGCCTTGGCCGTGCTGAATTGAGAGTCTAGGAACAGTACTGAAGGAATGGTCTTCACAGGCATTTGTTTCTGTTGCTCTGAAACTCAGAAGATTGACGGAGCAACGGAGCACCTAGCGCGGGACCTGGCACGCGGTTTATGAACATTCTGGTGAATGCTGTTGGCTGTCGAGGTCCCCTCATCAGCCCACACAGGACACGCAGCTCTATGCGCAACAGACACCCCAGAAGGATGTGCTGACTGACGGATTCATTCCTTAGCTCAGCACACCAGAGACATCCCCCTCAAAACTACCTTTTTTTACTGATTAGTTCACTTATTACTGGTTAAATAGAAAAGCTTTTCAGAAGAAAAAGTGTTCTTCTATTAGCTGGGCCCCACTTTAATTTCTGCCTATCAAAACACTGTGTCCCTTTCTTCAATTAAGCAAATATGGGTAAATTCTAGATCTTGCCTGAATTCTAATTCCAATCAAAATCCCTGTGTTTTCTCACATGTCCGAAAACATCACTTTTCCTGAAGACAAAAAACTAGGTTGAAATGACGTTATTTTTCACACTGAGCCAAGAAGAGAAGAAATCATGGTAAATAAAGCAAGCAGTTTTTCATCATCATCACCGTCATTACTATTATTATCATTGTGGGTAGTTTGGGAGAAATTGCTTAGAGGATAACAAAGGAAAGAGTAGAAGTGGGAGTGGAAAACATTCTCTTTCTTACTCTATTTTATAACAGAGACCAGCGGAGGAAAAACTAATCAATCATTAGTATGAAAGAAGAGCTAGTAAAATAAATGGAGTTTTTTTATGAAAGAAATAAATTTAATAGCTGATATTATGTGCTAGGACTCAGGCACTGTGTCAAACAAAAACTCAAATGTATCAAGTAAGTTTTAAAATTTATTTTTGCATTATCTATTTGTTCTTATAAAATGTCAGTAAATGGGTATATACAGTAATCAATAAATACAATAAACAAAAGACAAATGACAGGAAAAGCAGATGAAATTTCTAGTACCTCTTCCATACCTAGTATTAATATTTATAATATTAATACGAAATATTAATAGTGTTTTATTAATAAAACTTCAGAAATGAATCTAGAGGACTAGATGCAGGGAGGTAGAATATGCACCATAGTCCTATGTCTCTAACACTCTCTGTGTCTCCTTTTTAAAGTAACTCATGTAATTGGTGCTTTAGGGAATGAGCCCCTCAAGGAGCCTCAAAGAGCGGGAGCGAACGGGTGTCTTTTCCCTCCGAGGCCTTCCTCCAAAAGCAGACTTAGAAACAATGAGAGAACTGAGATGTTCTCCACTTTCTTTTGGAATAAAGACAATGACATCCAGTCCCATCACTTCATGGCAAATAGATGGGGAAAAAATGGAAACAGTGAGAAACTTTATTGGGTTCCAAAATTACTGTGGATGGTGACTGCAGCCATGAAATTAAAAGATGCTTGCTCCCTGGAAGAAAAGCAGTGACACACCTAGACAGCATATTAAAAAGCAGAGACATTACTTTGCCTACAAAGGTCCGTCTAAGCAAAGCTATGGTTTTTCCAGTGGTCATGTACAGATGTGAGGGCTGAACAATGAAAAAGGCTGAGTGTCGAAGAACTGATGCCTTTGAATTGTGGTGCTGGAGAAGGCTCTTGAGAGTCCCTTGGACTGCAAGGAGATCCAACTATCCATCCTAAAGGAGATCAGTCCTGGGTGTTCATTGGAAGGACTGATGCTGAAGCTGAAACTCCAATACTTTGGCCCCCTGATGAGAAGAGCTGACTCCTTGGAAAAGACCCTGATGCGGGGAAAGATTGAAGGCAGGAGGAGAAGGGGACAACAGAGGATGAGACAGTTGGATGGCATCACCGACTTGATGGACATGAGTTTGAGCCAGCTCTGGGAGTTGGTGATGGACAGGGAGGCCTGGCGTGCTGCAGTCCACGGGGTCACAAAGACTTGGACAGGACTTAGCGACTGAAGGATAGCAAAGATGATGACCGAACAGAAGAATGGACAGGGTCGGCTCAGTGAAGAGTTCTCCCCTCAGGGCTTTCCCAAAGAAGATGCACACCCAGAGGTGAGCTCTGGGGAAGTGAAGATGCGTTCCCCACCCGTGTCTGCGGAGAAGTTGCAGACACCAGGTGCCCACTGGGCAGCAGCAGAGCAGGTGCCTGGGGGAGAGGGCACCTCGCTCAGGAGAGGCAGTGGGCACTCCTGCCCACCCCCAGCGTGGGCACAGCTCCTTAGCACATCCTGAGCACTGCAGAAGTGGGGCCGGGACCTGCAGTGAGGAGCGGTCCCCTGCGAAGTGTCTCTGCGGCATCTCAGACTTCACGGCTTTTGTATCTGCACACCGGAGGAACACAAGAGGGTCCATGAGGCGGCTTTGATTTGCGGGAAAAAGAACGCTGATGGGTTGGCAGCAGCCAGAAAGAAGAGAGGAGACTAGGAGGGAGAAACGGAAGAAAAAGAAATGTGATGTGAAACAGGGCAAAGCACAGGAGAGGGTTGTATATGGGGAGTAAAAGAAAAAGAGGAGGAAGGAAAAGAGAAACTGATCTGCAATTTAGAGGAGAGATGGGAGGCTGCAGAGGATGATGGAGAATTAGACGTCTGTTCCTTTGCCCTGTACCTTCCATGATGCTCTCAAAACAGTTGCTCTGCATCTTTATTCACCAAGGTAAACGGGAAACACTGAAATGTAGCAGAATGATAGCTCAGCAGGTTTTTGTTTTTCCTTAAAAGTCGCTACCTTTTCCTCTGTAGACAGTCAGAATCCTGGAAATGAAGGCAAATAAAAGCCAAGAGGCTGTCAAGACCTCCAAAATGCCCCATGAACATTCTCAGAGCTTTAATGCTAGGGAAGGCTGACCGCCGTACTATCGGTTGAATGGACATGGAGGTAGAACAGACTGGTCCCTACTCACTGGAGACAGCTGTTATTCACCAGTGGAAGCCTGCCAGCTCCTTCCCCCTGCAAATGGCAATGCACAACCGTCCCGTGGTCCTACTAAACCAAGCCACAGAACTCTCAGTGGGCTCCCAACCTGCTGATCACATTGTAACTGCGGCGATGCAAATGTCACAGCTATTCCCAGCACCCTGCTAATGAATTATGTTTAACTACATTAAAAAATAATGATCTGGAAAGGCTACAATTATTATATTTAAAATATGAATTGCACCCAACAGATATTACATGCGGGCTTTGCACTCCCTCTTGCATTAGGAGCCTCACAAATATTCTTTTATCCTCTGAAAGAAAATGGGCAAACAGACTGATCAAATAGCTCACTCCAAGCAATTAAAACTTTCCATTACCATATGGAAGGATGTATGACTTGTTTCCAGAACACTTGACTCTAATAAGGATGTATTAACAACTGCCAACTGGAGTTCAGAAGTTAAATAAGATGGCAGTAAAGGGATTAGGAAGTAATGAAAAAATGTTTTTCCAATAAGGCAGAAAAAAGCTTGATTTATCCTGGAAAAGCAAGTTTTACATACATATAACATATATGTATATAATTTGTTGTTTAGTCACTAAGTGCTGTCCAACTCTTTTGTGACCCCATGGTCTGTAGCCCACCAGGCTTCTCCATCCATGGGATTCCCCAGACAAGAATACTGGAGTGGGTTGTCATTTCCTTCTGCAGAGGATCTTCCTAACTCAGGGACTGAACATGGGTCTCCTTCATCTCCTGCATTGGCAGGCGAATTTTTTATCACCAAGCCATTCGGGAAGCCCCATATATATACATATAAGCATGTGTGTATGCTCATATACATATGTGTGCTTGTGCAACACTCCCCATCTCATCTCAGCAAAGGTAGGTTTACCATTAGAGCAATTGTCTTAGCTCAGACTGCCATACAACACCATAAACTAGGTGGCTCAAACAACAGAAACTTATTTCTCACAGTCTTGGAGGCTGGCCGATTTGGTTCCCAGGGAGAGCCCTCATCCTGGCTTGCAGATGGGGACCTTCTTGCTGTGCCATGGAGTGGAGAGAGGAAAGGGGTGGAGAGAGAGAAAAACCTCCTCCTCTTCTTGAAAGGTCACCAGTCCCATTGGATTAGGGCTCTGCCCTTATGACTTCATTTAAATGTGTTGTCATTCAGTTGTTCAGTCATGTCCGACTCTTTTTGTGACCCTATGAACTGTAGCTCACCAGGCTCCTCCGTCCATGGGATTCTCTAAGCAAGAATATTGGAGTGGGTTGTCATTTCCGCCTCCAGGGGATCTTTCCAGTCCAAGGATCCAACCCGAGTCTCCTGCGTCTCCTGCATTGCCAGTGGAGTCTTTACCGCTGAGCCACCTGAGACTTAATCACCTCCTGAAGACCCCATCTAAAAATGCAGTCACACTGGGGGCTAGGGCTTCAGCATATAAATTGGAGGAGATACAGTTCAGTCTGTAATAATAATAATGAAGCTTAAATTCCAGGGCTTTTTTTCTCGCATACTTCCCTTTTAAGTCTCTGACCTACATTTGTGTTTGTAGCTTTATATATATATATATATATATATATTTTTTTTTCCTTAAAAATCATTCCTCAAGTTATATAAGCATTGGGCCCTACAAATCCCAGAAGTTCCCTGTATCTCAAGTCACAAAGTATTTAAGTGAGTTCCAGATACATATAAGAAATAAGTAAACCATGTAGTGGGGCTATATTGTCAAACACAATATTCAATATACACCAAGATACTGAGTGGAATTTTCCTGGTATCCTAGAGTTGTTATTAAGGCCTATAGCTAAGAACAAACTGGACTAAGTACCTTATGTGCTAAGCAAGATGGTAGCAAATTTGCTTAGTAGGGTCCAGCTTTCTCTCCCAACACCCGCCCCCACCCCCCACCCCCAGGCAATTAAGAGAACAGGCAGAAAGGGAAAGGAGTGAGTGGCCTGTAAGCTCTTTCCTCCCATGAGGAGAAAGGGAAGTTTCCTCTCCCTGGAACCAAGAGGTACGTATTTCATTTCCCGGTTGGATTTTGGGATGCTTAATTTTATGTGTCAACATGGCTAGACTGGGGTGGCCAGTTCTTTGGTCAAACACCAGTTTATATGCTGCTGTGAAGGTATTTTGAAGATGTGATTAATACTTAAATCAGTAGACTCTAAGAGGGGCCAGTTACCCTCTATCACATGGATGGGCCTCACCTAATCAGTTGAAGGCCTTAAGAGAAAAGGCTGAAACCTCCTGAATAGGCAGAAATTCTGCCTCCAGACTGCCTTTGGCCTCAAGACTTCAATATCAACTCTTCCCTGGCTCTCCAGCCCGTCCACATCCCCTATAGATTTTAGACCTCCCAGCCCCACAATCACATAAGCCAGTTCCTTAAAACCCACCTCCTCTCTGAAGGAGGTGTGTCTCTCTCTGAAGACATGCATACAAGCATCCTTTTTCCTATTGGTCCATCCTCTGGATGAACCCTGACTAATACAGAGTTTGCTCAGCCAAGTGCGGGTCTGACACCTGAGTGGGAAAAAGAATTAGAGGGAGATGGAGGGGTGGATATGGTGGACCTGGAGGAAATGGTTATTGGGGTGCCTTCTGCACTCCCACCGCTGTGCAACAAGAATATGTTATGTGAATGTCCCTTTGGTCAAGCAAGTATTCTGGAAAACACTGTGGCTTCCTCCATCTTGGGACTTCCCTTGTGGCTCAGCTGGTAAAGAATCTGCCTGCAATGTGGGAGACCTGGGTTCAATCCCTGGGTTGGGAAGATCCCCTGGAGAAGGGAAAGGCTACCCACTCCAGTATTCTGGCCTGGTGAATTCCATGGACCATACAGTCCATGGGGTACCAGAGTCAGACACGACTGAGCGACTTTCACTTTCACTTCACTTTCTACTATCTTGCCAAGCCCATGTGCATGTGCTAAGCCACCTCAGTCATGTCCTATTCTTTGCGACCCTGTGGACTGAGGCCCGCCAGGCTCCTCTGTCCATGAGATTCTCCAGGCAAAAATACTGGGGTGGGTTGCCATGCCCTCTTCCAGAGGATCGAACCCATGTCTCTGATGTCTCCTGCATTGGCAGGCCGGTTCTTTACTACTAGTGCCTCCTGGGAAGCCCACAGAACCCTTCAAAGGACCCACGACATGCCTCAGAACAGAGCCAGCACTCAGATGTCAGCCAGATGGGCAGTGAGACTTAATGAGCTGGGAAAGTAACAGCACCCAATCAAGGAGAGGACCACCATCACGACCAGCTAATGAAAGGACCATCAACCCTTTCCCCATCCTCCTTCCTACCATACACCCTGGAGGACCTAGAGAGAAGCCGTGTGGACCAGCATGATGGACCACTCCCACACAAGCTGCTTTCCAGCAGCAGTTCTCAGCCTGGGTCGCACGTTTGCATCACCTGGGAGGTTAGAAAAATATACTGCTGCTCGAGCCTGACCCCAGAATCACTCAGGGTGGGAGAGGTTTAACAGCTCCCAGTTGCAGCCAGGGCTGGGAACTATCTTGTTAGTGCCACTGACAGATTACCCCAGCTAAGACGAAGAGAGAAAAACAGCTTTGAGGTTGGACACCTGAGACTGCATCTTAAACCCCAGAATTAGACTGTTCTAGTCACCTCTTGTGGAGAGAGAGTTACAGAATCGGGCTAAGATATTATCACAGGACTCCAGACCCAATGTGTCCTAGTCGCCTCTGGTGGGTGGAAGGTTATAGAATATAGTAAACACACGATCCCAGGACAGATTACTCAATGCAATAATAGCTTTGGGCTTAAGTCATTGGTAAAAATTAAACTGAGAAGGTAAATTGCAGGTGCTGACCACAATGGATTGAGACCCCTTTCAAACGAGTTTCAAAAGCATCGCTTAATATACCCACCCCATCTTCAGGCTTTGTGGTTTATGCTTCGTGTGTGTGAGCACACGCGCATGCATGCTCAGTCATGTCTGACTCATTGCGATCCCATGGACTGGACCCCACCTGGACCCCACCAGGCTCCTCTGTCCATGGGATTCTCCAGGCAAGGATACTAGAGTGGGTTGCCATTTCTTCCTCTTATTCTGCGTGATCTTCTACAAATCAAATAGCCTGATAGTTTGGTTCCTATTACGGGAGCAGGATTTTAAATGCAAAGTTACCTAGGTGTTACTCAAGCCAGAAATGTACGTCTTCTCCAAAGCCAGTGCCTCCAGCTGTTCCCTGCTCTTCCTCAGACATCCGACAGCTGGCAGCCTCGGAAGCAAAGCCAAATTCTGGCTCCTGCCCCATCTCTCCCGTCTCTCTCTGCCTCCTGGCTCTGCTCCTCTCATCTCCAGGCCAGGCAGTGAGAGGATGGTCCCCATCTGCCTATTTTTCTTGTCCACTGCTCACAGAAATACAAGCATGGGATAGGGGTCCTTTGCTATTTTTCCTGCTGACCATCCCACCTGCAGATAAAGAGACTGAGAAGGGTATGGGGGAGGGAGTTAGGGGGTGGCTGGCTTCCCACCATCTTCTCTCATTCCTTCTCCCTTCTTCCTGCTTTCTAAACACTTCCCTCCAACTCTTTTGTGATTGTTTCTGGCCTTACTGTAGTGACAGACAGGTGGCTGGAGGTAGCTAAGCCCCTCCTTAGCTACCAAAATCAATTTGGAATCTAATCACCTGCCACCAAAAGGCCTTCAAGCATGAGTCTGCGAGTAGGTGTCTGCTTGTGCATCCCCGCATGCATATTTGAACTGTTGCACCTTTATGGAAAAGGAGTCCTTCAGGGCAAAAGCTGTGTAAGAGTCTATATTTCAAATGGGAAAAATTTAATACCTCATAAATTATGATGTGATCACTTAAATGGAGTATCATGACTTTTGAAAATAATGTTTCCAATTATTATTATCGCAAAGCAAACAGTAATGTCTGGCAACATTTTATTATTTACTCATCATCAAGTACTGGGAACTATAAAGTACTTCCCACACAGTAGCAGATTTCTTTTCCACACACACACACACAATCCCTTGAGGTAAGAGATAATCTTCCCATTGTCCAGGTAAGAAACTGAGACCCAGGAGAGATGAGGAAGTTGCTGTAAAGATGAGACATAGTAGATAAGAGAGAACACAAATGAAAACCTGTCTGATTCCAGGAACCATAGCTTTAACCATAGCCTTCATACAAAACAAATACTAAGCAAACATCTTCAGATGAATTTTGGAGAAGGCAGCTAGCTGCAGGAACATCAGAGTCACCCTAGTTAATGTATTCTCGGATTAGCATAGGTCCACAGGGACAGAGGAGCCTGGTGGGCTACAGACCACAGCGTCTGAGAGTCAGATACGACTGAAGTCACTTAGCACACATGCACAGCTGCCTATGGTAATCTCACAGAAATATTCTGAACAAGTCACAGAATTTGTGTCTAAGAATTTAGAGGGGTCTTCCCAGGTGGCTCAGTGGTAAAGAATCTACCTGCCAATGCAGGAGACTCGGGTTTGATCCCTGGGTCAGGAAGATCCCTTGGAGGAGGAAATGGCAACCCACTCCAGTACCGTTGCCTGGAAAATCCCATGGACAGAGGAGCCTGGTGGGCTACAGTCCATGGGGTGGCAAAGAGTCAAACAAGACCGAGAAACAACACATGCACACAGGAATTTAGGGAACCATTTCATCAACCCTTCAATCCTTGGGTAAAGCCACACACATGTGCATTATAGATGTGCAATCTGCTTTTCTAAAAACCATCAGAGCACATTCTCTAACTTCTTTCAGGGACCAATTCCAGTACTTAACAGCACTCCTAACGGAGCAATTTTTACATCTAAACCTATTTCTTTACATATTCAATGTGCACTAAGAAAAGCCGATCCCCAGTTTTTTTTTTTTTCATAATTACTTTTCATCGGTTTGAAGGCAGCCACAAAATTTCTCTTCATTGACGAATAATCTTAGTTCTTTTCATTTTGTTTTTTTAAACCCTAACATTTGCAAGCTTTGATTAATGTGTGTGCCTCTGCTCCCTGAGTCTCCTCCAAGATTTTTCACGTCGCTGCCAAAGCCGTGGGAGCCAGAGCCAGATGAGGAGGTCCGGGCTCCAGGATGGGCGTGGGCTGAGGCTCCCTGCTCAGGTAGATCCTATTAGGCTCCCTCACTTGCCCAGAGCCTTTCACAGCTGAGTCACGATGCCTGGGACACTCCAAATGTCACCTAGAGCTACGGCAAGCTCCTTTCTTCCTGATGTCCTCATCAAATTACAGTCTCAAGGCTGTGCTCTGCTTAGTCACTCAGTCGTGCCTGACTCTTTTGCGACCCCATGGACTGTAGCCCGCCCGGCTCTCTCTCTCTGTCCATGGGATTCTCCCGGCAAGGATGCTGGAGTGGGTTGCCATGCCCTCCTCCTCCAGGGGATCTTCCCAACCTAGGGATGGAACCCAGGCCTCCCGCATTGCAGGCAGATTCTTTACCGTCTGAGCCGCCAGGAAAGCCCCACAGTCTCAAGGCACCTGATATCATACACTGCAAGGGATATTGATGGTTAAGACGAGCGTCAAACCATATAGCTTTAGGGCAAATAAATACACCAGTTCCAACTCTCATTAGAGGGATCACACAACCAATGTTCCAAGTACGTTTGATGAATGAAATAACAAATAAGCCCATTTAACTTGATGAAGATTAACTTGTCTGCACCTCATTTTGGACTAACTCCATCATGCGACTCTATCCTGCTGAGGTGGGCGGGAACCTGGAAGAATCTCATAGGAATGAGAGGACTGAGTGTGGTGAGTCTGCAATTCGAGGGTTTTATGTGAAATATATTTTGATTGGGAAAGCCTTCCCCCAGAGCAGTCTTAAAAACCAAAACAATTTGTCTGGTATTTCTGAAATAATTAAATAATAGTCATTAGAATTGGAGAGTATACAAGACTTACTTAAGAAATAGCCTAAACCCGCCCCGAAAATTGGAATAAGCTGTCATCTCCTCCTCCAGGATGGTCTTACCAGCAAAGTGCATAAGAATAAGGACTCTGGAGTCCAATACTCCAGGTTTAAATTCCAGCTCCATCACTCACTGACAGTTCTTGCCTGGAGAATCCCATGGACAGAGGAACCTGGCGGGCTACAGTCCATGGGGATTGCAAAGGACACAACTACTGAGCATGCACGCACATGATTAGACTCTATTTTGAAAAAATGTCCTATAACAACTTACTCCTAAATAAGCATTCAACTATTTATTCATTTACTGGTCACAAACACTAACTGAGCACCAATAATAAGGACTATGTTAAAATGTATGCACAACACAGGGATGACTAGGCATGGTCTTGCCCTTCAATAGGTTCACAAAATCTTATAAAATAATTGTAATCCAGGGTTACTGGCAAGCACCAAGCAAAAGGGGAATTGGGAAAGCGAGACATTATGTGTGCTCGGGGGAATATGGAAGGGTCCATGGAGGAGATTTCCAGTGATTTCCAGTGGGGAGGGTGTTGTGAGCAAGTGTTTGGTTCTGTCTGGCCAAACCTGAGTGTATGTGGTACAGAGGACGCAGCACAGAGGCAGGAGACAGGGCTGGAAAGGAAAGTCAGGTATCGTCATGGAGCACCTAATATACTGTGCTGAGGGCAGATGGGAGCCACTGAAGGTTCCTTAGCAGGGGGAGCATCCTGGTCAAGCCATAGGATGATAACCTGCCCAGCAGCTGGAGGTTAATTCAGAGAAGAGGACCACATGACTCCACGGGAAAGAGTTAGGAATCAACTTGCAGTATTTCAGGGAAAAAAATTGATAGTAATGGACTGGACCAAAGTGACCTACATGTAGGGAGCAGAAAGGAAGAGACCCAGGAGGACACTGTCTGATCACACCCTCACCACCCTGACATCTCACTCTGCAGCCACCAACACTGAAATTTCTGCAAGTCATTTTCTCTCCCCACTGGTGACTTTCCAACACCGGCCAAGCTGTGCTCTTTCCGGTTCCCGGAATTTCCACACCAGTCCTTCAGCCGCTGCTGTCTGGCCTCCTTGTCCAAAGGGCAAGATCTTCCTGCTCCCCGGACTCCCGCAGGAATCTGACACCCACTGCTTCTCAGTGAATGCTTTTAAGTGACATTGAACTGTCTGTTCCAGTGCATCCGCAAAGCGTTTCTGTTTGACCTACGGAGACGTCACATTCCGGGTCAGCAGCACGCTCTCCTGGGCTGTTAATGCATGACTAACTACCTTAATCACGAAAATAAGCTCCCGTCCGTGGTATTTTGCAGGTACAGGTGCAGAGATCTCAGCAACGGCAGAGCGCACTCGGGCACCATGGCAACCAGTGCGTCAGCTCGGGTACCCTCCGCAGTGTGGAAGCAGTCAGCTCTCCATTCATTTTAGCTGACAACAAAACCGAGAGGCATTCCGCCCTCCCCTGTCCTCTCAGGGGATGTCTGGCAGGTCCCTGGGTAGCGAGGATGCTGGTCTCTATCCCTGGGGAAATTTGGGATGGGGGCTGCAGCCCAAATCAACCCGGATGCTTTCTGGCCCCTCTTCAGAGGCTGTCTTCTACTGGCGCTCTTGGCGGGGGCTGGTGGGGTGTGCCTGCTGGCTGTGGTTGGCTCACATATGTTACTTTAACTTGATTTAAAATCAGTTGCCAGAGACTTTGCCCCACCTCTGCAGCCCCACAATCAGGGGGGCTTACAACATAATGTGCATTTTGGGATTACCATTATAACTCCTGTGCAATTGATGTCTAAGGTACCCAGTGTTATTTGTAAGTAATGTCTAAGGTACCCAGTGTATTGTTGCTTTCAGGGGTGTTCTGTAAGAGATGGAAACTCAGCTAAAACTATCTTAAGCAAAACTGAGCATGTAAAGGCTTATGTAGAAAAATGAATTTTTTTAATAATAAAGGCTTATATAACTGGGCAGTCCAAGACAGAGCTGACTTCAGGATTCGAATGATATGATTCTGTTCTCTCTCTTCTCTGTCTCTGTCTTCGTCTCTCTCCGATACCCTGACTAAGTCCTCCCTGTTCCTTATGGTCTACAGAAGAGCAGGGCCTGCCCATAGGCAGTTTTAGCCTGACTGCCACCACAGAGCAAAGCCATAACAAAAGGAGAGCGTCTTTCTGCCAGGGTGTGCAGAGAACATCCCAGGGAAGTGTTCTGATTGGACTGTCCTGGGGCACGTGTCCACATCCAGTGAGACTATGAATAGTGTCCAGCCAAACAGGTGCCTATCACTCTGACAGAGGAGCGGCTTCTATGATTACCCGACCCAGAAAGACAAGGAGGGCTGTTACAAGAAAGAAGGAAAAGAGGGTGGCCATGCTGAAATAGGCCAAGCTAAAAATGTAAGGGGGGTAAAAAAAATCTCTCAACTGGCTTCACCAGATTTCCCACTTTGGAGGGCAACAGCTGTAACAGTGCAGGGAAGCCCAAGTTCAGAGGGTACCGTTAACTCCGCATCCCATGGAAGGCCTGCCGGGGAGGCCTTTCACGAGAATACTGTGGGAATTCTGCCCTGGAGTTGTGCGACCTCAGGCTCTGCTCACTCCTTGAGGAAGAAGAAGGGAGATGTCAAGGGTCAGGGGCTGAAATCAAGACAGCCAGAGACCAGTGCCGCAGCACTCCCGGAGATCTGAGAAAAGCCAAAGGTCTGGGAGATGGGAAGCTGTCAGGGCATATAGAGCCCATCCAGGCAGGAAAGTAATAATAGCCATGGAAGCATGAAAGGCGGCCTGCTGGGGATGGATGCCGCTGGATGCTGTTGGCTCTCTGGCTTCCAGTCCATATGTCCACAGGCATGAGCATCTCTGAGAACACAGTGGGTAACTCCAGCTAGAGGAACCGAGTCTACGGGGTGCTTGAATCAGAAGCAGGAGAAGAGGAGGGGTGGGTACTCTTGCCTTTGTCAGCCTGGCTCCCCAGCAAATGCACTGTCTGGCTTCCAGCCACCTGAGCTGCTGGGCAGAGCAGCCCAGTGGTGAGTGCAGTATGTGCTAGACAGGCTGATTTTCAGCTGGATAGAATACCCTGGCCCCACCCGTGACTGGCCCATTCCCTGGTGGCTCAGGCAGTAAAGAATAAGCCTGCCTGCAACGCAGGAGACCTGAGTTTGATCCCTGGGTTAGGAAGATCCCCTGGAGAAGGAAATGGCAACCCACTCTAGTACTCTTGCCTGGAGAATCCCATGGACAGAGGAGCCTGGTGGACTACAGCCTATGGGGTCACAAAGAGTTGGACATGACTGAAAGACTTTCATTATCACCAGTGACTATCATCACCAACGCCCACTCCAATTGCTTAAGCACCTGTCCCAACCGGTCATCAACTATGTTTCACTACCTCCCTGGATGTGGGTGTCCACGCCAGAGTCATGCCTTCCCCGCCTCTTACTTTTCTGGACCCCGTGCTCCATCTCCCAAATCCAATGACATCTCTGACAAAGGAGTCGTGCTGCTCACAGCTTTCAAAGGAAAGCACTCTGAGCCCTTCTAAAGAGACCATGTCCTCTATTTATTTCATATTAGGCTTGTTGGTGACCCTGAGGGGAAGTGTAGTTACCAACTGGGAAAGGCTTCCTCCCAAGGCCAGGGCTTGTCTGTTAGTCAAGTCACCATCTATGGGCCTCCCCTCACCACCAAACAGACAGATCTTCCTCTTCAGCCCTGGCCCTCAAGGGGAAGTGGGAGTGACCTGCGACCCTGGGAGGGAAGAAGGGTCCAGAAAGGGAAGCTTTGGGGAAGTTATTCTGTGCAGGGAGCTCAGGCAAGAAAAGTAAACCAAAACTGACACTTCCTTTTACTGCACCAGCCGATTCCGTCTGGGAGTAAACCTTGGATGAAAGTGGGATCAGAAACCTGTCTGGGCTCTATGCGCTCTCCCAGTTTCTAAGCATTTGAAGGGCTTACGTGTCTGTCTATTCTTTGATTTCTTAACTCATCTGGAAACCCCACAATGTTCTTTTACTAACCTCAGATGGTGTTAAGAGGTGTTGCATGGACGTGTGTTGGGAGCAGAGAGGTTGGATGAGCAACCCACCTGCCATGAAGCCACGTCTCTTCTGGTTTGCCCCTGACAAGCGAGTCTGGTGCCTCTAAACACCCCTACCTTGAACCGTACCTTCAGCTGTTCCAAAGCTTGGAGGGAAACCCCAATGGTATGTAAATTCAGCTCCTTCTGTGAGGGCAAAGGCAAACTTCACAAGTCCCATATGGGCTGGCTCTTGGAAGAAATCATTGTTTCTCCTTCTCGACCCTTCTCCAGCCTCCACCACCTGTCCAGGCTGGAGCTCCAGTGTGTGTGGGATGCTCCCGAGAAGGGCCCCTGCCTTCCCTGCGTGCCCAGCTCAGCCTCCCGCCTGCGGACTCAGACGGAAATGGCTTGGGTTTGAATCATGGCTCTGCCTCTTGCCAGCTGGGTGAATTTAGGTAAGTTTCCTGATTTATCTGTAACCCTGCTTCCATATCGATAAACTTGGGGAAATAATCACTTCATTTATCTTGGGGTTCTTGTGAGGATGAAATGAATTATTGCACTAAAAAGTGGCTTTAGTCAATTTTATGTTATGTATGGTTTGTTCACTTGTGCATAGTCTCTCAGTCGTGTCTGACCCCTTAGGTCTCAAAAAGTCGTACACTTTACCACAGTGTAAAAAAATAAGTAAATATTTTTTAAAAAGAGGTATTGTTGTGGTTCTTTAGCCACTAAGTCATGTCCAGTTCTTTGCAACCCATTGCACTGTAGCCCACCAGGCTCCTCTGTCCATGGGAGTCTCCAGGCAAGAATACTAGAGTGGGTTGTCATTTCCTTCTCCAGGGGATTTTCCCGACCCAGGGATCAAACTGGAATCTCCTGCATTGATAAGCAAATTCTTTACCACTGAGCCACCAGGGAAGCCCAAATAGTGGTATATTACATTTTATCAAATGCTTTTTTCTGCATCTACCTAGATGATGGCTTTTTTTTTTTTTCTATTCTGTTCTGAAGTACATAGTGACATGTGTGATTGGTTTGGAATATTAAATTAACTTTCTGTTCTTGAATAAAGCCAATTAGTCCATGGGACATCTTTTTTTAATTATTGGATTTAGTTTGCCTTTTTTCCCCCAAGATTTTTACATCTATCTTCATGAGAAAATTCAGCCTATGATTTTCCTTTCTTATAAAGTCCTGGTTATGTCTTTGGATTAAGGTTATGCTGGCCTCAAATATAAGCTGAAAAGGGATTCCTTTATTTTTTCTTTTCTGAAAGGTTTTGTATGATATTGATGCTATTTCTTCCTTAATTTTTTTTTCTTTCTTCCTTAAATTTTATAGAGAGTTTTCTCAGGACTAAATATGGACTAAAATTTTCTGTTGGAAAAGGTTTTTAATTACAGAGTAAATGGCTCTCATGAAAATGGTACTGTTCACATTTTCTACTTTCGCTTGTGTCAATTCTGAGATGTTCTATCTTTCTACGAATATGTTCATTTCATTTAAACGTTCAAATCAATTGACATAAAGGTTTGAAATGATCCTTCCTGATTATGCTTTTAGTGTGTGTAGGATCTATAGTGCTGGTTGCTTTTTATTTCAGATATTGGTAATTGTGCCCTCTTTTTTTTTTTCTTGCCAATCTGGCCAGAGGTTTATCAATTTTATTAGTCTTTTTAAAGAATCAGTTTTTGACTATGTAGATTTTCTCTATTATAAATTTTGTTTGTATATCACTCAGTTCTTCTTCTTAACCTTTTTTTCTTTTTCCTTAGGTTTTTCTAACTTCTTGAGGTAGACCACTTTTTTCAATCTTTTTTCTATTCTAGTACATGCATTTAAGGTTTCAAATTTCCCCTTAAGCATAGCATTCATGAAGCATAACATTTCAAGAATTTTGATACGCTGTATTTTTATTATTTAGTTCAAAAATGTTTTAATTTCTGGTGAAATTTCTTCTTTGACCCATGTGTTAAACTGTATTTCTTGTCTTCAAAAAATGGCTATTTTCTAATACATTGCTATTGATTTCTAGTTTAATTGCATTGTGATGAAAGAGTATCTCTTTAATCCCCTTAAGTTGTGTGAAATATGCTTTATGACCTGCTTGTGGTCAATATATGCAAACATTTTATGTGCAGTTGAACAATTGAAAAGCATATGTATTCTACAGTTCTTGGGAGTTCATTCGTGTGTGAGTGTGTATGCCTGCCTGTGTGCTAAGTCACTTCAGTTGTGCCCAACTCTTTATGACTCCATGGGCTGTAGCCCGCCAGGCTCCTCTGTCCATGGGATTCTCCAGGCAAGAATGTTAGAGTGGGTTGCCACATGCTCCTCCAGAGTATCTTCCCAGCCCAGGGATTGAATTTGCATCTCTTTGTGTGTACTGCATTAGCAGGTTCTTTACCACTGGCAACACTGGGGAAGCCGTGTGTGTGTGTGTGTGTGAGACAGGTGATCAAACAAGTGCCCACATGATGAAATAAGTGCCCATGTGAAACAGGAAACAAGTTTTCCCACATCAGCTCCCAAGTCCTGACAACACTTACCTGAAATGCTGCAAATTCATTTCTCCAGCAGAGCTGGACCATCTGATACTGTATTTCTGAGAGTATATCCTCCCAAGGCCGCTTCTGCCCTTCAAAGAAGGAATATTCCAGAAGAGCCAACAGCTCACTGGCAAGTCTGCAATTCTAAATGTGAATCAAAGAGTATTCTGCCAAAATAAAGAATAAACAAATGCTTTAATTTAATTGAATTTGTTAAAGGGCAGAAGTCAGGAATATGAAGAGGGTATTGTTATTCCACTACCTACCAAGAGGAAGCAACCATGATGATATGACAGATTCTATTTCTTATTAAGCATTTTCCATAGTTGAGATCATTCTGTATTTACAACTTTGTAAATGCCCCTTGTTTTGGGTGGGGGGAATACTTAATGTTATTTCTCTAGTATTTCCAAGACAATTTTTTAATATTTTTTGTGTTTTTATTTTTAATTGGAGGATAATTGCATTACAATGTTGTGTTAATTTCTGCTTTACAACAATGTGAATCAGCTGTATGTATACGTATATCTCCTCCCTCTTGAGCCCTCCTCCCACCCCTGCCCCATCCCACCCCTCTAGGTCATCACCGAACCCTGGGCTGAGCTCCCTGCATTATACAGCAGCTTCCCACTAGCTATCTATTTTACACATGGGCATGTATCTATGTCAATGCTATTCTCTCAGTTTGTCCCACCCTCTTCTCCCCGTCGATGTGCACAAGTCCATTCTCTACATCTATGTCTCTGCTCCTGCCTTGCAAATAGGTTTATCAGTATCATTTTTCTAGATTCCATATATATGTGTTAATATATGATATTATTTTTCTCTTTCTGACTTACTTCACTCTGCAGAACAGGCTCTAGGTTAATGTTATTTCTCCAGTATTTCCAAGGTTATTTAAAAATGTTTATCAATTCCATTTGTAACTTTATGGCACTGTGGAGATACTGTGATTTTCTTCAGTTCACTTCAGTTCTCAGTCGTGTCCAACTCTTTGTGACTCCATGAACCGCAGCACACCAGGCCTCCCTGTCCATCACCAACTCCCGGAGTCCACCCAAACCATTGAGTCCACGCAAACCATGTCCATTGAGTCGGTGATGCCATCCAACCATCTCATCCTCTGTCGTCCCCTTCTCCTCCTGCCCTCAATCTTTCCCAGCATCAGAGTCTTTTCCAATGAGTCAGCTCTTTGCATCAGGTGGCCAAAGTATTGGAGTTTCAGCTTCAATATCAGTCCTTCCAATGTGCAACCAGGACTGATCTCCTTTAGGATGGACTGGTTGGATCTTCTTGCAGTCCAAGGGACTCTCAAGAGTCTTCTCCAACATCACAGTTCAAAAGCATCAATTCTTCAGTGCTCAGCTTTCTTTATAGTCCAACTCTCACATCCATACATGACTACTGAAAAAACCATAGCCTTGACTAGATGGATCTTTGTTGACAAAGTAATGCCTCTGCTTTTTAATATGCTGTCTAGGTTGGTCATAACTTTCCTTCCAAGTAAAAGTGATTTTCTTAAAGGGTCTTAATATTTTTTGACCCAATAATAATCTTTATCATCTACTTGGTACCTTGTTCATAAGCCTCAGAACTTCAGTAAGATTTTTTAAAACTTTGAAGTGCCAACTTCGTCCTTCCAACAGAGCTGAAGAATCTGATTACAGTTCTCTCAGAGTGATAGTCGCTCACACATTTTTTTTTCTTATGGCACATTTTCCCTACTTTACATATTTTCCCTTCTTGCAATTTTTCAAAATCAGCCTTGAACTGCTTCTAAATAGGTTTCTCTGTGGCAAGGTATTCTTGTGCTATATTCTAATCATCTTTATGGCCATTTTGGAATTCTATCAGCTTTTCAAACAAGAGCTATTTAGATTTATGAATGGCGGGTACTGCTGCATGGACAACTTTGGTGATGCTAGAAAGAAACTGCAATATTTGAAAATGAAGTCAATGTTCGTTCCCACCCCAGCACCCAGGTCTGTCTTACAGCTTCACTTCAAAGCTCAGTGAAAATATTCTTAGTGATGCAAGATCAACTCAAATGTGCTGGAGACGGTAAATCAGGCATCTGTCAGGTGAAAGATACAGACTCAGAATCTGCTTTCCCTTGCACCTGCCGTGTAGCTCTTATGCTGAATCCAGAGCTTAGAAATTTGCTGACAGTTGCCTTCTGGGGATGGGAAAGTCAGCTGCAGGCATTCACAATGTCTTTCCGTGGCCAGACACTGAGACCACCTCACATGGCCACGTACCTGAAATGCATCTGAGCCGAGTACCAGTCCCCCTACACATGGGCATCAGGCTGGGAAGGCATTAAGCCACTGTGGAACCCTAAACCTAATTCATTCAATAAAAATCACATGAGGGTTTACAGTGCACCAAGGTTCAATGAGGGCTATGGAGACATAGTCCTTGCCATCAATGAGCTTAGAGTCTTATGACAGAGACAAATATGTAAGCTAATAACAGCTGGGGATATAACTGGTGATGGGAGTGGTGGGTATATCCTAAGGGGTAGGAGGGGACAATAGAAAAAGTGATAAATAACCAGCGGAGGAAGAGACACTTGATCTGCATCTTAAAGGCTAAGTCGGAGTCAGACAGATCAAAGAAGGTAAAAGAGGCCAGAACGAAGGAGTAACAATAATAGAAATTACTGAGCATTTTCATATGTGCCTGGTCTACCCCAAGCCTTTTCTGCATATTACCTCATTTAATCCCCACAGCAGTACCCTAAGGCAGATTCTATCCTAGTCCCAAAACACAGAGAAGCTAAGGAACTCACCCAAGGTCATACGTGCAGAACCTTAAACAACAAGATGCATTCAAGTAACTGTCATCATTTTGGTATTTCTGGAGTGCAGAGTCTGGTGGACTCGGGGCCAGAAAAGAGGCTGTGAGCAAGAGGGGCCAGATCTCAAGTAGCCTGAATGTCACACTAAGAGATTTGGATTTTAATCCTGCCTGCTGTAGAGAACTAAATATCCTGATAGCTATGGTCATACCAGAGTCAGGAAGCCAATTAGGAGATTATTAAAACAATACTGGGGGAAAAGGATGAGCCTTTGAGATGAGGGTGAGAAAATGAGGGTGAAGCTGAGAGATGATATAATGGTCTTCCCTGTATCTCTGCTTCCTCTTCTTCAAAGTATGCAATATCAGTTCCTCAGTGGGGGCCAGATACTGCCAACCAAACCCACATTTGGTTGGGTTCCCAGGGACCTGGGACAGAAAATGAAGAGAAGGAAGCGTGTGGCCAGTGGTAACTCCACTTCCTGACCAAAGTGTCTGCTACACTGTTAGGACCTCCAGCGGGCACTTTCCCCTCCCAAGGATGGTGCTCCCCTTCACCACACAAATCAGGCAAAGATAATGCAGCTCACAGGCCTGGGGCTCACACTCCCAGGGTCACTTCAACCCAGCAACACAGAAGTTGGCCTAAGAGTGGGATGTGGTTCTGAAAATTCTCCTCCATTTTTTGTATTCTTCCCTTCTAGATCTGCCAAAGTACAGAAGCAGAAAATTGCACAGGATGAGAAAAACAATATAAATTACAGGCATACCTGGAAAATAGTATGGTTTTGGTTCTAGATCATTGCAATGTAGTAAATACTGCAGTAAAGAATCACATAAAATTTTAGGTTTGGCATATAAATGGTATGTTTATACTATACTGTAGTCTACTAAGTGTGCAATAGCATTATATCTAAAACAATGGACATGCCTTAATTTCAAAATGCCTTATTGGTTGAACATACTAACCAAAACATCTGAGCCTTCAGCGAGTCATAATCTTTTTGCTGGTGAAGGGTCTTACCTCCATATTGATGGCCACTGATTGATCTGGGTGGTGGTTGCTAAAGGTTGGGGTGGCTATGGCAATATCTCAAAGTAAGACAATAATGAAGTTTGCCACATTAACTTTTCGTTTCACAAACAAATTCTCTGTAGCATGGAATGCTGTTTGATAGCATTTTATCCACAATTGCACTTCTTTCAGAGTTAGAAATCTTCTCAAATCCTGCCATTGCTTTATCAACTACATTTATGTCATATTCTAAATCCTTTGTTTTCCATTCAATGATTTTCATAGCATTTTCACCAAGAGTAGTTTCCATCTACTTTCTTTGTTCATCCATGAGAATCAACTGCTTGTCCATAAAAGTTTTATCATGAGATTATAGCAATTTGGTCACATTTTCAGGATCCTAGGTCTAGTTCTCTTGCTATTTCCACCATATCTTCAGTTACTTCCTCCACTGAAGTCTTGAACCCCTAAAAGTCATCCATGAGGGTTGGAATCGACTTCTTCCAAACTCCTGTGAATGTTGATATCTTGGCCTCTTTACATGATTACTAACGTTCTCAATGCCGTCTAGTTGAATGGTGAATCCTTTCCAGAAGGTTTTCAACTTACTTTGCCCAGATACATCAGACAAACCACTATCCATGGCAGCTATAGTTTTCTGAAATGTATTTCTTATATAATAAGACTTGAAAATAAAATCACTCTTTGATCCATGGGATGTATATTGGATGTTGTGTTAGTAGGCATGAAAACCACATTATTCTCACTGTATATCTCCATCAAGGCTCAGGTGCAGTCAGAACACATACATTTATTGATTAAATTCACCAATTTAAATGGACGAGGTTGGCTGGGGGCCCAAACAGTTACAATAGTAACAGCAGAGATCACTAATCACAGATCATCATAAAAATATAATAATAATTAAAAGGCTTGAAATATTGTAAGAATTACCAAAATGTGACAAAGAGACACCAAATGAGCAAATGCTCTTGGGAAAATGGTGCCAACACACTGGCTTGACCACAGGGTTGGCATAAACCTTCAATTTGTTGGGGAAAAAAACCACACACACACAGTATCTGTGAAGCACATTAAAGCAGACAGCACTAAAATGAGGTCTCCCTGTGAAACTCTGAAGAGTTTTATACAGAGCAGCAACATGTACAACAAAATGGTATTTGGGTTGGCTGTGTTTTCTTTCAGTTTATTATAGCCACCGCATGTGAACTCTGATCTACTTTCTGTGGTTGCTCTTCAATAATAACTAAGACTCTACTGTGATGGAAAATTCTAGGGTGTGTATCATTTGTCTTTTGCTGATGTATAAATATGAGAACTTTATGATTAACTGATTAAAAAGAGAGGAAAGTTTCATAATTGGGTTTTATAGAGCTATGGATTTTGCATTAAGTGGTTTACTACAGAAAGTTGGAAACACTGATCTGAGACATTAGACCACTCTGATTAAATTTATGGGACATTGAGAATACTTGGGCCAGTTATAGGATTAAGCATTCACAGTGCTGATATAATTTCACCTAAAATATGGCCTGTCTGGTGATTATTTTAAAACCCTTGACCCAGTCTCTTCTATATTCTCGTTTCCTTAAAAATTTTGCCTACAGAGAGGAACTGGCACACTTAGCTTTCTGTAACTGAAATGAAATTCAAGACCTCATTTAAGTTTCAAATCCACTTGGACAAATTTGTGGGACAAGTTATAGTTTTAGATCTTGTCATTTGTAAGAGTTAACCCTAAAATAAAAAGTTTTTCATGCCCTACAACAGATAGTTTTAAAAGATGATTTGAATATTTATATGATGTAATATTAAGCAAATACTCTTAATCATGTCATCACAACTACTGAACTCCTTGTGAAATGTTTATAACATGATACTAAGTGGAAATAAGATTGTTGTCGCTGTTCAGATGCTAAGTCGTGTCCGACTCTTTGCAACCCCATGGACTGCAACGTGCCAGTCTATGTCTCCCGCTGTCTCTGAGAATTTGCCCAAGTTTATGCCCACTGAATCAGTGAAGCTATAACAACGTATTCACTGTGATCCCAAATATGTAAGCTTGCACACATGTGTGTGCAGATATTTGAGAGCTGGAGATTCTAGAACAGAGTCGACAAAAGTTTCACAATGGACATCTCTAGGGATGGTGTAACAGCAAATTTCTATTTTTCTACTTATTTATGATTTTCGAAAATTTTGGAATTGTCTACATTAAATATTAATATGTCCTTCTTTTACAACTGAGGAAGAAATAATTTTGTAAATGATTATTGTCCCTCAAAGTAGCTTTCTGGGAGCTGCACAATTGTTGCAATGACGCTGCCTTTGCCTACTTTTTATAATTACCCCCAAACCCACTCTATGGTCACAAGTCAAAAGTGATGTTTTTACCTTATAACTACACTTCATTTTTTGGTCTTATTTTAGAAAATGTTCTTATTCTGTTCACTCATCCATGTTTATTCAATAGCTTTGGCTTCAAACAACATTTGGCTGATTCTAAAAGTCAAATGTGCCTTCTTACAACAAAGATTTGCTATCCAGCGGGTATTTAAAAGACTGTTTTAAGGCTTCTATATTAGTCAGCTCAGATGACCATAATAAAATAGCCTAGACTCAGTGGCTTTAACAGTAGAAATGTATTTTCTCATTGTTTCTGGAGGCTGGAAGTCCAAGATCAGGGTGTCATCTTCTCAGTTTCTGATGACAACTCTCTTCCTAGCCTGAGGACAGTCACCTTCTGTCTGTATCCTACATGGTGGAGGAAGAAAAAGCTCTCTCTCTTCAAAAAGGCCACTAATCTCATTGGATCAGGGCTCCACCCCACCCCCATGACCTCACTTAAACTTAACTCCTAAAGGCCTTGCCTCTGAACACAGTCAGATCAGAGGTTAGGGCCTCCACATACAAATTTTGCAGAGACATGATTCATTCTATAGCAGTCTCTGAAAGCATTTTGAAATGAAGAATTTTCCAAAGTTTTGAGCATTGTTTGCCATAAAGCATATTGTTTGCCAGTTTCCTACTGAGAGGGTAACAGGCAGGAAGACCAGAGGTCTCCAAATGGAGGAAATAGGCTGCAAGTATCAGACAATTTTTTCTCTCTCCCTTAAGCGGCAGGAGGAAACAAACTCTCTGTGGACATGTTTTTCTTAAGCTATGTTAATGAAACTATGTATTTGCTTTGGAATTTGCCTTTCTTCAAAATGGTTCCACCTAAGACTAACATTTTTTTCTTTTCTCAAACCTTGGGCTGATAATAGCTCAACAAACCAGTGTTCATATCAATTGTTTTATGGCTGGGGGATGTCACGCCTTGTGCCATCTTATCTCAAAAATGCATATTGTGGGAGAGGGGCCTGGTGAAACTCCACCAGCCTTGAGGTGTCTCTCTTATCTGACTAATGGCTTTCTGACAGACATAAAACATCTGGCTAAAGACTCTCCGACCCCCTTCTGATGTCTATGTCAGAAGCTTTCCCTGTCCCTTTTCATACTTTAACCAAACTCTGCTACGCAAAAGCTCTTGAGTGATCAAACCTGGTCCCTGGTCCCAAAGCTAAATCTTCTTTGGAGATCAAAAACCCGACACCGTTCACCATAAGCTATCATCTCGGGAGCTCGTCTGGGATCTTCAGGACAAGGTAAGAACACTCAGAGCTCTAGAAAATTCTGCTCTACAAAAGCTCTTGAGTGATCAAGCCTGGTCCCTGGTCCTGAAGTTAAATCTTCGGAGATCACGAATCCGACACCATCCACCATACGCTATCACTACTATGAAGACTGATGCTGCTGCTGCTGCTAAGTCGCTTCAGTCGTGTCTGACTCCACGCAACCCCATAGACGGCAGCCCACCAGGCTCCCCCGTCCCTGGGATTCTCCAGGCAAGAACACTGGAGTGGGTTGCCATTTCCTTCTCCAATGCATGCAAGTGAAAAGTGAAAGGGAAGTCGCTCAGTCGTGTCCGACTCTTAGCGACCCCATGGACTACAGCCCACCAGGCTCCTCCGTCCATGGGATTTTCCAGGTGAGAGTATTGGAGTGGGTTGCCATTGCCTTCTCCACTATAAAGACTATATCCCTTATTTGTGTGAATGGTTTCATTTTATAAAATGACTTATCTATTCTGCTAGAAAGCCTGTTTCTTTAACACAAATTATCTCACATCTGATCAAGAAATAGGAGAATGATATTTGCATTGCTCCTGTCATTTGTCTGATTACAATTTTTTTTCCTACTGAAACAAGAATAAGCTTTCTCAGCATTAGGGAAAAAGTCTTAGAAATATATGAAGATCTTTAAAGGTTTAAAATCCCATAGAAGTAACTTTAGTGCAATCAGTGGCTGGTTTAATGATCTCATAAACCACAATGTTTATTTTAAGCCTATTTGGGGAGGCTACAATTATAGATGAAGAAGCTACAAAGACATTTACCCCTGGGAAAAAACCAAAAATGACACTGAAGAAAACTTGATGCTGGATTACATGTTTAATGTTGATGAAACTGGTCACAATTAGAAACGAACTGTGCATCAATTCCAGTGTCTTAAACTGCAAAGGGTCAATACTGGGTCCTCTGACCAACAAGCAGGGTTTACCAGGCCAGGGTTTCATTGGATTATTATCACTTCTCTCTGTCTGTCTCTTGTTACAAAATGTTGTGGATTTTGAGGAATCTGTCCTATCCCATCTTTCCCTATAAATTCTATTTTGTTTTCAACACAGCACAATCTTTATTTAGTGGCCAAAGAATGGAGAAGCAGGAACTAAGTTCACAGATCAACTTTCTCTGCTACTTTCAATCCACAAATTTAAAGACAATGCTTTCAGCAACCCATGTATGGAGTTACTGACAAAGTGCTATACATAAACTATCTTCTACAAATAAAAACATATAAGTTACATCATTTTAGAACCATTCCCTGTCTCGTCCTTTCAAAACTCAGTTCTTCTGAATAAACTTTCTAACCATCACCCTCCATTTGCATCCCCATCAGTTTAACTGCCTCCTCCACCCTCTCTCTTTTTTCCTACTTGTTGGACCCTGGCCACACTTTATTAAATTTCTACTGGTTTCTACAGAGTTTCTTGCTTCTGGGCCTCTAATCGGGTGATTCAGTTGTAACTCTCTATTTGTCTTTTCAATTTTGGGGACAGTGGTTTGCCCTGTGATCTTGTTTCTCTGATGGATGTAAGAAGAGCTATTGATTTTGGGTTTGTTCAGCTTCTTTCCTGTTCAAAAGCTCCTTTCATGCTGGACCAGAATCCAGAAGTCCAGATTTGTCCAAACTCCATCCAACCTGGGAAATGGCCTTCTGCTCAGTCCTGACTGACTCTTCCTTCCTGCAGCTTTGCCGACATGTAGCACGACATGGGCTCTGTGGAGGATGAACCCCACATGGTTCAGGACAGGAGACTTTGCAGTTGGTATCTTTCAGAATGGGAGATCAGATGTTTCTACATGCAGTCACTCAAAATTCACAATTTTGAATTTTGGATTTTTTATCAGATGCCATTCAAATCATTTGAGATAGCTATTTATATAGAAATAGTTTCATATGATAATAGGGGCTTCATGTGATAGCAAGAATATTTATAAGAGGTCTTTTTATTGAGATCAAAGAAGAAAACTGACAGAACAGTATACACGCTGCTCTTCTGTGACTAAGTCAAGTCCACATTTTTTGTTGTTGTTGTTGCAATATTCACTGTCTGAAAACACAGATAGGCTCTAGAGGAAATTACTAATGAGTTTACTGTCTAATGAGAAAGGCAAAACTGACAGGAACAATTGCATAAAAGGCATTAATTACACACAGATTCAGAATACTCACAGAAAAAAAACAAAGGCTGAAGATTAAGGAGGATGAAGGACACGGCCAGGCTCTTCCTTGAATGGGTGGGGAGAACAAAACCAAATGGACCTGCGATGGGCTGACGCTTCTGAAATATCAGCCCATGTTTTCCTTCACACTTCTACTCCACCTGTGGTTTCCCTCCATCCCTCCTGCCTACATCCCAATTAAGCCATTTTGTGTTCATTGCCTCAGAGGAGAGGTATGACTTCGTGGAAAGGAGAAGATAACAAAGAAACTTTTATCTTTTCTGGTCCAAAGGCAGATGTGCTTAGAGAAACAGAAAAGCTTGGACAAAATGCCTGCTGGAGGTAACAGAGGGCATTTTCTCCTTCCCAGACTTGAAAGATTTCCAGAACTCGTGGAACATAAAAGAGAGGGACAGCTGGCAAGCGCACAGGTCAGCATCTCTGTGTTGAGTGAGTCCATCAATAACAAGAAAGAAATATCCACGGGTCCCAGATGAAAGGGACCTGTCTTGTGCATTAGGGTGCCAGGGAGGCAGCAAAACCCACCAGAGGGTTGATGAGACCCAAAGGTAGAAGAAACTTACACTCTTGGACTAAATAGATCCCTCCAAAGGAAACAAGACCCTTGAGAAGGAGTATATCTACACATGGACCACAACAAAAAAACAATGAATGGAGGATATGTCTGTGGACAGATGCCATGAAGGACCAGATGTCTCCCACCCCACTCCTGAGTCAATGGCAAACCCAAGCTCCTCAAGTTCTCAGCGTCAGATGGACATAACCTGCCTCTGAACCAGAGTTGACTTGCATTGTCTGGAACCTTTTGAAGTCACTTCAGCTGAGTTATTCCATGCTGGAGCCAGCAAGTCTGGCCTTGGCACTACCTAAGCCTTACCTGAGTATACCCAATGAAACTCAAATCAGCATTTCTATTCATCCCAGAAGAATGGAACCCACATTAAAGGAGGCTGAATTCTAGAGAAGCATAACATGTGTTTATGGACTAACATTAAAGTCACGCCTGCAATTGGCTAATTGGAAAAGTTTGGTCCATCTCAACTTAAATGAATATCTCTTATGTGTCAGAGACTAAACCAAGAGCTTTCCTCCACTTAATGTTCTCCATAACCTGCAACATAAAGAAATCATGCTCAGGGAGTTTAGGTAACTTGCCAAGATCACCAAGCGAGTGAGCTGGATAATCAAGAACTCCAGCCATGGCCAGCTAACAGTCTGTGCTCTTAACTTCTCTATTCTGATTCCTGCTGGAGAGCAAAATACATTGGTGAGATGCTCTGTTCCTGCCCTCACTAAGCCGATGGCCTAGAATGAATCAGGGGATGGAGAGGGCTTCCAAGGAGACTCCCCCAGCCCTGCTGAGCGGGAAAGTATAGGAGCAAACAGTGTGGATCATCCTTTATCTTCACGAAAAGGAAGGAAATCTCAGCTGGGGATTGGAAGGCAACGAAGTGTACATTACGTACTTTATAAGTATTATTGGTTTTAAAGTCAGAGTTTGGTGCAAACCTGGGTTGTGAGGTGCATCAGCTGTGTGGTCTCAGGCAAATAAACTAATCCAGCTGAATTTCACTTTCTTGACCATTAAAACAGAAGTCATAGTACCTAGGTCATACAGTTATCATATGGATAAAACATGCAGCCTAATAGCTGACTAGGAGTCAACATACATTAGCTCCTTTGCCCTCCCTCCAACACAAAGGATCCTTGAGACCTGCCAGCCCATCCTGAGTCCTTCCTAAAGAATTCTCAATTTGAGATGCCAGGTGAACCTTCCACAGTGACAGCAAACCCAAGCTCCTCAAGTTCTTAGTGTCGGACGGACATAACCTGCCTCTGAACCAGAGTCGACTTGCGTTGTCTGGAACCTTTTGAAGTCACTTCAGCTGACTGATTCCATGCGGGAGCCACCAAGTCTGGTTATAATTAACATGGCCTCTGGTTCCAAAGTCCTGGCCATAATCTACTTCTGGCAGATAGTGTTCTCAGCCTGGCCCTCAGAGGTCATGTTTCCAATTTCAGTGAATGTGTATTGAGTTCCCCTAAGTGAAAACACATGGTCTTTAGCCCTCCAGGAGTTTACAGACTGGAGAAGGGAAGGGATATATACAAAAATAACTAACACAAAGCAGACGGATAAATTCCACCAGAGAGAGTGAAAGCGCTCTAAGACATGGATTTATGCTGACTGAAGAGGGAGTCAGGAAGGCTTCTTAGAAGAACTGACACTTAAAGTAGGCCTTGAAGGATGGCTGTGACTGAACCTGAATAATATGAGGAGTCTGACAGAGGAGAGTACATAGATGGAGATTTCAAAGCAGAGGGAATATCTTCAGCAAAGACAGATGGCTTAGAAAGCTCATAGTGTATCCAGGGATGAGATGTGACCAAAATGAATGTGTGGTAGGGAGTAGCCCTGAATGGCCAAAATGGAGGGTTTCTAATGCCAGTTGAGAGTCTATCTTCTATATAATGGAGAGGCATCACAGACAACTTTGTAAAATGGCTAAAATAATTCTGGATGAATGGGGACAGAAGTTATTGTGATTATTACATGTTTTAACTAGAGTAATTACATGCATCTTTCTGAGTAATTACATGCTAAGGAAGTAGCATCACTGAGCTAAAAAACTTTGACCTCTGCTTCTGAATTTAATACTTTTTCCCACTAGTCCTAATCCAGGAGCTGTCAACTCAGAACAAAATAAGATCATCTGAAGAATTTTTTTTTTTAATACCTATGTCTGGGTCCCGCCCCCATAAATTTTGAGTTGCTTGATCTGGGATGGAGGTTGGGCATTGTTTTTTGTTTGTTTTGGTTTTTTATTCCCCTAGGTGATTTCAATGTTTAGGCACATTAAAATCCACAAAGTATGGACTCCGGACCACCAGCAGCAGCATCCCCTGGGAGCTTTCCGTAACTAGGAAAACAGGAAAAATCAGGTCCTAACCCAGACCTACTGGATCAGATTTGCTTTTTTTTTTTTTTTTTTAATATCCCCAGGTAGTTTGTGAACATCAAAATGTAAGAAGCACCTGTATATACAATATTGCCTACATGTCCCCCACTTCTGGCCAAGCCCATGTTAGCCTGAGAAGGGGAGACATAAAAACCCCAAGCACTAAATATGAGATTGTTACTGAATCATGTAACAGAAATGTGAATAAACGTATCTCAAATCTGCCAGGTCAGGGCTTCATTGCATGGCACCAGGTGACTTGAAGAGGAAGGAAAAGGGGTGGTAGGGGGAAGTGTTTAAGTAGAAGGAATTCCTGACAGAAGGACTAAGTCCTAAAATAGTCAGAGGCAGATGGGGGTCAGCAGAAGCCTTCAGTGACTGGGACATGACTTAGTACATGTTCCTGACACGGCAGTCTGGGCTCATGGGACAGTGAGTCAGCACCTGGGATCTGCTCCTGGTTCAGCCCCGGCTCCTCTGAGGACACAAGGCTTTCTCTTCCACCTCCATCCGTTCAAAGGACCACACGTCTATTGTCCTTTCTATCTGTAGCCGTGAAGTTTCAGGCCCCAGTGTATTGAAGTTAAAAGGAAAAGCTCAAAGCCAGCCATCAGTTTGCTGCAACTGGAAGCAAAGACCATCATGGAGACAAAGAAACAAGCTTTTAACTGCCCAGGGCTGCCATGGTCTGAATGTCTGTGTTCCCCCACCCCAAATTCATATGTTGAAACCTAACCCAAAGGTGACGATTCTGGTAGGTGTGGCCTTTGGGAGGTAAATAGGCCATGGCATTGGCGGGGGGTCCTCATGAATAGAGTTAATGCCCTTATAAAAGAGACCCCCACAGAGCTTCCAGGTCCCTCCTGCCATGTGAGGACAGGACGTGACGTCTACAACCTGGGTGAGGGTCTCGCCAGACTATGCTGACACCCTGATCTCTGACTTTCAGCCTGCAGCACCGTGAGCAATAAATGCCTGGTGTCTATAAGCCACCCAGTCTGTGGGGTTTTGTTATAGCAGTCTGAATGCACCAGGATGGAAGGCATTACTAAGCACCCCCTTGGCTTCAGAAAATCATTATGAAATTGCAAATTTTTGCTTTGTTCTTAAAGCAGGAGCCTAGTAGGGAGCCAAAAGTGCTCAAGGGCACAGACAGCTGATGTGAGCTGGAAGAGAATTTTCCAGTAAGAAAAAATTCATCTCAGAGAGAAATCAAATCTGGCAGAAATATCTACCACCCTCTCCTTCTATGCCTTCCAACTCATTTCTGAAGACCAGCAGAACCTCAGGATTCACATGGAAAAATACATCACTTAGGTCTTCAATGTGTGCCTGTAACCAAGTTTCAGTGAGTTAAGAAGCCATCCTGAAATTTGAACCTACACTCAGTAACCAATGCCCTTCTCTGTCTATTGATGGTGGGAAACCCCAGGGTGCTTCAGCCCTTGTCTCCTACCTAGAAAAGGACCAAAGGGTTAACCTCTCTTACCTGGATTAAATTCTAAAATGATTTACTTTCTAGCTTCCTAAAAATGTTATCCTGAAAACATAAATTCTAAATAAATAGCCGAATTGGCATATACACTGACCACATCTGGAGATGCTTAGACCCAAATCAGGTCCCTGCAGAGATACACCAAGCATGTGAAAAGCAGCCTCCCTTCACCACTTCCTGGAGACACACTGCTTCTCACCCACATCCTGCAGGACCATAAGTGTTCAGTAGATGTTTACTGGTATCTTCATCTTTATTGTTAATATTTTAGGTTGAATGCTATGAAATTGCTATTTTTGTGGAGCAAAAACAGTCAGATGTTGGCAAGTTCAGAAGTTCAAACTAGTATCAAGTTGACTAAAAGAGATGTTCTGACTTTAGAAAAATGTACAATGTGGGAGTTGCGGGAGTTGCGAGTTTTATTTGGGGGCAAAATGAAGACTACAGCCTGGGACACAGTATTTCAGATAGCGCTGAGAAACTGCTGCAAAAAGACAGGGGGAAGGTCAATATAAACATGCTTTTGGTGAAAGGGAAGCACATGCAATCAAACACATATTTTTGCAGAAGGTTTCTGCTAGCCACGAGGAGCACACGTCACCTTGAAGGAATTTAGTATTTTTCTAGATACAAGAAGATGCAAGAATTGGGTTCATAAAATCAGATCGTGGAAATATCTAACTATCTGAAGATCTCTTCTGACAGTTTTTCCAGAGCACAGAGTGCCTCATTTCTGCTCTCCACCCTGAACTCCCTTCAAGGGGTGCTGAAGGTCAGCAGCTGCAGTGGCTCATGATTTAATCCTTGTAGACGTAGATGGCAAGTGTCCTTGGCAAGTGCCAATTGACACTAGCATATGATGGAGTGATATTTACAATATCCTATCAGGTGTTTTCTTTTTCTCCAATTTACTTATTTTTAACTGAAGCATAACTGTTTTACAATATTGTGTTGGTTTCTGCCATACATCACCATGAATCAGCCATAGGTATACAAATGTCTCCTCTCTCTTGACCTCCGTCCCACCTCCCACCTCATCCCATCCCTCTAGGTTGTCATAGACCACCAGTTTTAACTCCGTGAGTCATACAACAAATTCCCACTGGCTATCTATTTTACATATGGTAATGTACATGTTTCCACACTACTCTCCCCATTTGTCCCACCTTCTCCTTCCCCAACTGGGTCCACAAGTCGGTTCCCTATGACTGCATCTTCACTGCTGCCCTGCAAATAAACTCATCAGTACCATCTTTCTAGATTCCATATATATGCATTAATATACAATATTTGTTTTTCTTTTTCTGACTTCCTTCACTCTGTATAATAGGCTCTAGGTTCATCTGCCTCATTAGAACTGACTGAAATGCATTCCTCTTTATGGCAAAGTGATATTCCATTGTGTATATGTACCACAGCTTCTTCATCTGTTGATGGACATCTAGGTTGCTTCCATGTTCTAGCTCTTGTAAATAGCACTGCAATGAACATTGGAGTACATGCATCTTTTTCAATTACTTTCAGGTATTTTCTACGAGCCAGGTGCTACACAGTCCAAGTAGTAGAAGATTTGCCAGCATAAAAACCAAATAAGACCATCAATAATACATAGAGGGATGGGGAGAAGTAGGCTTAGTACCAGACTCTTCCAGGCTCACCAGACTGGGAGATGAGAAGGCATATAGCGGTGGCTTTGCTGAATGTGCTAGGTAGAATCCTGGGATGACCCCTGTGACATTTATCTTAATCTAATCCCTTGTGGGTGGAATTTGTGATATGATGAGATACCTCCATTGTGATTATGATCAAGGTTGTACTTAAAGGGATTTTTCAACTGGTTTTGAGTTCATCAGAGGAGAGATTACTTGGGTAGACCTAATCTAATCACAAGTGCCTTTAAAAGCAGGAGTTTTCTCTGATAGCAGAATAAGAAGTCAGAAAGATTCTAAACACAGAAGATAAAGGAGTCCCTTTGAAGATGGAGGAGGTCAAATAGAAAGGAATGTAGGTGGCCTCTAAAAGCTAAGGGTCATCCCTATTGACAGCCAGCAAGGAACTGAATTCTACCATTAGCCCAAATGAACCTGGAAACAGATTCTTTTCTTAGAGTCTCCAGATAGAAGCTCAGCCCAGCCAACATCTTGATTTTGGTTTGGTGAGACCCTAAGCAGAGAACTCAGCTAAGCCCACCCCGACTTCTGACCTCCAAAACTATGAGCTCATCAATGGGGGTTAAGTCTCTAAATTGGCAGTAATTTGTGAGGCACCAATAGAAAATTAACACACCAAGTGCAAGATGCATTGAATGGTTACCATGAAGCTCTCAAGGCTCCAGGCGAACCTCAGCACAGCAGATATTCCTAAAGCACTTACCTTTACCTGGGACTTATCTCTTACCTGGGAGCTCTGATCTAATCAGAAGTGCAATCACTGAAGCCGAGATCTTTCAGAAGTACCAGGCCACGGAGGATGGGATGGGATGCCAGGCCACTGGAAACTAGGAGATGAAAAAGTAATATTAGAATTTCTAGTAGCTGCCTAAGTTTCACCTCTGTCTCCCCACCTGGGGTGGGATTTAGTTGGAGATAATAGTGAAAACTGCAAAGGAAGATGAGATGCAGAATCCCATTAGCATGTCAAGAATTCCACTCTGGAGCTGAGTTAGACAGTAGGGGTTCAAGTGAGCTGCTGGAGTCAAGGGTGCAGTACAAAAGGAAAGTAGGCAAAGAAGGGGTTGGTGGAGGCACCGATGAGCCAGACAGCTCTCCTCATTCTCCCTCGGGTACAGTTCACCTTGCACAGACCTGCTTTGTACCTGTGAAATATCCTTCTTCAAAGGTCCACCTCTGTTCTTCTCCATCATCTTCTCTTTTTTTAATTATTCATTTATTTTGGCTTCACCAGGCCTTCGTTGCAGCAAGTGGTATCTTTCATTGCAGTGCACAGCCTCTCTAGGTGTAGCGTGCAGATTGCAGAGTACACAGGTTTAGTTGCTCTGCAGCATGTGCAATCTTAGTTCCCTGACCAGGGGTTGAACCCGGGCCCCTGCATTGCAAGGTGGATTCTTAGCCACTGGATCACCAGGGGAGTCCCCTCCATCACCTTCCCACTGTCCCTTTAAGGACCAGGAGAAATCCATCTCTTCCAGGAAATCTGCTCTTGGAACAACTGCCTGAAGTCACCTTCCTACATCAGAACTTCAATTTTCAGAGAAAGACCTCTGATCAACAGGAGGCATTTCCGACTTGATTAGTTCCAAGGGCAATGACCTCATTTCTAGAAGCAATAACCCACCCCATTTTGAGGCAGTTTTCATGGATAAAGAGCTCCTCCTTGCCCTTAATAACAGTGATACCAAGAGAGTGACTCCCTCTCTGAGGCCCACTTTCCTCATTTGCAAATGGGAAAAAAATCAGTACCTTCCTCTAAAGATAGTCGGGAGGATTAAATAAAATAGTTCAAGTAAAAAAGGCTTTGAACTGTGTCTGACACTTTGTCAGGGCTTGACAAATGGGGTTGTTACATTGGAGAAAGAGATGTTATAATGTGTCTATTACAATGGCTAGTGCCCTGTAGGCGCTCAATGAATGGCAGCTCTTATCAGCCATGGCAGCTGTCTGAAGCCACGCAGAGTCCCAACTCCTCTCTTTTCAGCTGATACCTCCAAATACATAAAGACAGTTGTATAAGCTGCCTGAAATAAAATATATGATCAATAAATGCTATTTCCTTTATTTCCTAAATGTTCTCCTGTCCAAGTAAAAGGCCCACTTTTCAGGTCCTCTTCTTCCACACAGCCTCTACCAAGTTAATAACTGCCTCCCTCCAAATGAACCCCCACCAACCAAAGAGAGTTCTAGCCACATGACTACATATTCAGTGAATACAGAGACGCCATCATCTCCCTTCAACTGGAAAGAGCAGTTCTCCTAATTTGATGGTATTACTTTTTCAAATATAAAATCCGGACTTTTGATCACTTACATTTCCATCCACAGGTCTCTAATTTAATTTAATCCTTCAAGATAATTTGAAATTTTTGTTCTCTTATCCATTATATTTGCTATTCTTTTCAGCTTTGTCATCTGAAAATTTGAGAGCCCGCTTCCCAAACCTCCATCACCATTTGGCACTAACTTCGTTTTTATATCTCATCTCCTAATGGATTTAAAGAAGTTTGTGGGTAAAAAAAACTTCCATGCTTTATGGTATCCTCTACCATAGTAGCTTTTAAACTTTTGTAAGAGAGAAATACATGGTGAGAAATACATTTAACACTGCAATTCAATTCATTTACACATACATATCCTGATTAAAAAAATTAATAAGATAACATTTATATTTATGATGGTCTCTGATATTCATTCTAATTTTAATAGATTTAATTAATTTATTAATCATTGGTTGAGATCCACCTGATTGGTTTCACAATGTGTTAACAGATCCTGGTCTGTTGTTTGCAATATGCTGTTCTATAAAATGGCTTTTAAAATTTTCCACTAAGGTGGCTAAGTAAAGGTCATCTGTGTTCTGGGGTAAGGTAGCATAGCTGCCCAAAGAAATCTTTGCTTTCGGAAAATCATTTAATGATTGTATTAATTCCTTACTTCTACACGAAGCTCAAAAATAGGGTAGAACTCCCCTGGTGGTACAGTGGTTAAGAATCTGCCTGGCAACACAGGGGTCACAGGTTCGATCCTTGGTTGGGGATGATCCTACACGCCGTGGAGCAACTAAGCCTGTGGGTCACAACTACTGAGCCTGCGTGCTGCAGCTACTGAAGACCACGTGCCACAACAGGAGAAGCCACCACAGTAAGAAGCCCACCTACCGCAACAAAGAGTAGCCTCTGCTTGTCACAACTAGAGAAAGCCCGCATGCAGCAATGAGGACCCCGCACAACCAAAAGCAGATAAATACTTTAAAAAAAAAGTAGGGTAAAACTCATTTAGTCAAACTTCTCAAATGTTAGATCTGCAAATGGAGTAAAACTAATTTAGTTAATCTGCTAATTTAAAGAAATTGATATACTTCATGTTAAAACTCTATAATATGGAATAAACATCCAAAAACAAAAGGCTACCTTATTCTTTTTAGCAAGCAGAACTTGAGATGACCAGTACCTTGGACTTTCCAAAGGATCGAACCTGTGACCCCTGCAATGCCAGGCAGATTCTTAACCACTGTACCACGAGGGAAGTCCTACCCTATTTTTGAGCTTCGTGTAGAAGTAAGGAATTAGTATAATTACTGAGGGACTTTCCTAAAGCAAAGATTTCTTTGGGAAGCTATGCTACCTTGCCCCAGAGCACAGATGACCACTTAGCCACTTTAGTGGAAAACTTTAAAAGTCATTTTATAGAGCAGCATACCGCAAACAACAGACCAGGATCTGTTAATGCATTGTGAAATCAATCAGGTGGGTCTTAACCAATAATTAATAAAAATTTAAAATATAATAGAATGGATGTCAGGGGCCATCATAAATATAAATATTGCCTTATTAAATATTTTTATCAGGGGGTGTGTGTGTAAATGAATTGAATTGCAGGTGTTAAATGCATTTCTCACCATGTATGCAGAACCTAACTCACTTAATCGGATGTTTCATGTGTGCTCAGCCGTTCAGTCATGCTCAGACTCTTTGCGACCCCAAGGACGGCAGCCCACCTAGCTCCTCTGTCTGTGGGATTCTCCAGCCAAGAGTACTGGAGTGGGTTCCCATTTCCTTGTCCAGGGGACCTTCCCGACCTAGGGATTGAACCCGCGTCTCCTGTGTCTCCTGTATTGCAGGCGGATTCCTTACCACTGAGCCACTGAGGAAGCCCTACAAAAACCAGACAGATATAAGATCTCAGATCCCAGAAGTGAAAGTCTCTCCGTCGTGTCCGACTCTTTGCAATCCCATGGACTATAGCCAGCCAGGCTCCTCTGTCCACGGGATTCTCCAGGCAAGAATACTGGAGTGGGTTGCCATTCCCTTCTCGAGGGGATCTTCCCTACCCAGGGATGGAACCCAGGTCTCCCACATTGCAGGCAGACTCTTTACCATTTGAGCTACCAGGGAAGCCCAATGTTCTGTGATATTGATTGAGTCAGACAATGGTGCAATTCAGGCAGTCTAAAACTGCATGTATGATTTTTAGTTCCTTAAATTCAACAGTATTCCCATAATTTCATCTTTAGGGGTAGTATTCCTAGCTAAGAAATTTTTCATAGATAATTCACAAGTAAACTTACCAGTCATATTTATCGCAGACCCTGTACTACTGCCATCCCCATGGAGGCAGTTGTATCAGAGACCTATGATGCTGTCTTAGGGAGACTGAAAACTACTAGAGCAGGACAGAGCTATCTGAATTCTCTGATATGAACACAAGTAGGAAAACACTGCCATTCAGGTAAGGACCAGAGGCCTCTCAAGAGACCTGGTCCAGACGGGGTGGATCTGAGAGTGTCTCCAACAAACACTGTATCTACAGACTAGGTGGAGATGGTGGTTGTTATTGCTCAGTCATCAATTGTGTTAAACTCTTTTGTGATCCCATGGCCTGTAGCCCACCAGGCTCCTCTGTCCATGGAGCTTTCCAGGCGAGAATACTGGAGCAGGTTGCCATTTCCTTCTCCAGGGGATCAAACCCACATCTCCTGCATTGGCAGGCAGACTCTTTACCGCTGAGCTACCTGGGAAGCCCAGGTGGGAGCTGGACCACACATCAAATGGCTACAGAGCTAAGTCTCAATAAAATTCTTTCCAAAGCCCAGTTAATACACACTAAGAGTTTCTTAAAATGGCTGTCAAGACATTTACGTTTTCAGGTTTGGAGAATTCATTGCTTTTAGGTTCAGAAAGATCTGAAAAAGCTGGTGATGGGCATTCCCACAGCACATGAATCTCTGAATCCCACTTGATCCCAGGCACACAGTGAGTGCAAATCCAGACTGCCACCTACTGACAGGCAGAAGCGGTGGCCTGGCATTGTCCTGTTCTCAGGTACAACAAGGATGCTGTTGATTACAGATGGTGTACTGAACCCAGCTGCTGCTTCTTAAAAACCCAATAGAAATGAAGCAGTCATTGATTTGAGACCTGAAGTATGTATTTCTTAAATGTTTGGGGGAAAAAACTTTGTCCAAACATATGTAACATCTGCTGATGGGTTCAAAAGAAAAGGCATATGGAGACTGAGGAGTAAATATAGTTTTAATTCAAACAACCCCTCCTATTTCTTCAGTATAAGAAATGAGAGGCAGCAGGCCTGTATCACTTAACTGAAGACTCCTCGAAAGCAGGAATTGTGTCTTACATTTCTTTTTTCCTAGGCTTGACCTCTTTCTTAGTGCATTTTGAACACAAACAACATTTATTAAATGAGTGTTTATAATCTTAATAATAATAGTAAAATTAAAAAGCAAATCAGAAGCTCATATAAATGAACCAAGACAACCCTCAGCTCAAACCCTGCCCCTGATAACTGTCTACTTGAAGCGGATTACTTAACCTCTCTGAGTTCGGGTTATAATTTTTAAAATGCAGATGAAAATGGAAAGAAAGAAGGGATATATGTGTACAGACAGCTGATTCACACAAACTAACGCAACTATATCCAATAAAGACTAATTTTAAAAAATGCAGATGACATGACCATTGGGTTGATCTACTGGGATTATGTAACAGAATTCACATGATGTGCTTAGCACAGTGCTTAGGACACAGTAAGTCTTGAATAAATGGAAGATTTTTTAAAAAGTAAAACAGGGGACTTCCCTGGAGGTCCAGTGATTAAAACTCCGAGCTTTTAATACAAGGGGCACGGTTTCGATCCCCTGGTCAGGAAACTAAGATCCCTGCATGCCGCTGCCAAAAAACAAACCAATTAATAAATATAAGAAGCCTAGAGTTCTGTCTGCTGACCCAGGGCAATGAAATCATCTCCAGCTCAGGATCCTGTAGCCTCAGCTCCCTTGGTAGTTTCAAGAGGTTCTTCAGCTGGCTGGTTGCTTGCACACACCTGACACGTGAGTGCCAGCCGGAGAACCTCAGCAGAGCAGGCTGGGGAGGCAGGGAGATTAATTGAAGACTTTTATTATTGTTATTTTTAGTTACAAAACTGCAGGAAAACCGTTCCTGTCAGCAGGTGCATCTCTCGCTGCAAGGCAACACGCAGGTGGGAGGAGGACTGACCATTAATCACAGGGAAGCAGGGAAGGAAATTGAGACAGGAAATGTCGGCAGCAAGATGTCCTTCCTCTGGGTCACTCGGGCGCAGCCGCAGGCCAGCGCGCTCAGAGCCGGGGTTTGGTCCCAAACAAAGCCAGGCCAGAGGAAACGGCCAGCCATCGGATGTCAAACCCAAAATAAATCAGGCAGGCTTCCTTCTGACACCGAGGGACCAGCTCTGCTTCTGCTTGGCTCCCAAACGCTCACGAAAAGTCTGGGAATCTGTCTCGAAAAAAAGTGCTTTCGTTATGGATGAGAGTTAGATGCCGAAGTAGCAGAGGATAGGAGCATAGCTTCACATAACTTTTCTGAGCCTCTGTTTTCTAATCTGTGAAATGGGAATTTCCAGGGCTGCTGTGGAGACCAGAAGCCTAAGGTGATGACATTGGGCTTGTCCTGACTCTAGGAATTCTGTTGACTCCTCTCAAGATAGAAAATGAAAACCCAAACCTTGATGGCCCCTATGCCCCCAACTGAGGCAGGGCAAACCCAGTCTGCCTGGGGACCCTTAAACTCGACTTAGGATGAGAGATACTGCTTCCAGAGGCATCACATTTATGCCTTTGATCAAAGCTTCTGAAGAACATTTGCTTCCCTTTTGATTTTTTTTAAACGTCGGCTTTTCCAGACAAGTATTTTTCAAGGAATATATTTTGTCAATATTACAAATTAAGCCCTAAGGGATAAATGAATGAAATAAATGCTTATGTTGTGATAGCTTTTATCCCTAACAAATCTCTTTTACTCCAAATACTATTTTTATCGTCAGATATTTCAGCGTTGGAGAGAGTGATTCAGAACACAGGCTAGTAGTCAAACAGATCTCAGTTCAATATCCATATCCTAAGCCTTCTGGATGAATGACTGGACATTTAAACTTATCTATGCCTCGGTCTGCTCATCTGTAAAGTGGGAGAAATAAACACATGATAGAAAACCCCACACTTAACGGTAACTAGTGAGTTTATGATTCATTGAGACCATAAAGTTTTGCAGTCTTATTTTTCAATAAATTGGCAGGTTCATATTCGTTCACTCAGCATTTATTCCAGACCTATTGCCCTGGTTGCCATATGAAACAATTAATTTGCCAGTGAATAGAGCTGGATCACTCAGTCTAGTTGATGACAGAAATGTGCAAACCATTGCAATTTCATGCAATGAATGCTGTCCCAGAGGAAAGTTCTAAATTAATTTGGTCTCCAAAGAAGGGTGTGGTTAAGAATCTCCTTGCAAGGTAAGGGAATCCCTGGCCTGGGAAGATTCCACATACCAAGGAGCAACTAAGCCAGAGCACTGCAACTGCTGAGCCCCAGTGCTGCAACTACTGAAGCCCATGTTCCTGGATCCCTGCTCCACAGCAAGAGAAACCACTGCAGTGAGAAGTCCGCACACCAAAAGGAGGAGTAGCCCCTGCTTGCCGCAACTAGAGAAAGCCAGTATGCAGCAACGAAGACCAACCACAGCCAATAAATAAATAAATCTTAAAAACAAAAGAAGGTATAATTGCTAAAACACAGAAGTTCTTTGAAATTTTTTGAGGAGAGAGAGAGAGGTGTGATGGAAGGAAGGGAGGGGGGTAAAATGTGGAAAAGAAAGGGTTAGTCACTTAGCTGAGTCTGACTCTCTGCAACCCCATGGCCTGTAGCCAGCCAGGCTCCTCTGTCCATGAGATTCTCCAAGCAAGAATACTGGAGTGGGTAGCCATTCCCTTCTCCAGGGGATCTTCCCAACCCAGGAATCGAACCGGAGTCTCCTGCATTGCAAGTGGATTCTTGACCATCTGAGCCACCAGAGAAACCCAAGAGGTGGACAATTCTCCCTAAATAACATTTTTTAAACAAAAATATGGGTGTTGGGAATGCAGAAGTAAGGAGCACAGGTCAACTTTCAAGAAGCATGCATCATCTGAGAACATGAATGGAAACCAACAATTACGGAACAGGGTATACTGTCTCACATTGACCGCAGACATCTAACCTCCAGAACAGTGAGACTATAGATTTTTGTTGCTTATATCACCCAGTTTGGAGTACTTTATGAGGGCTGCCCTGGCAGACTACTAGAAGAATATCCTTACAAGAAATAAAGATCTCAGCAGATTTTCAGTCACTCACACTGCAAAGACAGCACTTTGATTCAGTCTGGTTGTCTCGGTGAAACAAAAGTCTTTCCGCCTGATCTCTGGGCAGAGGAAACTCAGGAAAGCAGCTGAAAAGACATGATCTGGAGACCAGAACAAGAAGTGGGTGTCTCTGTGGCTATCTCTGTTCCTCCATCCAGTTGGAGGGTACCAACTTGATTAGCACCACCTTCCCTGGTGGCTCAGATGGTAAAGAATCTGCCTGTAATGCAGGAGACCAGGGTTCAATCCCTGGGTCAGGAAGATCCCCTGAAGAAGGAAATGGCAACACATTCGAGTATTCTAGCCTGAAGCATTCCATGGACAGAGGAGCCTGGTGGGCGACAGTCCATGCGGTCGCAAAGAGTCGGATAAGACTGAGGTACTAACACCTCTGCCCTCACCTTCAGTGATAGTTTAGGCTTTATAGTCAAGGGTGTTTTAACAAATGTACAGTATATACATGTATAGCAAACTAGCTCTTCAAAAAGAAAAATGTGTATGTATATGTTTACTATAGATTTTAACAATGTGTACATGGCATCCAATTTACAAATAATAATACACTTGGTTGTAAATTTCTAGCCAATGCAGTCTCATGGAATGCTTTCATTGATTTTTGCCAAACTCTTGCATCCAGCACCAACTGATAATTACAATTAAACCATGACTGATAAATGGAGTTGCTTCCCAACTCACTAACTCTCTTCCCCATGAATGTGTTGTCCTTAAATCTGCTACGTGATTTTCTGTTAAACTAATTTCTCACCCTTGTATTAATTATATTCATTAAACTGAACATCTTCCAGCTTTGGCTGTAAGTCAAGCTCTAATTTACACTATCTGCTGATCTCAGTGGTGTAAATACTGCACAAGGACCAATTTCAAGCTACTGTAGTGTCATCATCGAATGCAGATTTGAGAGGAAATGCATAATAATACTCCATTATATAATGTTTCCACCATACAGAGGCCATAGCTATAGAAAACCCAAGAATGTAGACGAGATGTACTAAAACATTTAGACAATGATGGATTTTATGTATTACTGTCTTCGGTTTGGGTATAATGCTTTTAACTGTGAGTTTGTATCACTTAATTTTTTATAATAACTGTGTTCAACCATCAGCTTTCGAAAAAGAAAAAAAACAATCAGCTTTCAAAATACATAAAAAGTTAACAATCGGCTCTCATAGTCTGGTGCAAGTCAGCCCAGCACACCACTGCATGTGGCTATTACCAACTTGTAGATTTCCCAGTATGTGACTACAGCAGAGTTTCAAGCTATAGTCTGAAGAGGAAATAACTGCACCTAATACAATATCCAAAATCACTGCGGACCGTTATCGCAGCCACAAAACTCAAAGACACTTCCTCCTTGGAAGGAAAGCTATGACAAACATAGACATAGTGTATTAAAGAGCAGAGATACACTTCTCTGACAAAGGTCTGTCTAGTCAAAGCTATGGTTTTTCCAGTAGTCATGTACAGATGTGAGAGTTGGACCATAAAGGAAGTTGAGCGCTGAAGAATTGATGCTTTCGAATTGTGCTGGAGAAGACTCTTGAGAGTCCCTTGGAGAGCAAGGAGATCAAATCAGTCAGTCCTAAAGGAAACCAACCCTGAAGTTCATTGGAAGGACTGATGCTGAAGCTGAACTTCCAATACTTTGGCCACCTGATGCAAAGAGCCAACTCACTGGAAAAGACCCTGATGCTGGGAAAGATTGAGGGCAGGAGGAGAAGAGGGCAACAGAGGATGAGATGGTTAGATGGCATCACCAACTCAATGGACAAGAGTTTGAGCAAACTCCAGGAGATAGTGAAGGACAGAGAAGCCTGGCATGCTGCAGTCCATGGGGTTGCAAAGAGTCAGACACGACTTATCAATTAAACAACAACACTTCTTTACTCTTTTTCCAATATTACTTTTTCCTTCTACCATGCCTCACCCAAGAGGCAATCCATACAGTTCAGCATCATCAATCATAACTATTGATTATATTTTCATGATGTACACCAGTCTGTGAGTCCTTGAGATGAGGGACCGTGTGGCCACAGCATGGAGCACAGAGTTGAACACACTGTAGCTTCTCAGTGAATGTTTGCAGGACCAGTGATCTAAAATTATCACCTAGTACTCCAAGCAATCACAAGTCTACTTAGGGTGCATGATAATTTTTTCCCTTCATCATCCCTTTTCCAATCAATTTATGGACAAAAAATGGCACACAAATTAACAGACAAAATGAACTGGGCCTACAGTCATTCTTGTCTTCCTCTTCGACTCTTAGCTGTTAAAACATGGCTGTTTGGCTTGATGGGGGAACAAGTAAAATTGTCTGAATGTAACCCTAGGAGCCCTCTCTGGAGTCTTGGACTACAAATTCAGCTAGAGTCAGCAGAAGGGGCCACATCCAGTGGAACCACTAACTTCCTCCCTCTAGAAACAGGATGGAGCAAACAAGCTGCTCAGTCGTATCCGACTCTTTGCGACTCCGTGGACTGTAGCCCACCAGGTTCCTCTGTCCTTGGGATTTCCCAGGCAAGAATACTGGAGTGGGTTGCCATTTCTTCCTCGAGGGGAACTTCCCGACCCAGGGATTGAACCTGCATCTCCTGCACTGCAGGCAGATTCTTTACTGTTTCAGCCACCAGGGAAACCCAGAAGAAGAATATGTAACCTCTTATAGGCCCTGAGGTTTCTAGCTAATGAACAGATGACGTACCCAGACAATTTCTACCTATATTCAGCAGCCCAACCAGAGCCTACCTGCTACCGAGCAAGCTGTGTATTCCCCACCGACCTGGGTACTCTCTCTGAACTGTGCTGTAAAAAAAGACTCCTGCAGAGAGGTGCAGTCCAAACACCAGGATGGAAATACACACCGAGGGTCTATCCATGCCGGGGCCCACATATCTTTCTGGGATGATGAGAAAATCAGGGGTCCACCCCTTCTCTTCCGTCAATGCCCCCCTGGACTCTGTGAGTTTTTTACTTTCCCAGTAAAGCCTGTATTATAACCCAAGCTGTGTAACACTGTTGAATTGGCATCAAACCCAAATGAGACTCATTTGGTGGAACAGGAAGGGTCCCAGAAGGAACCCACCTTCAGATCAGGCACCCACGATGTTCTGCATTAACTGGGAATCTATGCATGTTGGGGGGAAGTCTGAGCCAAGGAATCAGGTGGCCAGGAGCCTGACAATCTCCAAAATAGATGTTTTTGAGATCTCTAGTCCTCAAATAGCTTATCTCTGAGTTTCCAATAACACACAAGCTAAAAAACAAGATAGGCAAAATTAAAAAAAAAAAAAAAAAAAAAACAAGATAGGCAAACAAAACTTTAAATGTCCCTCAGTGCCACAAAGCCCATTGAGCTACCACATTCAATGCTGTGCAATCTTTACTGGTGATTTCTTATTGATGCCCAGGGGGAACTGGGGGCTCACTGTGCATAGTCCAGAACCTAAAGGGGAACTTTGTTCTAGGATTGTTTGGGATACAATGAAAGAGGTATAACAGACGTGATTCTGCCAGATGTTGTGACAAATCAATACGTATTTAATAACAAACAAATGGTAAAAGGTGAGTCTTAGTTCATTGAAGGCTCTACAGATGATCTGATGAAAAGAATGAAGGTTCCCAAAAGATGCCAAATTATACACCAGCATATTTTGTCCCTTTAAGTCTTTTTCAGTCATTATTGTGAAGGGGACACCTGGGGTCATCAATAAGATGAAGTTGATGGTCACCTTAACAAATGCAAGACACACAGTAACTCTAGACCAGACACTTCTGTGTGACATTTGGAAAAATATTTTGAGATAACTTCTGGGGCACCTCATGGCCAGACCACACTAAAAGAACAGCAAGTTCTTCATGCTTCTTCAAGATTTCAAGGGCTGTGCAGAAGTGAGTTGCTTCAAGTCCAAAAGAAAGTGGAATCCATTTTATGTTATTCTCTTGATTCCTCTGCAAAGATAGAATAAGTCTTTGCAGAAGGACAGGAAAATGAAACGGAGCTTTGCTTCTCATGAAGTACAGCTCAGCAGTGGTGAGCACAATGGGGCTGTGATCTTCACATCAACCCAGGCCCCACCCTACAACTGGTCCTACTGTGACATGCTGCTAATGGGTTGAACTGTGATGGTGTTTACAGGGGACATCAGAGAGCAATAGCCACTGCTTAGCCAAACCTCCAGGTGGCTCAGTGGTAAAGAATTATTCACCTGCCAATGCAGGAGATGCACGTTTGATCCCTGGGTTGGGAAGATCCCCTGGAGAAGGAAATGGCAACCCACTCCAGTATTCTTGCCTGGCAAATCCCATGGACAGAGGAGCCTGGCGGGCTACAGTCCATGGGGTCACAAAGAGTCAGACACAACTAAGCATGCATGCAGCCAAGCTCAGGAGCAGGACCATGTTCATTTAAAACACCAAGGTCAAGATGTTTCAATTCTTGAAAGTCACAGTGGTGCCACAAAGCACAAAGAATGAAATCCTTTCATGTTGAGATATGGTTCTGTCCGCAAAGGACCACATGGGCTATGAAAACTCCTTCACAGCCACCAGCAAACAAATAAAATCCCAAGTCACTTAGTCTATCCCAAAAGTCACTTGGAAAACACTGAATTATTTGGGGCAGTGAACTTGTTTCATGAAAATCTACAGGGATCACTCTATGGACGAATGTGAAGGGCTTTGAATTTCAAATGGAGGAATCATAACCCATACTTGGCACCATTATTTTTATAACTAGCACAGTGGTCCCTTTTGAAATTGCTTAGGGCGTCATTAGCAGTGAAAGGATAGGAATCTGAGACTTGTATATCATGATTACTTCTTTCTACAAATGATACGTATTTTTTATGTTGGGAATTAGATTCTTGGTTGAGGCAGTTAAGTCACTGTTACTCAACTGCTAAGTAATATCCGACTTTTTGCGACCCCATGGACTGCAGCACTCCAGGTTTCCCTGTCCTTTACCATCTCCTGGAGTTTGCTCAAACTCATGTCATTGAATAGGTAATACCATCCAACCATCTCATCCTCTGTTAAGTAATTACCAACAGAAAAAAAAACCAGCACAAACACAATAGCATGCACCCCTAGGCTGCTGACACATCCCTCTAACTCTGGCCCTATAGAGAAGATGCTTTTTGAATAGAGAAAAAATGCAGGAGTAATGGCAGCCATAGCCACAGAATCTGGTTACAATAAATGCTGTCAAGAAATTGTATGCAATACGACATTAATTGTGATTGAAGAGCTGTACTTACTGTTTCTGTCTGCAGACTCCCAGATGTTTCCTGTGTGCTACCTGAACCCAAAGCCCTGTGTGGAAGACTGAAGGTCACTGCAAAACTCAAATGTTAACAGCTTGGTTTTGATGGAATCAAAACATCAATATATCTTCCATAACCTATTTATTTATTACAGGGCTTCCCAGGAGGCTCAGTGGTAAAGAATCTGCCTGCCAGTGCAGGAGACATGGGTTCAATTGCTGGATTAGGAAGATTCCTCTGGAGGAGGACATGGCAACCCACTCCAGTCTTCTTGCCTGGAGAATCCTATGGACAGAGGAGCCTGCTGGGCTACAGTCCACAGGGTTGCAAAGAGCTGGACACGACTGAGCGCGCGCACACACACACACAGAGACACACACACACACACACTTACTCATTATACACCTGCCTGATACCTGGCACTGTTGTTTTCACATACAACAGTGTAACATAAAGACAATCTTGTGATATAATATTAAGTGAACAAAGAAGGCAACCTACATACACACAAGGTTCACCTTTATATAGTTCACATCTTCTCAACAAATACCTATAGCATTTGTATTCAACAGTCTCTAGCTGTATTTGGAGCACTAGAACTAGGTCATTTTCTCCCTTAAAAAAAAAAACACAGCATATTTTTTTCAGGGTTAGTATAGTTGTTGGGTTTTTTTTCTTTAAGATTTTTTTATGTGGACTATTTTTTAAGTCTTTATTGAATTTGTTACAATATTACTTACATTTTATGTTTTAGTTTTTTTTGGCCACGAGGCAGGTGAGATCTTAGGTCCCCAACCAGGGATCAAACCTGCACCCCTACACTGGGAGGCAAAGTCTTAATCATTGGACCATCAGGGAAGTCCCAGGATAGCTGTTTTGACTCTTCAATCCAGCACATGACAATGGTGAAAACTATGCTTACCCTAAAGATACAGGATAATTCTTAGAGGGCTCTGAAACCCACCAAGTGAGGAGCATCTGAGATTTTTAGATATTCATGTTGTAAGCTCTTAGCATTCAAACCTAAAATAAATGGTTTCAAGATGGACAATATAACACTGATTACCAAACTCCAAATTAACATTTGTGTTCCCCTTTTAAGATGATACACCTGGTTTTGATTACCAGTGTGTTTAATTTCTCTAATAACTACAAATTGGCAAATTACACCTCACATAGTCATTGAATTTCAGTGTTTTGAAGACAGTCCTATCTGGGTTTCAACAACCTTGTCAGTATTTTCAGATCTAGTCATCAAACCATAGGGGCAGATGTGCGAAAGTGCAAAGTCCCATGATTTAGGAATTTATAGACTTCAATAACATAGATGTATGTTTAAAAGTTAAATTTTAAGAAATTATTTATAACTTTAATGTTTTAAGAGAATACAAGAAGATTTGTCAATTTTGGTGCATGATGGAATATATGGATTCAAACTCAGATCTGACTAACTCCAAACCCTATGCTCTTGCTTTAGACACAGAAATTTCCAGAAAGGTCTGCCTAGCTTGCTCTCTCCACTAACCTTGGAATTTGTCTTTTAGCAAAATGTCTCCGAAAGGCTTGGCTGTCTTTCGCAAAGAGGAGGCATCAGGCAGTTGTGAGATGGGAAGACCTTGACACAAGTCCTGGAGGCTGGTCTGCACAAGGGACTCTGGAATGTTCTTCCCCAGCAGGGGCATCTCATGTTATTTGCTGTCCTGGAACATTGAGGACACTCCCCTTAATGCCCTTGCTGCATCAGCAGGCTCCCTTGCCCTCTGACTTACAGCTGGGCTCAGTTAATAAGGGTTATGAAGAGAGAGTGAAAGTTGCTCAGTCGTGTCCAACTCTTTGCAACCTCATGGATATACAGTCCATGGAATTCTCCAGGCCAGAATACTGGAGTGGGTAGCCATTCCCTTCTCCAAGGGGTCTTCCCAACCCAGGGACCAAACCCAGGTCTCCTGCATTGCAGGCGGATTCTTTACCAGCTGAGCTACAAGGGAAGTCCCCAGTGAAGAGAGAGTGAAGGTAGAAAATAGTACATCTGGGGAATTTGTCTACCAGGCTTCTGCCCTACAGAGTCACTGCGTCCTGCGTACGAAGGTTTCAGTTCCTGTTTTGTGGTCAGCCCCTCAGAGCTACCATCACCAGGCCCTACTGACAACTCTCTTCCCCTGCCCTTTTAGGCCCTGACGTTACAAATGTCCGCACCTTGCTGTCTTCCCCTTGTAGCTTCCATACACCTTGCCCTTACCTCCGTAAACAATCCCTTTATGAATTCTCCTCAAATTACCCAATTTGATTATGCACCTGTCTCCTTCCTGCCAAAACCATGGCTAACACAAACACTGAGACTCAGGAAGTCTCAAAAAGGTGATATTTGATTTGAGTCTTGAAGGATGAGTATAATCTTATCAAATAAAAAAGGAAGTATCAACAGCCACAAGCAAGTAGAATATTTCCCTCCAAGAGCACTACAGCTCTGGTGGCGCAGTTCCATGGGACATCGTTTACACCGTGTTCTCATAGGAGGCATCTGGAATTAGGCAATAGCATCATAATTGCCGGACTGAATTTTAGTCCATATCCAAAGGTGCATGCGAAATACTATTTTCCAAATTTTACGCAGTTCAGCTTTGGTTTCTATTTCAAACAATCCATCCCCTAGAAAACAAAGTCTCTAAATCAATTTGAGATTTCTACTCAAACTGAAATGGGGCTATCTGGAGATCTTAAATTTTTTTCAAAAAAAAAAATTTCAGCAAATATTTCAAAAACACCCAACTATGTTGAATGACATTTTATTTCTTTGGAATACACTAACTCAGCATTTTTTAAGAGTTCAGTGTTAATAACTGTGTGGGTTAGTGTTATATGGTTCAGTGCTAGAGTTCAGGATGGCCCATGAAAAGAGGTTCTGCCAAGCAGTTGATTAGGCTGAACGTGATTCAGGAGCATATTTAGTCTCTGTATGAGAACAAATTATTTTTAGGACTTTGGTCCATCAACTGTTTGTATGCAAATAGCAATGCTAATTATACATAAGTTTTATCTACTCAGTACAGCAGCTTTTTTTTAATCTACTCAGTACAGTACATCAACTTGGAAGTCTTCTTGCAGAACTTTGTGAGAATTGAGTTGCTTTTAAAATACATTTGTTTGAAAAAGGTCAATCTAGTAACTAATTTACATCGACCTTCCATCTAATTAGTGCCCACTAGCAAAGTTTAACCACAGCTCGACAGGAATGATGGCAAAAAAAAAAAAAAAAAATTTAGCCAAAGCATTAGAATAGAATCTGTAGGATCCCAGATGGCTAACAAACACATGAATAAATGCTCAACATCACTCATTATTAGAAAAATGCAAATCAAAACTACAATGAGATATCCCCTCACACCAGTCAGAATGGCCCTCATCAAAAAGTCTACAAATAATAAATGCCAGAAAGGGTGTGGAGAAAAGGGAACACTCTTGCACTGTTGGTTGGAATGTAAATTGACCCAGCCACTATGGAAGATGGTATGGAGATTCCTTAAAAAACTAGGAATAAAGCCACCATATGACCTAGCAATCCCACTCCTAGGCATATACCCTGAGGAAACCAAAATTGAAAGAGACACAAGTATCACGTTGTTCATTGCAGCACTATTTACAATAGCTAGAACATGGAAGCAACCTAGATGTCCATCAACAGATGAATGGATAAAGAAGCTGTGGTACATATACACAATGGAATGTTACTCAGCCATAAAAAGGAGCTCATCTGTCAGTTCAAATGAGGTGGATGAACCTAGAACCTATCATACAGAGTGAAGTGAGTCAGAAAGAGAAAGATAAATACCGTATTCTGACACATATATATGGAATCTAGAAAAATGGTACTGAAGAACTTATTTACAGGGCAACAATGGAGAAACAGAAATAGAGAATAGACTTATGGACATGGGGAGAGGGGAAGAGAGGGTGAGATGTATAGAGGGAGTAACATGGAAACTTACATTACCATATGTAAAATAGATAGCCAACGGGAATTTGCTGTATATCTCAGGGAACTCAAACAGGGACTCTGTATCAACCTAGAGGGGTGGGATGGGGAGGGAGATGGGAGGGAGATTCAAGAGGGAGGGGATATACGTATACCTATGGCTGGTTCATGCTGAGGTTTGACAGAAAACAACAAAATTCTGTAAAGCAAGTATCCTTCAGTAAAAAATAAATTAATTTTAAAAAAAGAATATAATCTATAGGATCCATGAGGCACACTGAAATCTTTTCAAATCCAGATTAGGGGAAAAAAAAAAAAAAACCTTGAAATAACTAATTAAAAGAAGAAATGGCTACCCATTCAACCAGCTGAGCTGAAGCATTTACTTAATAAGGTTAATGGCAATAAAACTGGATCAGAGGAGAAGAGTGGAAAAAACCTCCATACACAAAGGCCCAACCGAAGCCAAAATTAAGTATGCTGATCCTTGCTTTCAACCTGAGATAAGATCTGGAAATTCTAGTGCTTACCACTGATTAAGCATCTGTTTGGAATTCCTCTGTTTCTTTGTGTGCGTTCACACAACACCTGCTGGGGAAGTCCACAAACCTGCGAGATCATTGGAAACCAGGACATGAACTGATCTTTCCATCTTGATGTAGGAACCCCAGTGCCTCTCACAAACACCAAACCGAGAGTTGGACCACAGGAAACAAGGCTATGGTTTTCTTCCTAGCCAGCTACACTAAGAAAAGCATCTGGTGTTCTGCACCTAAGGTACAAGGAGAGCTGTGGTTCAAAATACTTGTTTCTGTTGTCCTATCATTATACAGCTGGGAGCTCTCTGCAATTCCACTGACGGGATGAGGGAGGAGGAAGTCATCCTCCATTTTCCTTGATCACTCACCCCATCCAGCTTCTTTCAGTTCAATTCAGTCGCTCAGTCGTGTCCGACTCTTTGTGACCCCATGGACTGCAGCACGTCAGGCTTCCCTGTCCATCACCAACTTCTGGAGCTTGCTCAAGCTCATGTCCATCGAGTCAGTGAGGCCATCCAACCATCTCATCCTCTGTCATCCCCTTCTCCTCCTACCTTCAATCTTTCCCAGCATCAGGGCCTTTTCTAATGAGTCAGTTCTTCGTATCAGGTGGCCAAAGGATTGGAGTTTCAGCTTCAGCATCAGTCCTTCCAATGAATATTCAGGACTGATTTCCTTTAGGATTGAGTGGTTTGATCTCCTTGCTGTCCAAGGGACTCTCAAAAGTCTTCTCCAACACCACAGTTCAAAAGCATCAATTCTTTGGTGCTCAGCTTTCTCTATCCAGCTTCTTGGGAGACCATAAGGATGACATGTTTCAGGTATAGACACACCCACCTGATTCACAAACCACATCTCCCATTCTTTTGCTGAAAAGAGTATACTATATATCAATCAGAGGAAGCTAGTCTGTACTGCGGAAACATGCCGCGAATCTCAGTGGCTTCAAAGGCTGATATCTCACTGGTAGGACACACTCCTCATTACTGTCTGAGGGCTCTAAGTCGCCCTCACACGGGGACCCAAGCTGACGGAGCGGCCGACCGCCTGGAGTATCGCATGTGCGTGTGTGCTCAGTAGTTTCTGTCGTGTCCAACTCTGTGCGACCCTATGGACTGCAGCCCGCCAGGCTCCTCTGTCCGTGGGATTCTCCAGGCAAGAATACTGGAGTGGGTTGCCATGCCCTCCTCCAGGGGATCTTCCCAACCCAGGCATTGAACCCACATTTTCCTGCATCTCCTGCATTGCAGGCAGATTTTTTACCCACTGAGCCACCTGGGAAGCCCGGAATATTGCCTGACTCTATGCCAAATAACACATGCATTCTTGAAACTTCTGCTTATATTCCATAGACCAGAGCATGCCATCAGAACATGCTGGAGCCAGCCTTGCCATGTGCATAGAGTAACAAAAATCAGAATATTTGTGAATAGTCCCATGACACTTCAAAATACTCTACATATTGCTGCTGGGAGGGGGATAGTCAGAAAGGCAGAAAAGTGGAAGGAAACAGAAGCAAGCTGAAGTAAAGCAAAGAGCAGATTAGAGATGCAGAAAGGAGAAAACGTAAGAGGAAAGGATGGAATTTGTGGCGATGATTTTTAATCACTCATATGACCTATATTTAGATTTTTGACAGTTGCATATGCACAAGCAATTTCTCTTCTCACCTTCTCCTTACTTTGGCTCCTCAACTGATAAAGAATGACAAGCAGAGGGGGTGATAAGCTGACAAGACAGCACCATGCTCTGTGTGTGTGTGTGTGTGTGTGTGTGTGTGTGTGTGAATGTGTGTGCTGGTGTGGAAGAGCTGTCATATGAGGCAGGTTGCTTTATTAATCCTCCAAGAAAATGACCAGGGTGGAGGAGGCTGTGAATGAGTGTCTGCAGCAGATAGCTCCATTGTGACACTTGTAAGTGTCCACACCTTGTCCCCGCCAGGAGCTCCTTGGCTAAGGAAGGGGGAAATGCTGGAAATTCTATAGATCTCCAACCACAACTTTCAGGACTTGGAAATGTGTGAATCCAAAAATATCTCAGGCCCAAGAATGGATGCTCAGATCTGGCAAACAAAATGGATGCCCCAAACACAGATACCCAACCCAGGGATCGAACCCACATCGCTTATGTCTCCTGCACTGGCAGGCAGGTTCTTTACCACTAGCACCACCTGGGAAGCCCACTGAATATATAAGATATGTTAAATACATTTTTAAACAAAAACAGTATGGGGGAGACTTCCCTGGTGGTCCAGAGGCTAAGACTCTGTGCTCCCAGTGCGGGGGGCCTGGGTTCACCCCCTGGTCAAGGAACTAGATCCCACGTGAGGCCACTAAGGGTTTGCAGGCCTCAACTGAACATTCCCTGTGCCACAGCTAAAACCCAGCACAGCCAAATAAGCAAATTTCTTTAAAAAAAATACAGAACCTTATTTTTAAAAACAATCCAGTGGGTCAAGGATGAGCTATTTCATAAAAAGGACCCGGAAATCAGAAAGTTCTCTGGAAATAAATCCATTTAGATACCTGCTACAGCACATTACCGACGGACATAAATTCCCACTGAATTCAGGAGACAAGCATTCCAATTAAAGCACTAAAAGAAAAAGCTAGAAGAAAATAGAAGTAAATATGTACCTGGCGTCTGGATGGGAAGGGTATTTTAAACATTAAAGCCACAGGTATTTAATTACAAGAGAAAACAGCAATAGATCTCACGACATAAAATTTTTAACTTATTGTGAAAAAATCAAAGTACAGACCTCTCTGGCGGTCCCATGGTTAACAATCCACCTTGCAATGCATGGCAAGCAGCTTTGATCCCAGGCCGGGGAACTAAGATCCCACATACCGCAGAATAACTAAACCCATGAGCCACAACTTGAGAACCCAAGCCCTGCAATGAAAGATCCCGCATGCAGCAGCTAAGACCTGACGCAGCCAAACAAAGAAATACATATTTTAAAAAATCAAAATAAAAGCTGTGTCAGACTGGGGGTGGGGATTCGGCATCTAATGTGATAGGCAAAATGTGAAAGGCAAAGATGAACACATCGTCAGTTCGTTACGAGCTCTTATAATTCGATAACACAATAAAGAATATGGCTAAACATAAGAAGCCAGCTTCAGCTAGTGAAAACAGGAAAGAAGGTAGGTAGACCACGCAGAGAGGCCATATCCCGGGGAGGCCAGGATGAAGGACAGCATCATTTCTGCTCTATGGTTGGCTACATCCCACGGGTAGACTAGTCAGCGTACCCACCGCAGACCCACCTGGTGTTCACCCAGGTACATCCAATCTCTCCTAATCAGCCCCTCTTTCCCTCCACCCCCTGTACCACCACCGTAATTGCTGAGTCCACTATCTCCAAAATTAGTCACAAATATTCTAAGCATGTCTAGCAGTACTGTATCAGACACTTATTTATCTCTTGTCATTTCCTTACGTATAGTTTTTGGCTACCCCAATAAATGGCAAGACTCTTTAAGAGTGTGAGCTTCCTGTCTTCTCCAGAGGCAGCTTGTTGAAGTGAAAAGAAAATATAAATTGATTGAAAGTTGCAACCCACCACCTGTGACTCTGCCCACTTGGTGTCTGACCTTAGGTCAGCCTCCAATTCTCTGTAAAAGTGGAAATGATTACACCTTCTTTGCCAGGTTATCATGGGATAACCAATGTCTTGATAAATTTAAAGTGTTATAAATCATAAAGTCTATAAATTCTCAAGAAGCTTGCCATCAGTTTTCAGTTCAGTTCAGTAGCTCAGTCATGTCCGACTCTGCAACCCCATGGACTGTAGCACTCCAGGCTTCCCTGTCCATCACTAGTTTTCACATACGATAAAAAACAATAATAATTAACATTTTTGTATGTTAATTATTTTAAATATTTTGTATGTTAATTATTTTTAATTTAAAATAATTATTTAAATTATTTTCACATCTATCAGATGATTTACATAGTAAGCCTATAAGGTCAGTGTTATATTCATTTTTAAGGTGAGAAAATTGAGATGCTTAAGGTAGTTAAAGGGCTTCCCTTGTGGCTCAGATGGTAAAGAATCCGCCTGCCATGCAGGAGACCTGGGTTCGATCTCTGGGATGGGAAGATCCCCTAGAGAAGAGAATGGCTACTCCAGTATTCTTGCCTGGAGAATCCCATGGACAGAGGAGCCTGCTGGGCTACTGTCCATGGGGTTGCAAAGAGTCGGATATGACTGAGGATCTAGGCACGTGCACAACAGAAGTTAAATAATTTGCCCAAGACCATGGGTAAATGGCAAAGAAGAGACTCCTTTATTACTTTGTATTTTCCTTTGGGCCTAGAAGAGTGTATCCCACATAATGCGTTCAGTAAATATGGATGACATGGTGAAGCGTATTTACACTATTTATGTAGCAAAACAGAGCTATCTTTTTCTTTCTGGGCTCCTTTGCTGTAATAGACTTTTATGACATGTTTACATCTAAAGAACACAACTTGCCTTGAGGTTTACCAGAAGTCTGGCAATACGGGGCTCTGTGTAAGCCAATATGACCACACTTAGATCCAGGGGGCAATAACTTCTTCCCTTCCAGATATTCACTCTTTGTCACTAGCTATAAATAGTCCCCTCCCTGGTAGGTAGTACTTGAAATTCTTTCTCCGACTTTCTATCTCCCTGAGCATCTGCACCAGGAAATCCTTACGGGCAGCCAGACTGGCAGAGCAACGCCTGCATCGATCTCGGCATCTCAGTGTCAGCCAGACCCTAAGAGCCCTCAAGTGCTTGATTCACTATGGTGACAACGCTCTTCTTCCCTTCGCCCTTGGATCTGAGGTTTCTAAGTTACAGTATTTACCACAATCCTAAAAGATATTTACTGCTTTTATCTGCAGGTGAAGGCTCTGGTTCAAGGCAGCCAAATATAAAAAATGTGCTTCTTTGCAGGCTCGACTGCAAAATGAGCACAAATCCACTGTGTTTGTCTTTGCCTTCCTGTGACAGCTCACACCATTTTCAAGCAACTTTGCTGCATCCTCTGAGATAATCCCTCCAAAAATCAGAATTTCAGAGTCCACAGTTTACAGATGAGGATCAGAGGTTGAGGGAGGGGACATGCTTCATTCTCCCTAAAGATCTGATTTGGTCTTAACACAGTAACCAAGGTCTTTAGGGATCAATTTTAAAGACTGGTGGAAAGAAGTTTATTTCACTCCACCCTTCACTCATCAAGGATTGCAAGTGACCCGGAGGGAAGAAAAGGGGGGCTTCTCAGAATTCTGGTTCCTGATCCCTGGACATTTTCAATCACCTCTGCCTAATGAAGGACTTCCTAGGTGGCGCTGGTGGTAAAGAACCCGCCTGCCAATGCAGGAGATGCAAGAGATGCGGGTTCGATCCCTGGGTCGGGAAGATCCCCTGGAGTAGGAAGTGGCAACCCACTGCAGTATTCTTGCCTAGAAAATTCCATGGACAGAGGGGCCTGGTGGGCTACAGTCCATGGGGTCGCAAAGAGTTGGACACAACTGAGCAACTAAGCACTATATAATGAACATTTGAAAATTACACAGAACTCAAGAACTTGAAATCGCTTTAGCAGCTAATCAGCATTATGAGCAGCGAGACTCCTGGAGCAGAAGGACACAGCATTATTCCACTTGTCAAGCTGTTGATGTTTTCTCATTCATCATTGGTCAGGGAGCTTTGGCCCCTCTTGCCTTTCTGGTTCCCCTTTGAAAAAACAGCATATGAGACTGTATTAAAGGCATCACAGGCCTCATGCTTTACGTGGTACTTAAAGCTCTCTGGAAGCATCTCCAGGCATCACACTGAATAGTTGGACCATGAGCTTTGCCTGGGATGATTCCCTCTGCTCTTGATTCTTGAGGGAAATCATTTGTTTGCATCAAGCCTCACAGACAGCATCAGTCCTGGAGCATTGGCAAGTGCAGCCACACAGAGCCACATATCTCACCAGTTCTCATATTCACACCAGAGGGTTCTCAGTTATGCCTGAAATTCCCAAGAAGCTTTGGTGTTCTTGGAGCATCTGCAGAGGAGGGAGCAAACAGAAAATAAGAAACACTGGCAGCCAGTGAACCAAGTGAAGAGCACGTGGTTGAGGATGCTAATAAAACTCCTCTCTCTCTGACACCCTTGGCTATCACCTTCATCTACTCCTGCAGATACCTGCATCCTGCTGATGCCTTTGATTGCATTTGTGGAGCAGGCAGACCACACCAGCTCTGTCAAAAAGGGGACAGTAACATCATCGTGAGAAGTGGCACGCTTTACTTCGGAAGCGATGATGAATTTAGACCAACGAATGCCTGCAATTATGAAATCAAATGCTAAGAAACCTGGGCACTGGCAGGAGGAAGAGGGTGAGTCAGCAAGGGAAGCAGGAATGTTATCTGCTTTCCCAGGCTTTTACCTCCTGGCTTCAGAGCCACCCCCTCTGTTCTGCTCCACAGGCTTCTGTTTTAAATTAGCACTAAATGAAACAGAATTAAAATATGATGGAATAGCCTTTAGGTGACTCTGTTCTGCATTTAAATCCTTGAAAAATATTGCATTTCCACATTCTGAACACTTTCATGTTCAAGGAATAATTTGAGTTTGAGGATAAGAGTGATTTTTTTTAATGGCTTCTTTGTGGTAAAGAAGAAACTATTGCTAAATTTAACAAGGAAGAATGTGATGGGGTTGAAGAAGAAAGTCAACTGCAGCTAAGAGAAGAGTCCCTGGTCCCCTGCCTCTGACTCCAAATATGAAAAGGGAGGAAACTTGAGGATGGATTTGACATTTCCTAGGATTTGAAGGAGTTTAGCAACATAGTTGTAGCCTTTAGACTGGGCCAATCTGGTACCTTCCAACATTGTGATATTAGCCCACCAGGCTAACTCTGTCCATGGAATGATCCCGGCAAGAATACTGGAGTGGGTTACCACTCCCTTCTCCAGGGATCAAACCCAGGTCTTTATCATCTGAGCCACCAGGGAAGCCGCATGTGACAAGACCAATTCAAATTGATGGTGGAGCCAGTGTCCCTAGGTATTAAAGAACCACCTCGCCCACTCCCTTCATCGACCCCTCCAACCACATATGTTGAAGATCAGAAGAGTTAGGTAACTTATCCAAGATCATCCTGCTGGGTGACAGGAGACTGAATGCCACCATTAGCCGGCCCCTGGGGTCTCTCCAATCTCTCACACAGTCTAGTATTAACACAGTGTCCAAGGCTCCAGGCTGGAAAACCAAAGCCACTAAAATGGACACACACAACCTGCTATATTTAAAACAGATTACCAACAAGGACTTACTGTATAGCACAGGGAACCCTGCTCAATATTCTGTAATAACCTAAATGGGAAAAGAATTTGAAAAAGAATAGACACATGTATGTGTGTAAATGAATCACTTTGCTGTACATCTGAAACTAACACAATATTGTTAATCAACTGTGCTCCAATATAAAATAAAAATTAAAAAATAAAATAAGAATTAAAAACAATAATAAAATGAATTCTTTGAAAAGATGGAAAAAAAAAATAAGAAGCCCAAGGACTGGAGACTCTGTGATCTGATAAAGAAAAAGAAGTCTCTTTACTCATTCCAAGACAGACTTTTTTGATACATTTGTTATCTGATCCATGCTGGTATAAATAAATGATTAAATATAAATAAATGTGGGACAAGAAACAAATCTCCCATGCAGAAGCATTCCAAATAATTTATGTAGACACTCAGCTTTCAAGGAGGTGGAATACAACCCCCACTCATGGAGTGTGAGTTGCACAAAGTGACTTCCTTCCGAAAAGTGCAATGTGCAAAAGAGAAGGAAAATAGAAGCAACTTTATATTAACAGTAGAGAAACCTGATAAACGTTACCTCAGCCAGTTGATCAATGTCAACATCAAAAGTCAATGGTATGTTGATGCTATGTACCCTTGATACCATGTGAAGAGAATGGCACTTTATTTCTGTGATTTTCCTCCCCAAACCCATAACTACAGTCTAATCATGAGAAAAATATGAAATGAATCTGAACTGAGGGGTGTTCCACAATATGCTTGACCAGCATTTTATTCCTTGAAGCTGTCAAGGTCATCCAAAACAAGAAGAATCTAAGAAATTGTTGCAACCAACAGCAGCCTAAGAAAACATGATGACTAAATGTAACGTGGTATCCTGGATAGGATCCTGGAACAGAAAAAGAACTTTAGGGAATAACTGAGGAACTCCGAATTCAGTATGGACTTTAATTAACAATAATGTATTAATATTGGTTCATTTGTAACAAAGGTAATACTATTCATAACAGGAAAGTGGCTGTGGGTTACATAGGTATTCTCATATTACTTATCCAGTAAACCTGTAAATCTAAAACTGTTTTAAGTAAAAAGCATATTAACAACAACAATAACAAACTAATCATCACCACTAAGTGAGGTCCAAGAAAGCTGGTTAATAAGCATTTAATCTGCTCTCTAATTTCACATTTGGCTGAAATACTTTTGTAGGCATCATCTCCGGGTTGGAACAAGTATGATTCATTAAAGCAGCAATAAAATTATCTGCCCTGAATGTTACAGTTTCACAAGGATTCCTGGAGGGTGGGAAAGTTCCTTCTGCCCCCAGCTCTTCTTTATTTCTTCCTCATGATCACATTATGAGGTTCGAAATAGAGCAGACATTTCAACAGGCCATGTCCCTGCCCCGCCTCCCCCATAACACTGGAATTTGATCTAGTAATATACCTGAACCACCTCATTATTTCAGTGTGGCCAAGAGGAAATTAGGACTGAAACCACATTAATTCTTAATTGGGTATCATTTTATTAAACAGAAAATGGGAATTACCAGGTACTCATCTGCCATTTGAGGCACTAACAGCTATGCAAAACAGCCTCTGGATCTCAAACTTCCTCTCCTGTGACTGGTTTTTCATCACAGGATCAGAGCATGAAAGAGTCAGGTGTGGTAATAATAATATTAAAGATGATAATGACAATACTTATCATTTATTGGGAGAAGGCAATAGCACCCCACTCCGGTACTCTTGCCTGGAAAATCCCATGGACGGAGGAGCCTGGTGGGCTGCAGTCCATGGGGTCACTAAGAGTTGGCTACAACTGAGAGACTTCACCTTCACTTTTCACTTTCATGCATTGGAGAAGGAAATGGCAACCCCCTCCAGTGTTCTTGCCTGGAGAATCCCAGGGACGGATGGGGGAGCCTGGTGGGCTGCCGTCTGTGGGGTCACACAGAGTCGGACCTGACTGAAGCGACTTAGCAGCAGCAGCAGCAACATTTATTGAGTCCTTCCTATGTGTCGGGTTCTGGTCTGTATGTTTTTGTGTGGTTTTTTATGCTTGTTTGTCTTTCAAAAGGGCTCCACCTGCCAATGCAGGAGACTCAGGTTCGATCCCTGGGTGAGGAAGTTTCGATCCCTGGAGGAGGACATGGCAACCCACTCCAGTATTCTCACCTGGGAAATCTCATGGACAGAGGAGCCTGGCAGGCTACAGTCCACGGGGTTGCAAAAGAGCCAGACACGACAAAAAGAATAAGCTGGATTCAGAAGAGTGCAAGAGGGTAAAACAACTTTGTTATCCTTATACCCGTGACTTTCAGCTATGCTATCTCATCACAGTCCTAGACGATGCATCAGACAGCATTTTCCAAGTCACTCTCATGGATGAACAAGCATCCCTACTTTGATACATAAAAAGTCCAGCCCTGTCTTACATCAAAGCATCAATCTCTCAACCAATAGGAAGCTTCTCCTACAGAAGCTCAGGCTTGACTCAGACTGAAGTCACCTGAAAGGGCCAGAGGGCGGTGGGGCAGGACCCTCTTTGTTGCTGTTTCTCCACCTTTTTCTTCTTCATCACCTCACGCCTCTAACTGTGCTTGGAGGAGGGAAAAGAGAGAGGATAAGAAAGGAGCAGGGGCAGTCTCACCTGACTAGCGCTGCTCTAATCTGCGGCTGATGTCTTTTCGGGGGTGGACATCGACTGAGTCCTTGGAGTTTTGACATTAAACTGATTATGATCAGTATTTTAATATGTTTAAAATAAAGCTGAACCACAAAGAGACAGCATCTCACAGCCATTTGGATGGTGAAAATTAAAAAAAAAAAAACAAAAAAAATAATAATAATAAATGTAGGCAAGGACACGGAGAAACTGCAACCCTTGTATGTTATTGGTGAGAATGTAAAATGTTGCTCCCACTGATGAAAATAGGATGGTAGTGCCTCAAAAAAACTAAAATACAATTACATATGATTGGGCAATTTCATTTCCAGGAATATATCCCCCAAATTGAAAGCATGGTCTTGAAGAGATATTTGTGCACCCATGTTCAGAGCAACATTATTCACAATAGCCAAAAGCTGGAAGCAATCCAAATGTTCATCAACAGATGAATGGAGAAACAATACGTGGTACCTACAGACAATGATATATTATTCAGCCTTAAGGAGGAAGGAAATTCTGACACATGTTCCAACAGGGATGAAGCTTGAGCATATTATTTTAAGTGAAATAAGTCAGTCACAAGAAGGCAAGTACTGCATCATTCCACTTATAGGAGATGCCTAGAGTAGTCAAAATCATAGAGACAGAAAAAAGAATGGTGGTCGCCAGGGCCTTGAGGGAGGGGGGTGGGAGCTATTATTTAATGAGTACAGAGCTTCAGTTTTGCAAGATGAAGAGAGTTCTGGAGATGGATGGTGGTGAGGGCTGTACAATAATATGAATGTACTTAATACCATTGAACTGTACACTTTAAAATGGTCAAGATGGGGAAGTCCCCCTGGTGGCCTAGTGGTTAGGATTCTGGGCTATCACTGCTGTAACCTGTTTGATCCCTGGTTGGGGAACTGAGATTCTACAAGCAGCCAAAAAAAAGAGTCAAAATGGTAAATTTTATGTGCATATGTGTTGTGCTGCACTCAGTTGCTCGGTCGTATCCAACACTTTGTCCCCATGGACTGTAGCAAACCAGGCTCCTCTGTCCCTGGGATTATCCAGGCAAGAAGATTGGAGTGGATTGCCATGACCTCCTCCAGGGGATCTTCCCTACCCAGGAATTGAACGCAGGTCTCCCACATTGCAGGCAGATTCTTTACCATCTGAGCCACCTGGATATTTTACCATAATTAAAACATGTTTAAACTGAAATGTAACCTCTCTAAAGTAATAAAATTGTGGTTAACAGAAAAATAAAATGAAATAATGATATATGAAAACAAAGTCTGTAAGTAACTAGGAAAGCAATGAGCTCAGCTCAAAGTGTGGCTAAAAGATAGAAGAGAGAGATTCAACACAGCGCTGTTGAAAGATGGTAGCAAAAGAGAAAGAAATTAAAAAGCTTCTTCATGATTTACTCCCTCTAAGGACAGTTTGTTCCATGAACTAATTACATGGACTAATTTTTTTCCTCACAACAGTTTTATGAGGTGAAGTGGAAAGATATATTTTCTGAAGAAATAAACTGTTCTTAAATGATACATTCTGATCATCCATCAGAATGCACCAATTCCACTGATACTATCTGTGTAGATCTTTTGGGGCCAGGCCTCGCTTCTAGTGACTGCTGAAGTAAAATTCAAAATGGCAAGTTTCCAGGAGAGGAGATACTTTGAGGAGAAGGACTTTTCTAGCTCCTAATAAGGTTGTTGTTATTCAGTTGCTGAGTCTTGTCCAACTCTTTGCACCTCCACGGACTGCAGCACATCAGGCTTCCCTGTCCTTCACCATCTCCCAAAGTTTGTTCAAATTCATGTCGATTGAGTCGGTAATGCCATCCAACCATCATCTCATCCTCTGTCACCCCCTTCTGCTCTTGCCCTCAATCTTTCCCAGCATCAGGGTCTTTTCCAATGAGTCGGCTCTGTGCATCGGGTAGCCAAAGTATTGGAGCTTCAGCATCAGTCCTTCCAATGAATATTCAGGGTTGATTTCCTTTAGGATTGACTGGTTTGATCTCCTTGTAGTCCAAGGAACATTCAAGAGTCTTCTCCAGCACCACAGTTCAAAACCATCAATTCTTCATCAGTCAGCCTCAGGCGGATATAAGGTGCAAGAAATTGTTTGATCATCGAACATTCATCAACCAAAATCTCCCTCCTTCTGGCAGGAAGTGGGTTTAGATTTCAGTTGGTCTATAAATCCAATGAAGCTCCAGGTACAATGACTTGCATTAGTGCAGAGAGCTGGATAGGGTAACCATTAATCCACTGTGCCTTTATATCATCATTTACTTTTCATTATCTTTGCCCACCGTCTCAAATCCTGAGACTTCCCTTGGTCTGCTATACCAAGTTACAACTATTACCTCACTTACTCTCCAGGTCTATATGAAGTAGTATATGAGATAAGTCTGCAGAATTCGTTGTTGTTATTACTGTTATTGTTGATTTCTACTTGACAGCACTTTTAGGAACGGAGAATTTCCATCTCAATCACCTGTTTTCTAGAAAGTCTTGAGGCTTCTAATGGTCTCTATTTGGACAAGAGGTACAATTCAATTGGCAAAAACATCTTAGTCTTTTTCTTCCATTAAGCCCAGAAAATACTGAAGTTTGCATATTTTTCTTTCATCTTTCTCCAACAGTTAAGGAGTTGTGGGGATATCAAGATTATTGAAAACAGAACAGGAAATTGAAATAAAAGCAAACAAGTGATAGGTATTAAGCTGGTTGCTTTGAATTCGAAGGAATGTGGGCACAGAGGTTGTGTCAGCGTGTCCTTACAGAGAGAGTGAAATGGATCACATCGAAGTGTCCTAGCTTTCTATTGCTGCATAGCACATCATCCAAAAACTTATCAGTTTGAAAGAACGAATACGTATTATCTCATGGTTTCTGTCACTCAGGAATTCAGGTGTGGTTTAGCCAGATGAGATCCCATAGAAGATTGTCTCATGAGACTACAGTCAAGATACTGGCTGGGCCTGCAGTAACCCCAAGACTCAGGGGCTGAAGAATCTGCTTCCAAGGTGGTTCACTCTCCAGTCTGTTGGAAGAAGACTTCATTCCTTGCTGTTGTCAGGGGACCACAGGGCCTTGCCACATGAACAATCCACGGGACTGAATGTCTTTACAACATGCCAGCTGGCTTCCCCCTGAGAGTGACTGAGCCAAAACAGACATCAAAGAAAAGTCCATAATGATTCTTTTTTCCCTAGTTTCAGAATTCAAACACCATCACTTCCACCATATCCTACTCATTACAAGAATACAATACATGGTGTCTTACACTATGCAAGAACATAGTGCAGCCCACACGCAGGAGAGAAATTAAGCTCCATTTCTTGAAGGGAGAAATATCAAAGAATCTGTGTACATATTTAAAACCAACACATTAAGATTTGGAGATGGTGGTGGTTGTTTCCTTTGTTCGTTTTGCACTTAAACTCACAGTGAGCAGAAGTATCCTCGAATGAAACAAATACAAATGCCAATTTCAGAGGCTCCTTTTAATAAGATATAACATGACACCCTTTATTTTCAGCCACAAGAAGCAAAAGATTTTTCTCCTTTGAATAGTGAGAGAAAGAGAAACTCCTAAAAATCTTACTCCAAAATTCTAAGTAAGAAGAAAAACATCTGAAGATAAAAATTCTTTCAAGAGTGTTCTTTTTTCCAGCACAAAAGTGATATTTTAATAAAACAGCATAATTAAAGAAACTGCTAATGTACCTACAGAGTTACAGTTTTTAGATTCAAATGACTGGGGTCCAGTCTTATTTCCTCCTTAATAACAATAGTTTAATCAAGGAGGTAATTCTTGATGAAAAGCTAATGCCCAACCTTTTATAAACAATTACCACAAACTTCTCAGTTAATCAACTAGCATTCATGGTGCAAATTAACATCCATGATATAAAACTTTCAAGTTCTATCTAGGTTGATTAAGCAAGGCAAACCAGGACCCATTCACATTAAATTGGTTTCAATTTACTTCAATACCATGGAAGTTCTTCCACATACTATTTATATTATCTGTTACATAATGCATTTTAAAATTGCAAGAGAAATGAACATTTGAAGCACGGTATAGGACATTGGGATTCCCTGGTAGCTCAGTTGGTAAAGAATCTGCCTGCATTGCAGGAACCCCAGGTTCGACCCCTGGGTGGAGAGGAACCCCTGGAGGAGGAAATGGCAACCCACTCCACTATTCTTGCCTGGGAAATCCCATGGACAGAGGAGCCTGGCAGGCTACAGTCCATGGGGTCGCAAGAGTTGAATACAACTTAGTGACTAAACCACGATAGGACATTGGAAAAATTTCTTTGGGGATATTACATATGCAATTTTAAAATTATTTGGTAGTTTTTTGGTTTAAAAAAAATCTATAAATGGTTGTTTTGATACTTGTCTCTTTTCTGAAACTGAAAGTCACTCAGTCATGTCCAACTGTTTGTGACCCCATGGACTAGCCAATCCATGGGATTTTCCAGGCCAGAATACTGGAGTGGTTAGTCATTCCCTTCTCCAGGGGCTCTTCCCAATCCAGGGATTGAACCCAGGTCTCCCACATTGAGGATGGATTCTTTACCAGCTGAGTTACAAGGGAAGCCCAAGAATACTGGAGTGAGTAGCCTATCCCTTCTTCAACGGATCTTCCCAACCCAAAAATAGAACCAGGGTCTCCTGTATTGCAGGCGGATTCTTTACTAACTGAGCTATGAGGGCAGAAATTTGCTCATTATGCTGCTCTTGACATTGTTATCAAAACTAGCATCAGCATGTTGTAATACATCATAAATTCCACCTGTCTTTATAATTTTGAAGCTGAACTTTCAGTTTAAAGATGGTGGCTTAAGGTCAAAATATCCTCTGATCCTCTTAGAAATCACCTGAAAACCACAAGGAGAATGAGACATAAGAAATGCAAACACTGATTTTGGTGAAAGCAGGCAAGAGAAAACTCCACACCACCGAATAGATGGAAAGGCTGCCAAAGCAGGGTTCAAGCAGGAACATGTGTTAAAGAACAAAAGACTAAGAAAACGCAAAAGCCAAAGTGGAGGAGAGGGTCACAATTTCAACTTTGTATGTGGTTGAAAATAAGATTAAATTTGGGGCAAAAAGGACTCACTGAGAATAAGACAGGCACTCTGAGAAGAAGGCACAATAGTTTCTAATATTCATGTACCAAAAAAACATAGAATAAATATTCATAGAATGTAAAACATAATCAAGTCTCTCAAAATCTTCATGATTTTTCTAAATATTTGATTCCTGTTTTGTTGCTAATCACACTTACACTCCTTTTTTAGTTATGCTTCTCTTTCTAGAATGAGACATACTCTGGAAAAGGGCTTCCCAGGTGGCACCAGTGGTAAAGAACCCACCTGCCAATGCCGGAGACATAAGATGTGAGTTGGATCCCTGGGTCGGGAGGATCCCCTGGAGGAGGGCATGGCAACCCACTCCAGGATTTCTGCCTGGAGAATCCCATGGACAGAGGAGCCTGGTGGGCTGCAGTCTGTAGGGTCACAAAGAGTCAGACACAACTGAAGTGACTAAACACACACACACAAAGGAAAAATCAAAAGGCCATGTCGACAGGCTTTTTAGGAGCCATTTTATGCAGGTAAAAAGATCTACTGGGGAACCTGTAGGTAGAATCCATGGGTTCTTTCATATACCGCCTTTATTAACATTTTTCTAGATGTTCTAAAATTTGGTTTTGATTTCACATCTTTGAGCTAAAAATTCTTTAAGAGGGAATTAAAATTTTCCAATTGATAGAGGCTTTTTTTCTTTTGAGTGTTTAACTATGTACTGGTATTATTAGACTGTGATAAGTACATGTTTCTGTATTGTCTTCTTTTTAGATTTTTATTGAACTAAATTGTCAAAAGCTCTGCCAGCCAGAGTTAAGACTATAATTATTTAAGATATAAGACCTTTGTTCTCTCCAACTTTCTATTGGCAGGAATCAGGCTAAGACAGCTTATTCTTTAGTGCAGGCTTCAGAAGTAGCTAAGGAACATGATGGTAAAGAAAGAAGCTTCTAGAGAGCAGCATCAAGAGTCTGAGAACTATAATATGAGGACCTACTCTAAGTGGGGGTAAAGTTCAGGCTAGTAAAGAAAAATGCTCTATTCCCAGGATAAGGAGCCAGGCAATACCTGCCCATAAGACATGCTGTTGCTGCTGCTGCTAAGTCGCTTCAATCATGTCCAACTCTGTGCGACCCCATAGACAGCAGCCCACCAGGCTCCCCCATCCCTGGGATTCTCCAGGCAAGAACCCTGGAGTGGGTTGTCATTTCCTCCTCCAATGCATGAGAGTGAAGAGTGAAAGTGAAGTCGCTCAGTCATGTCCGATTCTTGGCGACCCCATGGACTGCAGCCTACCAGGCTCCTCCGTCCATGGGATTTTCCAGGCAAGAGTGCTGGAGTGGGGTGCCATTGCCTTCTGCCATAAGACTTGAGTACTGCCATAAACCAGGGACAGTCACGTAGCTCCTTTTCATGCCCTGTTTGCATGGCTGTGCTTGTGGAGGTTAGCCTGTCTGTGCTCCATCGTGGCATACAGGATGGATAAGAGGAAATAATTTACAATTCTCCTAGGCAAGAGGAACCAAATTCAAAACTAATATTAATGAGAGCCCAGGTGTCATAACTGGATGAAACTTTGGCATGTCTCAAGTATGAGTAAGTATATTCTGCATGTGAGACGGAAGTAAAGATAGATAAAAGAGTGGACTGTGGTAGAATAAATCGTTGTTCTCAATTCTTCAAGTCCACTCAGTTTTAGAAGTCACTTCCTTTGCCATGTGATTTTACAGTAACCCCTCCTGGCCTTGAGCTTGGAGCCCTGTGATCCAGCCTATCTGAGTGGAGTTACAGCTAACTTATAGATCCACGAGCAAAAAATAATGTTTGTTGCTTTAAACTACGGAGATTTGAGTGTTTTTTTACACAACAACGACAACAACAAAACTACAGGCAAAAGTAGAACAAACCACAAAAACATAAATTTTTTTAAAGAATTAGAAAGAAATAAGTCTAGATAAGAGATTGTTCTCAACTTGCAACAGGGTTACATCCCAATAAACCCACTGTAAGTTTAAAATATCATACACTGAAAATGCATTTAATATACCTAATCTACCGAACATCAGAGTGCAGCCTAATCTACCTTAAATGTACTCAGAACACTTACATTAATCTACAGTTGGATAAAATCACCCAACGCAAATCCTCTTTTACAATAAAGCATTGAATGTCTCATGTACCTTACTTAATACTGTACCGAAAGTGAAAAACAGAATGGTTGTCTGGATAGAGAAGAGTTGTCAGTGTATGCAAAAGGTTGTGAGCGCTGACCCCAGTGATCGTGTGGGTAACTGGGACCTGGGCTGCTGCCCAGCATCATGAGAGAAGATTGTACCACATCATCACTAGACCAGGAAAGGAACAACATTCAAAGTACAGTTTCTACGAAATGCGTATCATTTTTGTGCCATCGTAAAGTTGAAAAATCATCAGTTGAACCATTTTAAGTCAGGGACTGTCAGCATAATGATAGAAAATTACAAAAACTGTATAGGCTTCTTTGCCCAACTATATGCAGATAAATCTGAAAAGTGAGATAAAATGCATAATTTTTTAGAAAAGTACAATGTTCCCAAACCAGCTCCAAATAAGATAGTAAGTCTTAACAGATCCAGTTTCTATAGAAGAAATAGGAAAAACTTGCCAGAGCACTCTCTCTCATCAATGTCATATTAAAGTAGTGGACTCAAATGGTTTCACAGGAGAATTCTAAGAAATCTTCAAATAACACACACTTCCAACATTATTTGAACTATTCTAGAGCATGAAAAGCTTCCCTGGTGGCTCAGCAGTAAAGAATCCACCTGCCAGTGGAGGAGACACGAGAGACATGGGTTCATTCCCTAGTCTGGGAAGATGCCCTGGAAAAGAAAAGAGTAACCCACTCCACTATTCTTGCCTGGAGAAGCCCATGGAGTCTGGCGTGCTACAGTCCCTGGGATTGCAGAGTCCAACACGACTTAGTGACTGAACAACAATAAGAGCATAAAAAGGAGGGAAATCTTCTAAGTATTTTCTAATGAAGTAATATTGATACCAAAATCCAGCAACGAAAAGTCAAGTACAGCACGATCAAGTACAGATCAAACTGACATATGAATACTAATAGAAAAATATTCAATAAAATATTAGCAAGTGATATCCACTTCTAATAGGTGACACGTCTGACCTAATGGACTTTATTCCAGAAACGCAAAATACATCAACACTAAAAGAATTTTATTGCTATGTTTCACCATACCACATTCTAAGAATAAAAGTTGTATTATTTCCATGAGTGATGCTGATAATCTGTTTGATATATTCAACATACCTTCTTACTCAAGAGTCTTTTTCTCTTACTCAATATTTTTAATCGAGTAGAAATAGATGGATATTCTATTAACATAACAGAAGAAATCCGTCTCAATCCAGAGCTGGCCTTATGCTTAATGAAGAAACATTCTTTTTTAAAATATAAGTTTCAGGGGTGTGTGTGTGTGTGTGTGTGTGCGCGCGCGCGTGCGCAATCATGTCCAACTCTTTGAGACTCCAAATACTATAGCCTGCCTGGCTCCTCTGTCCATGGAATTTTCCAGGCAAGAATACTGGAACAGGTTGCCATTTCCTCCTCTAGGTGATCTTCCCGACCCAGGGAGAGAACCCGGGTCTCTTGCATCTCCTGCATTGGCAGGCGGATTCTTTACCACTGCACCAACTGGGAAGCCCCAAGTTTCAGATGTGCAGCATTAGAATTCAGTATCTATGTACCCTGCAAATGATCACTCCCATGAGTCTAGTTACCATCCATCACCATAGAGTTGATCCCTTTCACCCATTTCACTCAACCACCAGCCCCCTTCTACTCTGTTCTATCTATGAGTTTTGTTTTGTTTGTTTTTTATTCCACATATGAATGAAATAATAAAAACATACTATTCTTACAAACAGAACATCTATATACATATGAACATACTTATACACATGGTGGGCATGAGTTGTTGCATTTCAGTTCAGTTCAATTCAGTCACTCAGTTGTGTCCAACTCTTTGCAACCCCATGGACTGCACCATAGCAGGCTTCCCTGTCCATCACCAACTCCTGGAGCTTGCTCAACCTCATGTCCATCGAGTCAGTGAGGCCATCCAACCATCTCATCCTCTGTCATCCGCTTCTCCTCCTGCCTTCAATCTTTCCCAGTATCAGGGTCTTTTCCAGTGAGTCAGTTCTTCGAATCAGGTGGCCAAAGTATTGGAATTTCAGCTTCAGCATCAGTCCTTCCAATGAATATTCAGGACTGATTTGCTTTAGGATTGACTGATTTGATCTCCTTGTAGTCCAAGGAACTCTCAAGGGTCTTCTCCACACCACAGTTCATTTAGGTGGGTACATAAGGACTCTAGAATTTCTGGATTAGAGTATATGAAGCTCCAATTGTATAAGACAATGAAAAATAGTTTTGCAAAGGGACTCTCCCAAATTACCCTCCCATCAGCAGTGGATGGAAGATCTTATTGATCCATATTCTCACATACATTTAAGTGCTGTCAAACTTCTTAGTTCTATGGCAGGCTGTAGTTATTTTAGTCCAAAATAAATAACATTAATTACACACTATGTTCCAGGCAATTTCACGTGGACTGTCTTATTTTAACCCTATGCTACTATTAGTATCATTGTTTTACAGATGAATTTTTTTTCAGAGTCACAAAGCTCCCCCAACAGGCAGCCCTTCCTCCCAATCCAGTAGAGAAGTTAAAAATCTTATCAACTGGGTTGGAGCAGCCCACCAAGGAGCAGAGAGGAGAGAAGCAGATCAAGGACCAGCACAAGATGTGTCCCTAGCAGCCTCCAGAATACCCACTGCTGAGACAGCTCTTAGGCGTCAAGGAAAGAACGCAGACTTAGGAGCCCAATGGAATGCAATCTCTGTCCCGCTGCTGACCAGTTTAACAAAACAAATAGGATAACTACAGACAACGTTTTTATAGAACCCATAAATCACCATTCTAGGTAATTTTACATAGAAGTGATGCTACAGGCATAAAACAAAACATGTATTCTAGAGACCATAAAATTACAGAAAGATAAAATTCACTTGAGACAAGAAAAGCTTAAAATATAAGCAATATTTTAAAACTTAAGTTTCCTAAAAATATTAATAGTTTTCCCGTACATTCTCTACAGAATTGTCTGTTCTCAATATCTGTTTTAGCCAATGTGACAACAGCATTTCTAAGTTATCTGGACTCCCTAACCTGAGTTAACATTGACTCTACACTTTCCAGCGCCAATCAGCCAACATATCCTGTAGATTATTCCTTAGGTAAAACCTGTCTCATCCATCTCTTCATGTCTCCCTCTGCTCCTCCAACTATTTCAGACGCCCTCTTGGTTTTACTGAAATTTTCTTCTCATTCTCATTCCTTAATCCACCCGCTAAATAAGACTCTAAAATATTGCATTATTCATGCCATTTTCCCTGTTCAAACACTTCAAATAGAACCCTACTACCTAGAATAAAGCTCCACATTATTTACAGGGGCATTTTTCAACAATCTGACTCTAATTCCTAGTGTCATGTGCAATCCTTCTTTCCTTCCTTCCTCCCTCCCATTTTTTTTTTTTTTTTTACTTCTTTCCTTCAATAAATATTTATGGAGCATCTAGTACATGCCCAGCACTGTGCTAGCCAGAAGAGATTCAATAGTAAAGAAAGAAGACACAGACTTTCCCTTCAGGAGGCTTAGGGTCTAGTGGAGAAAGAGACTGTAATCAAATACTGACACAGCCATATAAATGTGTGTGTCATTCAAATGTATAGCAAGGGTTTTAATCTAATTAAGAGGTGACTTCACACCACTCCAGAATGGAGTGTACCCAGAACAGAGTTGTGCCACGTGGCAGCCACGGTCTGGACAATCAGACAACGCTTGAGTAAGGGACATCTGAGTTGTGAGTCAAAAGATAGACGGGGATTGACCAAGCTCGGTATCCATGATCTGAGAGGAAGATCCTTCCAGGCCCAGAGAATAGTATGCGCGAGGCCTTGAGGCAAAAGGAGCTTGACCTGATCATGGAGAGGAAGCCATGTGAATGCAGTGCAAAGAGCACATGCAGTCTGAGTCCCACTGAGCCAGTCACCTCACTGTCCCCACGTCACAACCTGGAAGCATCACCCTCTATCACTTTGCTCCCACATATGTTATTATCTCCCTCCCCCTCTTAGAATTTAGTTTATAACTCAAAATGGATCACAGCCCTTGATGTAAAACTTAAATCTATAAAACTCCTAAAAGAAAACATAGGGAAAAGAATTTGTGATCTTGGGTTAGCCAAAGATCTTTTAGCTATGATACCAAAAGCTTGATCAATAGACAAAAACTTCCTAAACCAGACTTCATCAAAATTTAAAACCTTTTGTTCTTCAAAAAATACTATTAAAAGAATAAAATGATAAGTCACAGACTGGGAAGAAAATATATGCACATTACATATCAGATAAAGGGCTTGAATCTAGAATGTATAAAAAAGCTTTTTGGACCAATAATGAAACAAATAACCCAATAAAAAGTGGACAAAAGATCTGAATACATACTTGACCAAAAAAGATATCCAGATTGAAATAAACACAAGAAAAAGTGCTCAGCATCATTAGTCATTAGGCAAATGCAAATTAAAGCCATAATTAGATACAACTACATAGCTATTAGAATGGCTAAATTTAAAAAGATTGGCCATATCCACTGTGGGGGTGGATGTGAAGCAAGTGGAATTCTCATACATTGCTGGTGGAGGTGCAAAATATTACCACCATTTTAGAAAACGAAAATTTTGGAAAACAGTTTAATAATTTCTTAAACAGACACTGGGGCTTCCCTGGTATTTTAGTCTGTAAAGAATCTGCCTGCATTGCAGAAGACCCAGGTTTGATCCCTGGGTCGGGAAGGTCCCCTGGAGAAGAAAATGGCAACCTACTCCAGGATTCTTGCCTGGGAAATCCCCTGAACAGAGGAGCCCATCAGTCCTTGGGGTCACAAGAGTCAGACAAAACTTGGTCACTAAGCCACCACTAAACAGACACTGATCACTTGACCTAGCCATATGGTAGTTACAAGACTTCCCTGGTGGCTCAGATGGTAAAGTGTCTGCCTACAATGTGGGAGACCCAGGTTCAATCCCTGGGTTGGGAAGATCCTCTGGAGAAGAAAATGGCAACCCAATCCAGTACTCTTGCCTGGAAAATCCCATGGATGAAGGAGCCTAGTAGGCTACAGTCCATGGGGTCGTGAAAAGTCAGACACGACTGAGCAACTAAACTTTCTATGATAGTTACCTAAGATAAATAAAAATATACATCTCCTCAGAGAACACAGTCCTTAAGAGAAAGCAGAGCATATGTACCCCTCCAAAGACTTGTACATGAATATTCATAGCTTCTTTATTTGTACCAACCAAAAACTAGAAATAATTCAAAGGTCCATCAATAGACAGATGAATAAACAAACTGTGTATTCAACAAAAAAGAATGAACTATTGATAAATACAACAACTGAGAGGAATTGCAAAATAATTGTACTGTTTAAAAGAAGATGGGTGCTGTTTGCTTAGTCACTCAGTCGTATCCAACTCTTTGCAACCCCATGGACTGTAGCCCACCAGGCTCCTCTGTCCATGGGATTCTCCAGGCAAGAATACTGGAGTGGGTTGCCTTGCCCTCCTCCAAGGGATCTTCCCAACCCAGAGATCAAACCCAGGTCTCCCGCATTACAGGCAGATTCTTTACCAGCTGAGCCACCAGGGAAGCCCGAGAAGAAGATAAGACACAAATTTATAGCAACACAAACCCTAGTGACAGAAAGTGACTGTCTGGAGGTAGGAAGGTGTAAGTGGGAGGAACTCCAAAAAAGCATAAGGAAACTCTTGGAGGAGATGAATACATTTATTATCTTGACTTTGATGATGGTTTCATGGCTGTATACATATGCCAAAATAAATGAAATTTTATACTTTAAATATATATAAATGTAGTTTATTGATGCCATTCTAACCCAATACAGCTTCTAAAAGTAAAAGCAATTTTCATAATGTAGTTCATAATTCAAATCTTTTTAAAATTTTATTTATTCATATTTGTCTGCACTGGGTCTTCGTTGCTACACATGCACTTTCTCTAGGTGTGGTGAGCAGGAGCTACTCTTTGTCGTGTTGTGCGGGCTTCTCATGGTGGCGGCTTCCCTTGCTGTGGAGCACGGGCTCTAGGGCCCTTGGGCTCAGTAGCTGTGGCTCACAGGCTTAGCTGCTCCACAGCACGTAGGATATTCCCAGACCAGGGCTCGAACCCGTGTCCCCTGCACTAGCAGGCAGATTCTTAATCACTGGCTACACCAGGGAAGTCCCATAATTAAAATCTCTTAAAAGGTATCTCTGGCCCCTTTTTGTTCACCTCCCTTGAGACACATGAGTATTTAATGCTTCTACTATTCATTTGACTCAACACCTGTTGTGTTACTGATTATCATTATGGGGGTATGTTTCTGAGTTACCACCTCATGAACAGAATTAAGGCGTCTTGTTTCTCCCTCACCCCCTGGACCAGTTCTTTGCCCACAGTAGGTCCTCAAAAAATGATCCGTTGCAAGATTTCACCTTACACCTCTGGAGAAAAACATTCTGTATTGCTTTTCAGAAGACAAATTATGGAACTTCCCCCGACATTTGATCGAGTTTATAGGAACAAATTCCTAATTTATACTTAAGCAGCACATTGCCAAACACAGCAATTTCCAATGTGAAAGATATTTACTAATCTAAAAGCGCCATAAATCAAGTGCGACAAAAATCAGGGTGTTTTGGCCAAGGATCAGAGGATTCACATCATAAGCCACTCAATTAACTGAGGCTGCCAAAGTAAATGTCTCAAAAGAAGCTAATTTGTAACTGTTCTTATTTGTTTCTTCATTTATTTATTTAGATCTCACATCATTCCAAAATGTGTGTGAGCAGAAAAAAGTGAAAAATGGTCCAAAAAATCATGCATTCCAGATCAATCTGGTATCTCAGCTTCAGAGCATCTAAGTTTTGTGTCAAGGCATTTATTTAATCCTATACGATATCACTGAGTAATTGTTACATCAGACACCCGCATGGCAAAGGAGGTAGAGTGCAAATTCTGTATCTCTAGTTGAAACTTGAGTGTTGGCTGTGATAACCACCACTCCCTTTCCAAGATTTGGGGGAAACTGCCATGAACTCTTGTTCCTGGTCAAAGTGTAATGCTCTTGCCAAGGTATTAGCAGATGTCAGAGGGGCTCAGAGTCTCCAGATCCACCTCTGGTCTGAGATCCCCTCACCTGTGAATTCATTCCACTTTGGAAATTCTTGACCCCTGTCCATGCTCTCTCTCTTCTGTACCATAAAGAACCATCCATGGAATGCAGCACTTGGCTAGTTATAGACAAAACCACCACCGCTAAAAAACAATTGTGTGCATGTGTTATGTTTAACAAAGCTTTAGGAAGACTCGCCATTACATCTCAACAATGCAAGGAACTGCAAATAGAGCAAAAACACCAATTCTAAAAGATACATGCACCTCAATGTTCAGAGCAGCATTTTTCACAATTGCCAAGGCATGGAAGCAACCTAAGTGTCCATCAACAGATGAATGGATAAAGAAGGTGTGGTATGCGAAAATAAACTCAAAATGGATTAAAGATCTAAATGTAAGACCAGAAACTATAAAACTCCTAGAGGAGAACATAGGCAAAACACTCTGCGACATAAATCACAGCAGGATCCTCTATGACCCACCACCCAGAATATTGGAAATAAATGCAAAAATAAACAAATGGGACCTAATGAAACTTAAAAGCTTTTGCACAACAAAGGAAACTATAAGCAAGGTGAAAAGACAGCCTTCAGAATGGGAGAAAATAATAGCAAATGAAGCAACAGACAAAGGATTAATCTCAAAAATATACAAGCAACTCCTGCAGCTCAATTCCAGAAAAATAAATGACCCAATCAAAAAATGGGCCAAAGAACTAAACAGACATTTCTCCAAAGAAGACATACAGATGGCTAACAAACACATGAAAAGATGCTCAACATCACTCATTATCAGAGAAATGCAAATCAAAACCACAATGAGGTACCATTACACGCCAATCAGGATGGCTGCTATCCAAAAGTCTACAAGCAATAAATGCTGGAGAGGGTGTGGAGAAAAGGGAACCCTCTTACACTGTTGGTGGGAATGCAAACTAGTACAGCCACTATGGAGAACAGTGTGGCGATTCCTTAAAAAACTGGAAATAGAACTGCCATATGACCCAGCAATACCACTCTTGGGCATACACACTGAGGAAACCAGATCTGAAAGAGACATGTGCACCCCAATGTTCATCGCAGCACTGTTTATAATAGCCAGGACATGGAAGCGCCCATCAGCAGCCTAAATGGGTACATGCAGACGACTGTGGTGCATATACACAATGGAATATTACTCAGCCATTAAAAAGAATTCATTTGAATCAGTTCTAATGAGATGGATGAAACTGGAGCCCATTATACAGAGTGAAGTAAGCCAGAAAGATAAAAAACATTACAGCATGCTAACACATATATATGGAATTTAGAAACATGGTAATGATAACCCTATATGCAAAACAGAAAAAGAGACACAGATGTACAGAACAGACTTTTAGACTCTGTGGGAGAAGGCGAGGGTGGGATGTTTCGAGAGAACAGCATCGAAACATGTAAATTATCTATGGTGAAACAGATCACCAGCCCAGGTTGGATGCATGAGACAAGTGCTCGGGCCTGGTGCACTGGGAAGACCCAGAGGGATCGGGTAGAGAGGGAGGTGGGAGGGGGGATCGGGATGGGGAATACATGTAAATCCATGGCTGATTCATGTCAATGTATGACAAAACCCACTACAATGTTGTGAAGTGATTAGCCTCCAACTAATGGAAATAGATGAAAAAAAGAAAAGAAATTGGAAGAAAGAAAAAAAAAAAGAAGGTGTGGTATGTATATACAATGTAATACTACTCAGGTATAGAAAAGAGTGATATTTTGCCATCTGCAGCAACATGGATGGACTTGTGCTGCATGAAATCAGTCAGACAAATACTGTTTGATAGCAAATTAATGAGTAAAATGAGAAAAAAAAAAAAGCAGACTCACAAACAAAAGAGAGAACAAATAAGAGGTTACCAGTTAGGAGAAAGAAAGAGGGAGAGGCTACATAGGGATAAGGTATTTTAAAAAGGGGTTATTATGGGATGAAATGAAATCATGTGTGTGAAAACTCTGGAAAACAGTAGTGTATTAGGTGGCACAGTGGTACAGAATCCTCCTGCCAATGCAGGAGACGCGGGTTCAATCCCTGGGTCGGAAAGATCCCCTGGAGTAGGAAATGGCAACCCACTCTAATATTCTTGCCTGGCAAATTCCACGGACAGAGGAGCCTGGCGGGCTACAGTCCGCGGGGCCGCAAGAGTCAGACACAATTTCAGAACTGAATCACCATCACCACCTTGCAGGGTGTACAGTAGCAGAGACAGACTGCTGTAAATGAAACTTACATAATGCTATAAATCAAAGGTACCTCAGTGATATGAAGTATTTAAAAATTGAAGTGAGTATTGAAATAAAGAAATAAACAATACTTTAACAGGCCAAATAACCATCTCAAAAAAAAAACCAAAAAACAAAACATCACTGAGTGGCAAATCAGATACTTAGTACCAGATAACCAACGTGCAAATCCCTATGAGAGTGAAGCTGTAACGCCACAAGTTAGAAATGGCCTTTTGAACCCGCATAAACAACAAAACCAAAGAGCTTTTCAGCCCAGAAAGGTACGCCGTGTACCTTTGATTGTTCAGCTGCTTCTGGAGCAGGCTTTCTGCAAGCCTTGGCTTTCTGCTCTCAGCGATTCTCTTCTAGCTGTGCGGCCTCTGGAATTCACAGAGCCCACATCACTCGGCAATGACTCATGCTCACCATGTAACAAATTGGTTCCATTTTGATATCATTTGGGGGCCCTAGACAGAAAGACCATAACCCCGTTCTACCACAAAAGATGGTTCCTCAATAAAGAGTTTTCACCTGCCTCCTCTCTCAGCTAGTTTTCCCAAGAATAATTATAGAGCAAAAAGTGTAAGCTCCCTGAAAATAAGAGCTGTGTCTAACCTTCCTATATATGACATCATACATAAACTTGACCCTAATAGGTATTCAGTACATGCTGAAACACACGGAAATAACTGTGAAGTAGATTCAGCACAATAGTGTCTTTAACAAAATATGTGTATGTGAATAGGTATGTATGTATATATTTGTACATGCATGATGCACATCCATACACATACACACACAGAGAGAGCCTGCATTGTAGACAGTAGTCAGTATTGCTGCTTGATCATTTATTGCTCTGTATATACCACACTATGCCATCTGTTTATGCATTCACTCCATCAATATTTACCAAGTTACGACATGCCAGAGAGAACTTTAAGATGGGAGGAAACGATTTCTTGTCTCTTGACAGCTGTCTCTGATTTTTCTCTCTGTTGGAGCATAGAGGAGGAAGAGGAGATGGAAAGATAACACGGCCTCGCTTTTCAGCCCCATCACTGTTGGAGAATATAGATGAGGTTATTGAAGAGCAGAAGGCATAAACCCCAGGCAGGCCCCAGCACTGAGGAAGTGCCAAGTAAGGGCTGAGCAAACGTCAAATTCATGTGCTTCAAAAGAGGCGATCAGACACCTGATCTCAGTATGAGGAAAATCTGCAGAATCTGAGTCAAAAAAAGAAAGGCAAGCACTGTATATGCATGGCAGGGGCTAACTGCACATTCAGAGGATAGTGATCAATATCTGTTTCAGACGGAGGTGTTCATCAATCAAAACCTCGAAACCCATACTACTTCAGAGCCAAAAAGACCTTAAAATTCCTCTGGTCCAACACTTCCCAATCTTTTACGTGTTATAGCACACATAGAAAATGACGGTATTGGTAAAGCTTTCTGGAATAAATGAAGGCGGATGCTCAGGGCAGGAGGATACTGGCTCAGTGACCCACCCAGCCTTCCTCAGGACTGCGGGAATCAGTGTCCTGAGACACCAGCTGGGAAATCAGCTTCAGGTCAGTTTCTTAACTTTCTGCTGTTAGTCGCTCAGTTGTGTCTGACTCTGTGCGACCCCATGAACTGTAGCCTGCCAGGCTCCTCTGTCCCTGGGGTTCTCCAGGTAAGAATACTGGAGTGGATTGTCATGTCCTTCTTAACTTTACAGGTCAGGAAATGACATCTTCACCCACGATCTTCCAGCAAGAGAGTCACAGCAGAGCCAGGAAAGGAGCTTTCAGTGTCTCTCTTTATTCAGACTTCTGTGACTCCAGTGGGCTTCCCAGGGGGCACTAGTGGTAAAGAACCCACTTGCCATGGCAGGAGACTTAAGAGACATGGGTTCAAAGATCCCCTGGAGGAGGGCATGGCAACCCATTCCAGTATTCTTGCTGGAGAATCCCATGGACAGAGGAGCCTGGTGGGCTACCGTCTACAGGGTCGCAAAGAGTTGGACACGACTGAAGAGACCTAACACGCACACACACACAGGACTCCTGTAAGCATGGTCCCAGACCAGCAGCTTCACTGCCACCCGGGAACTCATTCAAACGCAGATCTTCAGGCCCAACCCTGGACCCACAGAATCAGACAGTGGAAGGGTGAGAGCAGGCACTCGGTGCTTTCAAAAGCCTTCCACGTGATTCTCACACTCACTCAAGTTCGAGAACCACTGATGGGATCTATGCTAACTCTCAGCGCTTCTACAAGCTACGGGGTTAACATGCACGGTGTCTAACTCAGGGGCTGGCAAGGTTTTTCAGGAAAGGGCCTGATACTAAATATCTTGGGCTTTGTAGGCTGTCCAGTCTCTGTCACGGCTTCTTAACTCTGCCACTGTAGCATAAAAACAGTTATAGGTAATACTTACACGAATAGGCATGGCTGTGTTCTAATAAGACTTTGTTTATAAAAATAGGCACTGGGGTGGATGCAAGCCCAGGGGCCATGGTTTGCCAACCCCCTGGTATCAAATGATAGGAATAGATTCTTGAAACTCATAATTCAAATGCTTAGCCATTCTGGTTAATATCAAAATCTGTTAGCAACTTATGGCATCTGTCAGTGTTGGTGTCAATATCTGTCTTTTCCCGTTCAATTAATATGTGTTAAATGCCTTATAAGTACCAGACTCTGGGCATACAGAGATGAAAAGATCCAATCCATGCCTCCAAGTATGAGAATTTCACGTAGCAGAGGAGCAAGACATCAAGTCAAATGACATTATTTTTGAATGTGGCCTGGCTGAGGGAAATGCCCACTTAAAAGTATGAAATTTGCTGCTAAATATGTTAAGATATTCCATTTATAAATGGACAAAAAGCATGATAATGCATACTCCAAATTCTATGCCAGCAGGAATGGCAATTGAACTCGCAACCTCTGTTTGATTATACCCACAGATTCTGTGGGTCAGGAATTTAGACAGGGCAAATTGGGGATGTACATCTGCTCCACGAAGTTTGGAGCCTTTATGTGGAAGGTTTGAAAGGCCAGCCATGCCATATTTGAAACCTCTTCATTCACGTGTCCAGTATCTGGACTGACATGTTAGTAGCTCAGTTGCGTCCAACTCTGCAGTCCTGTGGACTGTAGCCCACCAGGCTCCTCTGTCCATGGGATTCTCCAGACAAGAATACTAGAGTGGATGCCCATTCCCTTCTCCAGGGGATCTTCCTGACTCAGGGATCAAACCCAAGACTCCTGCATTGCAGGCAGATTCTTGACCGTCTGAGCCATCAGGGAAGTCCCCCGGACGTGATTCAAAGACTGAACTAAACTGGGGTAGCTGGCCAGATGCTCTGTACATGGCCTTTCCACGTGGCCTGGGCGCCCTGTCGGCATGGTGGCCTCTGAGTTGATAGACTTCTTACAGAGGAGATCAGGGCTCCAAGACCATGTATTCTTGTGAGCAAGGGCAAAGCAGCATTGCCTTTCATGATCAAACTTCAGAAGCGCACTCCATCATTTTGCCATGTTCTATTGATCGAAGCAACAATAGCTGGCCCAGATTCAAGAGAGGGAGGCATACTCTTCCTCTTAAGAAGAAGAGAGTCAAATAACTTTCATCCATGATTTAAAAGTGCAAAGAGTCGGAGAGGACTGAGCGACTGAAGAATGTTTTAAAACCACCAGTCACGGGAACCAACAATGAGAAACGCCCTATTCCAGAGTAACAGGGAATTTGTGGAATTTTAAAAACTACATATTATTTCAAAAATAATATGTTAAGTCAAAACCTACTCTGCTAAACATCCAAAATGAAAAAACAGGTTTGGAAGTTAATTGGTTTGGTTGTACTCATTAAATAAATGATTCTCCAAAAGAGGAGTTTCGAAAATGTTTCTGTCTCTCCATAGAATAAAAGAAGACTACCGATGTTGCATAGATCTGAATGACCTATGGAATATTGCCCCATATATTAGACTGATATGACTGGCCACTTCCCTTGTGGCTCAGCTGGTAAAGAATCCGCCTGCAATGCGGGAGACCTGGGTTCAATCCCTGGGCTGGGAAGATCCCCTGGAGAAGGGAAAGGATGCCCATTCCAGTATTCTGGCCTGGAGAATTCCATGGACTGTATAGTCCATGGAGTCATGCGACTCCACGGTCGTGAAGAGTCGGACACGACTGAGTGACTTTCACTTTCACTTTTCACTTTCATACCAAGGCAGATGATTGTCTACCATCAAAGAATAGATGCTCACAGTCCTTTACCAAGCTGCCAGAAATCTCACTTATCAGAGAACGAGGGTGAAATTTCAAGTCTTTATTTGTAAATTTTCATGGGTGTAACTTGAAAAAAAAAAGAAGCAAGCTTGAATTTTCCTTCTCTTGTGTCGGTCCTTCATTTAAAATTGCTTACTTCTTGAGAATTCAGCACTAATTTAGAAATAACTTTCTAATCCTTTAATATAGGAAGTTAAATAAGTGTTTTTCTTGGTGAAAAATGAGTTGTTTGTACATATGGTAGATCTTTTTCATCATCTGCATAAGAAGTAGTTGGGACAATAAATGATAACAATTTTCTTAAATTCTTCCAACTGAAGAATTTGTTTTGAAAGAAGTTTAGCTCAGAGAAATACTTCTTTCTAATTTGTCTGATCTTTGTGTCTAAAAATAAGGAATTGTTTTTCTAGTAAAAGGAGTGAGACTATTCAATTTAGGACAATAAAGTGAGTGAGTGGAGATAATGCTAATCTACTTCCTTCAAAAGTAGAACTATACTTCAAGGACAAATTTGAATACTTAATCTGAAATCATGGCCATGTGGTTAGTCATAGCCTCTTAGATATTTACAGCTATAAAAGGGCCCTGAGGAATTGTCCAGTTTAATCCTATCATTTTGTAGACGAGGTGGCACAAAGGTGCCAAAAGTGGAAGAGACAGTTTCTGCTCACCACATATTTCAGAAGTTCTTTTCTATTTCCCAGTCTCTCCTGAAGCTAGGCTATGGCAATGTCCTCAGTTCTGGCCCATGAACCATGAGCAGAAGTAACATGTCAGTTCAGTCACTCAGTTGTGTCCGACTCTTTGTGACCCCATGGACTGCAGCACACAAGGCTTCCCCGCCCATCACCAATTCTTGGAGCTTACTCAAACACATGTCCATCGAGTCAGTGATGCCATCCATCTCATCCTCTGTCGTACCCTTCTCCTCCTGCCTTCAATCTTTCCCAGTATCAGGGTCTTTTCCAATGAGTCAGTTCTTTGCATTGGTGGCCAAAGTATTGGAGCTTCAGCTTCACTATCACTCCTTCCAATGAATATTCAGGACTGGTCTCCTTTAGGATGGACTGGTTGGATCTCCTTGCAGTCCAAGAGACTCTCAAGAATCTTCTCCAACACCACAGTTCAAAAGCATCAATTCTTCCATGCTCAGCTTTCTTTATAGTCCAACTCTCACATCCATACATGACTATACTTCCTGGCTAAATTAGTGAAGAGCTAATATCCCCCCTGCATTTCTTTTTCCACTTGGTGGCCCCCATTTAATGGTAAAGCCTCCAAATAAAAAAGCTGCCTGCATCTCTGAGTTATCCCTGAAAAAATATTGCCCTAGAGAGTTGCCCAATGCTCATCAGACTTTGCATAAGCAAGAAACCAACTTGTGTGATGTAAAGCCACCGGGATTTCGGGATTTATTTGTTCCTACAGCTTGGTTTACCTAGCTTAACTGAGGTACCAAGCAACTTGCTCAAGTTTGGTCAGCAAGTGAATAGCAGAGCTAAGATTAGAACCCAAGTCTCCTGAACTGTCAGGACCATACTTTACTATCACAGGAGAGTCAGTGTAGGCACCACCACACCAAGTCATTCAGAAAATGGACCAGTCAGTTGGAAACAGAGACAGATTATAGAATAGGCCAATAAAGATGTGGCACCCATGGACTGAAGTCCAGAACCAGAGAAGGTGTGGTCCAGAAAGACAGAAGCCTCAAGTGTTCAGCTTTCACATGGGACCAGAGAAGATGTATCTGGGAGTACAGATAACCACAATTGTCCACAATGGTTCCTTTATGCCCAATTTGCACATAGTTTTCCAAGTTGATGACAACTGGCCCTAGACCCTGTAGCCCAGTAAATAACTTAAATACCCAAAAAGTGTTTCCACCCTTTCCTGTGTGTACATCAGCCATTAAACACAAACAGGAATCCTATGACTCAGACCCAGATTAATTCAATATGATGTAGAATTTTTAAAAACAACAAATTGGGGCAGTGGGGGGGGCGGGGGATGAAGTTTTGGTTGCTAGGCAACACCAGTACAAAGCTCTTCCCTTCAAGAGCGTTCTCTCCATCTTCATGGACAAAAAGTCAAAGAGTCCTCAGCGACAGGCATATATTTGGTTGTGACATCAATACACAGCAAATTGAATTCTTCCTGAAAACAACATACTGCATTGCGTCAAGCACTTCAGGGTTCCAAATTACTCCCCTCAGTTCATAGGATGATGTTTCCTGTTCTGAAATGCTCATTTTTCTCTGTACAAACAGGTCAGATGGCTACCTTTGGGCAGTAATCAAAACAGAAGCAGAGATTTTGCAAAGTCACACTAGTCTCTTCTCTCCTAAGAACAGAAGGGGCTTAGCTGGGAACCATTCTCTGTCTGCATGTCAGGCAGCATCTGTCAAAGGGAAGTCTCCCTCTCTCTCTCTCTCTCTCTCTCTCTCTCTCTCTCTCTCTCTCTCTCTCTCCCAGTCTCCTCCTGAGAAACAGATGCTTCACCCCTGCTCTGACCTCCTTAGATACATATACTCAAATGTGAACAGAAGGAAAGCTAACCATAAGCATGGTGACCACATCTCTGGAACAGTCTAGAACACTTCCCACCGACACTCTGGGTTACACAACTTCTTGCATTTCTTTGCTCAGTTCCTTCTTCCCCCACCCTTCCACTTTCAGCTTGGCTTCACCCTCTGGTCCTGACAGTTACTTCAGCATCCTTTGCCCAACATCTATTTTAGACCCAGTTCCCAGGATGAAGCTTACCAACATCGTTGGAACTCATTTTTGCTAGGAGCCCTCAGCTCCAAACAAAAGGGGATGACATCCAAATGCAGTTGCCCTAGAGATGCCACCTGACCTGAAAAGAACCAGGAATTAGGATGGTCTCCATAACAGTCCCCTTGCAGACACAGAGAGTTTCTCCGAGGAACTCACTAGGTGTAAGACACCGTGAGAACTATAAAGAACATAAAAGAAGAAACGTCATGATTTTAGAGGAAGTAAGATCCAACCAGTCCATCCTAAAGGAGATCAGTCCTGGGTGTTCTTTGGAAGGACTGATGTTGAAGCTGAAACTCCAATACTTTGGCCACCTGATGAGAAGAGCTGACTCATTGGAAAAGACCCTGATGCTGGGAGGGATTGGGGGCAGGAGGAGAAGGGGGCGACAGAAGATGAGATGGTTGGATGGCATCACCGACTCGATGGACATGGGTTTGGGTGGACTCCAGGAGTTGGTGATGAACAGGGAGGCCTGGCGTGCTGCGGTTCACGGGGTCGCAAAGAGTCGGACACGACTGAGCGACTGAACTGAACTGAACTGAAGACCAACACAAAAGAATGCAGCCCTGACTACTCACATCACTCAATTGTGTTTTTACAAGAATTTTAAAAGAGATAAGGAAGCCAGGGAAAAGGAGACAGATGGTAATTTTAGAGATGGTGTCGGACTACTTGGGGTTATCAAATACTGCCTGGCTTGGCCTCTTTGTTGATCCCTCCCACACCTGATCTCTGAATGGTTTGGGGAGATTGGGGTCTCACTCTCATTGTTCTACCTGTAGAATTTTCCCGCTTCATTGCCAACACCCGATTCCTATCTTCTCTGATTTTTGCCTCTTCCACCCCATCAATCTGGAACCAGCTGCCCACATTAGGTTCTTGAATTCAGCACATTCCCCCTCTGCCTGACTTCTGTCTTCCCTCCCCAAAGCCTACATTAGATACCACAGTGATAAGCACTGGGAACACAAAATCAGGGGGGGAAATGTTGCCCTTATCTTTAATGGGCTTATCATCCACAATAGGTAACCCCCACATACACAAAGTTATAAATACCATGGAGGCTAACACCTGGACAATGTGGACGCTCTTGGTTGGAGCATCTACATGAATGGCAACAGTTAAGTTTTTCAGTTCATTTCAGCTGAATCTAGTGCAAGCATAACCATCTATGCACGAAAAAAAAAATTCCCACCAAGAAAGTTCAGTTCCTATCCTTCAGACAAGGATAATGCTTGAACTTCCCTGCCTAATCCAGTACTCTGAACACAGGGCATTTCTGGACACAGAAAACTTGCCCATTCGAGTTATAATATTGAAAGGTAATTCATTCAAAGGGACTTCTGGTCTTTTTCTGCTTCTGGTCTCCCTGCCTCTCCCTTTTACACTGCCACCAACCCCACCACATACACACACACACACACACACACACACTCACACACACACTCACACACACACACACACACTGACACACACACACACTGACACACATACACACACACTCACACACACACACACACACACACTGACACACACACACACTGACACACATACACACACACTCACACACACACACTCACACACACACACACACTGACACACATACACACACACTCACACACACTGACACACACACACACTCACACACACACACACACACAGAGACTGCTACAGCCATTTTTCATGCACTATGCTTTGCAAATTTCGAGGGTAGTACACAAACACTAGATATTATCATGATATCCTATTTCTCTCCTATTCCCTGTGGGAATTAGACACCCTGGGCATCACAGCCCAGCACATGTGTTTCAATCCATTTCCTTCACCTCCCCACACTGTCATGGAGGTGAAGCCAGCATCAGGCAGAAATAAAGCCAGATGCCAGTGGAGGAGCTGTCTCTCCATCTTGGCTCTGCCCAACCTTGTGTGACCCTGAAGCAGCTTATTTTCCATTTCTTGATGAGTGTTCTAGTAAGCACAGACCTAAGATCTTTGTAAAGTCAAAGCAGATTACATCCTTGGCTTCCTCTCTATTGATTTGGCTTCCCACGATGTCCTTGAAAAGATGGAATTGGTCTGCCAGGATTTATACTTTATGAGGTCTCACATTATCACCCTGAAATCTGTTTTCCTCCAAGGGCTTTCAGACCCATACCAGTTTCTTCAACATTTTTTCAAGTAGAGAAGTGTATCTTTGAGGATCTTCTCATCCACAGTGAAATCCTGCAGAAATGAGAGCTCTGTGTATGACAGATTTGATAAAATAAATTCATAGCATGAGAAAACTGCCTGCATTGCACAGAATGGTGATCAGTGGAAGTCGTGACAAATAGCATCCTTCAGATATTGTAAAATGGCTTAATCGGTGCATCCAAACTCAGAATTCTAAAGTAGAAAATTAATAAATAGAAAGTTTGTTGTATTATACTGTTGACTTGAAAAACAGTCACAGCCTAAAAATTGAGAGTTAAGTTTTATTTGATGGGAATTTTTACGACTTCAAGCCTGGGAGGCAGTATCTCAAGTGATACTGAGAGAACTGTTCCGAGGAGGTGGGGAGGGCGGGGGAGGAGTCGGGTTATACAGAAGTTTGCAAAAAGGAGCAGGTAGTCTGAACATAGAAATATTATTGTTAATTAAGGAAAACCAGATATCTCAAGTTAAGGAATTGAGGGCTTTTCTGTGTATGGGAGGATGAAAAGTCTGGGCTTACTGAAATCTTTCCTCTCATATGCATCTCAATTATCCGGGGCCAGAATCCTGCATCCTTTCAGATTCCCCCACAGCCCAGCTCGGTGCTCACTGTCGGGACTGGTTGTGCTTGCCGGCTACCAGGTAGCAGGCACTGTTTTTCCTGGATGCCCTTCAGTTCAGTTCAGTTCAGTCACTCAGTCGTATCTGACTCTTTGTGACCCCATGGACTGCAGCAGGCCAGGCTTCTCAGAAATTCTCATTTGGAGGGCCGGAATGGCTAGTGACTGTGACATCCTTGTTTATTGATACGGCAAGAAATACTCCATTTCTCAAAAAAACAAGCTCAATTCCGAGGGCAAGAAGATCCTGAGGCAGTCCCAAGATGACTTTGATGATTCTAAGAGCCCTGTCGGTTGCACAACAAACTTCCGAAAGGCATGCCACTCAAGGAGCAACAAATATTATGCCCTTCTGTCTTTGGAATCCTAGAACCAAGTCCCTGCTTCCGACATGACCTAGCTCTGAGTGCTCGCGTGCTAAGTTGCTTCAGTCATGTCCAACTCTGTGTGGCCCTGTGGACTGCAGCCCGCCAGGCTCCTCTGTCCATGAGAGTCTCCAGGAAGGAATACTGGAGTGGGTTGCCATGCCCTCCCCCAGGGGATCGTCTACCCCAGTTCTACTGGTGTTCATTCCTAGAATGACTAAGCTCTAAATATTTTAGGAAGAGCACTTTCAGCAGGATAAAAACACTTTTAAAAAAAAATTATTTTTTTTTTTGCAATTATACTCAGCAAGGCAGTAGTGAGCAGTGATGTGAGCAGAGATCTTAATTCCCTACCCAGGAACTGAACCTGGGCAGCCTGGATGGGATCCAGGAATCTTAGCCACCAGACCAGCATGGGTTAAATGCTAGAAGCTACTTTTCTCTGGATCTTTGCACCCAGTGAAAAATGCATCTGTCACAGAAGCAGAAACTGTAAATGCAGGTACAAAGTTTATTATTAGAGACATAGCACAACAACGAGGGGGAGAACACATAAAGAAATGGTTTGTTTAATTAAGACCGAAGAAAGGCAGAGAGACACACCTGGAGAGAAAGGCTGTGGGGGTCCCCTCTAGTGAGGAGGAGCATAGTAAAGAGGCAGTTAAGTCATTTATATACGTCAGTTGTTCTGGTCTTTGTCCACCTGTAGCCAACTATCTGGTTCCTTTTTCCACACCTGACCTACCCTGGGACCCTCCCCTGGTGTGCATGCTCCCCTTAGCCAAGATGGACCTGGAAGTGAAGGCTTCTGGGAGGTACATGACTCATTATGGGCTGGCATTATCCCTGATTGTGACCCACAAAGAGCCTTTCTGCACGTGTGTAGTGTCTCCCTTGTCCTAAGAGAGGGGGGAGTAGAGATCCCTTAATCCTTTACTTAAATAAGGCTTTGCCCCCTTTGTCTCTCCCATGACTATTACCTTACTGTGTTTACAAGAGATAAATACTGGCTATTTACCCTAACTCTGTTGGTACTTCCATTTCAGAGGGCAAACAGAAGGCTGGTTGTAAATGCCTTTACTGGAGCCCACCTATCTCATGTCTCAGAAAATGCTAACAGTTGTTAAGTATCCAGCCTGAAACCCACTTCTTCGTGCCCTGTGAAATGTAAACAGGAGGCCAGTTGTAAATGTCTAACCTGGAGCCTATCTATCTCCTACATCACAATGACTGTCAGTATGAATAAATTCCTTTTTGAAGACCCTAAGCTAGTTTGGGGGTGGGGTGGGGGGGGGCAGTGTGATTAATCTCTAGACCTATCCACCAAAAATATAGGTATACATTTACAGCTAAGGTATACCTATAGCTGTAAACATATACCTACATACATTCAAAATATTTTTGAAATGATTGGAATTCTAGCGTCCTAATATTTTCTGCAGGTATTGCTTTCCTACTGCCCTGCAACTTTTTCTATCTTAAAATATACTGTCTAAGCAGAAAAAAGCCCCTGTATTGATCAACCAGTATTTATAGAGAACTAGGCCTGCATCAGCACTGTGAGATGAGTCTGGGGAGGAAACTACAGAAGAATCACATGATGTGATACCTCTTCCTAACAAGATCACTGTCTACTCAGGAAAATCAACCCACGAACTTGCATAAGAATATTTAACATTTAAGTTGTGTGGCACTGTCTGGGCCATATTAAGAGGTGAGGATGGACAACATGTTGAAAGGATCTTGGATGGACATGTGCTTATTTCAGGGATGTGCTCTGCATTTCGTTCAACCAGAGAGGACCCTGGTCCAACCTCAAAATCAAGGTCAATGCTCCCCTTTCAGCAAATCCTTCATCAATCCCTTTGGGACTACATTGTTCCCTTGGGACTGCATCGGTCCCCTTTGTCAGCATTAATTATTCCTTTTGCCAAACTCCTAAGTAGCACTTTGCTTGTACTTTTGTTAAAACCATTACTTAATTCTGTGTTAATTTATAATTAACTAGTAAATATCTATCTCTTCTAATAAGCGTCTTGAAGAAGTTTCCCAAGATTCTCTCCCAAATCAGCACCCTGCATTTTTTTTTAAATATATTGTCAATGTTCAGTAAAGATGTGTTGATTTTATTTACTTTTGTCATGATACAGAGATTATACTTTCACAGAATAATTCATGTGCCTTTTCATATTAGTGTCCTATTGACTATGGAGCCTCAGTTGAAATAAGATACGTAAAGTTCTAATGTGCTGGAGGAAGCACAAGTTGGAATCAAGATTGCCAGGAGAAATATCAATACCCTCAGATATGCAGATGACACCACCCTTATGATGGAAAGTGAAGAAGAACTAAAGAGCCTCTTGATGAAAGTGAAAGAAGAGAGTGAAAAAGTTGGCTTAAAGCTCAACATTCAGAAAACTAAGATCATGGCATCCGGTCCCATCACTTCATGGGAAATAGATGGGGAAACAATGGAAACAGTGGCTGACTTTATTTTTCTGGGCTCCAAAATCACTGCAGATGGTGACTGCAGCCATGAAATTAAAAGACGCTTACTCTTTGGAAGGAAAGTTATGACCAACCTAGATAGCATATTAAAAAGCAGAGACATTACTTTGTCAACAAAGGTCCGTCTAGTCAAGGCTATGGTTTTTACAGTGGTCATGTATGGATGTGACAGTTGGACTATAAAGAAAGCTGAGTGCCAAAGAATTGATGCTTTTGAGCTGTGGTGTTGGAGAAGACTCTTGAGAGTCCCTTGGACTGCGAGGAGATCCAATCAGTCCATCCTAAAGGACATCAGTCCTGAGCATTCATTGGAAGGACTGATGCTGAAGCTGAAACTCCAATACTTTGGCCACCTCATGTGAAGAGCTGACTTATTTGAAAAGACCCTGATGCTGGGAAAGATTGAGGGCAGGAGGAGAAGAGGACGACAGAGGATGAGATGGTTGGATGGCATCACCGACTCAATGGACATGGGTTTGGGTAAACTCCAGGAGTTGGTGATGGACAGGGAGGCCTGGCGTGCTGAGGTTCATGGGGTCACAGAGTCGGACACGACTGAGCGACTGAACTGAACCGAACTGAATTCATGTTTTCAATAATGTATTACTTTCCTCTATACATTATACATCAGATATTTTCCCAGAGAATAAAAATGAATTCAATCCAAAAAAGTATAATATTATGCCAATAGCATGATAGTTATTTTTTCCTTCTTTAACATTCACATTTGGAAGTAAGAGCCTGGTTAAGTACAAGGAAGCTCTTAAATCACACACATTTAGAATATTCTGGGGGGAAAGTGTTTTTAAAAAAAGCAATATTATGTCATATTAGTAATATCTAACATTTATGATACAGTTACTGGTTGCCAGGCAGTGTGCTAAGCCTTTTACATAAATTATCTCATTAATTTATCACAAAACTTCAGATTCTAACATTTTGTTGTTGTTATCACATGCTCTTCCACTGTCCTTGTGAGTTTGTCCTTTTAAAAACCTTTTTGTTTAGTTTTAGAGGAATTGCTGAAGAGAAAATACTTGATGTTTATGTTTAATCTGCCTTCTTAGTCTGACCAGAATCCAGCGTTTACTAAAATGAAGGCATTTTTAGGATAGTAATCAAGAGATCAGGCCTTGATGATAGACTGCTCGAGTTTGAATCCCTATTCTAAAAATTACTAACTATGAGACCCTTAGATATTATTAAGAGAGAAAAAAAGAATTTTAAAATATCTTTAAATCCCTCAGAGACAGAAGGTTTGCAGCCATGAAATACAGAGTGCTATTGTAAAACAAACAAGTAAATATTCAAGAAACAAAAACAAATGGCTTCTTGAAATTAAAAAACACAATAGCACAAATTTAAAAATCAGTTGAAGTTGTGGAAGATAAACTTGAGGAAATCTCCTAGAAAGATAATAACATAGAAAATAAGAAAGAAAAGCAGGGAAAATCAGAAGACAAGTCTAAAAGCTGAGCCTTAAATAAAGGAAATTTCAGAAAGAGAGAGTAAAGAAAATGGGTGGGGAGGAAATCATCAATGAAATAATGAGAAAATAACTAGAGAGAAAATAACTAGAACTGAAGTGTGTGCATTTCTAGAATGCAGGGGCTCCCTTTAAAAACTGTTGCCTGAACACTATTTACAATAACTAGGACATGGAACCAACTTACATGTCCATTGACAGATGAATGTATAAGGAAGTTTTGCTACATACATACAATGAAATATTACTCAGCTATAAAAAGGAATACAACTGAGTCAGTTCTAATGAGGTGGATGAACCTACAACCTACTATACAGAGTGAAGTAAGTCAGAAAGAGACAGATAAATATCATATATTAATGCACAGATATGGAATCTAAAAAGATAGCACTGACGATCCTACTTGCGGGGCAGCAAAGGAGACACAGACATTTCGGACACAGTGGGGGAAGGTGAGGTGGGGTAACATGAGAGAATAGCATTGAAACATGTGTATCACCATATCAGCCAGTGGGAGTTCAGAGCCTTCCTCTGTCTGTGGTGCATCACTCCCTTCCTTACCCAGCCAGCTGTGCTCTCTACTCAGGTTTTCAAACAATGTGTCGCTAGGGATACACACTTGCATGATAAAACTCTGAAGAAAAGCATGATCATTATTAACATGAAGGCCAGGGTTTGACTTACTTTCTGGGGGAAGGAGGGCAATGTACCCAGGGAGGAGGGAACCAGACAGTGGGGAGTGGGGAAGGGGAGTGTCTAAGGCCCAGGACTGGAAATGTTCCATATCTTAACCTGAGTGGTGGCTATAGAACATTCATTTCATCAGGATTCTTTAACTAGCACATGTAAGTTCTATACATTCTTCTACATCTTGTTGGTGTTCAGTCACTCAGTTGTGTCCAACTCTTTGTGATCCCATGGACTGCAGCACGCCAGGCTTCCCTGTCCTTAACCATCTCACACTCATGTCCATTGAGCTGAAGGTGCCATCCAACCATCCCATCCTCTGTCGTCCCCTTCTGCTCCTGTCTTCAAGCTTTCCCAGTATCAGGGTCTTTTCTAATGAGTCGGCTCTAGGCATCAGGCAGCCAAAGTATTGGAGCTTCAGCTTCAGCATCAGTCCTTCCAATGAATATTCAGGGTTGATTTCATTTAGAATTGCCTGACTTGATCTCCTTGCTGTCCAAGGGACTCTGAAGAATCTTCTCCAACACCACAGTTCAAAAGCATTAATTCTTCAGCACTCAGCTTTCTTTATGGTCCAACACTCCCATCCATACATGACTACTGGAAAAACCATAGCTTGACTATAGAGACTTTCAAAGGCAAAGTGATGTCTCTGCTTTTTAATATGCTGTCTAGGTTGGTCACAGCTTTTCTTCCAAGGAGCAAGCATCTTTTAATTTCAAGGCTGCAGTCACCGTCCACAGTGATTTTGGAGCCCAAGAAAATAAAGTCTCTCGCTGTTTCCATTTTGTCCCCATTTATTTGCCATGAAGTGATGGAACCAGAGCCATGATCTTAGCTTTTTTTTTTTCTTGGCTGTGCTGGGTCTTGCTGCTGCTTGCGGGCTGACTCTAGTTATGGCAAGTGGGGGCCACTCTGTAGTTACAGCGCTTAGGCTGCTCATTGCCATGGCTTCTCTTGTTTCGGAGCGTGATCTCTAGGGCACACGGGCTTCAGCAGTTGCAGCTCATGGGCTCCAGAGTGCAGACTCATTAGTTGTGGCACACGGACTCAGGTGCCCGGCAGCATGTGGGATCTTCCCAGACTAGGGATCGAAGCAGTGTCCCTTGCATGGCAAAGTGGCTTCTTAACCACTGGACCACCAAGGAAGCCCTGATCTTAGTTTTACAAACACTGAGTTTTAAGCCAGCTTTTTCACAAAGGATACAATTCACAGTTCAAAAAAAATTAAAAATAAGATGACTGAACCTCAGGTCAAGAATACACGAGGCTTGTCTCTACCTTTAATTGCTCAAATGACTTTAGACAATTTATGTGCCAGGTCTTAGCTGTGATATGTGGGATCTAGTTCCCTAACCAGAGATTGAACTCCAGGCCCCCTGCACTGGAAGCAAAGAGTATTAGTCACTGGACGATGAGGAAAGTTCTGACAATTCACTTCTTATGAGACCGTGTTTCCTCAACTGCCAAGAAAGATAATTCCTCTTCCACCCACTTCAACATGGATGCTGAAAGAGGAAATATTATCATATATTTGAAAGTGCTCTCTAGTTTATATACTGCAAAATAATGTAAAAGTAGAGGTATTGATATCATGGTAAGACCCTTTGCCTGGGACAGCTGTAAACAGAGTAATGCCCACGTCAGGGCCAATGTATTCCATGCCTCCTGTGTATCCCAGAGATTGTTATCAGGCTCTTTGCTATTCTTGGATTCCCTTGGTTGTAGCACAAATATTTGTTTTCTCTTGGGAATAAATGGATGAAATAAAAGTTTTGCTGTTGACAGCTCTTTCTAGAGAGAAGGCACGAAATTTATATCCTTATGAGCACTACAGTTTAATAATAATCTTAGTTGTTGTGCTTGATCATTATGGAAAAAAATCTTCTATGCTGTTATAGCCAAAGGACCTGAGAACAGGGTGAGTCTTGTCCATAAAACAATGTACTTGGAAAAACTTGGAGCCATTGGGTTATGTAACCATCACTAGCTGCTGCTTTCTTCCTGTGTGCACGAAGAGAAAAGCCCGAAGTGGAAATATTTTTTGTTAACAACTTGTACAGGGGGATTCCCTGGTGGCTCAGTGGTAAAGAATCTGCCTGCCCATGTAGGAGACATGGGTTCAATCCCTGATCCAGGAAGATCCCACATGCCAAGGAGCAACTAAGTCCATGCACCACAACAATTGAGCCTGTGCTCTAGAACCTTGGAGCCGCAACGACTGGCCCACACACCGCAACTAGAAGCCTGTGCGTCCTAGAGTCCACGCTCCACAAGAGAAGCCGCCACAAGGAGAAGCCTGAGACCCGCGTCGAGAGAGTAGACCCCGATCTTTACAACTAAAGTCCACACAGTGACGAAGACCCAGCACAGCCAAAAACAAAGAAAGAAAAAGAACTTGTAATGGGTTGAATTTTGTACCCTCCCCAATTCATATGCCAACGTCCTAAACCCCAGCACCTCAAAATGTGCCCTTCTGTGGAAATAGGGTCATTCAGGATGTAATTGGTTATGATGAGGCCATTGAAGTGAGTCCTAATCCAATATGACTGGTGTGTTTATTGTCAACTGAAAAAAAAAGAAAAATGCACAAGAGTTGTGAGTCAAGTTTAATCTGGGGCAAAATGAGGACTATAGCCCAGGAGACAGCATTTCAGATAGCTCTGAGAAACTGCTCCAAAGAGGTAGGAGGGAAAGTCAGTGTTATATATGATCGTGAAGTGAAGTGAAGGGGGAGGGGTATGTGCAATCAAGCACATTTTTCTGGCAGAGGCTTGCTGCTCGCATGAGGAGCAGATGTCACCAGTAATAATTTTAGTGCTTTTCTAGGTGTGGGGAGATGCAAGAATTGGGCTCATAAAATCTTCTCCTGAAAATACCTATCCGAAGACTTGTTCAGTGTTCCCCAGTGCACAAAGTACCTCATTCCTCATCTCCACCCTGAACCCCCTTCAGGGGGTGATGAAGGTCTGCAGTGGCTCACGATTCAGTCCTTGTAGAGCTAGCTGGCAAGTGCCAGTTTGTAGTTGGCAGTACAAAAGGGGAAATCTGGACACGGAGATGGGTACAAAGAGAACCCAAGGAATGTCTGAGGCTACCCCAAGTTAGGAGAGAGGTCTGGGACACATGCTTCTGCACACCCCTTGGAGGAACCAACCCTGCTGACACCTTGACCTTGGACTTCCAGCATCCACACTGTGGGACAACACATTTCTGTTGCTGACAACCACCCAGTGTGTGGCATTTTGTTACAGCAGCCTTCGAAACTAACAGAGGTAAAGTGTGAAACTGCTAGTTGCTCAGTCGTGTCTGACCCTTTGTGACCCCATGGACTGTAGCCCTCCAGGCTCCTCTGTCTGTGGGATTATTCAGGCAAGAATACGGAGTGGGCTGCCATTCCCTTCTTCAGGGGATTTCCCGACCCAGGGACCAATCCGGGCTCTCCTGTATAGTAGGCAGATTCTTTACCATTGGAGCCGCCCGGGAAGCCCCAGTAGCAGTAAAAAGGGAGAGAAAAAGCATTTCTATGTTGTCTGTGTGGAACTGTATATTCCCCTGGTCAAGTTTTTCTATATTTTCCCCTTTCATTTGGCCTCCAGTGTCTTGTGTATCTTCCAGACCCTGAAGCTGACATGCGAGCCACCTGCAGGCAGAGATGGTCCTGCCTGCCAAGCGTCCGCCTGTCTTTCTTTCCTACGATCCTGCAAAAATCGGCCTCTCCCATGCCTCAGACCTGGGCTATGAAAAAGGAGCCATGCTCCAGGCCCCTGCTTCCTTGTCATTTATATCTGTTTGTGCTGAGGTCCAGGCAGTGCAACCCAAGCCCCCAGGACCCTGACTGCAGCCTTCTCCCCGGCAGCACTCAGCCCCCAACCCAGAGAAGCAGCCCACTCCTCTGGACCAAGCCCCCTCAAGCCCCCGCGCCTCCTCAAGTCTGCTCCCCAGTCCTGCAGCTGCTTCCCTGAACAAGCTCCCCCAAACGGTCCTTGCTGCTTTTCTGCCTCTCTTTCCATCCACCAAAATAAATGTAAAGAACAGACGTGTCAACACAGGGGAGCAGGGGGGTGAACTGAGATCGGAATGGACATATGTACGCTACGGTGTGTAGAACCGATAGCTAGGGGGAAGCTGCTGACTAGCGCTTCTCAGCAGCGCAGGGCTCTGTGATGACCTGGAGGGCTGAGATGGGGGAGGAGGGGAGGAGGCCCACGGGGAGGAGGTATATGTACACTATAACCGACTCGCTTTGCTGTAACAGCAGAACTAACACAACACCATAAAGCAACTATGCGTGTGTGCTCAGCCGCTTCAGTCATGTCAGACTCTCTGCGATCCTATGGACCGGATAGCCTGCCAGGATCCTCTGTCCAACGGATTCTCCAGGCAAGAATATTGGCGTGGGTAGCCATTCCCTTCTTCAGGGGATCTTCTCGACCCAGGGATCAAATCCACATCTCTTGGGACTCCTACATTGCAGGAAGATTCTTTTACTGCTGAGCCACCGGGGAAGCTCAAAGTAACTAGACTCCATTTAAAAAAAAAAGACTGGCTCTTTGCGGTTCTCCACACTGGCTGTATATTAGTCTCTGTTGGGTGGTTTGTTGTTTTTTTTAATGCAGATGTCTGGGCCCACCTCAGACCATTTCAAGCAGAATCTCTGGTTGGAGGCTGCGATATAATATAAATATGTACCTGGTCTTTGCGCTCAGTTCTGAGCACAGATCCTAAAACCCCTGGAGTTTCCAGGGTGATAGAACCACCTTTCTTACCCATAACTTATTTTGATGAGCTCCCTCAGGCTCTCTGAGTTTATGCTATGAGTTTATGAGGTGACTCAGGGTGGGGTCCTGGGTAGGTAGATTCAGGATGGGGGCTGGTCACCAGAAAGACCAAACCTGGATTAGAAGGTTGGAACTTTTAGCCCCACCCCCAGTTTCTAGAGAGGGGAGGGCAGTTGGACATTTGAGTTAACGCTCTTGAGATTCTGAGAGCCCCCAGGTGGGCAAACACTTCAAGACGGGGGATGGGTGCACCTGGAGAAGGCACGGATGCCCCCCTCCCTGGCACCTCACCTGGGCATCTCTTCACGTGGCTCTTCCTATGTGCATCTTGTAATAAGGCTGGAACCACAAGTAGAGCTCTTCTCTGAGTCCTTTGAGTCATTCTAGTGAATCATCAACCTGAAATGGGGGGTGAGGACCCCCAAAGTTGTGGTCAGAAGAAGTGGGGGTCACCTGGGGACCCATCTTACAGCGGGTGTGGGGGCAGTCTGTTGTTTGGTTCCCCGGGCAACCAGAGCCCATCCTAAGCTATCCAGGGACCCACCCAGAGTCAGCTCATAGCATACACTCAGGTACAGCTGAAAGGGGCTCATTACAAATAACAAGAAACGCTCCTCTCCCCATCACTCAGGTTAATTCCAAAAGTTTTAGAAGTCCTAGTGTCAGGAAGCTGAAACCAGGGCCAAATATTAAATAAAACATGCTCTTATCACTCAAGAAATGATAAGAGTTTTAAAAGCCTTATGCCAGGAACTGAGGATAGACTAGATATTTCTTAATTATATCATAATATCACACAAATTCACAAGACTCAAATTTGATTTCCAGTGAGTTCTATTGAAATCAATAGAAAGAAAACCCACTTCCTCAAACTTCCTGGCAAGAGAAAGTGGGAAGGGAAGGAGGGAGGGGGAGGGAGAGAGAAAGAGAGAGAGAGTGTGTGTGTGTGTGTTTGTGTGTGTAACACTGCTTCCATAGCCTGCCATGCTATCAACACACATACTTTTGAAATGTAGAGATTTTTACATCAACTGTCTCCAGTAATTTCTGGCTTTCCTTTTAAAAAATGCATCACTAATTATAGGATAGTTATCCCAGCTGGGAGCCTTTTATCCTTGCTGGATACAGCCATTTCCCAGCAAGGCTAAAAACCAGATAAGTGCTATGCGTGGCATTTAAAAAGTCAAATATTACACAAGGTCACATACGAATCACTTTTTCCCCAAATGAATGCGTTATTTTGATGTTCCAGGAAACGTGTTCTAATACATATTTTCTTTTAGCTTCAATTATTAAGCAATTTAAAACGCAGGCCTACATCACATCCCACCAGACCGCCAATCTCTAAGATAGACAGCTTCACATAAGTATAGCTAAGCAGCTCTCTATAAATGTGGGACAAAAAGAGAAGAAAAAAGAAAACACGAATATTTTCTGAAGCACTTTTCATTTGAACTGTCATCTGAAGTTGGAAGAAGCATGGCCACAATAACTGTTCCATGCACAAGTTTTATTGCTTCTTTTGTTTTTTTACCATAGCAACATGTATAGAATATAAAATTGACCATTAACAACATCTAATCATTTTCAAAGCACATAGGCCTCTGGCATATTCTATGTTCACATCCTGTCCCCCCCCACACACACAGTCACTCACACATTCATAACATGTGCACACCCCTAACCTCACCCATAGACATGAGTTTTAGCAAACTTGGGGAGACGGTGAAGGACAGGAAAGCCTGGCATGCTGTAGTTCATGGGGTCGCAAAGAGTCAGACATGACTTAGTGACTGAACAACAACTTTGCCTTGGGAATCCTGACACCTAATTAAAACATGATGACCATCAGGAGGTGAGTGGACAAGAACCAGTGAGATGAAGCTTCTATAGAGGAAGAAGACTTGTGATTTGTCACTGCTGGGCAGAAAAGAGATATCTGAAAATCTAAAACAATGAAAGGGGTTAATGTACATAGGACTGATTTGCATAGGCGAGTACAATTCTGTTTCTTTAGCTGTCCATGGTTCCTTAGCATAAAAATAGGAATGAAAGTGGAATTTCAGAAACTTGGAAGGAAATAACTGCCTCCCATTTGCCTCCTCCTCAAGCCATCTCCACATCTCCCGGTGCTTTCCATAAGCAAATATCCTCAAGTCAGAGTCTATCCTCATCTCTCTTAAGTTCCTTGTATTCTCAACCCAATGCAAACTTCATTTCTGCCCTGACATAGCTCCTAATAGTTAACTCCTAATGACCAGCCTAGTTGAAGCCTCTACAGCACTTGACATTATTAACAAATGGCCTTAACACCCACTCCCTTAGCTTCTAGAACACCCTTCTCTTGTGACTCCTTTGGCTGCTTCTCCTTCCTTCCCCTAAGTGTCTGGATCCCCAGCTTCTTTCCTGGCCTCCTTCTTGTACGTATTCTACATCCTTTTCTTGGACAACCCCCTGCATTCTCTTGGCTTCTGCTTCTATCCTGAGAGTTCTCAAAACCCTCTCCTGACCTGTCTGTGGAGCCTTATCCCAAGGTCACAGGTGTGGAGCCCTGTACACCAAGGTCACAGGATAAAACTCTCTGGAACTGACCAAACCCCATAGCAACTGTTGCCTTGAGCCTCTGAGTTTAAACCAGTCAGTTCCCTGACCCCATATTACATAAAATACCCACCCTGTAGCATCCTAACCAATCACCTAATGCCACCATTCCTGTAGGAATTTTCTCTGTCTTGAGTCTTGAGGCTATAAAAATTGGCTGTAAGCCTGTGAAAGGGTTTGGCTGTCCCTTGAGCTGGTCTGCTGTTCTATCAGCATCTCCCACTCTAATAAACTTAATTCTCCTCTCATTCTGTCTCATGTCTGGAAATTCTTTTCCAGTCCATGCATGGACCATCACACTGCTCCCCATTGGTCCTGGTCCATGTCCCCAGCTGCCCACTGGACATCTCTTCCTTTCTGCCTTATGAGCATCTCATACTGAGCATGTCCAAAACCAAACTAAAAATAAACAAACACAACACCAAAAATCCCCTGTACTCGTTCTTTACCTGAGTTAATGGTACTTAAACATTAGTCATGGCACTTGGGCTGTGATGACAAAATGCCATAGACTGGGTGGCTTAAAGAACAGATATTCATATCTCACAGCTCTCGAGGCAGGGAAGTCCAAGATCAAGGTGCCAGCAGGTTGTTTCTGGCAAGAGCTTTCTTCCTGGCTGGGAGATGGCCATTCGCTCACTATGTGCTCATGTGAAGTGGGGACAGACAGACAGAGACAGAAAGGGACAAAGAGAACTCTCTTGTGTCTTCTAAGAACACTAATCCTATTAGATTAGGGCCCCATCCTTATGACTTTACACTTAATTATCTTTTAAAGGTCTTATTTCCAGATACAGTTACATTGGAGGTTAGGGTTTCAACATACAAATGGGGGGCTGGGGGGTGGACACAATTCAGTCCATACCACATCCCACGTCCCAAGCTAGTGTGCATCGTTTACTCTTCCTCTCCCCCACAGTCATCCGGACACCCCAGTTTATGAGCTCTTGGCCCCAAATTTCTCTTTAACCCATTCCTTCACTCCACCTCTACTGTTACACTTCCAGCTCAGGGTCCCTTGTGCTTGCCTGGGCCACTCCTCGTGGTTAAACGGCCGTTCCTCCTCTGCGGCCCTTCCGCTGTGATGCTGCTAGGCCGGCATCCCAAGTAACAGACCTGGTCGGGACGTCCATGAACGGTTCAAGCCACAATGTCCCCTAATCTAGCCCTCATCTAACCACGCGGTGGTTATAGTCACGCTGGAGATGGTCTCATTTCCAGCCCTGGTCCCCAGGCTTCATGTTCTGACCACACTTCTCGCTGTTCCACCATGTGCCACCCACTTCACACCTCCTTCCTTCCTCCCTTCCTTCAGCCAGGATTTCCCACTACTTGGAATGTGCCTCCCTTCCTCCTTCACGTGGTGAGTTCTTCCCCACCTTTCAGGCCCCAGTTTAGCACCATCTCCGAGGAGCATTTCTCAGCCCCCTGGACTCGGCTGTCCCAGCACCCCATTCACATCCCCGTTGCGGCACCTGCCAGGTTTATCCATCCGTCGCCTCACCAGACCTGCGGTTCCTCATGAGTAGTGACAGATTCTCCCTTGACCTTGAACACCTGCACTCCACCCAGACTATCTGATCAATGCAAATAGAAATAAGTATGTTTTAGGGAACCCAGCCTGGTGCTCTGTGACAACCTAGAGGGGTGGGGGTGGGGAGGGGCAGGAGGGAGACTCAAGAGGGAGGGGCTATATATACACTCACGGCTGATTCGAGTTGTTGTACGGCAGAAATTAACACAACATTGTAGAGCAATTACCCTCCAAGTAAAAAATAATAAATAAATAAGAAATGAGTGTGCTTCAGGAATGTCAGGAGCAGACATGCTATTCAAACTTTGCCCTTAACTTTCCTCATTTAAAAAAGTAACTCTTAAAATGTTTTTTCTTATTAAAATATATTAAAGTCTTAAAACTAACATTAAAATCTTTAAATATTTTCAATTAGTTATTTAATGGACCATTTAATTCCTCTGAATACAGAAATATTAGACTTTAAATATGGATGCATTATTTCTTTTATGTTTACATACATAACGTTTTTTTTTTTAATTAAGATCACCTAGAAAACAAATCAATTCTTCCATTTTCAGAAAAATTGTGTGCTACTTACAACCAGATACTTCATGTAGGATTCAAATATGATTTTAAGTCAATTATATAAAGGTAAGGACCATTATATTTTGGTGTCACTCAGTTTTAATATTTATTTTAGGTTTAATTTAGGTTTAAAAGCTCCTCTTGGGATGAATGGTCTGACCCCTGGTCTAGAGCACCAGGATTTTTAAAGATCGTATAAAAGGTGGTTGACATTAAAACAAAAGTCTTCTTAATTAGCCAGGATAAATCTCTGCGCATTGCTGACCATATGCTCCCAGAACAGCATCTCTTCTCACAAGAATCCTTTGAAATGAAATATCTACCAGAGGTGGAAATGGAGACAAAACCACACAGAATCATGTGAGGAGAACAGAGCCGGAAACATCGGGTGGTCTTTACAGGAATCGCTTCTTACCTATTAAACCAGGTTTTATAAAATCAAGCCGCCGAGGGAAAGCTTTTTTTTGAGCAGGAATCCTACAGTGAGGAGATTCAAAGACACAGAAATGTTCGGGAGTCAGGGCGTTTCTATGACCTTAGACGATGCTTCAATATTCCCTCTAATTAACATCATCTGGGAGCTTTTGCTTAACGATGAAGGGAAGGAAGTCTATCTCTGAAATCAGAGAAATCTCGGGCAGAACAGAGCTAGGCCTCCCAATACCAAGACTGGGTCCTGAGCAGTCCAGAAACAGGGTACTTCTCTCGTGGCTGATAAAGATGACTCGCCATCAAGGCTCCGATTTCATGAAACTAAGAAGTCGCGCTACCAGGGCTCAGCAGTGCTGGGCAACGGGATGGGGGCAGGGGGTTGGGTGTTCCCCAGGGGATTTCCAGCCTGGGACGCCCGTGAGTGCACCCTTAACAGATGCGGGAACACATCTGCTATGTCTTTATGTGTTGGTGTGCAGCCCACGCCCTGTGCTGGCCAGATCCTGGGGGTAGATTTCTCTCTTCCTACTTCCTGCTTCCAAAACGGCTCCCCACATCACCAATGCCTACTGCCTAGCTGTTTGTCATCCCAGCATTTGCCTCCTGCCACCCCATTGCCTCCAATGCCATTGTGACATCCCACTCCACCCCCCTCACCTGACAACTCGCTGCTCAGTTCTTACAATTCAGCTCTGTCACCTCCTCCAGGAAGCCTTCCCTGACCCTTCGCTCCCAAAGCTGAGTTAGGGTCCTTCTGCAGGCTGTGAGGAAGACTGTTCTGGGCCTCTCTCCTAGCTTCTGCTGGCTTTCTGGCAATCTCAGGTGTCCGTTGGCATGTAGAAGCATCGCCCCGGTCTCTGCCTTTACCGTCACAGGGCATTCTCCCTGTGTGCCTGTGTGTTTCCCATGTCTCCTTTTCACCAAGACACCGGTCATACTGGCAAAGGACTCACTCTAAAGACTTCATTTTAACTTGATTACCTCACTAAAGACCCTCTCTCCAAATACACTTTCTGAGGTCCTGGGTATTAGAGTTTCCTGGATATGAATCTGGGGGCTGGGGACATGATAACAGACCCCATTACCTGTATTTCCTTAAAGCCCTCAATTATCCCTGTCACTACTTTATAACGGTACATGCAAAGGACTCCTTCCTTCACTGGACTGTGACTACCTTTGCAGAACGTCCTGTATTCTCTGATCTTTATGTATCCAGTGCCCAACATAAGAACCAAATGAGTGAATGAATGAAAGTGAAATTGTTAGTTGCTCAGCTGTGTCTGAATTTCTGTGACCCCCCCATGGACTTTAGGCCGCCAGGTTCCTATATCCATGGAATTCTCCAGGCAAGAATATTGGAGGGTGTAGCCATTCCCTTCTCCAGGGGATCTTCCTGACCCACGGATCAAACCCAGGTCTCCTGCATTACAGGCAGATTTATTTACTGCTGAGCCAGCAGGGAAGCCCTCGCAAATGAATGAACGAGTGAATAAGGCCTTGGAGAAGAGCCAGAATGAATGAACTGTAAACAGATTCACTTCAAAGCCACCTTAAACATGCATTTTTGTGTTTTGTTTTGTGTACCAGATTATACACAGATGACACATTACACACATGCTAAGTAGGTATGATAAGAATGGTTTAATCCCCAATCATTTCCTCCTCAATTGAGTATTTGTCAACTTTTTGCCAGCTCAGAACCAGATCCCTTCCTTTCTTTTCTTCTGTCTGGTTTCATCACCAAGAGGGGGCTTCTTCTGAATCTTTTCTCTTTCCCAGCCCAGTAAGTAGTTTCCCCGAGTCAGAGCCATTGGGTGAATGCAAAGACAGTCCTGGGGCTCCTGGTGCATAACCCTGTTTCCATTGCTATTTTTGCTCCTGTCATCTTTGCACAACTCCAAGGCACTGAACTCGCCCTTTCCCAGGCACTGCCCTCTGGCACTTCTTGCTCTGCTAGTGCCTCCCCCAGGGGAGGTTTGGGCAGGAAGGGAAGGGTTCTCGGGCAGAATTCTGCCCGGAAGGCTATCCCACTCCCACATTACTTGGAAATTGTTGGTTCCGTAATTATTTCCCAGTTCTCACTGCAAATATTCTCATAGCAAATCCAGAGACCTCAGACCCAGCCACTCTGGGGAAATGGCAGCTGAGCTTATCCTCGAATGCAGATAAACTCTCCAGCTCTTCTGTTCCCACGACATTCGGGTTACAAGTGCTCAGAATGTTTTCAAAAGCTCTGAGACATCTCCACATTTGAGTTTGCTCTGGTTCATTCTTAGTTATTCTCAGTGTCCTCATCTCTGTTATTTCCACCTCTGGGAGTTTTACTCACTGGCCATTAGAAGGACCTGGCACCCCAACACAACACAGTCAGATGCAGAAAAGAACATATACAAATGTGTGTGTGTGTGTGTGTGTGTGTGTTTTAAACTGTGTACTGGCCTGATTTACACAAGTATTTTTAATAAATACAGTTATATTAAAATATATAGAACTGTGTCCTGAGTGTCAATGTGGCTCTGAGTTTCTAGGATTGAATGGAACCGGCTCTTAGCTTATAAAAGGGCTACTTGAGTTAAACTTTAACTTTTACCTTTGTATGCTCAGTCATGTCCGCTCTTAGCTTATAAAAGGGCTAGTTGAGTTAAACTTTAACTTTTACCTTTGTATGCTCAGTCATGTCCGACTCTTTGTGACCCCCATGGACTGTAGTCCACCAGGCTCCTCTGCCCATGGGACTTTCCAGGCAAGAACAGTGGAGTGGGGTGCCATTTCCTACCCCAGGGGATCTTTCCAACCCAAGAGTCGAACCTGCCTCTCTTGTGTCTCCTGCATTAGCGGGAGGATTCTTTACCACTAGCGCCACCTGGGAAGCCCAAGTTAAACCTTACAGTGACTTAACCACAGGCTGCCTCCAGAGGTCACGCTGAGAAGCTTTGAAGTCTACCCTTTCCTCTACTGCTTCCTAGCAGTTGGACCTGGGGCTACCTACTACAGTTCTATTTCTCTTCTGCAGAGTGGCCACATGAATAGCAGTTCATGCACAGGATTCTGATCATTAAACAAGAGAATACACCACATTTAAAGCTTCAGTCAGTTCAGTCACTCAGTCATGTCCGACTCTTTGCGACCCCATGGCCGCAGCACACCAGGCCTCCCTGTCCATCACCAACTCCCGGAGTCCACCCAAACTCATGTCCATCGAGTCAGTGATGCAATCCAACCATCTCATCCTCTGTTGTCCCCTTCTCCTCCTGCCCTCAATCTCTCCCGGCATCAGGGTCTTTTCAAATGAGTCAGCTCTTCACGTCAGGTAGCCAAAGTACTGGAGTTTCAGCTTCAACATCAGTCCTTCCAATGAATACCCAGGACTGATCTCCTTTAGGATGGACTGGTTGGATCTCCTTGCAGTCCAAGGGACTCTCAAGAGTCTTCTCCAACACCACAGTTCAAAAGCATCAATTTTTACTTGGTGTCTAATGGCACACGACATGCCCCAAACAGGTATCAGTTAATGTTACTAATGTGTATAGGTCTGTGTGGCTCAGTGTCATACTCTTGAAAATATCTGGGGTACTCTTTTGCCCCTTTCTGATGCCTATGTCAGAAGCTTTCTCTATCTCCTTTATACTTTAATAAAACTTTATTACACACACACACAAAAAAAAAGTTTTTCTAAAGTACAGCTATGAAAATACTTTCAGACCCCAGAGGATGAGGAATAATAACACAGAATAAAGGGGGTTTAACATTAATGAACAGCGATAGTGGTAACAAACCCACTTGCCTATGAAGGAGATTTAAGAGATGTGGTTGATCCCTGGCTCGGGGAAATCCCCTGGAAGAGAGCATGGCAACCCACTCCAATGTTCTTGCCTGGAAAACGCCATGGACAGAGAAACCTGGAGGGTTACAACCCGCAAGGTCACAGTCGACCAATACTGAAGCGACTTCACACACACACACATATAAATATATTACATACATATATGACATATATACGTTTAAAAAAAGAAAAAATGAGTTTCATGATGAACGACCCTGCTGCTACACTAGCACGTAAAAGACTGAAAACAGTAACCTTAAGAGAGCGCTTAAGATCATGAATTCCTTATTGCCAAATTCAGACTTAAACCAAAGAAACTACAGAAAACTACTAGACCATTCAGGTATGATCTAAATCATACCCTTACGATAATAGGGTGGAAGTGACAAAGAGATTCAGGGCATAAGAATCTGATAGAGTGCCTGAAGAACTATGGATGGAGGTTCATTACAGTGTACAACAGGAGGCAGTGATCGAGACCATCCCCAAGAAAAAGAAAGGCAAAAGGGCAAAAATGTTGTCTGCGGAGGCCTTACAAATAGCTGAGAAAAGAAGAGAAGCGAAAGGCAAAGGAGGAAAGGAAAGATATATCCATCTGAAGGCAGAGTTCCAAAGAATAGCAAGGAGAGAAAAGAAAGTCTTCCTCAGTGATCAAAGAAACAGAGGAAAACAAAAGAATGGGGAAGACTAGAGATCTCTTCAAGAAAATTAGAGACAAGAAAATTAGGGAACATTTCATGCAAAGAGGGGCACAATAAAGGACAGATATGGTATGGACCTAACAGAAGCAGAAGATACTAAGAAGAGGAGGCAAGAATACACAGAAGAACTATACAAAAAAGATCTTCATGACACAGATAACCACAATGGTGGGATCACTCACCTAGAGCCAGACATCCTGGAATGCAAAGTCAAGTGGGCCTCAGGAAACATCACTATGAACAAAGCTAGTGGAGGTGATGGGATTCCAGCTAAGCTATGTCAAATAAAAAAAAAAAAAAGAAAATATCTAAGAAATTTTTCTGTAGGTTTTCTTTTTTTGCATTTTCTCTTTTTCATGGTTAGGGATGATCAAAATTCCTTATATGTGTGTGTGCATGCTAAGTCACTTCAGTTGTGTCCGACTCTTTGCAACCCTATGAACTATAGCCCGCCAGGCTCCTCTATCCATGGGATTCTCCAGGCAAGAATACTGGAGGGGGTTGCCATGCACTCCTCCAGGGGATCTTCCCAACCCAGGGATCAAACTCACGTCTCTTACATTTCCTGCATTGGCAGGTGGGTTCTTTACCACTAGCACCACCTGGGAAGCCCTTATACTGTGGTAGAAAATAGCAAATACAGACAAACAAGCAGTTTCCAACAGAGACAAGTGCTTGAAATAATAAAAGACGGTGTTAGGAGACAGTATGATACAGGAGGCCCTTTAGAATGGATCATCAGGGAAAGTTCTCCTGCAATAGTGACATTTAACTGAAGCCTGAAGGATTAAGGATGAATGGGAGACCATTTGATGAAAATAAACAAGATATTCCCAGAATTAGGGGACCCAAAACCAAACTGTAAAAAGATATCCTGACCCACAACTCTGGGACCCCACTGGTGGTCCCTTTAAATGACCCACCATGTTGAATCAACAAGAAATCTCATTGACTTTTCCTTCTCCATCTTCAGCCTGAAGCTTTCCTAGACTGCCCATGCTGTTTTGCTCGTGATTTCAAAAAGAAGAACAAGAGCAGTCAGGAAGTATCTGACTGCAAGGTGTTCGGTCAGCACTGCGATAATCCAAACGACCACAATTCCCACTGCAGAGGTGGTTTTCTTTCACTTGACCCTAGTCAATCACATTTCAAACTCAGATGGCCTGAGGTTTTGAGACCAGAACCGCTCATGTTCCTTTGAGCCCAGGGTTTGGACGGACAGTGGCCCACATGCTGACAGCGTGGTCACCCGGTGACCTGACAGGTAGAGGTCACCACGTTCTGTACCTCAGGGGGCAAAGCGTGGAGGTGGGGTCCACCCCGCCCCACTCTTTACGCTACTCTGATCATGCCCCCAACGCCTTCCACATTCCGGCCGTGGGGGGAGGAGCAATAAAAGATAGAATTGGGAGTTAGGGAGGCAGCAGAGAGGAAAGCAATGAGAAAGGAAAGCGTTATCGGGACAGGAGGGGATAAGAAATGCCCAGAGATGGGAATATTCCATAGGAAACTGGACCTACTCACGCAGGGAGAGAAACATCGAAAACAACAGATACTGACACATGCACACTATTGACGCCACGCGTAGAACAGACAGCTGACGGGAACCCACCGAATAGCACAGGGAACTCTACTTAATTCTTGGCGTCCATGCTAGGTCACTTCAGTCGTGTCCGACGCTCTGTGACCCCGTGGACTGCAGGCTGCTGGGCTCCTTTGTCTGTGTCATTTCCCAGGCAAGAATGCTGGAGTGGTTGCCATTTCATCCTCCAGAGAATCTTTCCGACCCAGGGATTGCACCCACTTCTCTTATGTCTCCTGCATTGGTAGGCAGGTTTTGATTTTTGGTTTTTTACCACTAGAGCCACCTCAGAAGCCCACTTAATTCTCTGTGGTGACCTAAATGAGAGGGAAATATTAAAGTGGGGGGATATATGTATTTGTATGGCTGACTCATCTTGCTACACAGCAGAAGCTAACACAACATTGCAAAAAAAAATACTGCAATAAAAAATTGAGAAAAAAATAAAACATCTGTGGATAGCTACAAAAAATAAAATAATTTTTAAAAACACAGGTTTATCACATTCCTTCATGCCTGCCCCCAAGTACACATAGGTACACCTGGGCCCCAAAATACACAAATTTCTATTTTACAAGTGCCTATAAGAAGATTCTCTACATTCTGCCCAAATGCCAAAACAAAACACCGAGCCTGTGATCCAGGTTGGACTATGCATCTGTGTTTATTAATATGTTTGTTTTGCTTTTTTTCAGTAACACAAGCCTCAAGACATCACACCTCATGGGTTCCCTCATAAATGCCCTGGCCTAGTCTGCCTTTCCAGTGTTCTGAGGAAGAAACTGCTAGGCTCACATTGCTCCCCAATAGAGGAGGTGCCAATATTTTCTTCATGAGGGTCTGCTTTGATGTCGTCCTTGCAGGGGGAAGGGAGACAGAAGGAGGAAGCGGGTAGGGAGATGGCTCCAACCAGGAGGCTGAAGGCACACACTGGAGCTGAGGATGACGTGTGACCGGCTATGATTCTGACATCAATCAACAGATTGTCACTGGCCTCTTGGTGACAGCTGCTCTGTTCACTCTGAACCTCCCCCCCAGACCCACACAGGACCCAGTGTGGGGCTCTGAATGGCGGTTCATTAACTGAGCACCCCCAGGCTCTGCACTCAATGAGATACTGTTCCAGCTCCTACAGAGTCCATCCTCTGAAGGGGAAGAGAAATGGACATTGACGACCACCTAAAAAAATACCACATAGTTCTATTGACCAGATAAATATAAATCTGAACACATTCAGACACTCACTTTTCTGCCCTAGCTTCCACTTCCCACTACTGGGGAATTAGAAAACCATGTCCATCCCTTTGGGCAGATGAGCCCCGAGCCCCACAGGCCCAGGGTTCTGCTCATTACAGCTATCCAGAGAGGCCTAGTTCACTGTACACGTTTTACATCTAGAATCCAAGGGAAGAGGATCTGGGGTTTATTCTAGATTCCAAAGAGTATTACGGTAACATCTCTGGATATTTTGATAATGTACAAAAAAAAAAGGAGGGATAAAAACTGAATATCCCTTTGTATTTTTTTTCAGGACACCAACTGAAGCTTCCAAATGTTAAAAAAATTTTTCATTAATGCTTCTGATATCTGTCTAGGCACCTGCATATGCTAATGGATATTTCTACTTAATCCAGATGACAGGGTTCCACAGCCCTCATAAAGAAAAGTTCCTCTGCTGTGGTTCTCTGTTTTACTAATTCAGAAACCTGACATTTCTGGAGGTGCTGCGACAAGTAATTTCACGATGATAAATTTTCTGAGACAAAATACTCGGCTCTACGGAACTCAAGAGTAATTTAAAAAGAAGATAAACAGTTCCGACATTTAATGAGTAAACAAATGTGGCAGGATAATTTATTGAGATATTAATTTGTGATTCTTTTCTTGTTCCTAGAGGAGCTTGGAAAGATGGAAAGGGATTGTTCTCCTCCCAGGCGAGAAGGTGGGCGTGTTCTAAATGTGGACGCCTTTGTCTCTGTTACCGATAGAGACTTATCCTGAGATCTATGATCAAGACTGCAGAGCACACATCCATGAAAAGAACTACACATACAGACAGCAGAAGGCCCACAGTGACTGGGCTTGGAGGACAGAAGGAGAGGTCCCCCAAGTTATGGGAAGGGAGGGGGTCGTTGTCATTCTGTAGAGGGACCAGGAGGATCTGGAGTAGATGGTCCCGGGGTTTCCCTAAACAGCTTCATCTGAACTTCTCTGGTTACAGGTAATCCTTCCTAGTGCTATCCTTAGTCATGAGAATTCTGAACTAAACTGGGCCAGTGGTACGTTCACTCCCCAGTGGTATGTTCTGCTAAGCAACCTTAGGTTAAATTACAAAGACTGGTCACCAATTTTTTGCATCTCTGCCCATTAAGAGGTGGAGTCTGTGTTTCTCCATCCTCTGAATCAGGCCTTGGCCATGTGACTTGCTTTGGCCAACAGAACAGAAGAGGAAATTTGAAAAGGAACTGCTCGTTTGGAATTGTCTTCTCTTGCCTTTTCTGGAATAGTCCTCAGGTGCAGAAGCCAGAGACTGCCTGCTTGAGGCTGGGCAAACATGGCCCACCAGCCCACATTCTCAGAGCCCACCAGCAGACACGAGGAAGGCCGCCGGGACCACACCCCCGAGGCGACCCAGCTGAGCAGCCGCAAGGGTGAAGTCATTAAAGACCACTGGGAGAATCACTCGGCTAAACTCAGGCCATGCTGGCAACCTATGGAAGCAGGAGATATGGTGTGGGGAGGTTTGTGCTGAAGCGATAACTGACACCAGGTTTTAACAAGACTCAGGCAGTAAAGAATCTGCCTGCAATGCAGGAAACCCGGATTCGATCCCTCGGTCAGGAAGATCCCCTGGAGAAGGGAATGGCAACCCACTCCAGCATTCTTGCCTGGAGAATCCCATGGACAGGAGAGCTTGGCGGGCTACAGTCCATGGGGTCGAAAAGAGTTGGACATGACTGAGCGACTAACACTTTAACAGGATGGCGTTCTAGGTACCCTTCTACTCCAGCAGCATCACACAAGTCATGCTAAGCCTCGCCCATAATGGCTATCACAGGAGCCAGGCAAAAGCCCGGGCACCAAATTAGTCAGGGATTTCCCACAAGTTGACAGCATTTTCAAGCTACAATATCCCCAGGCACAGTTTTTCTCTCCAGAAAGTCAGGATAGAGCCTGTGTTAGTGCTTCCGGCTCACACTGTGACCACCGTCCCCCTGTCCCTCTTCCTCACCATGGACTGTCTTCACCTGCCCAATCCTCCCTGAGGGGAACTGTAACCTCACTGCCATGGCCTGACCTGGAAGCAGGCCTTGAGCAGAGGCACTGTGGCCAACTGATAGCTTTCTCTTAACTCAGGGTCTCCAGATGTTATGGGTGGACTTGCGTCTTCCCCACACCTCAAGTTCATATGTTGAAGTCCCAACCCCAGCACCTCACAATGTGACCTGATCGCAAAACAGGTTCTTAGGAGATGTAATTAGTTAAGGTGAGATTATACTTGAGTGATGTGGGCCCCTAATCCTCATAAAAGGCAGAAATGTGAGTCTCCCTTATGAGGTAGAAGGTTTCCCGATCCCCTAGTGTTCAACAAGTGTTCTGTAACCCCATGCCAAGGAAGACCACCCAATTTAAAATGGCAACACTTGCCACCCCTACTCTATTATCACCAGCTTTTGCCCCTCTATGACTTTTTTCATAAGACATCACTTTCCACTCTAAAGAATGATTTAATCATGTATGTGTATATCATTGGTCTGTCTCTATTGAATGTAAGCTCCTTGAGGGCAGGGTTTTTATCTATTTTGTTCACTATCATAACCTCAGTACTTAACTTATGGTAACCATTTAGTCAGTATTAGCTGACTGAATGAATCAACCGGATGAAAGGTTGAACTCTGTGACCTCTAAGGCCCCCGACAAAGCTAAAATAAAGTATGTGTGTGTGTATATTTGGGGAATTCTCCCACCTCCGTTTCTCCACCTCTACACAAGAAAATCATTGACCCAATTCTCACCTTCCATAAGTCTTGGGATGAGCATCCTTGATCACATACCTCAGGCAAGCACGGCACATCCAGCACTAACCTTGGCCAGCCCACTATATGCTGGCAAGGAGCTCTCTAGCCATGAATGGCGATTAAATCTTAATCACAGTCTTCTCCTGCAATCAAGAGCCTTGATTAACTCTATTCACAGTCCTGCAAGGTCAAAAATGAGGAGGTGGAAAGAGCAGAGAAATCAGAGGGTAACGATCACAATCCAGTCCTGCAACTTGTCCCGAGCGACAATTTCATTTCCCGCCAGCCCCTAAGTGATGACATCCCAGGATTGTCAGTCTCCTGTGTCCTACGCTTTCCCTCTCAGGGGATTTTCTGCTCTGAGCCCCGCTGCCAATCACTGTTCCAAGAGGAGAAGCTATCACCAAGAAAGGATTGGATATGAGAAAGGAAGCCAAGCCAAGAATATACCTGGTCAGGCAGGAAGTACTCCTTGTCTAATACCTGAGTGATGAAAGAGCGGAAAATCAGCAGTTTCAGAGGCCACCACCCATGACCTTGAGTGTTCCTTACAGGGGCACAGTTCCCCCTAAAATCCAAGCATTGCTTGGTTTTCAGCTTCCTTAGTAGAATTTTGACCGTTCTTGGAAGCAGCTGTCTGACCCCATCGTGATGATGAGGCAAGGTTAAAGCTCTTGATTCCCTCTCTGTTTCTCTTCTGTGAGTCCAACCATCCAGGATATTTTTTGTTTTGAACCTCACCTTACATTGTAAGGGCTTCCCTGGTGGCTCAGATGGTAAAGACTCTTTTTGCAATCTCGGAGACCTGGGTCCAATCCCTGAGTCAGGAAGACCCCTGGAAAAGGAAATGGAAACCCACTCCAGTATTCTTGTCTGGAGAACCCCATGGATGGAGGAGCCTGGCGGGCTACAGTCCATAGGATGGCAAAGAGTCAGGCACAACTGAGCAACTAAGACTTTATACTGTAAAGACTTTCCATGTTTGACTGCTATTTCAAGAGTTTTCTGTGATCTAAACAGTCTTCATTAGATCAGATCCTCCACAAAGCACTTTGAGGACAACATGTCTTGAAAGAAATCTACAACCTTGGGCAAAGCAGAGCTTCAAACAAGGTCCCTCCACCCCCCCCCAAAAAAAAAAATGATCATGGGCTTAACTGTGGTTGAATCTCATCTTATGGGAATCCAGAAAGTCCTCGTGGGGGGCAGGGGGGTATAAGCTTTAGAGATAGGCCTAAAAGAAGGAGAACTATTTCAACAGGTGGAGATGTGGTGTGGATATAAAATATTCATGTAAGCTTCTCAAACATTCACACCTTTAAATTTTCCCCTGAAATGTGCTGGGCTTAATTAAACCCCTCATTTGCCTCTTCTCTCTCTGCTTAAGATATAGCGAAATGGGAACACCGTGTTCCTGCTTCCTCCCACTGGCTCCTGGAAGCAGAATGCTTGGGAACAGAGCGAAGGTACTGACAGGGGGAATGGAAGACTCTCTCTATTCGTACCTCATGGGCCTGGCTGTGGAATTGCAGCTCATCAGACTCAGAAAGAAAGCACTCCACAAGTGGGATGTTTTTGCACCGAAAATAGGTTTAAGCCAAGTAAGTTTTGCGAGGCTGCTCAGGCAGGACACTCCTATTTAGATGAGTCCAAAAGGCATCATTTATTGGCTGCAGCTCACGGTGCCTTAACCACAGGTCACAGACAGCAGCTGGGCTGAGGCACGTCTTACTCTGTATTCAGGTGCCCAGCAAGATCAGCACAGGGCCTGACACAGACAACAGAGCCCGCCCTGGAGCTGCCCGGGGACCGTCCTTCCGCCCTGACCCTGGCTCCTTTCATCTGGATGACGCCAGGAGAGGCGAAACAATGCCAGTGTTTTCTGTGTGCGCATTAATTAACTCTGCAATTAAGACCTGTCATCAACAATCGAACAGATGCCAAGGGCCCTTCTTGTTTCCTTTGAAATCAAGATAACTTTGGAACAACATCATGTCTAGAACATACCACCAGGGCTACGAACACGTGCACTATGCACCCTCTCCTCTAATGGCACCATAAGGACACCCAAGGATTTTGAAAACATATTTTTCAGGGAGCTGCGAGCTCTCTGATTTTTTTTTTTTTTTGTAGTATGTTATCATTTCAATGCTTATATCAATGTAAATATGTCCTCTGGGTAATGACTGTGTAACCAATTATCTCCCCAAATGTTATTGTTCATGCTTGCATTTATATTTAGAGTTATGTTGGAGACAAGGAGAGCTATCCAGGCTAATAAGAAAAGAAGTGCGATTAATCCATAAATGAAGCATTATCACCCAATGAGAACAGCCTGATACTAAAGTGACCCACTAGACAAATGAAGATGTATCACGGTTTATACAGAAAAAACGGGCTGGGGTAATTGATTGATCACACGTCCCATGGGAGTGTAAGCACAGGTAACTTACTATTTACTTGCATTCGCTATATATACTTGATTTTAATCAATCATTTACAGAGCTTACAAATAAATTTTTAGAAACTAAGTTAACAACACTAATTGGATATGTTATTCCCTGAGTTTGGCTAAACTAAACTGCTGTTACCTGAATATGGTAATAAGTGCATAGTTTTATGTCTGCATATGTCTAGGCAAAATTACAAAATATTTAAATGATTTCAGTCAAAACTACAACTTTCCAAAAAAAAATTATCCTTTTGCTCAAATATGAGGAATAATGAAATATGCCTAATCCTTTCCATTTGCCTAAAATGTAATGGGCCATCCTTTTAAACCATTCTAATTAAAAGAGAAGAGCTTAGTATAATGAAAGAGAAAAATGGTCAAAGAGCTAAGAATTCAAATCCCAACTATGCCATAGAAAAGCTGAGAGTCCTTGAACAAGCCATTACAGCCTCTCTGGACCTTGATTTTATTATTCGTGAAATAAGATCTTGGTTGATATTTTTTTTTCAGGTTCCTTCCAACTCTGAAATTTTATGGTTCTGTTTGTCCTTTAAGTCTGCAGATGGTGAAATTGAAAAGTGAAAGTATCAGCAGCTCAGTCGTGTCCGACTCTTTGTGACCCCAGGGACTGTAGCCAGCCAGGGTCCTCTGTCCATGGGATTCTCCAGGCAAGAATACTGGAGTGGGTTGCCAATTTCTTCTCCAGGGGATCTTCCGGACCCAGCGACTGAACCTGGGTCTCCTGCATTGCAGGCAGATTACCCTCTGAGCCCCCGCCCCACGCCCCGCGCTCCCGGGCTCGCAAACGCCTGCCCTCTGTCGGTCATAACCCATTGTTGCAATCCTGACACCAGCCAAGTAGGACTGGGGGTAAATAAAGGTGACTAAATAGGTCTCACCTGCATCTCTTTCCCTTCCTCTTTCTCCTATTTTCTCCCTTCTCACATTCTACTATTGAGGGCAAGTGAATACTACCTGGCTGGTCTCATCTCTACCCTGTTATCAGAAAAGAACTACAGTAAGTAGGCTTATCCCACAAGGTCCCACCCCCCACCTCACTACCACTGAGAGCAGCTCGGCTTGAGACAATTCAGCAACTACAGAATGACCTAAAGTGGTATGGCAGCCCACTTCCAGGACATCCCCAGGGAAGCCCCTTCCTGACATCGTGTCCTGGTGTTATTCCTCCCACACCAACTCGGGTGGACCTGTGTAAACAACAGGATGTTACAGCAATGGCGGTGTGTGATTTCCAAGGCTAGGTCATTAAAGAGAGCTGCTTCTGTCTTGCTCACTCTTGGATCACTCCCCCTGGGGGACGGAGGCCAGTCGCTGCGTCTCGGGGACACTCAGCCTGGGGAGGGTCCAACATCGTGAGGAACTCCAGCCTCCTGCCAACAGCCATATGAGTGAGCCATCTTGGAGGAAGATCCTCGGGCGTGGTCAAGTCGTAAGATGACTGTGGCTCTGGTCAGTGTCTTGACTACATCCTCATGAGCCAGAAACACCCTTGAATTTCTCCCTTGAATCAGCAGGAGCTGGGAGATCACAGAGGTCTGTTGCCTGAAACCACTAAGTTATGGGGTAATTATTTATACAGCAATGTATCTAACATGGGACTTCCCCGGGGGCTCAGCAGGGAATCCACCTGCAACGCAGGAGATGTGGGTTCAATCCTTAGGTTGGGAAAGTCTCCTGGAGGAAGTCATGACAACCCACTCCAGTATTCTTACCTGGAGAATCCCGTGGACAGAGGAGCCTGGTGGGCTACAGCCCATATGGTCACAAAGAGTCAGACACGACTGAAGAGACTTAGCATGCATGCACGCATATCTCTAATACAAGAGATAAAGCTCTAAGGGCATCTTTCATGGAAGCTAGGGGAATTTCCATCTTTTATGGAAACTTGGAGCCTCTGATGTTATGTTCTCCTGCGGTCAGCCTTACCTGAATGTCCTAAGAAAGAGGGTCTAGAAGTTCTCACAGGATCGCTACAAATAGCTATGTATGGAGGCAAATCTCTGGCCAATTGGGCAGGTAAACATAATAGAATTATGGCATAAGAAATTAGTCAGAGAATACACAAAATTTAAATCCATTACGTGGCAATTTTGGCAATGAGACTTATTAAGACAAAAGTAACAGAGCTAGAAAGAACATGTCTGTGTTCATGAATGCCTTCAGAGGTCGGGGGATGCACATGTATGTTGGGATATAAGGGAAGGATGAATACAAAGACCAAGACTGATAAAGATGGGACTGGGGAAATGGCCGACACTGTAGGGCCAGTCCCTGCATGAG